>NC_087245.1:4120000-5342500 GCF_037042905.1 Lytechinus pictus | reverse complement strand
GAGATCTTTACTTTCACCTTGTTTGATTCCTTTCCATTTAAGCCATCGCTCTCCCTTTCCAGGTGAGGCAAATGTGTGTCCGGTAGGATTACTTCCTTGAGTGCAATGAGTGGTATCTTTCGCTATATATAGTTGCGCTTTCCATGTTCTGTCAGAAAGCAATATTTATTATCAGTATTATTATCATTATAATCTTTACTATTGTTGTTGTTATTATTGTTTATAGTATTATTATTATTATCATCATTATTATTATCATCATCATCAGCAGCAGCAACATTATTAAAACTTATTGAAACTGTGTAGACGCATTCATGGGTGTTTTTAGGTTTACACATTACTTGTAAACAATCGCTTTTCTTCCAGCTTTCCACCTACTGACGTCATAAAAGGTGACCAATCAGAGACTTGGTTATATAACACTATGGCTCATAATTGGATAGATAAAGCTGGTTGGCTGCCTAATGCAACACGTGCAAATATTCAACGGTAAGAA
Source organism: Lytechinus pictus (assembly GCF_037042905.1). NCBI lineage: Eukaryota > Metazoa > Echinodermata > Echinoidea > Temnopleuroida > Toxopneustidae > Lytechinus > Lytechinus pictus. The sequence goes on along the minus strand of NC_087245.1, from coordinate 5,342,004 downwards.
CATCAAACTTTCTTGTTACGAGCTTCCTTGTCATGAACTATTCATTCAAATTTGGCCCAATAAATTTTTTTTAATGAGAAGTATTGATTAAGAAATAATCTTATATTTCATTTTCCATTGTTTTGTTCACTCCAGTGGTGGTTATTACGATGTCCTTGTGTATCCGGGTCTTCGTGTTGTGTCACTTAACTCGAATGCTGGAAACCCAATGAATTGGTAATGCCATATCCTATATTCAATAAAGCAAATGATACATGAATAATTTATCAGTAATAAGTTAATGTTATCTCTGTGAATGCATACATGAAGCATAAAGATGTTTGGTTTGCTGCTTGATTATTTTACAAGAATTGTAGTAATAAATCAGAAAACAGATATGCAGATATTGGTATAAATTATTGGTGCAATCTGAGATTTCTTGTAGACGTCCAAGACGGTTAGTTGAACCTGCTAATTGACGATAAATTCCCAACAGCATAACATGTAACTTTCTGATAGTGACCGTTTAAAGATCAATGTGTTCACTACCCTCAAAGACAGTGGCTGATTAGTGTGATAGGTCTATTAAATTAATCTATGAACTGTTGTGTATTTGAAATTTCAATATACGCCAAGCCCACCAGTCTAGCCCATATCATCATCTACAAACGTGTAAAAAAGATCCGCATTTTTTCACATCTCATGATGATTATTATTGTTATTATTATTAGCTATTATTGTTATTATTATTATTGTTGTTATTTCAACAGTGCATTCACCTGTATTATTCTGTTTTAGGTGGTTACAGATCAATGGTACTGATCCCGATGGTCAATTACAGTGGTTGATTGGTGTCCTTCAAGCAGCTGAGGCAGCGGGAGAGAAGGTACACATTCTAGGTCACATTCCACCAAGTGGTACATTACCAGTATGGAGCAAGAACTACGAGCTTATTGTCAAGAGGTAACAGGCCGTTCATATCTTCTTGCCCTGTAGACGCTTACGTGTTAGGACCCCCCCTTTTTTTTTTTTTTTTTACCTATAATGATGATAATAATAGTACAATTCTTAACAGACGCGTAACACATACAGGGGAGTGTTTCATCAACATTTTTGTCCGACAAGTTGTCAGATCTGACAACTTCCTTGATTTTGATTGGCTGAAGATGACAGTTCCTATGGTAACTGTCGGATAAAAAGTCTGACAAGTCTTTTCATGAAACGCTCCCCAGGTCTCTATGCGTGAGGAAAGCTGGAAAATTGTTAGAATTTTAGATTTAAAAATCAAACATTTACACTATAAATATCAAGGGATATTCAAACAGATTGAACCTCACTTAGTCAAACATTCTGAAAGACGTGTGTTTTCAGAGGAGGCGAGATTTGACATACTTCTAGATGAATTAGCCAGTCCATTCTCTCATAGATTAGGCCTTATTAATTTGTAATCACATACCAGTCTATAATGTATCTTAATCCAGTTAAATAGGGAATCACTCTTGTTAAATTAACATAATTATGTCGGGCCAGTTATAGATTGCTCTTTACATTCTAATTCTATAATTTCTCTTTGTAAAATTTTGCAGACGCTTATTAGGAATTTCTAGAACGTTTTTTAATCAGTCTAAAAATATCAATCCGTGTGTTTTAAAGAAAAGCTCTCTGTATTCAGAGATGTTGGTTTGAAAGAGTGATCACGATAACCCAATAGTTTATATGTCGTTACTCCCATAGATACGAGAGTACTATTCGAGGACAATTCTTTGGCCACACCCATCACGATCAGTTTCACCTGTTTTATGAAAACGTCAAAACTCGCCGACCAATCAACGTGGTGTATGTGGGAGGAGCTATTACCCCCGATACGCAATACCCGGGTTATCGTGTTTATACCATCGATGGCAGCTATGCTAATTCAACTTTGGTAGGCCTATGCCTCGATTTCGATCTTTATATTTCTTTCTCATTTCATGAATTCCCCATTCCAGATACGAGAGCACAATTCGGGGACAGTTCTTTGGCCACAGGCATAAGGACCAGTTTACACTTTTTTACGAGAACGCCACTTCCCATCGGCCAATCAGCGTAGTTTATATTGCGGGAGCTGTTACACCGAGCGGACAAAATCCGGGCTATCGCGTTTACACAGCTGATGGCAACTACACGAACTGTACATGGGTACATTCAAAAGATATAATAGAAATTATGAATTCCCATAGATTTATTAAGCAAAATTATGGCTATGATAATCAAATAGTTTTAAATCGTTTTCTTACAAAATAATGTAGGACTGGATTTTGATATCTAGAGTAGATGTTAAGATATTCAGTCACAGTCATTCATTCATTCTATTGGTGGATCCAGGGGAGGCTGAATAGGCCGCAGCCCCCTCCCCCTATTGGCGAAAGCTGGATCCGCCCCTGCATTCCTTCCTTCCTTCCTTTCTTCCTTCCTTCCTTCCTTCCTTCCTTCCTTCCTTCATTTCTTCCTCCTAACCCTGAGTAAGATCAGACTTCATTTGGACACCAAAACAAAAAGATAAAATCATTTAAAAATGAAACTGAGCAAAAAAAATACAGTATTCTTTTCTTCTTATCAAGATAAACATCTCATCCAACATCACATCTTATCTTTTTGTCTTGACGAAAGTGTTTTGGTGACTTCCAGATCATCTAGCTTTGCAGCCATCCCACCCTCCCCATTGCACGTCAGTGCAGTGTATTCATAGTGTGTTCAGAGTGCGTTTGCAGTGTGTTCAGTGTGTTCAGTGCGTTCACAGTGTGTGTTCACAGTGTGTTTACATTGTGTTCAGTGTGTTCACAGTGTTTTCAGTATGTTCACAGTGTGTTCAGTATATTCACAGTGTGTTCAGTATGTTCACAATGCGTTCAGTTTGTACAGTGTGCTCAGTGTATTTACAGTGTGTTCAGTGTGTTCACAATATGTTCAGTGTGATCACAGTGTGTTCACAATGTGTTCAGGGTGTTCACAGTGTGTTCACAATGTGTTCAGTGTGTTCAGTGTGTTTACAATGTGCTCAATGTGTTCACAGTGTGTTCAGTGTGTTTACAATGTGTTCATTGTGTTCAGTATGTTCACAGAGTGTTCAGTATGTTCACAGAGTGTTCAGTATGTTCATAGTGTGTTCAGTGTTTACAATGTGTTCAGTGTGTTCAGTGTGTTCACAATGTGCTCAGTGTGTTCACAGTGTGTGTTCACAGTGTGTTCAGTGTGTTTACAATGTGTTCAGTGTGTTCAGTACGTATACAGTGTGTTCAGTATGTTCAAAATGTAATCATTGTGTTCACAACTTTTTTAAAATTTGTTCAGTGTGTTTACAGTGTGTTCAGTATGTTCACAGTGTGTTCAGTATGTTCACAGTGTGTTCAGTATGTTCACAGTGTATTAGGTATGGTCACAGTGTGTTTACAGTGTGGTCAGTGTGTTCACAATATGTTCAGTGTGATCACAGTGTGTTCACAATGTGTTCAGTGTGTTCACAGTGTGTTCACAATGTGTTCAGTGTGCTCAGTGTGTTTACAATGTGCTCAGTGTGTTCACAGTGTGTTCAGTGTGTTTACAATGTGTTCAGTGTGTTCAGTATGTTCACAGAGTGTTCAGTATGTTCATAGTGTGTTCAGTGTTTACAATGTGTTCAGTGTGTTCAGTGTGTGTACAATGTGTTCAGTGTGTTCACAATGTGCTCAGTGTGTTCACAATGTGCTCAGTGTGTTCACAGTGTGTGTTCACAGTGTGTTCAGTGTGTTTACAATGTGTTCAGTGTGTTCAGTACGTATACAGTGTGTTCAGTATGTTCAAAATGTAATCATTGTGTTCACAACTTTTTTAAAATTTGTTCAGTGTGTTTACAGTGTGTTCAGTATGTTCACAGTGTGTTCAGTATGTTCACAGTGTGTTCAGTATGTTCACAGTGTGTTAGGTATGGTCACAGTGTGTTCAGTATGTTCACAGTGTGTTAGGTATGGTCACAGTGTGTTTACAGTGTGGTCAGTGTGTTCACAATATGTTCAGTGTGATCACAGTGTGTTCACAATGTGTTCAGTGTGTTCACAATGTGTTCAGTGTGTTTACAATGTGCTCAGTGTGTTCACAGTGTGTTCAGTGTGTTTACAATGTGTTCAGTGTGTTCACAGAGTGTTCAGTATGTTCACAGAGTGTTCAGTATGTTCATAGTGTGTTCAGTGTTTACAATTTGTTCTGTGTGTTCAGTGTGTGTACAATGTGTTCAGTGTGTTCACAATGTGCTCAGTGTGTTCACAGTGTGTGTTCACAGTGTGTTCAGTGTGTTTACAATGTGTTCAGTGTGTTCAGTACGTATACAGTGTGTTCAGTATGTTCAAAATGTAATCAGTGTGTTCACAACTTTTTTAAAATTTGTTCAGTGTGTTCACAGTGTGTTCAGTATGTTCATAGTGTGTTCAGTATGTTCAGTATGTTCACAGTGTGTTAAGTATGGTCACAGTGTGTTTACAGTGTGGTCAGTGCGTTCACAATGTGCTCAGTGTTTACAGTTTGTGTTCACAGTGTGTTCAGTGTGTTTACAATGTGTTCAGTGTGTTCAGTACGTATACAGTGTGTTCAGTATGTTCAAAATGTAATCAGAGTGTTCACAACTTTTTAACATTTGTTCAGTGTGTTCAGTATGTTCACAGCGTGTTCAGTATGTTCACAGTGTGTTCAGTATGTTCACAGTGTGTTCAGTGTGTTTACAGTGTGTTCAGTGTTTTCACAATGTGTTCAGTGTGTTCACAGTGTGTTCAGTGTGTTCACAATGTGTTTAGTGTGTTCACAGTGTGTTCATTTTGTTCAAAGTGCGTTCGCAGTGTGTCTCTTGTCTTTTCAGCTCGACTTGATGAGATTCAGAATCAGGTCCATGTAGACTAGATGATTTCCAATCATGAATACCTCTTTTTTCCTTGGCTAATATTCCCCTTGTCGTCCTAACTTATTTATTCATCAAAAAGTCTCAATTTAGAAATGTGTTATCTATGATTTGATAAACAGGCTGTATTGGATCATGATAACTACTATCTCAACCTCACCGAAGCCAACCTTACTGACAAACCAATATGGCGTATGGAGTACCATGCAAAGGTATAATCATGTCATGCACTCTCCTCATGATTATGACTTTTAGCAATTCCATTTAATTATAATTGATTCATTCAATATATATTTCCCACACATTTCTATTTTGTTCCAATTATACTAATGTATTCGAATATTTCCTTGGAAATTCCTTTGGTATGAAATTAAAATTTTATACACCTTAGATTATTTCGCATCGACATTATGCATCCAGTCTATGAAGATCCCCTGCTTTGAAAATTATATGTTATAAAAAAAATTATTGTATAAAAAATGAAATAGATAATTTCCCTTACACTTTTATTTATTTTGTTTACTTTTAAGGGTGAGTATTTGGAAGTATAATCCGGATTTAAGCCCATCAAGTAAATGAGAAAAAAATATTTTACCTTTTTCCAGTCAGAGAAAAGCCAGGGAATTTCCTCAAATCGGGGAAAAGTTAGACTTTGGTTTTTATGCATATCAAAACAACATCTGTTGGATGTCTGGCAATTTTTCTAATGTAGCCTCACAAATTGTAGTACCTTACTTTGAAGATGTTTATTTACATTGAAAAGCAAAAAGGAAGTAGCATCCATCCCTTATTCTGTTATAGGCATATCCCGTCACAAGCTCTGGCTTTCAGGGAACTACGTTATGTTATATATTTATATTATATTATGGCAAATGATTTTGTATAATTTATATTTAACAATAATATTTTGTGACAAATAGACGAAAATAAATGTTTATTTGAACTGAAATTAAAAATTTGACCTATAGAACTGCTTCTGAGAAATAATTATCAATAAATATTGAGACTTCATTCCGGGTAAATCTGGGATTTTTTTGTAATTACTTGGAACCATGATATGGATTTTTTAAGCGTTTTTCTTTCATAATGTATTAATTTGTATCGTTTTATTGAATGCAGAAAATGTTTTAACTGAACAAATATGTTTATCAAGTTGTACTGGTTTGTTTCAGAATGCCTTTAACATGACATCATTGCAACCCAGTGAATGGAACAGAGTTGTCGATGAAATGAAGTCAAATACTACGATTTTCAATCAATATTACAGGTATGAAAGAGATCGCTTGAAAGGGGTGAATTGTGGAAGGGGGGGGGGAGAAAAAAGCATATAGAGTTGTTCATGCCATTTGCGACAGTGCTCTATTTGAAAGTAATTTTTATCAATCAATGGTGACTTTTGGCACGAAGTTTTAAGAGTGATTTCATGTCAATTAAAAAGTAAGAAATCGTACTGGATTTCTTTGCTCTTAATGAACATTTTCTAGTTATCGTATTTGTATAAATATTTTGTAAATATGCATGATCAAAATGTTAAATCCTGTGTGAATTATGTTAGTTTCTTGGGATATATTCTTCCCAGTAATAAATATTCAAGAGGCATCCACTCTGACGTTAATGGGTGGCATGGAATAACAAAAACAGCAATAAGGATAATAACAACGATGATAATGATGATGATAATGATGAGGAGGATAACTTATCATAATAGAATCAAATTCATTATGATAATAATAACAATTCAACCATGAACGGATTACATGTCAATATTACTTGCTGAAACCAAAGATACATCAGTGGTGTACAGACGGGGTGTGGGCAAGCGCCCCCCCCCCCAAAAAAAAAAAAAAGAGAAATGGGAAAGAGAGGTGATATATGATATTGTTTTCTGAATGTTATGTCAAAATCTAAAAAAAAAAATAGTACCTTTTTTGGCTCATTTCGCCAATGACAGGTCTTTATTGTATACAATTTGTTTCCCTTGGTCATTGCGTTAATTGGGAAAGGAACAACAATGAAAATCTATTTAATAAAATGGATCATAGTTTCAAAGAAGTAAAGTCATATAACTCCAATCTTGTCTTTGCTTTTATAGGTTTTTTCATCGCCAGTACGACGCAGGTCCGTGTGATGCATCATGTCAGGCACAAATGATATGTGATATCCAAACATCCAGATCCGGGGATTCAAGCTACTGCTAAAGAAGTTCTCCTGGATTGTTCTGTTGCAATAAAAAACAGTATTTTAAAAACTCAGTTTTATGAAAACGTTGATGAAATATGCAATATTAAGAGACATTTTATAATATATCTTGTACATTTTTATGAACATAATTAACACTCTCGGTAGCCAATTTCAAAATTGTGGAATAGAAGGGATTTGAAGGAAGCAAAATTAAGAATAGTGAGACGGACCACAGGGCCTACCTCAATTTGAATGTTTTTTTTTTCAAGTATTAATTTTACCCCCATCTATTCTGCTTCACGTAAGTCACGTTCATTCTCACTAATTCATGAAATTGACACTCGGGTTAAACATATATATTAAAATAAAATAAGTGAAATAATTCAAGCAAAGCAATGAAAATGTAATCAAAATTGGATGTAAAATGGCGGAATGATGTCATTTTGAAATTTCGCGTTATTTCTTTCTAACAGTCATTAAGAATATGCAATGAGTCTGCAAATGATATCTGCTCTTTCATCGTCAGAAATCAACATTCTGCTCCTTGAAGTGGTGTAATGATGCTATACATGTATTTTGATAGGGTTAAGTTTTGGTATAGGCCGTCAGTGCGCCTTTTTAAAGCTAGGGGCGGTAATCTCCTTCCTCCTCACTCGTGGCTTTAATAATGTAACATAGTATTAAGTATTGCTATGAATTTGATTATACTTGCATCTAACAATGGAGATAAAAATGAATAAAAATGTAAGAGTAATTACATTTGAAAGATTTCATACAATAAAAATAGTAATTAATGAAAATTGCAATAATTTCATTATATCATCCACTTTCAACGAAATTTTCAGTTTTGCAGCTATCATATCAAATCCATAGGATCATATCATGATATTCTCAGCCTGGAGTATCTGTTTAAGGTGTAAAGTCAGTGTGCAACAAACATAATTTGGTGTCAAAATTTCAGGTCGTACATGTTTTATGTTGAACTGATGGGCGAAGCTCGATCGCAGGAATCGATGTGTTAACACATTCAGTATTAAATCATGGAGATAAATATCTCCATGAAATAAACGGAAGAAAATGAATTCAATAATCGTAAAATTTCGAGAAAGTTTATTGAGTACGTGTATTTACCATAGTCTGTCTCTACACACACATTAAAGACAAACTTTACTCATCTGTGTATGAAGAAGACAATTTGTACATGAATTAGGCATAATTCTTATTACAATGACTGAGGGATGATAAGTTAGTTTCAATGAATCTGAAAATATTTTTTTAAAGAACTGTCTGTGCATATAATTCATATATGAATATCTATACCAAATGCTTATTTTGAGTGGAAGTATGCTTTATTTTAATGTTGACTCTGCAAGCGGTGGCGTAACTACGGGTGGGGGATAGGGGGCACTTCCCGCCCCCCATCGGTTGGCAAAAAAAAAACAGGGGGAAAAGGGATATAATTTTTTGAGAAACGTATGCTATCCATGACTAAAAATCAGTCCTTGAAATGTATCTTTACAGGTTAGTGTACATGGCTATTGAGTGCGCTTCTCCTGCTTAATATTTTTTCTGATCATGCTCCCCCCAAGCCTTGACCCACAGTACGCCACTGTCTGCAAGTCCCGGCTGCAAGAAGTAGTTTCGTATTTTTATTTCAAGTGAGCATCTTAATAATTTTGTCCTCACAATGAACCAGGGGCAGTACAACCGGGCAATGGGGGCGACCAATACGTGATTATTAAAGTCATGAAAAGAACAAAAAAGAAGGGGAGAAAGTGGGGGGAGGGTAGTGATAGAATGGAGGAATTATAAGGGCCGTCGTAGTCACTATTGCTACTGTATTGTCTTACTACTTTTTATACAAATAATTATATATATATATTTTTTAATAACATAAACTTAGGGAGAAAGAGAGATGAGAGATATAGAGAAAGAGATAGAGAATAAAAAAATACAAAAATGAGACGGTCAGGTGCAGGTGCCATTACTATTATTATTATTTTTTTTTTTTTTTGGGGGGGGGGCGCATTTTCTTTCCTTCATATTTTCTGGCTGTAGTACCCTATTGCTAACCATTTTTTATGGCTTTCCTATATTTCTAAAATACATTATTATGGCCATTCCTATATTTTTTTACAAAGTGAATGATGTTATTGAACTGATCATCTATTGCAGAATAGATACAGTAGTAGCCCTGCATATATCATGCCACAATTAAAGTTGTTTTTATACCACAAACTGCGATTGGCAGACGCACTCTTAAATTACTAATATTGTGGAAATACCAAGTTAAGGGCGCCATAATGCTAAGACTTAATGTTTAGGTAAGATAAATTTCAGCTCGTGTTTCGAGGTCACATTAATTCATCATTGATATTTAACGCAAATGTCTCGGAGATTCTTGTTGATGATTACAAAATGTGCTGAAATGTCTTGCATAAAAAAGATACGTATCATTTCAAGTCAAACAGTACCACATTAACATTCCTTCCGAGGGGCGTGAAAAGAAAAGTATAAGAGGTCTGCGTTGAAGTCTTTCTGCTGAATGAACGCCAAAAACAACAACGTTTAACTCTATGTGACAGTAGCTTAGTGAGGCAGACATTTTGAGGAGGCCATTTCTACAAAGATGCAAGCGAGCAAAAATATCGTTTCTATTCAAACAAAAAATTGTGTGATAGATTTTGACATACACTCTTAAATTGTTGGGCAACATAATTACTGTCCACACAAGAATAGGTTAAAAGATTTATCCAACTCTGGGTTTTGTTTTGTAGTGATCTTTATTATTCATTCAAATAAATTTCATACATACATAATCAAGAAAATATAGAACAAAATGATAATTGCAGCAGTGCAATACACAGATTAAATAACAGTGTAATAAACATAGCAGGCAAATTGTATCAGAAAAGAGACATAATCCGAACTCATGCAAAAATAACATTTCAACAACTTATGTATGCAGCTATAAAGCAAATAATAAAACAAAGACGTAACAACTACGCAAATTTAAAGAATGAATGTATATGAGCATTCTCCCGTCCCATGAGCCCCCCCCCCCTATCAGACCCCAAAGCTGAACAAACTAACACACCAACAACAAGAAACGGGAGAAAAAGACAGAAAAAAAAAAAACGCCATACACATAACGGAGAGAGAGAGAAAAAAAAAAAAAAAAAAAAAAAAAAAAAAAAAGCAAAGGACAGGACAGGAACAATTAAAAGGATTAAAAAAAAAAAAAAAAAAAAAAAAAAACACACGAACCAATAACAGACAGGACAGAGGTCAGTTTACAGCGACAGTGATCGATCGATTCCATGTACGGGCAGACGAGGGGCACCCCTCCCTTCCCCATCCTTTTTATTTTGGTTAATGTTTATAAAACCTTTAAATATTCCCATTTTTTATAGTGTCGCGTTAACGTATTACGCTCTAATGCAATTGTCTTTTCTTCTTCTTTGCTAATAAGTAACTTTTCCTTTATCTCTTCAGGAGTTGGTGGTTTACCCTTCCCTCTCCCTTGATATATTAAATATTTGATTAGCAAAATGATATGATTAAGTAATTGTATGTTTTCGGTTGTTTCCTCGAGACCAATATGGATTTCCATCCAGCTTAGTTTTTTTAGAATTGGAAGGCCAAACAAATTACTACTCCGTACCCACAAATCTCCTACTTTTTCACATTAAAAAAATAAATGCTTATATGTTTCTTCGTATTTTCTACAGAAGGAACATTTATCACTTGCTATAAAATGAAACCTGTATAAGTGATGATTCAGAAAGATGATATTGTATAACATTTTAAATTGAAATTCTCTCAATTTGTTATCCAACGTACTAAATCTAGGACGATAAAATGTTTTCTCAATTTCTTTATTTGACAGATTATATAATAATGCTAAGTTATGAAAACTGACTGGTTGTTCAGCAATTTGTTTTATACACCCTCTATATAGATTTTTGGAAGTAACCGAGTCGAATTGAATTTTTTTCTCATAAAAGACAAATTCAATATTCAAGCCGTCCACTGAAGTATTCCTTCTTAATCTGTCTTTCCATTCTCTGGGGGTATGTGCAAATATTTCTTGAATAACTGATACTTCCTCCTCGTCCAATCCCATACATCTGAAATAATTATCCGGCTTAAGTGCCCCCTTAACATCTGTAATGTGATGAAATTTAAAAATATTTTTGAGGAACAGATTTTCATGAAAAAACGTTTTTCCTTTCTTCAAAATACACTTATTATTAAAGAAAATTTCATTTCTTTTACTATTTGTATCTTTTTTAATAAAAATATTCATATCAGACCAAATACATAACATTTCTCGGTAATATTTTGGTAATTTAACATCGACCATATCAGGGGAAAAATTGCAGTAAAATATTAAAAGACCACCAAATTTTCTCAGGAGAAATTTAAAATATCTTTTCCATTTTGCTCTCTGGTCACCAGTAACTAATCTTTTAATCCACATCACTCTTTGTACCATTATAAATAGTTTGAAATTGAGCATTTTTAGCCCACCTTGTCGGTAATCCAGATATAAAGTATTTCTTTTTATTTTGTCTTTCCCCCGCCATAAAAAGTCAAAACATGTATCATCAATTTCTTTGAAAACCCAGTCTGGAACTGAAGATAGGGAGCTCACATAAGTCAATTTGGAAAACGCATACGTTTTAAGCAAATGAATTTTTCCTATCAAAGTGAGATCTCGTTGTTTCCACCAATTTAATAACTTTTTGATTTTGCTCAAAATTTCTTTGAAATTCATTTCTTCAGCGACATCAGGATTGAGTGAAAAGTAAATACCCAGTATTTTCACAATATCAACTCTTTTACCGAATGGAAAGCTGTTCCCCGGTGGAACAGGAGGCCCTAGAGGCAAAATGAAAGTTTTATTTTTATTGATTTTCAGTCCAGATATTTTCTTGAACTTCTCAAGGATTATGTATAATCTATCTAAAGAGTCTAAATCTTGCACAAATATTGTCATGTCATCAGCATAAAGAACCTGCTTAATTTCTGTATCGCCAAAGCAAATACCCCTTACTGAATTATCGTTTCGAATAGAGTGAGTTAAACACTCTATACACAATATAAACAGATATGGGGACAGGGGGTCCCCCTGCCTTAGCCCCCGCTCAACATCGATATAGCCAGTTGATCTCCCTCCATTGAAAACGCAGCATAGTGTGTTAGTGTAAATTACTTCGACCCAATCCCTAAACATCGTTCCAAAACCGAATGAACAAAGTGCCTTTTGAAGAAAAGCGTGTGAAATTGAATCGAAAGCCTTTTCAAAATCGATTGCTAATAAATAACCCGATTTATTAAAATGTGAGGTATGAAATATCATGTCATTAATTAATCTTACTGCTTCACCAATATTTCTGTCATTTAAATACCCTACCTGGTCAACTGAAATAATGTTACTCAGAATCGCTTTTATTCTTTTAGAAAGTATCTTAGTGAGAATTTTATAATCTACATTGAGAAGTGAAATGGGTCTGTAATTGCTAATGACTGTAGGGTCTTTATCCCCCTTGTGTATTAGTGTAATTACTGCTTGCCTCTGAGAGGGCGATAATTCTTTATGAATCAAACTATCATTAAGCCCGTTAATAACTAAATCACCTACAACATACCAAAATGTAATGTAAAACTCGACGCTCAGTCCATCATTCCCCGGAGATTTATTAAGTTGCATTTCTTTTAAGATTTCAATACAATCACCTTGGTTTATTTTTCCTTCACAGTGATTACTCTGATTTTTTGTTAGTTTGGGTAAGCTATCGGGAAAAAACGTATTATCGTCGCATAATCCTGCCTCAGATTTAGCGTATAATGATGAATAAAACTTTCGGATTTCATTTAAAATATTAATTTCATCACTAATTATATTTTCATTCACCTTAAGTTTTTTAATTACACATTTTTTCCCATTAGAATCTGTCAATTGTTTAAAATATGCGGTTTCCCTTTCCCCACTTTCAAACCACGGCGCTCGAGATCTGATTTTTATACCTTCATTAACATAAGTATAAATTGCTTTTAATTCATTTCTTTTCCTGGTTAAAATGTCAATTGAATCCTTATTTTTATTACTTGGTCTTTGTTGCAGTTCTTCTTCTAATTTTACAATTTCCTTTTCCAACTTTGTAATCTTTTCTCTTCTTTCTTTTGCCTTTTTCTTTGAGTACTTCCTAGTAAAACTTCGGACTTCCATTTTAACATAATCCCATAAAATTCTGCTGTCCATAATCTCTATTGATAACATCTGTTTCAAACGAATAATTTCCTCCTTCATACTTTTAACATATTCTTCGTCCTTACATAAACTGTTATTAAATTTCCAATAACCAGTCTTAATCGTTGGTTTGACCATATGATTAAAATTAATATTGAGTTCTATTGCTGAGTGATCAGGTGATAATGAAGGTATTATTTTACAATTCAACACTTTCTCTTCTAAAATATCTGAAACCACCCAGTAATCCAATCGACTTTGCATATACGGATTTCCTTGATGAAAGGTATATTGTTTCTTGGAATCATTTTTAACACGCCATATATTATCTAAGGCCTTATAATCCGTAAGAAAATTTTCGAACATTGAACTAAGTTTAGATTGCTTCTTGTTAACGATTTTTCCATCATAATCTAAATAAATATCCCTAACCATATTGAAGTCTCCTCCTATAATAAAAGGTTTATTTTGGAACTCCTTTCTTCCTAAAATCTTAATAATAGAATCCAAAAACTCAAGTTGCTCGTGCACTTTACTACTAACAGGGAAATAAACATTTCCCAATATTACTTCCTGATTTTGCAAAGATCCAATAATAAAAATGTATCTACCTCCTGTATCGATGATTGTATGTTTTATTGAGATATCAAACCCTTTATCTACTAAAATCATAACGCCTTTACCGTGGTTTGTACCGTGACTAAAAATACAAAATCCATCCCACATGGAACTCCAATTACTAACAATATCTTGAGTGCTAAAAGTTTCCTGGAGAAAAATAATATGCCCTTTTTTATCCTTACACCATTTAAATATATTATAAAATTATATTATTTCTGGGTAGTTTTCAACCGATACTGTGTAGTTTTTACCCAAAGCACACATTATTGGTTTAATAATAATAATAATAATATAGGGTATTTATATTGCGCACATATCCACCTTGTTAGGTGCTCAAGGCGCTCCTATATTACCCGGCTAAGCTAGGCGTTCACAGCGCACACAGCTTTTTAAGCTTTTTAAAACTTCCCAAAATTGGAAAAAAAAAAGCTTTAACCAATTGCTGTGTGGACAGTGTGTTGCCCAACATTTTTAAGAGTGTAATATTGAGAAATATATATCATATTTAACCCTTTCCCCTTTCACTTTCTTCTTCTTTTCTCCATGTTTTCTTGGCCATGAAATTTGTACATTTTTTAGGATGGGGGGGGGGGGGGGACACGGCCCCCACTTCCCGACCTCATCTTTACACCAGTACTCTATGATACCCCTATAATTCGATAAAGGAAACAAATATTACGACGAATTGCTCTCTCTAAATATGTCCTGGTGTCGCCCGTGCAAAGACTCCTTAAACTCTGGACCCATCATTGATAAATTTGCGTATTACACCTACATATATTTCCTTAGCTCATATTTAAGTTAATCATTGTAGTATTCGGTATGCTTTGTTATAATAGTAATTATCAATTGTGGTTTTAATGGCAGTGTACGCCTACCAGGATTGATGATCGAAACGAAAATAGACAAATAAGAAAAAAAAAACAGTTGGATGGAGAGAGAGAGAGCAATAGAAATAGAGAGAGAGAGAGGGGGGGGGGGTGTGGCGGGTAGGAAAATGGAACTTGTGGAATATGTAAGCTTGTGTGAAAGCAAAAATATGAAAGAATATGATTTACAAAAGTTTAAGTGAGTTTGGACAAACAATCAGAGAGTATTTGAATTTCGAGAACAAGATCTATGATGTCACAATAACCCTCCTATTTGTACACTAAAAGTATACCACAAATTAAAACAATGGTTCTTTACTTATTCTAATAATCAGACAATCATTACGTCCAAGATGATAGTGTTGTGAACTGTACTACGTACCAACTTGAAAAGTGAACACCTGATCTTACGATAAACTATATAGATATAATAGAGTAAATATGTACTTAAGTCATGAGAGCAGTGGTGAAGTTGTATATATTATGTACACAAATATTTTGGCATTACCAAAGGGATCTACATAGCGATGTTGATCTCAGTATTCAAACGCTCATAATTTTCCTTTTATTCATTCCATATTCCTTAAAATTAAATTGATTTGTTTTAATGATTTTCTCTTTTATATTAATTCAACGGGTTTCAAGTGTTTTATTTTCCTTTTAGAAGAAAGAAAGAAAATTAAAGAAAAAGAAAGAAAATGAAAATCCAAAAAATGATGAGAGTGGGTGTGAGTATGGGTGTAGAATGTAATATTTTCATGTCAATACCCCTTTCTATCATCAACTATCTGACTTTAAATCATAACTGACTCCGATGTTTACTAACCTTCCTCACCTTATACACCTATCGATATGATTGTGGTTCGTCATGATTTCTTTTTTTAATCCAAATAGTAAATGGGTATCATAAGTCTCAGTCCATCTCATAATAAACCTTTATCAACTAACTTTCGTACAAGTTAGTATGCTGACACCGGCAGATCCAAGTCGCACCAGGGGAAAAACACAAACAACTATTTAAGATATAGAAATAATATTTTAGGCCTACACTGTGGCAAAGCATGAACAGAACGACATATTGTACGTGTACATTTGGTGTAACTGTACTAGTCCATGCTTATCAGGTGAGGTAATGTATAATTAGACTGCTTGAGATAATGATTGATCAGTTGGACTTTATGATTTGCAATTCTACGTACAAAGCGGCCTCGTCATGTCATATACAGGTGTTAATTATTACATTGTGAGCTAGGGACTGATAATATACTGATGGACTGTTTTCATCCGAAACGGAGCCACAACTAGAACATAATTCATTTGTCTCTTTAAAAAAAAAAGAACACCTTTATTATTTTTTTTCTTAAGAATCTATTTATCAAATGATGTTGGTAAATTCCAATGTGAAATTTTCGGACGTTGACCACAATCGCTTTAATGGTGACATGGTCGTATCGATTGTTTGAATCAAAATGGCGTCATACACATGGACCATGAGTGATAATTTGAGAAAAAAAGCTGAGCTTGAACTTGGAGAGACACCTAGCGTGAGGGAAAGTGCGATACAAAAGCTCAGGGAACGCATGGAAGAGCGAAAGGATATAGTATTCAATACCGATTCCAGATTTTTGATACGTTTTTTACGCGCGAAAAAGTTTGATGTAGATCGTGCCTACAAATCGATTGTAAAGTACTACGAACTTCATGTTAAACATCCGGATTTTTTTGAAAAGTACCACCCAACTGGTATCAAACATGTTTTAGATGATGGCTACCCCTACGTACTGGAATCAACTGATGGTGAAGGAAGACATATAGTAGCGATGAAGACAGGTAAGACAAAATGATTTTCACGCTGATTATGATATGATTATATTTACCGATTTAGGATCATCAATAGCATGAATAGTATGTAGGAGAGGCAAGTAACGTAACATAATTATGTGGCTTCGAAAGGGAAGAAAATTACATTAAAAAAATAAAATGAAAGCATGGTTACCATGGTAAAGAGAGGATAAATAACTATTTTTTAGATTAATAGAAATCGAATTATAATTATGTATCATCGATCTTTTATAATATTAATTGAGCATGTAAGAATTACCAATGTCCATGGTAGTTCATTATTCAAGTAAATAAAGGGGGGAAAAGACGAGGCGGTGTTAATTCAATGAAGGTTTTAATCGGTTTTTAATTTATTTTGGGCACTTTTAAGTGGACCTTTAGATGAGTTGATACGATTTTATTGTTTATTATACTGTAATGTAAAACCGTATCACTTTTCACGTCAAAAGATCATTGTCATATTACGTCATTTACAACAATATCGATATGGACAATTTATTTCTTAAATTCTTCATCTTTCATATTGTTTGCCTGTCAAAAAAAATCAAGTAAATACTTACATCAGTCAAGCATTTTCTATTTAAGCCAGATGAATACATAAGGCAGATATCTCAATTTCATTGCAATATTCAACGCAAGATTCACCATATCGTGTATACAGCCGATATTGTAATATCATTATTCCTCTGGACTTTGATCAAGCAAATATTGAAAATGCAGCTCTCCGGCTTCAATGCAATCTTTAATAGTTCTGCCAACCGAAGAAGTATTTATTCACTATCATCACCATTTCAACCCATGTTGATATAGTGGAAGTTAGAACGCTGAATTAAACAAGTTCATCTTCTTCCGAAATTATTCCAATTATATGGATATCTTACATAAATTATTTAAAAATGAACATCATGAAGTTATGTGGTAAAGACCTGAAAACTCGGAATTGAAGATGGCATCCAAAAGAAATTCATTAAAATTCACTAAAGGTGGGTTACAGCAACTGATCAGCAATTACACATTAATACAAAGATGAATAAAATAATGACAGCTTATTGAGAAGACTAGGATGGGATATAACTTTTACAGATCGATGATCCAATAAGTAGAAAAAACCGCTTATTTAGATATGAAGTCTCAAAGTTAATTTTATTGTTATTATGTGTGCTCTCAAAATTTGCTTCTCCTATTGTGAAACATAGAAAGTGACCTTTAAGCTTTCTTCACAAAAATTTGATATGTTTTAATTATTCATAAATATCTTATAATTTAGGCAAGGGCAAAATTAGTCAATAGTCAATTTAAATTCCCTATAATTTTGGTTCATTATAATCCAGCTTAATTCGCAGTTAATTCAACTTTATTTCACTTTCAATGAATACGAACTTATTACACATTTAGTTAATGCACAAAAGTTCCAAAACATTTTCATATCAGTATAAATTTACATAATTAAAAAATCGGGCCAATTTAATCCGTACATAAGGAAAGATCCACTAAAACATTGTTTGTATATGTAGAGCGTAGATCTCTCAAACAGAGGTGTAGTGTAAAACGCAAGTTCAAGCTATGTATTCTGTTATGATACTTGAAAAAAAAAGTATTTAGAAATTATAATAATACTAAATTATCATTAGCAGCATATAATACCAAAGATTTTTTTTGTTCTTTAAATAGCAGGTAGGTCGAATTCTATGTCAATATCCTTTCAAAGTGATAAACATATAAATAAAAGGAAAAGAGTACCAGTTTGTCAATACTTGTTGGTGTCCCTTTTTCCTGGTCTTTGGAACTCCCCTTCTTTTCGGGGGATTAGTATTAATGTTTTGAATGTAAATGAAATTCGAGAGCGGTATTATGCTTTTCTTTGTCACCAGGTCATTGGGATCCAAGAGAATATCCTATTACTGACATCGCTCTAGCTCTCTTCATGGTGATTGATCAGCTTGTAGAAGACGAAGCTGCACAAATCAATGGTGTCATCCTTCTCTTTGATCTTGAAGGGGTCAATATATCTCAGGCTATGTGTTTGACCCCTTCAGTCGCTAAGAAACTTACTTCTATATTTCAGGTTCGACTATATTTTGTTGAATTATTTTTATTTAAAACTTCTGTTATTTTATTTACTTATTTATCTATTTATTTATTTATTCATCTATTTTTATTTTCATTTCAAATTTTTATATGTTTATAAATTTATTTTTCAATTTCAGGGAAAGATGATGGCGATGTAAGTGATAGTAGATTGTTGTTGGTGGTTGCGGTAGCACATACATAACAACGATCGTATTAGTGTTAGTGGTAATGATAATGGTGACAATGATAACAATGGTCAGTATCTCAAAATCCGTTCCAAGTTCGTAGTTTTTTTTTGGAGAGGGGAACTTTGGTCCTCTTGACCGTAGATATTTACCTCCTTGAAAGTCATCGAGAAGCCAAAAAAGAAAGAAAAAAATTAAGAAAAAGTTTGGGCTACACTTCTCTTTTTATTATTTTTGTACACAATTCTATTCTTCAGTAATGGGATTATTCCATATTTTGTTTGACCCCTATACATAATGATTATTTTTGAGAGATTGAGCGGTTGTCATGTACATGTGCCTGTGAGGTTGTATAAATTTTGCCCTCTTAATCGTTACAAGCAGTTTTTACAAGTCAAAGAGAAATGATGCATCGAAAATGAAATTTCAGGTGAGGAAAGAAAGGAAATTACGTGCAAATAATGATAAATCATGTAATATTCGACAAAGCTCACTTGCTCAATGGAAGAAAACAAATGTACGAGCGTGGTTGTCTTAAAAAGCAAAATGGAATTTTACCATCAAGAATGAATAATAAGTAAAATAAAAGATTCAATAACACATAAATAATTAAAAACAGAAGAGTTTTACCATGTTTACATAAAAAATACAGGATCATTATTTTAATTGTTATAACAGGAAATTTTCTACTATTTAATAAAATAGGAAAAAAATTATTGCAAGAAAATCATAAGGTTTCGTACACCAAATACCAGTTTTTCGTAAATTTTACAATACCTGTATACCTCGAGTATTCTCGAGACTGCAGGAACATTCGGGGTTACTTTGGGAGAAATTTTCTGAGAATGTAGTAACCAACATGAAATTAATTTCCGGGGACTCACCATCGTGAACTGCAATGTTCCAATGCAACAGGTCGGAACTGCACGCGCATGAATTAAAATGGGCAGCTCAAATTTGGATGGTAACAAAGATGAAATCTGAAAATACACATCATAATTAAGTAGGGGGCAGTTCTTACATTCTGTAATTTTTTAGGCTCTTTTTTTATAACTATTTTTCTCCTTCTTTTTAAAGCTTTTTTCTTCATATTGTATTTTTGTTATTATATGTATTATTTTCATTCTCTTTATATTTCATTTTTTATGCATGATATTGTAATATCAATCTTGTGTTGTTTTTATTGTGTTACAGGGCCCCTTGTAAATCAATTTGCTAACTGAAAGGGCTACCCCGTTGAAATAAACGTGAATGAATAAATTAATGAATGAATAAATACATAAATAAAAAAAATTAAAATTAATTAATACGGACCATCACCGCTTCAATGTGCTTTCATTTTTAATAAAATGTCATTCTATCTTCATTATGCCTCCATATTAGAACTGTGTACCAGTAAGAGTTCAGGGCATCCATTTCATCAATGAAAGTTTACTATTCGATGGAGCCTTTACGATAATCAAACCATTCATGCAAGAGAAGATCAGAAAACGGGTAAGATACTCAGTTATCATTTATTTATACCAAAAAGTTACCAGTTACTACAGGTACTATGTAGGAATAGATCCGAGAGAGGAAAAACTTCATGGAAAATCTTTTTGGCCTCTTTCTCGTTCTTGTATTATGCATCCCGAAACAGATTTTCATTTTGCATATAATTTAATAATATATTATTGTGATTTGCAATCATATTGTACTTTCATTTCACTGAAATATTTATTAATTAACTATTTAACTGGTCAATCTGATCAATAATATTTCAGGAATGATTTACTTTTTACCTTGAACCTATATAGGTCAGACTACACGGTCAGAACTTGGAAACGCTCCACGAATACCTCTTACCTTCCATACTTCCAGACACCTTCGGTGGAGAGATAATCAAATATGATTCGTTACCATGGCGACAAGCCTTCTTGGAGAGGGATCTACGATGGCAACCATCACAAGAAGAGGGAGTTTTACAGAAGAAGAAAAAAGGAAAGAAATGAGCGAGAAAAGATGATAAAAAAATATATTGTACCTATTTTGCCATATAATCTTATATTTTATTGATCAATTTATCCGGCCATGCTATAAGTTATGATATGGTTTAAGCCAACAATGAAAAAATTGTTTCTAACAACTTTGCCATCTTATAACATCATAACTAAATGTTGTTTTGCCAATGGTATCGGTTGTGAAAATTATGAATGTTTATGACAGGTCTTGACTTTTGATGACTACATAAATTGATATCAATAGCAAGTCTGCATGAATTTGCCTCGAGCTGAGATCGTTTACTTTGCTCCAATATTCCTCATCGCGAAAAAAGTGTTCCCATTCAAGTGACAGTCTTCATGATTTGCTGGCACAAACGGTCTGTCATTATGACCTCCACAGATCCTTACGCGAGTTTCTCTTTTGAAATGTTTTTATAATTGTTGTCAGGTCACAGTTATTCTTATTTATTTTTTATGTTTTAATTCATCGTGAGATAAAATGAAAGAGTATCATGAAACACCGTGACATAATGGGGGAAAAAATGCGATCCCACATCATATATTCAGGCATTCTGCGACATTTACTGCAGATGACTAAATTGTTAAGTAAATTGTTTTTTTTTAATTACAAAAATGTATTTTAAAAGTCTTTGAAACATACAACGAGAAAGCTTTTAGCAGTTTTGAATACGTAATCTATTATGTAACAGAATTGAATTTGAATTGAATTTATTTTCATACTTCACAACAAAATATAATATTTGTGGAAGAGCCGTGGTGTAGTGGTTCTGACTCTCGCCTTGTAAACAGAGGGTCGTGTGTTCGAATCCCACCGCGGTCTAGCGTCCTTTGGCAAGGCGTTAATCCACACTTTGCCACTCTCGACCCAGGTGCTAAATGGGTACCCGGTAGGATGCGAAAGATATTGTATGTTTGATTTTGCCAGCGCCATAATGAGGCTGCGATGAATGCAAGGAATGCTCCCCAGGGAGTGGATATTGTGCACTTTTCGTGCGGGATTGAAATGAATCCAATAACCGGGGTAATAATATGCTGTAACGCGCTTTGAGCCATTCAGGGAAAAGCGCTTTATAAAAATTGGCTATTATTATTATTATTATTATTATTAATAACATAATACAAGAAATACGTTTGGTACATACAGAATACAGAAGATAATGAAAATGGCAGTGAATAAGAGTGAAATATGAAGAAGGAACCTGCATAAAAAGCAGAGATTGAAATGTTTGCAGGTTCTTTAGAATAATTATGAAATGAGCAATCAGAAAAAAACAGAGGTGCTATATATGTTTTCATGTGTGCATGCAGCATTGCCTTATGTTTTGCACTGTCTAGCAACACCCTTTAATCAGTCAGAATCTGACCAGAGAAGTCTTCAGCATCACAACCTTGAGCCTGAGAAGGGCAACATCAGTGCTTGACAAACTATTTTAACTAAGTTTGATAATGGAAAATGCACACTGATGGAGATAACATGTCATGCTTGTCAACTTCATGCATTTCAACAATTGCATTTTTTTTTCATTTACTGTTCTTGTTAGTACGTAGATGAGGTAAAGTGTATTCACTGTAGGTCTATCTATTTGCATAAAAAAAGTAAATATCCAATGGTCAAGTTTGCTTTGGCAAAAGTGTGATACACTGATTAAGTGCATCTCATATTATTTTCTTTCAGGGAGGTTAATGCACTTGTTCCCCTATCAACCAACAAACAAATGTCATTCTGGATGTATCTTGCCCTGTTGAGCCTGGGTAGATCAGGGAAATGGGTGTTAACATGTTTTAAGGACAATACATAAATACAGCAGTGCTGCACACTTAGAACGCACTGAAATGCACCACTGTTACGTAACACAGAGTGTGTATTCATGACTGCTGAAGCGAGACCACTTAAAATTTCACGCAAGTTTGAAAATGGAAAGAGCTGTCTTGTACATATTTTAATTGAGAATGCCACCAATTAAGCCCTGTGTCAGAGGGACATTTTTTTTTTTGGGGGGGGGGGGGGGGTGCGCGTTGTATCATCGATTAGTTTTGCCAAAACATTTCAAATGTTATTGAATATGAGAGAACTGTGAATCTAAGCAGTCTAATTATCGATAAGTGCAATGTACTTTGTCTTTAGTATATGGCGATAAAATTTGTATGTATGTACATGTACCTTACCTTTTCTGCAAGAGTTAAGATAATATGTAGGCTACTTATATAACTTCTGTCTAAGTTAGAACAAATCCTTAAAAAGATAAAATCGAAGATTAGATGAAAGCTGGAACAGTCCCTTCGTTTTTTGTGGAACCCTTCCAAGACTCATCAAAATAATAATAATATTCAGTTCTTTTATAGCCCATAACACATAGCTACGCATGTCCTATGCACTTTGATGAAATTAAGGAATGAAATTAGAAAGTAAAGAGTGGTGGGCACTGAATTCATTACATGTTAAACAGATACTTTTTTAGAGAAGCCTTAAACTTATCTAAATCATGTATATTTCTCATATAATTAGGAAGTGCATTCCATAAGACGGAAGAGGCATGTGCAAATGAGTGCTATAACCATATGTTTTGGTACCTATGGGAGGAATAGCAAACGGCCGCTTTGTGCTTGATCTTATATAGAGTACGAGTAGTCTGGTGTAAAGTTAATAATTCGGTCAAATATGATGGAGCTAGCTATCTCATGGAAGCATTCATATGCAAAAACTAATAATTTGAAAGAAATACGAGAATGAACAGCAAGCCAATGTAAGTTTCGTAGTACAGGGGTGATTGATTCATATTTTCGAGTTTGGGTATGAATATACTTTAATATGACACCTTCCTTGCGTCACAATTGTCACAGAGTTATGGACCATCGAAGGCCAAGGGTACAGAACCCACTTTTTCCAAGTTTTTTTTTGTTTTAATGTACACGAAACCTTTTTTGTTGTTGTTGTTGTAAGGTGTTTGTTTCATCAGAATTTTCCCTTCAAAATTTCAGTAAAATCCTATTAACTTCTGTAAACTTTCTGTAAGTTATTGGCATTTACTGCCTAGCTTCAATTTCTTTTGAACACGTCATTCACCCCTAACTTTTGCACCAAACCTTCAACGTTTTCACAGTACCTCACAGTTGACGCTGCATATCTTGCATTGCTCTTCTAACCATTGCGGGGTTGTGACGAAGAAAAGTTATATTATGCTAAACATGTGCCTGCAAGTTACCTATGATGTGCCGAGTCATAATTGCAGCTAGACACCAGTTATGTAACATTTACTCGAAAAAGTTATAAGAAGGGTAAAATTTCACTGAAATTTTCAGGGAACATATCTGATTAAACCAAAATCTTGCAACAAAGTAGGTTTCGTGCTTGTACATTAAAACCCAAAACTTGGAAAAACTGGGTTTTGTACCCTTCGCCTTCAATGGACCATAACTCTGTATCCCGTGACAATTGTAACGCAAAGAAGGTGTCAAACTAAATTTGATGAGTTACTCAATTATGTAGAATAGAAATCACAAGTATGAATGATGTATTCTTGATATAGCTGACCTTTGAACTTCGGTTACTTTTTTTAGAAACACCCTGGCCCGTACTCTGAAGTCGGGTTTAACCTAGACCACGGTCTAACTCTGTGCTGAAGTTATGGGGAGCCAAACGTTCAAAAATTATGTTTATATTGTATATCTCTCATGTTTACTATTTTGTTTCCTTTTGCTTTCATTATGAAGAAAATACTTCAGTTATCATTCCCAGACAATTATGAACAATTTGGGTGTCATATGAGTTAATATATTGAACGTGTACTATAAAGTATTTGTGCTCCAATTGGCTCTCCATACTTAAACCACAACTTTAAACCAGGGTTTAATTTAAACCCGAGTCCAGCATATGGGTCACTGTGTATATATAGGCCTATATATACTTTACAATTAATTGTATCTACTAGAGTTTCTAAGCTATTGTGTGAACAACAATTTTGTCATCTGCATGTTAAACAAATGATAAAACAGGCGTTACAGTAGTCAATTCAATATATCATAAAAAGCAAGGGCCTAACTAGATTGATCATTGTGGAACTCCGCATTTTATCAACTGTAGGAGAAATATTATTGTGAATTGCATATTTTCTATCGGACAAGTAACTCTCAAACAATGATACTCTGATTTCTTGAATGCCCTGATTTTCAAGTTTTAAAAGTAAAATCTGGAGTGTCAACGGCTTAGCTTATGGGTCCATGAATACTCTTTATTATTATGTTCTTTATTTGCCATTGCAATTGTAATTTTATCGTGTATTATTTTGTATTAAAGCCTGGTCAGTTGAATGTCTTTTCCTGAATCCACATTGGTTTTAATTTAGACAATCAAAAGTATCTAGGAACCTATCAAGTCTGTTATAACAAATCTTATATTTTGGAATATCTGCTACAAATGAGTACAAGGGGGCAGTTATTGACATTTTATTTGGGGTCCCCATAAAGCATATTATTATTTCACAACATCCACACTTTTGGTACTTTAAAACATACACATTTGTAATTATAATGTATGGTCTAATATTGAACTGGAATAATTAAAAAGATTCCTTAAGAGATGCCGTTATTTTTGGTATTTAGTTCAGGGACTTAAAATTTGTCCTTATATAGCCGTGAAAAGAGAACGAATGCTAATATATATATGTGTATTTATATATATATATATATATTATAGTCTTAACTGAAACATGCGTGTGTTGAACTTGCGTTCTTGCTCGTTGATGTCCTAGATTTACAACAAGCTATCTTTTCATGCTTACCTATACTGCCCAACTATGCGTAATACTGCTATTTTGTATAATGCAAATGCATTAGCTGGGTCTGATATTAAATCTTTATTACAGTATATAACAATAATACATCGCCGTAATTATATCATTTATTCATGTTCTCGATGGTATGATCGATAATTCTCCACCAATGTCCACGTTGCAAGTTGTTATAATTGCAGAATTTCTAGAAGAAAATTTTAAATTGTTTTTAATTTTACTGCTGTTTTAGAAAGTACTGAAAAGGGTATGAGGAGCGCTTTTAAAAATTGTTTTACATTTGAATACATTTAAATCTTGGAGGGGGAGGGGGTATTCTAGATCCCTCTGTATATGGAATTACTATGCACTTGTAACCAGAGTTGTAATAATTAGGGTGGTTTCAGGCATTACTCTCGATCGCTAGCGGTACCGTGGTGATCACTATGTCGATTCCAAGGGTCGAAGCGCCACTTCCCGGCCCTCATCAAAAGACCCTTGCACTGGCCCTTTTTTTCACTATCGTAAATACCATAAAATACATCATGTCAGAAAAAAAGATAATATTGGCTTATCAGTATTCAGTATAGCATCAGATACAATATTTCATACGTGATTCCATGAGAAAGGTGTTTTAAGTAATAAGATAAACTATCAAAAATAAAAAGCTGTTAAGATTGTATTACTAGAAAGAAATTCATGTTTTATTATTCTATGGATTTGCGTCAAACTTTCATTGCTTTTTATTATCAGAAAGTATTCTTTTTTTTATAATCCAAATCAACTCATCGTCAGGATAAACTTGTTTCTTCCAGTTAAAGAAGATGTTAATCACATCTTGGCCAGTTGCGTATCCAATGATGGTGATCCCTGAACATGGTCTAAATTCATTGACCCTAAGTGACCTTGAACTTGGTCATGTGACCTGAAACTCAAGACAGGAAATTCAGTAATACTTGATTACCCTCAAATATGAAAAAGTTTCATGAACTAGGTCTATATCATTTCTAAGTTACATTTCAAAAACTTAAACCTTGGTTAAGATTTCAATGTTGACGACAGGGACCACGCAGCCGTCGTCGGAAAAAGCAGCGCCTAAAATGTCGCTCTGCTATGCAGTCGAGTCAAATAAATATTTTGTATTTTTCCCCAAAACAGTGTATTTCATAATAAAATGCTTGGCGCACTCGCCCATCACGGCGCTCAAGCTGCATGCAAGCTAAAATGTGCACTGCTCTTGCAGATGAAAAAAAAAAACATTGAAACTTGTGTATATCTCACCCTGGTTTTTACAAAATGATTGAAAAAAAAAACAAGTTACCTGAAATTACATTGATCTAATAACCATATTTGTGTACGTTTTATGAAATAGAGACATATATATATATTTTTTTTAATACAAAAAACATATTTTTTAAAGAAAAAATGTACTGCCTTATTTTGGTTGCAAAAACGTACTAAATACGGAAAATCGTACTACTTGGCAGCTCTGCCTATATCATGATCAAAGGATGCAATACTGTAAAATAAACTCATATCTATCAATTTATAAAAATATTAAAAGCAGTACCAAACTTTTGAAGGGGAGTATACACATTAGTATATTGATCTGGCCAGTCAATGCTCCAGGGATATCCCAATGAAGTTTGTGAACCTCTGTGAAAGGAACATATAATGCAGTATGCAGTTTTCAATAGGGTGCATGAACATTGAGATGCTATCCACACCGATACTAGGTCTGCAATGAAAATATAATTGATGTTTCATGCTATAACACCATCAAATTTAGATCTAGAATATGTGTTGTACTGAGACGATACATGTATATTCTGTCCATAGAAGTATGAATACCTTACATTAATACCATGAGCATTGAAAAATATATATCAGAAAACAATATATCCAATTACAACAGGAAACGGATCCACAATTTTTTTTTTAGCTTAAAATATTTAATAATCAACTGCAATTGAATCATACAAAAATAAATCTCTCCCATAATTTCTCATTATAACAATTATTTGGCAGACAAAACTATGGAAAAAATCTTTTGGATTTTAAGTCCATTTGATATAGCACACATATATAACATGATACATATGGTTAAATTCATTTCAATATGGCAGAATCATAAATATGATAAAAGTTAAAAAATAAACCCCCAAGAATCGGGGGCCATGTCTCCTGCATGTTTCTATGTAATAGTTCATCAGAACACTTTTAGCAAAAGTTCCAAATATATGATTATAATCTTACCAAGTCACATTGTTTTTATAGTTTCTGTACAAAGTCAACAGTTTTTGGCTTTTTAACTTCAAGGAAATCAAAGGTGATTCTCTGTGAACAAATTGAAGAACACCTGTCTGAGATACATACCACTGAGTGATAAAAGAAATAGAAGAAAAACAAATAATTGCATAAAACTAATTAGTGGTCAACAAGCAATTGGAAGACAAATACCTCTGTGTTAGTTAATGACACATGACATGAATGCAAAATCTCTTCGCAATGGTGTATTTGTTCCAACTAACAAAGTAGCAAATGCACATTTTATGGTCAAAGGCTGCTCACAGTATGCATGCATACTGCAATCATACTGCTTTTAAGCTGCCAGAAAACCCCCCATTCATCTTTTCAGACTATTTCTCATACCATATAATATTAACATCATTATTAGTGTCAATGCAGAGTTCTAAATTGGGATATATAAACATTTCACTATCAGGTTAATTAACCATTCTCATCGTCATGACTGCAATAACTGCATCATGAAAACCAATATCATCACCTTCATGATCATCGTGATTATAAATATCAAGAAGAGCTTCCATAACACATGTACCCTTTACACAATGTCACATGATATTTGACATAATGTTCAAGTTTCATTACACTTTAGATCATCACTCATCTATGCATACATGTTCCCTGTCAGAAATATGTCTGCCAGCACATTAATTCAAATTCTTCATGATATTCAACATTCCAAAAAAAAATTATCTACTTTTAAAAAATGTTAAAACTTACAAATCTCAGCATTGCTAAAATCATTTGTTAATGTCACAACTATCACTGCCATAACAAAAACAGTACTGATGCTTCATGGAAAAGAGACAACAAATACAATTTTCAATTAAAATTGGGAAAAGTGAAATTACTTTAAGCAAGCAAAATATTTTGGATTATTTCTCACATACTCAATGCAGTTGTACTTCACCTTACAGCATTTGATTCTATTGGATTTTTTTCCAATTGTTTTTTTTTTCCAAAAGTTACTGTGACTGTATTTTGTATGCAAGTATTTTGCATTTTTAGCAGAGAAATAAATTAATCATGTCATGAACGTAAAACAAAGTTATATATTTTTTTGCAGGAAATGAAGAATGATTACTGCATTCCTGGGTAATCAGTAAAATAACCTCTTTCAAAAAGGTATAATTTGCTTAAAAATGATTTCTTCTGATATCAAAAATCAAATGCACTTTATTGATGGAAGACATAATTTTAAACAGGAAAAGTCCTATACTTCCTTATTGGCTTTATTAAATGAACAAACAAATGAGTAAAAATAAGTTGATGCAATCAAGGGGATATCCACTTAATGTTTAAGAAAAAGGTGTACAATATACAAATTTTCAAAGGCCATTGTTATCATATTTCAATTTGAATTGTTATGATTTACAGATAAGAATAAGAGAAAGAATAATTCAAAATATGCAGAGATAGATTTTTAAGGAAACCACACCACAACAATAATTTGTTTTAAAAACACAAGAGCTTTGACAGAGTATAAAGTCCATCGGATTGAATAAAATCTACAAATTTCCACAGTTACAATGAAGTACACAATGATTGCTTGACTCCATAAGGAATCTGATCATGATTGAAATCTTCAAACAAGCTTGCCTTGTAGAAAAAATATATGGAATGTCCCACAACAAAACATGTGAGTATGGTTCTGCACCATAGATATCAGCATTAAAGCTTAAAGTACTAATTCTGCCTAAATGTTTTTTAGTCATGTGTTCTTCCCTCTAAAGCTGCAGTGAAACTTTTTTTTAATCCTGGATCTTAACAGTTTGTAGAATACAAGGTTGCTGAAGGCCATGTTTTACTAGTAAACTTTCATTGACTTCTCAAACATGGATGCAAGGTCTTCCTCAGTCTGAGGTCGGGGAGCGAGCTTGGTCACACGGTGCTTAATTCATAAAAAACACACAGAGGAGACAGAAAATGGCGGCAGATGATAATAGCAGCGATAAAGATGGAAGAATAAGGGGAAATGGATTTTAAAAAAGAAAGGGAGGGAATTAAAGAAAGGGGGAAAGAAGGGAAAGGAACGGGAAATGAGAAAAGGGAGTATTAAATAAAGTGTTAAAAGGTATTAAAATGATAGAATATGTAATTGGCCAGCCATAGGAGGTGAGAGTGTACACAGAGAAAAGAGAAAGAAAAATGTGAGTTAATATCAGTTGATCTATCAATGTCTTGGAGTCGAACTAAATTTAATTAACTTGTAAATTAATCATATTTAATATGGCAGTCAATCAACAGACCTGTTCAATATGTAGTTAACATTGGCAACAAAGATAAATGCATTTAACAGACCTTCATTACAAACTGAATTTTAAAACATAAAAATAAAAAGCATGAAATATACCATTCATGACAAGAGCGATATCAAAAGACATATTAAAGTTATTAAGAAATCACTAAGGAGATCAAATTGTATGCTGAGTTTATATACATCTTATAGTTTCACATATTGGCTTAATTGATAACATAACAAGGCAAATCGAGTTAATGCTTTTGCCAATCACTTGTTAATAAAAAGCCACAAAGTGTCAAAAATTCTTCCTCTTCTTTACTCCTGAAGCAAAGGTTACAGAAGTCAGTGATAATGATCAAGATCAATGAAACACAGAATGTGTAATATTCAATGTATAGATACCTGTGGGAGGGTGCCTTTGACAAGTCCTGGTATATCAGATGAGTCATATCCTAAAGATTCTAGTCCATCATCTACTTCCAGATCATACATATACCTCCTGACGGTATCTGCCAGGCAGCGACCTGCATCCTCTAACTTCACTCCAGTGATATCCGTACCTGATAATGTGAGTAGAAAATCATTTAAAATAAAACAAGTGGAATGCCTCTGGCCGTCTCACCTGCATCACGCGATTCAATATAGCAGCAGTGCTGATTTTGAAAACTACTATAACTCGCACAAGATGTTCAGTGATACTTGGTTACTCTTATTTCCACGTTTTATGAACTAGACCAATACACTTATAGAGATATGATGGCAATTAAAAAAATACCCCCAACGTGGCCAAAGTTCTTTGACCTTACATGACCTTTGACCTTGATCATGTGACCTGAAACTCGCACAGGATGTTCAGTGATACTTGATTACTATTATGTCCAAGTTTTATGAACTAGACCAACACACTTTCAAATTTATGGCTGTAATTCAACAGATACCCCCAATTCGGCCAAAGTTCATTGACCCTAAATGACCTTTGACCTTGGTCATGTGACGTGAAACTCATGCAGGATGTTCAGTGATACTTGATTAACCTTATGTATAAGTTTCATGAACTAGGTCCATATATTTTCTAAGTTATGCTGTCATTTCAAAAACTTAACCTCAGGTTAAGATTTGGTGTTGACGCCGCCGTCGCCGCCGCCGCCGTCGGAAAAGCGGCGCCTATAGTCTCACTCTGCTATGCAGGTGAGACAAAAACCTTTATATACACAACAAAAAAAGTAAGTCCCCCCTAAATCAAATTGCTGTAACTTTTGAACGGAATTATTTTGAGATATGATATTTCGTAGGTGGTTTTCTGCACTCATTAGGCAACCTCTGGGAAAAAATGAGATTGATCGGTTGAGTCATGCATGAGTAATTAAAGATTGAATTAAAAATGACCATTTTTTAAAGTCACAAGAGTCGTTTTTCAGATTGTGCAAATACAAAGCTGGGCAAAAGTTGTCTTTAGGTGAATTTTATGGTGTTAATGCTGTTTTACTATCCATCATTTAGCCACTCCACACACAATTTTGATATCGTATGTTCATGGTTGAGTGAGCACAATAATGCAGGGGTCGCGGGGGGGGGCTCAGCCCCCCACTTTTTTCCAAAAGCATGTACAAAAATGTAAAAATGACCATACGATTGTGATTTTTTGCATGGTCAGCCCCCCCCCCTTTGAAAACCGTTCCGCGGCCCCTGTATAGTGACGTATCATCAAAGGGGTTTATGGTAGTATCCTCTACAACTTGTTAGATCATGTTAAAATTTGAAAATGTTGGTGGCTCCCCCGATTATAGGCCCCTCCCCCATTTTAAAATTCTGGATCCACCACTGATTTGTCCATAAATTGAACTGATCATGAGAATTTGTAAGAAAAAATACATTTATGCAGTATAAAGAGTATTCATTCCTAAGTTTTCGAATGTGCTCGCTCAACCATGAAAATTTTAAAACTTCGGAAAGTGTGTGGTGATAGAAATAATGGATGATAAAAACAACAGCAATTAAAGTCACATTTGAAACCGAATTTGCCCCCAATATTCACTTTATTACCATTTAAAATGGGTCTGTGACATTGAAAATACCCAATTTCCCACTTTGATGTGTGCTCACTCATCCATAAATAAACTAATCGATTTCATTTTTGCACAGAATTCTGCCCATAGGTTGATAAACATTACTGCCAAATGACATTGCTAAAGACAGCCTTGAAAAAAAGTTCCACAACATTGAATAGGGGGTTACTTATTCTTAAACATATGCACCCGTAATGTACACAAGTCTATGAGAGAGGAAGTTAACATTTAAACAAATATGAAATGAGGGTTTGTTTCATGGACGGTTTTTGTTACTTCTGCCAACAGTTATTTCATGAAACTTCGCACATGGCTTCAGTGTAACACTATCCAAAATGTGCGCACACCAAAATAACCATTTGATACGGCACAGAGTGGGGCCAGGGCCTTGAACTTTCTTCTCATTTGCATAATTTTCGAATATTGTGTGCTCACTGATGCATTAAACATCGGGATTTTCATAAAAATCAAATCAAATGAACCATGCAAGGAGGTTTGTGATAGATATCCATAGTTACAAATTGAATTTTTTCCAATAACGTAAAAAAGAGCTAATTACATTCCACATGTTCATTCAAGCGTGAATGTTTAAATAAACGCCTTTGAATCATTGAAGCATATTAATTGGTCATGAACATAACGAAAAAGTTGAGAAAAGATCATTTTCAGTTACCAAAATGAAACAATACTTGCCTATGATATTTGAAAATCGTATCTTTTGTTTTCAATAAATGTTCATCGAACCGTGAAACAATGAATATTGTTGAAGATACTCTTCCCAAAAATAACTGTCATCATATTCTATCATTGTTATTGATAGAAATGTGTAAAAAATCCAATTATAGCAAATTTGGACTTGTGTTCATTCAACCGTGAAATTTAGCCAGAAAAGTTGTATCGTCTTTTAGAAAGTACCTTTTACAAGCCTTCTGACTATTTTTCATGATGAGAATGTGGAATTAGTTCCAATAAAAATGGAATCAAAGTCATGATATTTGGCTTGTGACTTTTGAAAAGTGACATTTTTGCCTTCTGACGGTGCTCACTGAAGCATGACGTAAAATACGTCCATAACATTTACTCAGAGGGTAGCCTATAAAATTACCTACACGCTCATGTAAAAATATATTAAAAACTTGCATTGGTTCGGAAATTATTGATGTTTGTTTAAGGGGGGACTTACTTTTTTTGTTGTGTATATATCATGAAAAAACCAAGTAAGACGTGACAAATCCCCAAGGGCAATCACCATTGACTTAAAAATGATTCTTCACAGTAAACTGGTGTTGACATAACACAGATCTACCAAAATATGTTTGCTTCATGATAACTACATATTACAAACATAATACTAATGATAATAATAATGTGACTTATAAAGCGCCAAATCCACTCTGTAGAGTGCTCAAGGCGCATAAAGAGCTAAGAGTTAAATAAAAAAGTTTTTAGAAAATTTTTTGAAAGTTTCGACAGAGGTACATTTTTTATGTCTTCAGAAAGGCTATTCCACAAAGTGGGGCATGCAAAAGCAAATGATCTTAAAACATCTTAGTTTCTCTAAAATATCACAAACTTCATCTAACATATTCCTCTTGATATCTGATTCAAAACTTCCACAAAAATAAACTTTAAAATATACATTGTGAGGTTCTCTGACTCCTCTGATAAAGCGTAAAATCCATCCAGGGCTTACCAAGAAGTTTAGCAGCCTCCAAATGTCTTTCAGGACAGCTAGGAGCAGTGAAGCTGAAAACAGCAGGCGCTGTCATAACAACCGACAACCCATGAGGCTGGAAGGGGGGGGGGGGGGAATGAAAATCAAGACATTGACCATAGAGGTAAGAAAAAGATATAAAATGACCATAATGACCACATCCTTTATTGCTTAAATTTTGTTTGAAAAAATAAGCTTCTTGAGCATGAATTTTGGTTTATTCTTGAGATGTGGTATCGCTGATCGTTGAAAGTGTGGTATTTTCTTCTGCTACGACCTCACATTTATGATGCCTTCTCCTACCAAGATTGGTAAGTTTTACAGTCCCTATGCTTTCACATTGTCTGGATGTCATTGGTCCAATCTTTATAACAAAGAGTTGTGATAAAACTGAATTAAATCATATATCTCTTGACTGCATTTGAGACCATTTTGATATTGATTTGATTTTATCACTATACGTTGTAAGTCAGGACCATGGTCATTTTGGTCAACTTTTGTAACAGAATATTGAGAAATCATTTGACAAATAGAACAGACTGCATTTATCCTAATTACACGGGGGGGGGGGGGGGCTTCCATATTTTGGTGACTGCATTGTGACAGCTGAGAATTTCAGATTGTCGCTTCAAGATTTTTCTCCCTGAAGTCTAGGCACAGTTTCATACATTTATACATATCGGACATTGGAAGTGGGTATCATATGCAAATTAGTATACACATGTCATTGAAACTGCTAATTTTAGAATATTTGCATATTTGATTAATAGACAATGGCTCGCATTAATATGCATCTTGCTCAGGAATTGGTGTTGCACTTGTTTTTGTTTTCTATATACATTGTTCTGGGATAAAGTGGGCAAATATTAAACACAATGATGTTCAGGTTCATGCCACTAAATGACAATGGCTTGCATTAATATGCATTCTGCTCAGGAATTGGTGTTGCACTTGTCATATGCTTCTTCATTGTTCTGGGTTAGGTGGGGAAATTTAAAAAAACAATGATTTACATTAGAAGCATAAAATGATATACTAGTAATACAAGAAATAAAAGCAATATGAAACAACTTTTTTTTTTTTGCTTTGAGGGAGAAGTTCTTATCCACAGGGATTCAAATACCAGTAACTGTTTTATGTTTCCAAATGACTGAATGGACACTCTTAGACAATCGAAAATATGACAAATGTATTTTTCTAGTTGTTTAGATTAAAATGTCAAAATATCCCAAAAATTCATAAATATGCATTATTAATTATTAATATTATTAATAGCTTATTAATTTTTCAAAATGGCAAAATTGATTGAAATAAATCACAGCATGAGATTCAGCACTTGAAGATCTATCAGCATGAAATTTTCATGTTCATTGCAAGTTGCGATTCAGAGATCAATGGGGGGGGGGGGGCTATATTTTCAAGGAGCAAAATATCCCAGTAGTACAGAAAGGGTTAATATGGACATGGTCAAGTGATGACGATATAATGTCTAAAAAGATATACTTACCACAATAGCATGGTCAACATCATAATCACGAGACTTGTACTGCTTGACCATACCAGCGATGGGGTATGACATACCGTGGCTATTAAAGGAAAAATATATATATGGTTTTATACAAATAATGCACATTTATGAGTGTGTTATGGTGATGCAGTGCATTCAAGGGTATTTGCAAAATGCAAAAGCACAAGGTACTTGACCTGAATGCTTTTGCACGTTATTGCTGAGATACCTGAATCATCACAAATTTAACAAGTGGAAACCTCTGGCAGTCTTGCCTGCATTACGCGATTCAATACAGCAGCAATGCAGACTTTGAATAATTATTCACACAAAAAAATTCATATGATAATAACATATTATATTCATTGAACCTAAATGACCTTTACCCTTGATCATGTGACCTTAGACTCGTGAGAAAATGATCTGTGGTACCTGATTACCCTTATGTCCACTTTTCCTGAACTAGATCCATAAACTTTCAACTATAATGGCAATTCAACAAATACCCCCAACATCGCCAAAGTCCATTAACGTTAAATGACTTTTGACTTGTGTGACCTGAAACTCATACAGGATGTTAAGTCATACTTATGCATATGTCCAAGTTTCATGAACTAGATCCATACAGTATACTCACAAAGTTATGATGACAATTCAACAAATACCCCAAACATGTTTACATTCTGGTCCCTTGAACTCACCAAAGATGAACACCAGCATTGCCAAACCCTACACCAGCAAAGACACTGGCTAAATGCATCTCAGAGCGAGCTTCTAAATCCTCAGGGTTATTCACAGCTCTGTAAGATAAACCAATTTAAAAGTTTTCATCATCTCTTGATAATACTATTTCTGTAATTGAATCCTTACACGAATGGAGAAAGATTTGATACATGGTCCTTGACTGAACCCCCCAAACTTGCAGTCAATTTCATAAAGGGTGTGCAAAGTAGACTCCTGAATTAAATTCAAAGGCAGAATTGTGCTCAACTGATTCTTCAATATTTGCTGCCATTTTTTTTAAGGTGGATTAAATAGCATATATTAGTAATAATATGTTTCTTACCTCTTGAAATACTTCTCTATCATCCTAAGAGCGTGGCTAGACCAGATATCACTAATTGGATTGCTTCCTTGGTAGGCTGGTCTATTTTTGGGATGGGTTGGTCTTGGTTTGCGTTCAGTATAAGGAATGGCAGTGTAAGACTCTAATGCATGGCTTTTAAAAGAGATTTAACAGAATTTTGAATACTTCAAAACATTTCAGTAATCATATTTTTGTGAATTATGCAATTAAACATTCATATATGAAAAAACTTTCTGAATTACAAATTGAACTGAAATGTCATAGAATCATATATAAATACAAAAAACTTGAGAATCTCCCTTCTGGTGGCATATAGGGAGGCAACACCAGAATCATCAATGATAAGGATGGTAGTGTTTCATGAAGCTGTCCGGATTCAAGCTACACAAAACTATAAATATGATCTTACAACCTTCTGGGTACAAAATGAGATTCTCATTCATTTTTCCTCCATTAGCCTTAGGTTGAATCCAATCTTGGTAGGTTAAAATTCTTGATGTGAATAAAGAAGATTAAAAACAGACTGACTTACCAGAGTACATCAAATCCACTGTATGTCGTAACTCGATTTGGCATGTGTAGGGTATGTAGAGGATCAACAATTCCTAGCAAGGGTCTAATCACTCTACTAGCGATACCTAATCAATGAAAGTTGGCTTTTATTAATAACCATTCAAGTGTGTGTGATATTCAGCAATATATTTGCATGCACTATATATATCAAACAGAGATAATTTCATCAATAATCATGTTCAAGGCTAAGTCTAACCAACAACAAATTAATTTGGACAAATAGAGTAAGAAGTTATGGCATACCAAATTTCACTTATTTAGCAAAATAGTTGTATGGATACATCATGATCAGAATGCAAATGTGAGAGCTACATGTAATAATGTCATATAATACACTTTTTATTTTATTCATGATGTGACAGATAGAATCTCCATTGCATCACAATGATAATGATTATGATGATTTTACATGTTCTATGAGGAATCAAACCAGGTTTTACAAAATCAGAGAAAAAAAAAATTATGAATACATATTTTATATAATACAAAAGAAAAAGTGAGTGCACGATAAACCCATATGGATACCGCTTGTAACAAAGAACGTTGCCGTTTTGTCTAAATAAGAGAAACTCATACAATATCATAACTTTAATATCTAACAAGATTTCTGAAGAAAATTTCAGTGTTACACTTTTTAATTCTCCATTTTATTCAAATCAAAATTTGGATTGCTAATTTACGAAACCACAGTAATATTAAGTAGGTAGATAGACCTTCATTACCCTTGTCAAGTTAGTTAGAATAGGTCAGAAAGGAAACAACTGTTATGATTCATGGACAATTTACATAAAGTATCTTAACAAAAGTCAAAATCAGATCATATTAATTCATATATATGGGAAAATAAACCAACTTTGAATTGATCCCTACAGTTGTTCAATTATCTTACAAAACATGAATGAAACCAAATAAAGCGATGTTTGCAAATCTAGGTTTGAGGAACAAGCCCCAGAAGCATAAACAGCCAACAGAAATCAAATAGTAATCTAAAAACAACTAAAATTAAAAGTAGTATCATAGAATAATCCTGTAGAATGTCAACAAAACAGAGAGCCAAAATCAAAATGTTTTATTTTTAATAAGAGTACCTACCTGTTTTGGCTCTGAGTGGGGTGTAGTCAAATATAGACACCCCAGTAGTCTCACTTCCGGTCCCTGATGTTGTAGGAACTGTAAAAGTATAACATTATACACATCTCATTACAACAAAAATCAGTCAGAGTCTGCCATATTGAACCAATTCTGAAATCACTTCACTGGCTTCCAATACGCCAGCACATCATTTTCAAAGTTCTTCTCATGACATATCAAATCATCAGTGGCCTAGCACCTGAATATCTCTCTGACCTCATATCTCTACACTATTCTACCTCTCTCAGACCACTTAAACGTTCAACGACCTTGTAGCTAACCCTCGGACCCCGAACTATTACCAGTTCCTACAAATTTACTGACCCAGTTGCCAATTCTAAATTTACGTAGTCTTTGCGATCTCAATTTTATAACAGCCATAGCTTTCTTATTGCTTCTCTGATTTCTTTCAACTCATCTCTCACATCAGATTTTATGACCAAGGTTGGATTCCCCTTTACCCTACCCATTCCCTGGTATACAGACACTAGTTTTGAAATACATGTCCATGATTGATGTCTCATGAGCATGAAACC
Organism: Lytechinus pictus; assembly: GCF_037042905.1. NCBI lineage: Eukaryota > Metazoa > Echinodermata > Echinoidea > Temnopleuroida > Toxopneustidae > Lytechinus > Lytechinus pictus. The sequence goes on along the minus strand of NC_087245.1, from coordinate 5,303,166 downwards.
AATATTTGTCAGGTATTGCAATACATACTGGCAATGAGAGGCTTGACTGGACCCGGGATGGGAAGACCTTTCCCAACAGGTGCATTAACAAAGTCAAGAAAGTCAGCATCGCGATGAGAATCATAGAGATTAGCAGCCTTGCATGTATCCATCACAGATCCTCCTCCAACAGCCAGATAAGCATCAAAGTTACGGGCTTTCACAAAGGATATTGCATCATGAAAACTGGAGAGAGTAAAGCAAAGAAATGATAACAAGAAATAAGGAGATATGTGGCCATCAATCTAAAGACCCAGACCAAAACTAAAAGTGGTATTGAAAAATTGGATATATAAGCTATATAGAATGTAAGTTTTATGCATATTCACTGTATGATAGCAGAGTATTTTGCTTTATTTAATAATAATTACTCAAATTAATGAGTTTCGACAAAAGGTTTAATCGAGCGTCTTAACAGCCTGAATTGAGTGACATCACATTATATCAGGAGGGTTGTGATTCCATAGGTTTGTAATCATTTTTTTCAATTACCAGATTAAAAATTGTATCTTTTACTCTGAGATCAAAATGGTATTGGTTTTCCATGCCTTGACCTTGGCATTGACCTTCCTTGCCTTGGCCTTGGGTTAACTTGCCTTGGCCTTGGGCATTAAAACCCTGGCCTGGGTCTTGAGGGTTTGGGCAAGATCAAAATGGCACCAACAATTATACAGTGCTCAAATGGATGGAAACCCACAACTCTTCACTAGAGGTTTTTGTGATTTATTTGTTTGGCTAATATTGGGGCTAAATTGCTATATAAAAAAAAATTGTTACACATAATGTGAACAGAGATCGAACTGGAAAGCTACACTAAATAAGCAGGAAATAAAATATGGCAAAAACTATTCCAAAGCTATACACTGTACATGTAGATTTCATCAATTCAAGCTTGCAGGAAAAGATATGTAAGATAACTCTATGTGATAGAAGTGAAAAAAAAAAATTATTCAATCTGAAAAGCAGAACAAGTGGAACGCCTCTGGCAGTCTCGCCTGCATTACGCAATTTAATACAGCAGCAGTGCTAACTTTGAAAACTATTATAAAATAATCATTCACAAAAACACCATTCATATAATGACAAAATACCACATTCATTGACCATAGATGACATTTGAACGGTGACTTAAGACTTGTCAAATACACCCATGTCCACATTTCATTCACTTTATCCATAACTTTCAAAGTTATGATGGCAATTCAACAATTACCCCAACATGGCCTAAGTTTATTGACCTTAACTGACCTTTGACCTTGGTTTTGTGACCTGAAACTCACAGGGGATGTTTAGTGGTACTTGATTACTCTTATATCCCAAGTTTTATGAAATAGATCCATAAACTTCAGAGTTAGGATGGTAATTCAACAAATACCCCCAACACGGCCAAAGTTCATTGACCTTAAATGACCTTTGACCATGGTCATGTGACCTGAAACTCGTACAGGATGTTCAGTGATACTCGATTACTCTTATGTCCAAGTTTTATGAACTAGATCCATAAACCTTCAGAGTTAGGATGGTAATTTAACAAAGACCCCCAACACGGCCAAAGTTCATTGACCTTAAATGACCATTGACCATGGTCATGTGACCTGAAACTCGCACAGGATATTCAGTGGTACTTGATTAACCTAATGTCCAAGTTTCATGAACTAGATCCATAAATTTTCAAAGTTATGAAGGTAATTCAACAAATACCCCCAACTTGGCCAGTTCATTGACCCTAAATGACCTTTGACCTTGGTCATGTGACCTGAAACTCAGGAAGGATGTTCACTAATACTTGATTAACCTTATGTCCAAGTTTCATGAACTAGATCCATAAATTTTCAAAGTTATGATAGTAATTCAACAAATACCCCCCAACTTGACCAAAGTTCATTGACCCTAAATGACCTTTGATCTTGGTCATGTGACCTGAAACTCGAGCAGGATGTTCACTAATACTTGATTAACCTTATGCCCAAGTTTCATGAACTAGGTCCATATACTCTCTAAGTTATGATGTCATTTCAAAAACTTAACCTTCGGTTAAGATTTTGAAAATAATTCTCCCAACATGGTCTAAGTTCATTGACCCTAAATGACCTTTGACCTTAGTCATGTGACCTGAAACTCGAGCAGGATGTTCAGTCATACTTGATTAACCTTATGTCAAAGTTTCATGAACTAGGTCCATATACTTTCTAAGTTATGATGTCATTTCAAAAACTTAACCTTAGGTTAAGATTTGATGTTGACGCCGCCGCCGCCGTCGGAAAAGCGGCGCCTATAGTCTCGCTCTGCTATGCAGGCGAGACAAAAATCATCCAGTTTTTCAATTTATATCATGGTCCCGAGTCCAGTGAAAAGCCAAAAGGCCTATTTTTTAAGCCAGATTATTGGAGCTATTCTTAACCCTGAAGGACTCAATGCTTCCCGCAATATTTCCGAAACGCAAAAAGAAAGCGCCGCGAAATTTTTATGACTTTTTTTCTTTGAAGTCTTGCCTAACTTTTGAGACCAAATTCGTGACTTTTTACGAGATAATGCCATACAGAAAATTGCTCATTTTTATACTTTGTGAACAAAGTCTATGGGAGATGAAATTCATAAAAGGGTGCTTATTTTTCATTCTAATTGGTCTGCTTAATTCATTTAGGGGTTAATTTAGTTGGTGAATGGTCTGTAATAATTTCCATTAAAAAAAAACAATGAAAAACAGAAGATAAAAAACAAAGAAATACATAAAAAATTCTAAAAACCATGAAAAACATAAGGAAAAAATTGGCTTTTGCAATTTTTCTTTGGGGAAACCTCAAAATTAGATTACAAAGATGACATCTGGAAAAAAAAAGATTTGAAGCCAAATTGGGTGTTAAATAAGCAAATTGTTTTTCACTCATAAATTTGCATATTTTTTTTTCATAATAAATATTTTTTTAAAATTCTGAATTTTTGATACTGGCATGCAGTTTATGTGGTAACGAATGTGCTAGCCAAATTTTGGCGCGATTGCGCTAACGGCTGCCGAGATCAGAAGGGAGGGGCCATCATGGCCCCCCCAGTCCTCAATACATCTCAAATAGCCCACTCCTTTTAGGGTTAGAGGTCAAGTCCACCCCAGAAAAATGTTGATTTGAATCAATAGAGAAAAATCAAACAAGCATAACGCTAAAAATTTTATCAAAATCGGATGTAAAATAGACATATTATGACATTTTAAAGTTTCAATATTTTTTACACAAAACAGTTATATGCACAACTCAGTGATATACAAATGAATAAATCGATGATGTCCCTCACTCACTATTTCTTTGTTTTTTTATTTTTAACAATAAGGACCCTCTTATTTGAACCACAAAATGATAAAACAATGGTAATTCCACATGTTCAGAAAAAAATCTAACTTTGTTTCACATGACAATGAAGAGAAAATTAGAATATTTCATATTTCATGTAATGAAATAGTGAGTGGATGATGTCAACGGTCTCCTCATTTGCATGCTGACCAGGATGTGAATATAATTGTTTTGTGAAATTAAGCAAAACTTTAAAATCTCATAACTTTTTATATCATTTTCCATCATTTTGATGAAATTTTCAGAGTTATGCTTGTTTGATTTTTCTCTTTTTATTCAAACCAACTTATTGTTGGGTTGGACTTGTCCTTTAAGCAAAATAGTCAGCAACTAAGCAGTGAAAATGCTAGGTTTAGTAGTTTACAAGCTTTCAATTGTCAATTGTAATTTTCACTTTTGGGTCCGGTATGGGTCTTTCAGCTGTTATAAACAATAGATGTGTTTTAATGTTTATAGCAAGCTATGGTTAGCTTGAAGATAATGTACATGGTAAATTTTTTACAAAGATGGAACTTTAACCTATATTGAACTTTGAGCCTAAAATGAGAAGTGTACATACAGTTGAGGCCAGAAGTTTACATACACCCAGGGAATTCAAATAAAAGTTGACAGTTACCAATCATCATAAAATTTACTGTATCTTATAAAATATTTGTGCTATCATGACAAATTTGATATCAAACAAATGAGTATGTCATGCCCCTTCATCACTTTGCTTTGTCATCATGACCTGAAAAAGAATTAGGTGTCATTTTCCCCTAAAAATCTTCATATTTTAGACAAATTAAAAATAAAACCTTGACAAAAACATTTCATATTTGTGCTAGCTACTTCTCAAGACAAACATTTCAGATTACACTTTTTTGTTAAGTGGTGACATAGCATGATAGAAAATGTAATATAAATCATAGATTTGACATTTATATATTTCTCTGTATAATAACAAACAATAGAACATATTTGGCATGAATATTCCACCTGAAATATACTTTCATCCCAATCATGTGAAAGAGCTTATTTCGTTCTTTCATTTGATACCATAACAGTCATGGCAGTATTTATATTTCTGATGATATAGTAAATGTTACGATGTTTAGCAAGTGAACAAATTTCACTAAATTCTAAGGGGGTATGTTTGACCTCAATTGTAGATCTACTAGTAAAGTTTGTATTCAAAGATTGCAGGGCAATTTGTTTAGAGGAAAGAAATATCATCTCAAATAATATTTTATTGTATAGATGTCAATTCAAAAAACCGGTATCACTTTCGATCAACATGTTTTAGTATTCACTTTTAAAGTTGATAAGTTTACCTTTTATCAGTCGGCTCAACTCTGACATTATCAAAGACCTCATAGTTGATATTGGCTGCGTTCAAAGACTCCAGAACAGTATCCATGATTGGAAGGCTTGATAACTATCAATCAAAATCAATTCAAGTTCATTCTTCATATTTTGCTATAATTCTGACCAAGCTATGAAGAAGAGAATTTATATATCTTCCTCCTGTCTTTAAAGGGTGGTATAACAATAGAATAGTACACTTTTAGTGACAGCTGGAACAAGGAGACTCGAACAGGAGACAATGCACTTAAAATGTGTAAACTTTGATTTGCCAAACTGAAAATAAGCTGGCCCAAGCAAGCTGTAAAATTCCATCAGATTTAACTAGAATTCATTCAATTACAAATAAAGGATAATAAATGAATACATGAATATATTATAAATGGAGTTGATTATTTGAATAGTTGATAAATAAATAAATACATTAAGTAAATAAATTATTAAGAAAAATATTGAGTAGAATGGCATTCAGCATAAAATATATCAATACTGTAATGTTTTCATGTATTCCTTAGAAATCATTGTACAGTATCTTCTCCTATATAAATTCAATGTCTCCACAGTCAACCTTATTGGGACTTATAAAAATTTGATTAGTTACAAATGACCTTTATTAAGATACAATAGATAAGATTTGAATTCTTGGAAATACCTGCAAAGTTTCAAATTACATAAGGTGAAACCCTGCCATTATACCAAACTATACATACAGTAGACCCATTTTCCAAAGCTTGCATAAGGGTTAAAGCTTGCATTAGGGTCAATAGTGTATTAAGCTCAAATCAAATATTGGTGTTACGCTAACTGGTATTGAAGTACGGTATACCTTAGAAATATTGCACAAGTCAAAGTCTAGTACTGTATGTACACCATGGTCTCACATTGCAGTACAACATATATTGCTTAGCCCTTATAAGACCAGGGGACATTTTTTTGCGATAAATCCACCACACAATTTTTTTTTACAGCGTCACTCGCTGACTTTTCTTTTAAGTCTCACGCAACATTTGAGACCAAAATGTTGGCCCCCAGATATGCGGTTCCAAAATTACCTAACATTTCGAAAGTGCATGGAGACCCAAAGTTGCTCAAAACATGAATTCATGTACAAATCCCATGCAAAAAGTGTTGTTAGCCAAAATTCATAAATGTATCATTTGTTCCCCTTTTACTAATCAAAATCAATTAATTATATATTTTTTATGGTAAAAAATAAAGTCCTGACGATTTCCACTGAAAAACATGACAACAAAATAAAGTCGAACAAAGAAATACATAAAAAAATTAGAAAACAATAAAATGCATAAGAAAATAAATGTGATGTTGAAATTCATGAAAAGTACATTTGATCAATTTCCTATAGAGTCTGTGAACCAAAAATTAGCATTTTAGGGGCATTATTTAGTTTATCAAAGCAAACTTTGATTTCATGCATAAATTAGCATAATTCATTAGCAATGAGATTTTTCAATCCAGGTTTCTCTATGCAGCATACATACCTTCTTATCTGTCACTACACAAACATTCTTTGAACCCATGTGTTCAAAGTCCTGCAAGATAAAATCAAACAATGGACATTGATCAGTATTAGCCATTAGCCACAACCATTCAATCAAGAGTTTGTATTTTATGTAAATATACATGTGCTCTGACCAGTAGATTCAAATTAAGCTTGTCTAGTCTGGGTACCCCATGCATTATACACAGAGTGGTGGAAGAGGAAACTTATTAGCCTAAAAGGTTACACATTACTGGTGAACTCATAAATCATGGGAAATGAGTGTCCATCCCCTACCCCCCCCCCCCCCCCAAAAAAAAAAAAAAAAAAAAAAAAAAAAATGTTTATTTGAATAAAAGGAGAAATATCAAACAAAATGCAAAAAATCCCTCATCAAATCCAATCAAAAAGAAGAAAGTTATGTTAACATATTTTAAAGTTGCTTTAAAAAAAAATTGTTGGTCAGTTTGAAAATGAAGGAGAAAGTGTGAATTATCTTAATATCTTTCTTATTACAAAGTGAAACAAAATTGGATTCCTCCCTGAATATAAGAAACTGCCATTACTGTGTTAAACCTTTAGAAAAGATATATAATTGTCAAATTTGCAAACTTTAAAACACATGTTCATACAATGAAATACATCATTGACTTTATCATTAGCATATCATCATGTTGTACATGGTCATATGTTTTGTGAAAAATAGTGAAACTTGAAAAGGTCATAACTTTCTTATTTGACATCGAAAATGGTGGAAATTTTCAGCAGTTATGTCATAGAGCACATGTAGCTAATACTTATCCCTTATACACATTGTGTATATACTGTTATCTCTATCCAAACAAACACCTGTTGTACAACATATTCATTTAAAGAGGAAAATACTGCCCTTGCATTGTCATTCAGAAGTATATTTTTATTTTGTTACATATGTCCATTTAGACATTGAATGCATTATGAATTGTGGTTGGTGATTATAAATAAGTTGATAGAAATCGCATTACTAAAGATAATTCAAAGTTATGGCAGCTAATTTTCATTTACATTCATATCATGTATTGTAATATATGTTTAGGCAAGTTCTGAGAGTTTTAATTTTTCACATTGAGAATTACCATTGTAAAGGGGAAATAATTTTGATAAGCCATTTATAATCTGATTGCAAACATACAAATGCAATGAAATCCTGATATTTTGTACTTAAAAAACAAGAGTGCATTCCAAAATAATCCAAGAAGGAAGAATTTATTTTTTTTTAAATAAAAAATTCCAATCTTCTTTTATTGTTGCTTCTCAGTAGAATCTGTAAAAGTGTAAAAAAACAAACTTTGTTCCTATTGCATTTGGGGACCAAATCAAATCAGGCACAAGGCTAATTCTTGTTCTTTACTTTTTTTAATACACTCAAACCAAGTATAGTATACAGGAGTTCATACCGGTAATTAAGATATTTCTGTTTCACTGTAAGCTTTAATATTGCATTGAATCTACAATTAATCACTTCAGTGAGGGATCAATTTGAAGAAAAAAAAATTGTCCCTATTGTATGAATTTCTAAATTAATGTATCCCAACAAAGCTAAGAATTTTCTTAATCAATATACAGCATTTTTTCTCTTCAAATAACATAGATGATTTTTATAGCGCCATGTATCTGTCAAAGAAATTCAAAGGCACATTTTTGGAGGAGCCAGCCAATCTGGGTCACCAAGAAGTGCACGCACACAGTACTGTGACCCGCAGGTCTCTCCTCCAGTGAAGAAGAACCAGAACTACTTACCCAGCCAACTTCTTGTGTCACTCCATTTCCAAACCTAATGTTGGAACATGCCATCTAAAAAAACAACAAGAATCAACAAAGGAGAGTGAATAGGAAATATCAAAAGAAATTGCACCGTAAACACAGTTTTCCTGGCGAAATATATACCCTTTAAAAAAAATCATTTTAGTGCTTTTGACACCCTTATTATGTTACTACTATGTTACGTACGTAACATGCCCTATCTTGAAAAAGACATCCTTTTTACATGTTTTTTTTGGTCATGCATGGTATCCACTTGGCAATGGAAGTGGCCCCCGGGCCCTTGAGCTTTTGGTGCCTTGGCCTTGATCTTGGACTTCCATGCATTGACATTGGGCTGTGGAGCGTTGTGGCCCAGTGGATTAGTCTTCGGACTTTGAAACAGAGGGTCTTGGGTTCGAATCCCAGCCATGGCGTAATTTCCTTCAGCAAGAAACTGATCCACTGTGTGCTGCACTCAACCCAGGTGAGTTAAATGGGTACCGGTAGGAAGTAATTCCTTAAAAAGATGTGTGCGCTATGAACGCCTAGCTTAGCCGGGTAATATAGGAGCGCCTTGAGCACCTAACAAGGTGGATATGTGCGCAATATAAATACCCTATATTATTATTATTATTCCATGCCTTGACCTTGGCATTGGGCTTCTATGCCTTGACCTTGGCCTTCCATGATTTGATGTTGGCAATGGACTTCCATGCCTTGACCATGGCATTGACCTTCCTTGCCTTGACCTTGGCACTGGACTTCGATGCCTTGACCTTGGCACTGAACCTCCTGCCTTGGCCTTGGGTTAACTTTCCTTGGCGTTGAGCATTAAAACCCTGGCAAGGGTCTTGAGGGTTTGGGCCTTTACAACACTGCTGCAGACTCTGCATTCGAGTCTGACCAACTAAAGGAACAGGGGGACGTTTCATAAAGCTGTTCGTAAATTAAGAACGACTGGTGAACCTTTCTAACGCGCTAAACCATCGCCAATGAACATTTTGGTACATTCCATTTACCACAAGAAAGGATCACCAGTCATTCTTAAAGTTGCTCTTAACTTACGAACAGCTTTATGAAACACCCACCAGGAAGAAGAATAAAAAGACAGATACTACGATGGACGGATGGAGAGATGATATGCTAAGAGCACATCAAGACTTTGTCAAGGCGTATAACACTAAAAGAGAATGAACTATCATGGCAAGGTCTTGCAAATTTACAAAAATACAACAAACATCCCTTATCACTCACCTCAAAGGCATACTCAGGCTGTTCAGTTGCGGTAGAGCATGATTTTAGTGGCACACGAGACCCACGAGGAGTTACTGAGATACCTCCCCCAAAAGCCTGTGAATGAGCTGGGCAACTGCATCTAAGTATCATAATAATAATAACTATAATGATAATAATGATAACACTAATAACTAATAATAACAATTAAGTTCATAATAGCAAAGGAAAAGAGTTCCATATGCACCCCCACAAAAAAAAAATGTTGATACTTCTGTTTTATTCACTTCAGATTGCTATATCATTTTTTTTATGTTACCTTAGTTGGGACTCAAACTCACCTCATTGTAAACTTAATTATAAATAATCATTATTGTAATAATAATTATTTATAATAATCAAGTTTTTAATTTTATTATTTGTTAAATAATAATTTTATCTATAAATTGTTCTTCAAAACGGCATTTTGTAACATTGCTTATCGAAGCTACGTACATGTATGTCATAACGAAGCGGTTCAAGCCTATTGTATGTGCGGTGTATACGAATGGATCGAGGGATCTACACGAGATCAGTCTGGTAAGAAACCTCTCATTTTTAACCTTTTTATGAACATATTTTTTGCACCTTCATATGCATTAGGCGTATGAAGGTGCATACATGTAGATAAATAAAATGATAGAAATATACGTGATTTCTGTCTTCAAAGATGGATTTCCTAGGCCTAGGGAAATCCATGTTTGTTTACATGTGTCTCTTATATGTATATGGGAGGGGGTTCAAGGCTCCGTGATATCAATATCAAAATCATTTAAAAAATAGTCCTCAAGGCTACTATCGAGTACCGTACTACCGTCACGCCTCCATCCAGTTCCAGGGGCCTGTTAGAACTGCTCTACGCAAGAACGAGATATCGCTCAACTGTTTCACAAAGCTGATTTGGGCGATACGAAGAATGGTCCTTGGAAAGACACCTCCAGACATGTCCTACGTAGGCATGATCTTCTTTGCACACCGCCCGCCACTGTCAGCATTGAGAGAAATTGCGTCTACGTCAAGCCACACTGACATATCACCTTTAAACATTTTTTTTTTTTTTGGGGGGGGGGTCATTCGACTGCACTCTGATGCATTTTATATGGGATGGCACCAAGTTATTTTTTATATGGGGGTATAATTACCCAAAACGGATGTCATTTTAACTTCTCCAGGGTCAATCTAGGAGCAGACCTGCCTACCTCTGGGAATGAAAAATTGTATTCTGTGATTTAAAAAAAAGTGTATTTTTCCCCAAAAAAGTGTATTCCATAATATAATGCGTGGCGCACTCGCTCATCGCGGCACTCAAGCTGCATGCAAGCTAAAAGGCGCACTGCTCTTGCAGATGAAAAAAAAAAACATTTAAACATGTGCATATCTCAACCTGGTTTTAACAAAATGATTGAAAAAAAAACAAGTTACCTGAAATTACATTGATGTAATAACCATATTTGTGTAAGTTTTATGAAATAGAGACAGAGAGATGATTTTTTTTTCTTTTTAAACATAATTTTTAAAGAAAAAACATACTGCCGTATTTTGGTTGCAAAAACGTACTAAATACGCCAAAAACGTACTGGTTGGCTGGTCTGTAGGAGGCCCAAATAAATTTTTTAAAATATGTTTTCTTTTATTCTCACTCCTGTCTTTTCCCCAGGCCCAGCACCCCTTTTCCAGTTTTTTTTTTAAATTAAACTTGAAAAATCGAAATGGGCGGCAATCTTTCTCATTAGATAAACAACATGAAAACAGTTTAAAAAAAGAAATTATGAATGGTAAAAAACGTGTTTATAACGTTCAGCAAAAAAAAAAACACGATACAAAACTAAGATGTTACTTAACCCTAAAATGGCCGGGGGGGGGGGTTGAATCAACCCCCCCCTCAACATTTTCTGCGATCATTCCGCCGCGCGAAATTTTTTGACCGCGCCACTCGCAGAGTTTATACTTTTAAGTCTCGCGCATCTTCTGAGACCAAATTTACGACGCCCGGGTACGCGGTTCTGAAATTACGCAACATTTTGTAAGTGCATGTCAGACCAAAAATTGTTCCAAAACGTGATTTTGTGTACGAAGTCAATGCAAATTGAGTTTTCTCATCTTATTCATAAAGATATGATTATTTTTACTTTAAACAGCTGAAAGCAATTGATTTTAGCATAATTATGCTTCAAAAAGGTTGTGCAATAAATCTGGTGAAAAAAACAAAGAAAAACAAAAGGTTGAAAAACAAAGAAATACATAAGAAATTCATAAAACAATAAAATACATAAGAAATTGATTTCCAAACCGAAGTTTTTTTCAATTGCCATTGTTATGAATGCTACAAAGAATATTTTTACCAAAAATTAGCATTCTAGGAGCTTTATTTAGTGAATTAGAGCAAAAAGTATGATTTATGCATAAATTAGCATAATTAATTCATATAAAATAGAATCTCATTATTTTGGAACACTTTACCATACAGCCTTGTAGATTACATCGCACACTACCAGCGTGCAAATTTTTGCGGCACTCGCGCGATCGGCGGCCGAGATCTCAGGGGGGGGGTTGAATCAACCCCCCCCAGCCACAGAACAGCCAAAAAAGCCCGGCCTAGTTAGGGTTAACATGTTAAATCATTTATTTATTTTCATTTAATTTTCATGACAATTTTTTTTTTTTGCTGAGATTAATTTTAATCAATGAAAATTAATTGATGGATTTGTGCTAATTTGAGATGATGCATTACGTCAAACCCCCGTTTGGAGAAAGACCGCAGTTCAGATTGCAAACTGCGGTTCTATACCCCTTTTTCTGTTTGGAATTTGAAAAAATCATTTCCAAGCGCCGATCAACCCTGATTGGCCAGGTAATCCTGCTGTCTCAATTTCTCCTCCACAGGCCAGATTATGAGCGTTGAGCCAAGGACGAAATGATAAACAACAGCTGTGCTATTACGTAAGACTTCTCTGCCTGTAGTAGGACCTTCGGAATGAAATTATTGTATTCGATATTTAATCACGTTTTCAAAGGCATATTGTATTCAGAAATCCAATGTTAGCCCATTTTCAATTTCGAACGAAGAAAATCGACCTCGAAATTAGGAAAGTAGGGGGATAAAATGACGACATGGTTTGCAGGGATGCTACCGCGCTCACACATTGCCCATAGAGCTCTATGCATAGAGCTATTATGCTCTATGCACTGCCATATATCCATTTTGTGTGGCCCCCTACTGTGACTGTATATGCCGGGCTGTTGTTATCTTCGGACCGAGGTCAAGACACAGGTGTTTTTATACTGCTTGGGGCAGTAAGGGTTTGTTGTACTTGGAGAAGAGAATTGATGCAGAGGGAAATAGGGGTATAGTGTTATCAAATGGAGGTTTTTCGTCATGAATGAAAAAAAATCTGCAGTAACAAAGTAGTTAATTGAATTTAATATATAGATTAGGCCTAATAGCTTACGAATCCATCACAATCATTACAAATGAAGATAAGTTTGTTGTACCAATAAAAGAAAAGATTATGGAAAGTCCATACGGAGAGGCACATTTTAAATTGTAGGGTAGGCCCTATCGGCCCCTATGTCATGTTATAGCAATAATGTAGTCTCGACTCCTTAACTTTTAAATGTTGAACATATATATTTTTTATATTCTTAATGCTTATATTCTTATATAAAGTTATCAACTTTAAATATGACCAACGTTTATTTTTAGCATTGTTTCTGAAAATTGTATTTTTTTCCAATGCGGATCGATTTCACACATTTTTTCTGTTTTATTATTGCACTACCCACTTGACATGTTTGCAGCAATTTTGCTTGTCTTTGATTACTCATCATGCAAAGGTATGTTTATACTCTAAACACTCACATTTGTATTTCTTGCGTGATATCTGACAAATAAAATAAATAAATTCGATTTTCACACCCAGCCTCTCATATTTTCCTTTTTAGTCTCAAACAATCAGACACATCGATTTTGTTTACTCCATTCAAACCCTATTTTTACCTCAACAAATAACATTTAACGCATAATTTGCAAAATTATCATTATAAATAAGTATTCTATAAAAAATCAGAATATTTAACTAATACAATGTCGAAATTGCTTTGTTAATTCAATTTCTATGTCAGAAAAGGGTCTCTTTCATTGAAATATCAATGAAAGGTACACGTCTCTAAAACAGTAACAAGTGGAATGCCTCTGGCCGTCTCACCTGCATCACGCGATTCAATATAGCAGCAGTGCTGATTTTGAAAACTACTATAACTCGCACAAGATGTTCAGTGATACTTGGTTACTCTTATTTCCACGTTTTATGAACTAGACCAATACACTTATAGAGATATGATGGCAATTCAACAAATACCCCCAACGTGGCCAAAGTTCTTTGACCTTACATGACCTTTGACCTTGATCATGTGACCTGAAACTCGCACAGGATGTTCAGTGATACTTGATTACTATTATGTCCAAGTTTTATGAACTAGACCAACACACTTTCAAATTTATGGCTGTAATTCAACAAATACCCCAATTTGGCCAAAGTTCATTGACCCTAAATGACCTTTGACCTTGATCATGTGACCTGAAACTTGCACAGGATGTTCAGTAATACTTGATTACTATTATGTCCAAGTTTCATGAATCAGATCCATAAACTTTCAAAGTTATGATGGTAATTCAACAGATACCCCCAATTCGGCCAAAGTTCATTGACCCTAAATGACCTTTGACCTTGGTCATGTGACGTGAAACTCATGCAGGATGTTCAGTGATACTTGATTAATCTTATGTATAAGTTTCATGAACTAGGTCCATATATTTTCTAAGTTATGATGACATTTCAAAAACTTAACCTTAGGTTAAGATTTTGATGTTGATTCCCCCAACATGGTCTAAGTTCATTGACCCTAAATGACCTTTGACCTTGGTCATGTGACATGAAACTCAGGCAGGATGTTCAGTAATACTTGATTAACCTTATGGCCAAGTTTCATGAACTAGGTCCATATACTTTCTAAGTTATGCTGTCATTTCAAAAACTTAACCTCAGGTTAAGATTTGGTGTTGACGCCGCCGCCGCCGTCGCCGTCGGAAAAGCGGCGCCTATAGTCTCACTCTGCTATGCAGGTGAGACAAAAAGGACACCCTGTTCTAGATTTAAGGGAAATAATGAAAATTTCGATTTTATCCAGTTTGTTTATGAATCTTTAAAGTTTTTTTCTCCTTTTACCTCATAAAGTAAGCTCCATACATCAATTCTACAATCAGTAATACATAAAACGTTATTAGATCTCCATTTATTGAAATAGATCTAACAGTATACAAATAATGAATGTGTATGCGTGCAATGGGAAGAATATTTTCATGAGATGAAAGATGTAAAGTTCCATTCAACGAGGCGTTAGCCGAGTTGAATGGAACTTTTAATCTTTCATCGAATGTAAATATTCTTTCCATTGCACAAATATTTACATTCATTATTTGTTTTATATAACTCATATAAGTTACAAAGTTTTTAAAAATGTAAAAAAAGGAATAAAAAGATAAAGATTAGGTTGGCCTATTTCCAGCAACTAATTTTTCTCTGATAATTGCTAGTCGGTGGATAATATACAAATAATGCATGCAGCCGAGTGCGTTAGTGGAAATGCAGAGCACGCGAGGTTTCTTTAGATAGGAGTCGCACTGTGCACGAGCCGCTTGCGGCGAGTGCCCAGTGTGCTCCATCTGAAGAAACCGAGCTTTCTCTGCATTTACTTTTACGCACGACAGAGCAAGTGCATTATTTGTTTTATAAAATAGCAACACAGAAACAATTTTTTAAAAAGTTACAGTAGTTTTGTTGGACTTTACCGCACTGGTTTGCTCGAGCGTGCAATGTCAATTTTCGTTGCACACCTTTTGCACTACCGTGCATGCAGTGCACAAAAAAAGTTGGATGTCATGTGACGCGTATTGACCAATCGCGATGCTTGAAATAATACAGCTATTTTATAACACCATGTATCGACAGCTCATCAGCCCTTTGCTTTCATGTTTGTGACGCGCATTGCTTCATGGATCTGAGTCGAGTGCGCACAGTCAGTTTGATCTGCGCTAACTTCATGCGCGCGAACACACACACACACACATACACAATAAGTAGACATACACATGATTATACTGAGGGAGCGCTAGCGCGCGTACCGTGCAATGGGAAAATAAAAAATGCACGGTCACCGTGCAATGGAAAATTACAAAATGCACGCAGTAAAAAATGGACCAAATATTGAACACCTTTCAACCAATCAGATGGCAAGAATCTTCGTTTGAGTTATATAATTAGGTCTAGTAGTATAGTATAGTCTAACTTGTTAAAAAGTTACACCTATATTATTTTATGAAGTCGCCATTCCGAAATAAAGCCTTAAAGGTTCAGGTGACGATGAAGACTAAATATTTTTCCAATACTAGGCCTATTATTGATATCAAACGATGTCGCGGACTTGGAAGACAAAATTGCCTTCGTGAAACGGAAAGCGCTGATTTGTTGCCAATCTTCCTATCTCGGAAGAATGGTTCTAATGTTAGGACGTTCCTACGTGTCGCTCATCTCGATCTCGTCATGCAACAAGCCCCAGGCCAGGCCACCCAGGTCCCACCTAGTAGTATTACGGTACCGGTAGTGTGAGTAACGTACGGTACCGTACCGTAATACCCCGTGAACTACGAACACAAACTCCCACCTAATTCCTTAATGAACTTGATACTTGGACCATACTTACGATGCCTTGCCGACATCTTGCATAAGTTTTAGTACTCGCAGGGATTTTCCTGATGCCATTGTTGTTTTATTTCTCTCTTCAGCTTTTTCCGCTGTACCGGTACTGATCTCTCTACTCGGCGCGGCCTTAGCTAGCTGTAATATATAGCTGTCAGATCAGATATATATATTAGCTGCGCTGAGCTTGAGCTAGCTATTTAGCGTATCTATATATCGCGGTACAAAAAGCTATTGACGCCCTCTACGTTCGATACACTGACGCGGTGGCCAAAATGATAATAAAATAAATAAATAATAAATAATTCACTGAAACCAATAAATAAATAAATTAATGAATGAAGAATAAATAATAAATTAATAATTTACAATGAATAAATAAATAATTAATAAATTAATAATGAATGAATGATAAAGAAATAAATAATTAACACCAATTTCTCGCTGATTTGATTTTTTTTTCAAATATAGCATATGCATATAGCATTTCTATTTTTTAATGTAGGATAAAAGATCTCTGTAGTCAGTCGATTAAATTAATGCATTGCTCGACTGTGTTGAAGCCGGGGATCGAACCCCAGACTTTCAAATGTTTAGTCAGGCGCCCCGTCAGGCGCCTTAATTACTGGGCATTTAAATAGACCAAGCTCGGCTACGGCCACGGCATCTCTATTTTTTGTTTAAAGAAGTGCACAAAATGAATAGTGGCCAAGAACGCATATAGCACTTCCATTTACATGAATGTAGGATAAATGAGCACTGTTGATTAAATGCCTTGCTCACGCGGGCATACGGTGCCGTGGCTGCATGGGGATCGAACACTTGGCTTTCATTTCTAGTCAGACGCCTTAGACCACTCGGCCACGGCACCTCCTTTCATTTTTGGGGGATGCGAATGTAATAACACACTTCACACAGAGATGCAAGATTAGTACCCCATTGATTTGCCTCAATTCCCATATCTCACTAGCCTTTTTGTACCCCTTGAAATTTTCCAAATTTGTACTATAACATTGTCCTTGCCCTAATAATATCAATATTTAATGTCGGTATCTAGACCCATTCGTTGCATACTGACTTTAATACAAATCTAAATTACATCACAACAAATAATACATAGCTCCTGACTATCAGAGCCAAAACGAAATACCAAATTATTTGGGAGAAGATATTGCATGGTTTTGTGTTCGTGGCAAGTTTTCTCATTCTTTAATTGTTCAGTCTTGGTACATGTACAGGTCAATTTGCTATATTGAGGTGAATTACTGAAAAATGACAAGTCAAATTTAAATGTAGGCTCGTAATAAAAAAAGTGATTTTTGTTTTCATTTTATTATTCTTTTAATACATGTATTTTATGTAGTTTTCATATAAAATTACAAATACAAGTGTATATATCATAATAAGTTATTTTAAAATGATTTAAAGACAATGGTTATTAGTTTCTGAAGACACGACATGAAATAATCTTTCGTTTCTCATAATCAGAAAATGGTATACACTATTAACAGAAGTACACAAACTACTATAATTTTAGGAATGATTTTGGCAGCATATTGAAATTACTGTTATACCACAATAAAAACAACTTTTAAAGATTTAAATGAATATCTGCAAGAGCTTCATACTAATACAGTAAATGTATACAAAATATGTAAATGTATATCAAATTTGACAATTAACAAACTACTGACTCGAAATATATCAAGAATATCAAAAATTTATCATCACATTCAGAGATCCCCTTAAAAAAATTTATCTATAATTTGAATTAGTTATTCAACCATCATTAAGACATAAATTAAGAAATTTATGCTAAAAAATACATGGAAAAGTAAAGTGATACAAATTCAGAGAAAGGAGAGCTTTAAGAAGGGGTCATCAAAACAACCCGTGTGTCAAATAAAGTATGTACAGTATGGGATTAAGAATAAATTTACAAATTAGATTGTGTTTGACAGACCTGCCAACCTCTGAGAATGAAAAACTGTATATTCTGTGATAAAAAAAAATGTATTTTCCCCCCAAAAAGTGTATTTCATAATAAAATGCTTGGCGCACTCGCTCATCGCGGCGCTCAAGCGTTTTATGAAATAGAGACATATAGAGATTATTTTTCTCAATAAATTACGATTTAGTTTTTAAAAAAAAAGTACTAAATACGGCTAAAACGTAATGGTTGGCAGGTCTGGTTTGATCAAGTAAATGAAATTAGATTAGATTAAATGAATTTATGTAATTTTGGACATTTAAAGCCTATTGAAAAGTATCATAATGCCGTCAAACAAACAACTTTTTTGTCTTCATTCAGTATAAATAATATATTTGAATTTTTTTTTTAGCACTTGCGGATATCAGGAAGACATCTTCTCATCTCACTGCAGCAGCTCTCCTCTTTATACACTCTTAAAAATTGTTAAAATTGGTTAAAACTTTATCCAATTCTGGGTAATTTTAAACCAATAATGTACGCTTTGGGTGAAAACTACACAGTATTGGTTGAAAACTACCCAGAGTTGGATAATTTTTTAAACCAAATTATTGTTGTGTGGACAGTAATGTTGCCCAACATTTTAAGAGTGTAGGAATAAAGATATCCATCGATAGCTACAAACAAATAAGAATGATTGTACACTAGCTTGGCACTTGTGAGGGGGGGGCACTCTTGGCACTTAGAACAGATCCAATTTAGTTTCCCCTCCCTCTGCATTATCCTGAATGTACTTCAATATGTCATCTTCTGCCATCTGCTCCGACTCGTGCTCGTCTCGCACTCCAAACATTGAATCCTCGGTGTTTGACTTGGATACAGATCTGGGTTTTGGTGAGGGTCGTGGCTTTGTGGGCGGTTTGGAAGACACCGATGGTTTAGGTTTGGTGCCAATTGATAATAACTTATCCAAGTCGTCGTCAACACTGAATATGATATGGAAAAAAAAAATACATGCATTTTCGTTAAAACTGAATAGTAACTCGTATCGTAGTATTCAAAATAACCGAGGTAGTAATGATGAAAGTATTTTTTCTAATACAATACATAATCTTTGTCTCTCATCCAACCTGTTTAAAACGGATCACGGTATCAAAAATAGATCATCAATTTTGTAAATATTTTATATTTCAAGGATTTATCTAATCATTCTTTAAAAAGGTTTGGCACCCTCTTGTGTTGTGATAGTTTCAATATTACAGATTTGCTTTATGTGTGTTAATTTGAACTATTGAAAATAAAATGAGGAAATACAATATCAATGTGTTCCACGGTTGTTTTCATGCATAATTGAATAAAATAAAAGCATTTACAATCACTGATTATTTTGATGACACAGTCTTATTAGACAGCAAGTGTTTGTCTTCTTTCCCCCTGTTTTTATTACTTCTCCACCAGGGGGTCACAGTGAAGAGTTTATGCTATATAAAACTATTCACAAAACACTTTGCTACATACATATTAGACAGTTTTCCATAACAACTGGCAAAAATGTAGTAATTGAAGCAGAAGAAACAAATGTTTTTCCATCTAATTGGTGTCCTTAAAGGGCAAGTTCACCCCCAACAAAAAGTGGATTTGAATGAAGAGAGAAAAATCAAACAAGCATAATACTAAAAATTGCATGGAAGACGAATGAAAAATAATATTTTTTTACATTTCGAAGTTCCCCTTATTTTTAATAAAAGAAAAAAAAAAGAAAACACAGTGATATGTAAATGTGAGAGTCGATGATGTATCTCACTATTTCGTTTGTATTTTCTTACATGAAATATAAAGTATTTCACTCTTTGTAGATTTGACAGTAAAGAAACATTTTCATGCATCACAGAAGGTTGCAACAATGGCAATCACACATATTCCAGGAGGAATAAAACCTTGTTTAACATTATAATAAGGACAAAATAAAGATCATTCATATTTGATATAATACAATCCAAAAGGAGTAGTGTATGAGTAACGTCGATGTTTCCCTCATTTTTTTGAGAAAAACTTTTCAAATTTCAAACTTCATATTTATTTTTTTCAATTTACATCCGATTTTGAGATTTCAAGTGAAATATTACTTTAATATTTCTCTTTTTAAGACAAATCAACTTTTTGCTGGGTCGGGCTTGGGAAAGAATGTATCGAATCGTCCACCATGTTATCAACCACTTTGAACTTAGGGAATAAGTTGGGAATTTTAGTAATAGTAATGATAATAACAACAACAACAACAACAATACAATGAAAATAATAATAATAATAATTATGATAATAATAATAATGATAATAATAATAATAATGGCTACTTATATAGCACACAGGTCCACTTATATTAGTGCCCATGATGCTTCAAGAAACTTAATGTACACATTGGAAGAGATTAGAAATATATAGAAATATAGAACTTGAAATTATCTTTAAAAAATACTAATGAAAAGGGTGGTGATCCGGTGCGAGGCCCGACTTTTTTTTCATTTCCAAGAAAAAAAAAATCATGGTTGAGTGAGGTCTCCCCTGCCCCCTTTCTTTTCTTTTTTATTTGACAATGCTTGGACGATATTTTTCTTCTTTTGCAAAATATACTTTCAATGAAAGAAATAAACGAGCAAGGCCAGATTCACTTCAAAGACTGCTGAAAATAATGGTTAACCTACTTCAGAAGATCCGAGTTATCTTCCTTTACTAGTCCTAGAATGTCGGATGACGTCACGTCTGTCGTAGTACCCGGAGGAAGGAACAGCGTTTCTTGTATTTCTGAGTTAGATACAGCACTGTCATCTGCAGTTAACAGGAGCACACCCGTCCTATCTGAATAGTGCCAGAAATGAATGAATCAATACAAACTTGATCATGATCACACCATCGACTTTTCATCCTTGCAATGTCTTTTATTTCAGTTTTTAATAATATTAATGAAAAGTTGAACCAAATTATTGAGAACAAGCAGTCTAAAACTACACACATAGGCGGAGAGGGTAGAAAAGGGTGGAAAAGAGAGTGTTTTCACCCTTTAAAGGACAAGTCCACCCCCCAAAAAGAAAAAAAAAATTATTTGAATAAAAAGAGAAATATCCAACATGTATAAGACTGAAAATGTCATAAAAATCGGATGAACAATAAGAAAGTTATGACTTTTTAACAATTTTGCTCAATTTCACAAAAAAATATATTTACATCCTGATCGGTATGCAAATGAGGGGACTGATGACATTATCCACTCACTACTTATTTTGTATTTTATTATATGAAATATGAAATATTCAAATTTCATACTCAATGTCATATGAAACACAGTTTTATTCCCCCTGCAGATGTGGAATTTTTAACCTTTTTTGGTTCACTCAAGTTGGCCCTTATTTTCAAATCTGTAAACATTGAAATATTTTATAATTCAAACAATAAAAAAGAAAAGAAATAATGAGTGATGGACATCATCGACTCTTTAATTTGCATGTTTTGTGCAAAATTAGAGAAACTTTAAAACGTCATAACTTTTTTTTATTTTACATCCGATTTTGATGCTTGTTTGATTTTCTCTACTTCAAATCAACATTTTTCTGGGGTGGACTTGACCTTTAGTAAACGCTGTCACTCTTCAGGTTTAATTCAAAATGGTTATTTACCTTTTTATTCGCTTTCATTTTTTAGAGTGAAGAAGGAGCCAAAAGGAGAAGAGAAATGGAATAAGAAGGAGGAGAAGAAGAAAAAGAAGAACAAGAACAAGAAGAGGAAGACGAGTAGGAGGAGGGAGGGGGGGAGGGAAGAGGAAGAAGTACAATGACAAGAAGGGCAGGAATAACAAGAACAGCAACATAAAAAACAACAATAACAACGAGAAGATAAGACGGTGGTGAGGCGGTGTGATAGTAATGGGGGTTATACCTCGGTCACATTTGTTCTACGGCGGCCGTATACGGCGAGTCGAAGACAGCCGTTTTAACATTTTTTTGTACCAGCTACATTATAGGTGGTCTGAATTACTATTAAAGGTCAAGTCCACCACAGGAAGATGTTGATTTTAATAAATAGAGGAAACTCAAATTAGCATAACGCTGAAAATTTCATCAAAATCGGATGTAAAATAAGAAAATTATGACATTTTAAAGCAAAAAAAAAAAAAAAAAAAAAAAAAAGGTCTTGAATAAAAAAAAATGAAGGTTTTCGTACCAGAAAAAAATTGACAAGCAAAAAAAAAAAAAAAAAAAAAAAAAAAAAAAAAAAAAAAAAAAAAAAAAAAAGGTCTTCAAGCTCATCAGGGGGGGGGGGGGGTCTTCAAGCTCGTCAGAGTGCCCCCCTGCCCCCCCGTAGGTACGCTAGTGCCGTAGAGCAAATGTGACCGAGGCATGAAGGACAGGTGATTCTCGAAAATAAAGAATGTAGTCATAACAAGTATGGATCTTTGACAATAAAATTATTGCTCCTTTCGAAATGCACACATATTGACCCCAGCTTCAACCTTATGCTTAACCCTATCATCACATCACTTATTTATTTTTACATATTCATATTCCACAATCATCAAAGTACAGTACATTATAAATCATTACCAATGAAAAAATACATCAACTGCATAACATGATTCTAAATCAAAACCCTATCAGTACTCTAACCATGTTAACCCCCACATTATCCTCAGGGTGACGTCAGGGCAAATTTCGTGTTACCGTACTATAACAAAACACAAATTAATGTACATGAGCAATTATTGAGACAGCTCTCCAGAGCTATTCTTCCCTATCTCATGTCTCTTTAATTTTCTTTTCAAGGTTGAAAAAAAATTCTCCGTCTGAAATCGAACCGTATAAATGACTTTGAACTCCATTGCAATATTCTTGCTTCTTCAAAACTCATCTGCCATCAACAAGGAATTACCGTATAGGTTGACGATTTGTCTATTCATCGGTATGAGAACCAAGACTCACCCGTGGAATCAACAAAGCCATTGACCACTTTAGGTACGTGGTCAAGGTCCGATTCCCGGTGGAGACATTTTTCAACCAAGTGTCCTACCAAAAATGAGGGGTATATGGCCTATGTACTATGTTGAGGACAGTTTTGGGAAGGTTTGATTTAAGATACAAGCAACTATCATCCTCTTAATTCATGACACACACGCATTACACTAAGAGAACCACATCCATTTACCACATGCAAACACACCCATATACACACACATGGTAAAAACACACACACACACCCACACATGCATTGACTGGATATTTACCAAAATGACGCTAGACGTATTGTGTGATGATATGGATGACACTGGTCTAGTCGGTAATAAAATGGAACAATCATTACATCATTCATTAGAAGTGCTGTATAGTGCCTTGATGCTCGGCCTTGACAACATAAGGGCTATTTTTAATGCCTTGTCCTTTGCCTAACATTTGAAGCCTTGAAAACCAGGAAGATCCGTTAATTTTTTAAAGTTCGTACTCCTTCTCCTGCGTTAAGCCTTCCTATTAAATTCTTGTAAACCCTTAATTGAGAATGGAAAAATACATGTACTATCATATCTCAGCAAGATCCGCTACTATTCTTAAATTCGTACCCTTCTCCTTCACTACCCCTTCCTCTTTCATAATCCAGCCGTTACAGTGCCTAAGCTATATACCCCTTCTCATTCAACCCCTACCTCTCAAATTCTTATAAACTCTTGAAAATGGCAAAATACTTTAATAACCACCCCATATCCAATGTCTGAGTTCGTACCCCTTCTCCTACGTTACACCTGCCTTTGAAAGAAATTCTCTTGAGAATGGCAGAATACTTTAATATCTCAGGAAGATCCGTATACTGTACCCGCTCTCCTTCATACTCCTCCCCCTACAATTTTGATCAACTCTTGAGAATGGCAGAATACTTTCATATATCTATCCATTACAATGACCAAATTCTGCAGTCTCCTATTCGACACTATCCTGTCTGTCAGATTTGAATTCTTCTCGTTACTTGCCGGAATTTTCCGGAAATTACTAATAAACTTTCAGTAAAACCTTCACAATCAGAGATTGCGCACTCATGCCTGATTCGACGGATCAATCACAGTCATATTCCCGGGTCATATTCCTTTAATATGATAATTACAGGAGCAGGTTTTTTATTATTGTTATTATTGACTTTGTTATGTTGATATGTATCGTGTCATATTAATAGATCGCATTTTCTATTTCAAAGGCAAATGTAATTGACACAAAACTCAGTTTTCCATTTCTAATTTCTACCTCAGTATATTGGTAATCCACTTTGATTTCTTTTTATTTTCTCAAACATTACTTAGCTTGAGAGGCCCATACTCCGTCGGACCTCGCTCTTGATTGCTGATATCCTAGGCTTTATATCGATCTGGACGATTGCACGAGTCGTATCGGAAAACACTTAGGTTGAGATTTCTTCAGTCAATTAAAAAAGTCTGCACTCTCGTGGATCAAGTTAACCATGCGATTGGTATTATGGAACTAAACGATTGATCGAAATCGCGAGTTACATTCCCATTTCTTTTGGCCATCTTCAATCTACTTACTCACTTCTTTTAGCAATTAACTCTGGGGAGATGATACAAATCTGATTTCACTATCATCCATCTGACTTTGAAGACATGCCCATCAAAACCTTCAGTTAAAAATAAGTAAATAATGGAACAAAATTCGATTTAAACGTTGTCAAAGAGTAATTATGTTGGATGTTAAACACATTGGAGATCATATTCGGGGATTCCGTCTTCAAAGTCGGCATGAAATGTAAGGTCTATTTTTCATTTTTAATCTCGTATACATCTGCATCACACAACAATTATACTATAGGAACAAAAAAAAAACACATACAATTCAGAGTACATGTAGCGAAAGTTGAGAATAAAGGTTCTAATTATTTATTAACATCATGTACAAGGTGAAGATAAACTTTTTAACAACACAAACACTCAGCATCTTAGAAATGAGCACATCAGAACAAAAATATGAATCAATTCACAGTGACAGATTATATTATATTTAAGCTACGCTTACCATTGTTCTCTTCATTCATTTCTTTCACAATATACATATGGTAAACAAGTTCTGCGGTTTAAGATTAAAGTAAGCCCTATGTAATATTTCAAACGGCCTTCTTAAAGCCATCTATTTTTTTTCTAGACAGAATTTCGAAAGCATGTCGAACAGTTAACTCCGATAATTCTTGATGATCACCATAATGTGCGCATGCGTTCGAACCATAAAGGTGGATAATATACCACCTCTACTATACGGTCAATACTTAACGAAAAAGCTCAGGGAGCGTTTCATGAAAGGACTTGTCAAACGTTTTATCCGACAAGTCCTTTGTAATCGACAGTTTCCATAGTACCTGTGCTTCTCAGCCAATTTAAATCAAGGACAGTTTTCAGGTCTGACAACTTGTCGGATGAAAATGTTGATAAAATGCCCCCAGTATCGCACGCGCCTCGTCCCTTTGGCACATCCATTCTGACGCATGCGTATTCCCTCACTATGCCCCCTTTTAAGGAAGTGCTTTAATTTATGGCTTAATTAAGCCCGGCGCAGACTATGCGATTCGTTACGATCAGAATTTCAAAGAAATTGTAATAACATTTGATATGGACATTTAAACCAATGAAATCTTAGCGATCATAGGTCAGAATAGTGATTAGGACTACTTAAATAGAAATTCAGTCTAGTTCGAGCCTCCCTGTAGGAATAAAAGTATATTCAAGTCCAAATCGTTATGACGTCATCATCGGCTGCGAGTTGAAGCCGATTTGAACATTACCCCGACCACAGGGTTTGCCGCAAAGCAAAATTATGATTTTATTATTCCTAACATTTTGCCGAACTTAATAATCTTACTTTAGGAAACTTTCATATTTACTACAAAATGCTATTTATTAAAAACTCGCGTCGCATCGGATCGCATAGTGTGCGCTGGGCTTTAGTGGCGCTTTGTGATCAGTATTAACCACAGAAATGTATGCAATACATCTCTATGGTATCGACAAGTCGACGTGCATTCGGAAATCTTACTACGAAATCACCAAAATACTTGCCGAATACTACTGTTATACAATACTAAATTTATATACAATCGAGAAAATGTTATTACATCCATATTATACAATTATTAAATAAAATAATATTCGGCATCGAATTTAGTTTTCCCTTAAATCACATATGAAATAGAATATCAAAATAGTTAGGTTAAGGTGATAGTGCCTGTGCTTTTTTCAAAGTTTTCAGAACTCATTTAATGTAAATTTTATTCTCAATATAAATGTTACTTATCCTTGAAAAAATATTCTATCGTGTTTTCAATTCTTCTCACATAAGGGATCTTCTTTTCTTCGTATATGTTTTATTAACTGAACGATAAACACTACGTCCAAACAATGCAAAACATCTCGGAGATTTCCAAATTATTAGAATATAATTATGTTCAATGGAATAGCAATACAACACAACACGAATAAGCCATCAAAGGAAATCAAATCATGGTGGGGGGGGGGGGCATTTCATAAAGACGTACAACTATGGCAATTGAGCAACAAGTGCAACTACCGTTGAAACCTTGAATTTGATTGGCTAAGGCTGTTCCCTGTAACCATGGCACTCTGTCATTGTCATAATAGCGGTGTCACAATAGTTGTAAGTCTTCATGAAAGGGCCTTAGATAGGCCAGCTTATGGCCACACCATTGTGATATGAGAGACTATTACAGAGGAGACAATATCATTCTGCACATTAGAACTAAAATGCTCGATGCAATTATTATATACACATATTATAATTTTATACGTCATTGGAGTTTATTGTGTCTTGTTTATGTGGAAAGCAAATGAATAAAAAAGTATGACATGAGAAATCGCCTTACTGACATTACACATTTTTAAGTAGTAAGAGTAGTAGTTATGTGCCAGTTTGTGGATTTTTGCGCGAAACTGACACAATTATGTGGCGTGTCGTGTTTAATTTGACGCGCGAAAACGCATTGACTTCCGCAGTTTACTTTTGTGGAGTCTCAATATATAGGAGCAAAGCAACATTTCCACAAACTGACACCTATGGTAGAATCGTTCAATATTCAAACTTGGTTACGAACATCTTCTCTATAATTATATCCAATACATGATTATAGGTAGGATCGTTTTTTTATACTTGAATTCTGCAAATTCTCTTAACTCGTGACAATACGTGAGCAATTTGAATCGAATCACGTTTTACTCGAAATGCGATTAAGCACATCTGAGTCAAATATTGGTCGACTCACTCAAAATTTAAAATTTTGACATCATATATTTTAATAATAATAATCTGGTATTAACAGTGATAACAATAAAATTACATTTTATATAGCGCATAATACACGAAGTCTCTCTGCACTTCACATATACATTATTAGGTTGCATTGCTCACGTGATCCACGACTCCGGTTAATCATCCCAAATGCAGCATTTTAATATTTCTACCCGTTTTATAGTCAGGTGATTTTACCAAATAAGTCTCTGATGATCAATAAAGTATGTTGTCAAACACAGTCTCTTTGGCAGACGTCTGGTAACTCGGTTTGTTTCTTCAAGGGTTGCAGTTCATGTGACTTCACGCACGACTCCCACGTGACTTTCTGTTGCTGTAGTAAATGGCATGACTGGGCGGGGTTGAGGTGACGTAACAAGAAGGTTGCAAAGCATATTAGGAAATTGTGAAGGGGTTTGAATATGTTTTAATTGATTTTTTTGTTTAAAAAGCAACAGACAACAAAATAAAAACCCATTTTTTTCAAATAGAAGGAGAAGGAATTCATGAAATTGCATAAAACGCAGTGGTTATGTTTTTTATGATAAAAAAAAAAATCGAACAGGTTATAATGATTTCAAGGGGAAACAACATGAAGATGTTGCGTGGAAGAAGGTAATAAAGGGTTACTTGAAAAAAAGCGAAAGAAATAGAAGAGAAGCAAATATACTTCAGCAAAACAGAGACAAAGAAGGGTGATTGGCGATTAATATTATTAGCCATTGGCATACAGTATATAGGTTAAGAAAGCGAAATAACATGAAAATTAAAACCAACACGACGCAATGATAATTCAGTTGGTTTGAAGTTTTGAGCATTATTAACAAAAATAAAAAGAAAAGAAAAAAGAGGAGAGCGTGGTACAAATACATTGAAAGAGATAACGAAGAATACAATGGAGGGGTATGAATGCAGGTGGCAGGGGAACAATAATTTAGGGAAGAGGGAATTGAATGGAGAAAAGAGATGGAAAAAAATAAATATAACAATATTAATAGATCAGCGCATGCGCATGAATACAAAATGAAAACAAGCATAGAGATAAGATCGGATGTATAATAATGTCAATGAAAGCAGAGTGGTAATATGGTCACTATCGATGAGGTCACGTCAGGTATCTGCTAATTATATCAACATTACAGCGTGAAAAACAAAGAATTATTTATAGCCTCCTGTTCTTTTTCGCGAAAACACATTGGAGGTCAAGTTTAAAATGGACTGAGAGAAATCCTGATTTATTCCGTTTGCTTTTTACCTTTACAAATAATTACACCCAAAGAATGTTGAATCAGGTAGAAACATTCTTATTCCTATAAAATGTAGCATTATGTAAACGTTTAACATTGTAATCAACACTCTTGTAGTAAGACACACATAGGCATAACGTCTACTTTAAAATTGACTTTGGTTGAAGTAATGATATAGATTTGTTCATGTCCTATATAATATAATTACGTTGTGAATTTATCGGCCTCTTGTTTATAAATTATTGCCAACATACACATAATACCATTGCTAGTAATAAACTAAAATGACGTGAAACATTAGGTCTTATGAAAGGAAATAATGTATTAGCATTTAGATGCCTGAATTTTCTTAAGGAACCATACTAAGGCCTTTTTTTTTGGGGGGGGGGATTGCCTAAAACTCAGGAGTCAAACGCTAGTACAAACTGCAAGCTTCTAATTGGATTTTCATATCATTTCATTAAAAAAAATACAAATGAAGTAGAGAAGCCCAAGTAAAAACGATAAGATTGTACAATTGTTGCAGTTGAACTAAATGTGTGGCATATTAATAAGTGTAGACTATCAATAACAAAGAATTGTGACATTAATGAAACTCCTTGTGGATGAAAATTGAGGTGCGTATAATTTGTTTGCATTGTGTTTGATAGAAACTCTTTCAGAACGTGCCCATGCTCCGTGGAATTAACGTAAATTTGCAATCCCTACGCAGACGCTTTCTACAACGCATCAATTCCTTTGAAAATGCAAGTCAAATCACAATGGACAGCTGAGAGGTTTTTGTCGAAAGTTGGTGGACCAGGGCAGCAGATCTTCCGAAGATTCGGACCGGACCAGAAATTGCAAATATGTCGTTTGTCCAGAGTCCAGGACGACAAAGCTGTTTTGATTCACTAATTTTCGACAAAGGCTGTTTTGTCATTAAATATTATCTGCGTTATATAAAGCATCAGTGATTGCGAAAAAGCGGTGTTATTGCTGTATTAAGAGGTGTTATGGGGACTGTTGTCATGATGGGTCAATGTTACACTCAGGAGCTATTTTCTATAATAAGAATTACAATACATTTTATTTCCGTTACTTTAATGACATTAATCACATGAGCGAAAGGGCAATTTTCTCTTTTTAAAGTCACAACCCTAAGGAGACATAACTAACCGACTCAACACGTACTAGATAATTGTGAACCATACATCTTGTCAAAACGAACAAAATTGAAGCATTATTTTCTTATAGGTATGTATAGAAAATCTTCGAGTATTCAATGGGGTTCACTTTAGAATGAGTGAAAATATTAATTTCACTTAAATTTTTGTTTTTGGTCCTTAAAGGTCAGCTTCAAAAAAGGGTTCTTAGCATAGCATACGTGCTTTATTCAATGTCTTGATGCATAAACATTTTCATAAAACACTCAAAATCTGTATTTCTGTTAAAAGGTATTGATTGATCTAATAAAAATTATGTGAAAGTTTGGAGTCGTACTGCATTCCTTTGTGTTACTTCACAAACAGAGCTGCCAAGTTGTATTTTGCATTTTCAGTATTCTTATCCCCCAAAATCAGTATTTTGACAAAAAAATCAGTATTTTTACCGTGTGAGATAAATATTTTTCCCCAAAAAAGTGTATTTCATAATAAAATGCTTGGCGCACTCGCCCATCACGGCGCTCAAGCTGCATCCAAGCTAAATTGCGCACTGCAATTGCAGATGAAAAAAAAACCCATTGAAACTTGTGTATATCTCACCCTGGTTTTTACAAAATGATTGAAAAAAAAAACAAGTTAGCTGAAATTACATTGATCTAATAACCATATTTGTGTACGTTTTA
Source organism: Lytechinus pictus (assembly GCF_037042905.1). Classification (NCBI taxonomy): domain Eukaryota; kingdom Metazoa; phylum Echinodermata; class Echinoidea; order Temnopleuroida; family Toxopneustidae; genus Lytechinus; species Lytechinus pictus. The sequence continues at coordinate 5,272,792 of NC_087245.1, read as the reverse complement.
TGAAATAGAGACATAATTATAGAGATGATTTTTCTCAATAAATTACGATTTTGTAAAAAAAACAAAACGTATTTTTGAAAGAAAAAACGTACTGCCGTATTTTGGTTGCAAAAAACGTACTGTACTGGTTGGCAGGTCTGCACAAACCATAGTGGCATGGGTTTTGTGAAGAACATCGAAAATCCTTAGTTATTATTATAGTGATTACACTCTGAAAATATTTAGTAAAAGTGCTCCATAAGGATAATTATGTGTCCAACCAACATTGGATATTTTATTTATCCATTGTGATGAACATTTTGCCAATTCTTAAGTAATTGCTGCTTATTTTTCTAACCTTACTGGACAATATGCTTCCCGCATTGGGTAAAATACTGCCCAAAAAATGAGTTGGACACATAATTACTCGTGGTAATAAAAATTTTACTCAATATTTTTACGGAGTAAGAATTCCCCAAGACTATCCTCAAATTATGATATTTTATGTAGGAAGTCAGGAATGATATTTGTTTAGTTATGGACTTGAGCTCATATATTTTCCCAAGAAAAATGAAAAAGATGGAAGTCTCAATAACTTCCATCTTCCATGATAGTGCTGAGAAGCAGCATAGCTTTTTATTTTTAAGGACACATATTCCTTCGAGGGATCACAGTAATTACTTTGGTCCCCCGAAGGAATATGTGTCCTTAAAAACAAGATGTGGTTTGAAGTCGGCATGAGTCCGGCCTCAGTACGGTCCCGCATAACACCCCAAGTGGACTCACGCCAGCTTAAAGGCGGGAGTGATGTGATGGCAGACAATATAGTTATAGTTACAAACAGTTAAATGAAATTTCAGGTGACTCGTGTTACGAAAATAGGCGACATGAAGCCGGATTGTGTGTATATAACAGGGGTAATAATAATGATCTCGAGGCGGCTTCAAATTGTAGGCGTCGGGGCAAGCTTCAAAGCCGACGCCTTTGTAACAGGGGCCTTATTTTCCTACTTTCATAAATATGTCGGTCAGTTCCGTCTTATCATCAAAAACATTATAAGGTAAAAGGCCACAGGCAGGTATACATCAGGTTAATATCTTTCATCTATTCTAGTCCAGTAAATTGAAGGTGCTTCCCTGAAAACATCAATGCACTTTTTCTTGTCATTAGTAGATAGAAATGTAACAGGACTGCCCGCATGGCTGAACTGTTGAGTGACTACTGCGTTATATTTTAGAGTCTCACTCATGGTCTATTGAACCAAAAATATAAAACAAAACATAACAAAACAACACATAGGCCACAGAGCTACACGCACAGAACAATCACAATAATCTGAAATACTGATTGATGACATGTAAAAAGAAATAAAATAATAGAGAAAAGTATAACGATTACAAAGGAAACGATTATTAAATAAAATGAAATTGCAACAATCATCGTCGGGTTGTTAAAGACCTTCTACTTTCGGGGTGGGGTAGTTAAGATGTCTCAATATAGTCTGCAAAAAGTGGGCACCATACGATATTCTTGTGTTGGACGTGTTTTTTTTTCTTAATTCTAACTCTACAGGTTAGAGTTAAGAACATGCACATAATGTTGAAATTGAACAAGGATGTTCAAAGCAGTGGTAGAGGAAAGGACATGTCTTATTGAATAAGAGGTTTTGTACTTTTTCTGTGGTTTATCTGCGGTTTTCTGTGGTTTGTTGCTGTATTTGTACTTATATTAGAAAGGAATGGAAGGGTCAAGACAACAAACAGGAATATGTGAATTAAGAAGCTTTTATTTCATAGGAATTTATAATGATCGGTGGCTACTGCAGTTGCAAGGCTTCCTCGTAGTTATTTTGGATTTTTCTAATGATTTCAGCAAAAAGTTGAAAAAATACATTGGCCACTTCGTGAGCAAATCAAGAGCAGATTGCAAAAGTTCTTATTGTATATTATGAATCTGAGTGACCAGTAGAAATTTATTATCTTTTTTGTCAAACGTTTCATCTAACCTCCTTTAATCCCTCGTTAAAGACCGGGGGCTGATTCGCCCCAACAATACAACGAATATTGTCACTACCAGCCTATTAGGCAATCTACTTGAAAGCATTGTTAGATGCATGACATATTAAACCATTAAGTTATGCATAATTTATTATGCAAATATGCATATTTTACACATAATTCATTTATTTGCTTTCTATTTCATATAAAAATTTGGGATCTAACATGGTTTACAAAAGTGAATAATCAATTTTGTCGTATCTTTAAAAAAGAAAGTGTTGTGACTTTATGGTAAATAGTTTTAGAAAGTTTTTATTTTTATTAAGAAAATCAAACATTTATCAATTAAACATAATAATTTGTCATATTCAATATCATTAGATATTACACACACAGGTAACACTGTTTTTCGTTTTGATCTTTGTTGTTGTTTTTGTATGAATTTATACCTGTAATAAAGCTTTCAACATACAAACACCTCATAACACATAATCTAACACGAAGTTCAAGACGCTACAATGATTACATTAAACAGTAATTTAAAAAATATATCTATATGATACAATTTCAATCAATTTTAAGCGGAGGAATATTGTAGATGAATTGTGTTATGATAGATAACGACTCATTATCATTACGAACTTTGAAATACATGCCTATACAGGGAGGGACATTATTGCTTCACATAAGATGAGGCTCACACTGTTCGATTCATATAGCGGCAGCGTTATCTAGGATATGGTATCATGGAAGCGAGATAATTAAGCGATTTAAATAACATAATATAAGATGACAATATTGGAACAGTTATGATGATCAAATAATAATAAAGAAATGTAAGTTGGAGAAATGTCATGACAAATATCGAAAGCAGATAAGTACAATATTAAGGGAAAGGAGAGTTTCGTGGATTTGATATTTTTTCTTGAAGCCATTACTAAGCTGAGGAAACAAAATTATAAGATAAAAAGGAAACAAAGTCACGTAACCAGCAAACGGATGACATAAACATTTCAGTAGATACCGGGTCACGTTGTTAGTAGAATAAAGAAAATAATGTATTAGTGACATAATTTTTTAGCTGAAGTTCTTTCATGCATATCACATTAACCCCGCTGCCCAAGAGTGGCCTACTTTGATTGCGACATTTAGTCATATTTAGTAACGAAAAATTCGCATACTGTCTTATAAAAACGAGCTTTTGTTGTTGAAAATATCTATATCGTTAGTCCCTTTGTTGTGTATTTGGCTATTCAGGTTGAACAAACAGATAAGTATAGATTGCTTAAGCCATATGACATATTTTGGCCACATTCGTGTTTACTGCGACCACATATCAAATTTGGCGCTATTTCCATAAAATATATTATGTGAATACCATTTTACACTGATGCAAGAACAAACATAGCCAAGAACAAAATATTAGCTCGAATGGTAGGCCAGTGATTTGCCAATTTCTGTTAGATTGATGACAGCTTCCAAAGAAAATGCCTTTGTGTTTCAAATGAGACTTGTCTGTTTTGCTCATCTTCTATTTCTATTTCCGCACTTATCTGTGAAATGACTGATGCAGTTCGTGTTGACCAGGAAAATTGGCACCTTGCGTTCAGCGGAGATGTACATAATATTAGTGTGATGGTATGAAACAAGCATGCAGCAGAATGAATATCTTTCTGAACATTTCTCTAATTATCACTCTTCGACATCTCACCAGATCAATATATATATATTTTTTTTAAATTAAGATTTTGACATCCCAAATTGTATATGTTCGTCACTACTTTGGCCAAGTCAGCAAAGCATTCGCATATACTCCATCACTTGGTGTTGATTTCGTGTTTCAATTTCATGGTTAAAGGGGAATTAGTTTAAAGATATTGCCCAATAGCTTGACTAATCCTTTTGTTCTAAAAAAATTTCCCTTCAACCATTCAAATCAAACATGAAATCAAGATCAATAAATAGGCCCGTTTTTAGTGAAGCTAGTAACGTATATGAAAAAAAATATATATATACATACACACACAATCATGTATACATACATATATATACATACAAAATTTTAGGTAATTTATAACTTTTGTATGCTTATGTTTTCAGCTTTAATAGATTGTGAAACGTTTTCAAGCTCACATAACCTTTAGCGGCGATATTCTAAGTAAATATACTTGTTTATTTTAACTATTTTCACGACCTCCAAAACCAAATTGTCTTTTATTTATCTTAATTCTTTTGAAATGAAATACTAGAAAACAACTTTTACTATTCCTTCATCTGAGCTCCTCGCCAAATTGTTAGTTGCTTGCTGGCAGTAGAACTTATTATCCATGTTTCGAAAGACAAAAAGCTAGCGTAAGCCATGCAAAATTAATGATTAAGATGCAAAGGCCATCTTTTGATGACCTGCGGACTACCCAAATCGACTTTTGTAATTAAATAAATTTGGTCAAACATATAACATTTACATAAAGGAAATGTACTGTTTTATATTGAAAACAGTTTATGTAAATATCTAAAGCCTAGAAAAGCATATCAATGAGACTACACCGGAATATCAAGTCTTTCAGACTATCATAACGTTAGCATGGTTAGTAGGGAGTTTGAACATAAACACTCCACAAATAATGTTCTCAATGTTATAATGTGAAGTACCCATTCATGGTTCTTCAAATCACAGTTGTTGTAGTAGTCGTTTGTCGATGACACGCAGAACTCGGCACGCCCACCTTAAAGTAAAACAAAAACAACAACAGAAAAAAGCAGTGATAAATATTTCAAGCAAGTGAAAATAAAGAATAGATTCGAGATAAAATATGTGAAGATTGAACTTTTAATATGGGTGCAAAACGTGAGTGAACGCGATTGAAAAAAAATGTCAAAGGTAAGCCACTGATTCAGATTACTTTAAGCAATTTTTTTCTTAATAATTGGAAGTAACATGACTGAAATATAAAAGCAGATATGAGTGAAATGATTGTGTCATTTTCAATAACAATCTGTCGGATAGAAGAATCGAATAAGAAAAGGAAAATTAAATGAATAGAAAAATAAATGGACAAAGGAAATTATGATGAACATAAATAAACGTGAATGAAAGAAAAACCTCTAAAAACCTACTGCATGAAAAGTGAGAAACAGAGATTTACCAAGTATTAAGTTGATAAGTGATGTAAACTGGTGAAGTTTTAAAGGTAGTGACAATAAATAGTAAAAAAAAAAATCTCATTTTGCTTTTTGAAATACTGATTCTACAACCGCACCCCGAAACAAAGAAAGAAAGAGAGAGAGGGGAAAAAAAAATCCGCTTTTGAAACATTACAAGGGGAAAGGAAGAAAGAAGATGTGTACGCCACCACACAAAACTCAAAGATATCAAACGCAACTTTATTAAAAGACCATATTCGGAATTAAAGGTTGGATATCTTTGTGCCTTTGAATGCAAGCACCACGTGATAATATGAAATATTCTAATATAAAGCCCTAGAGGTTTCGTGAATTTTTGAAATCAATTAAGTGATATAAAATGAAATAAAAAAAATATGGTCTTTGTTATAAATTTGTAAACAATCAGAAACGAATAAACTTTCTCTATTTCCAACACTCGGTTAAGACTGCCTAAGCTCTCGTGTGTCGAAAACAACACTAATCAACAATTTAAATAATTGTATACCTCCCAGTGATAATTAATAAGTGAGCTCAAAATGCCAAATAAAGTGTCATTTTAGTTGTTTCATCTATTAATCCTACATAAATTGAGGATTGCTCTTTCACAATACTCTAATTGGTCTCAATAAATCGTCAACTCCTCTCTTTCTAAATTGTTTTCCCATTGATTTTCTTCATTGTTTCTATTCCCCATCATGATTTCATGTGCCCTATTTCATACATACACACACACACACACAGTGGCGTACCGTGGGTCACAGCGTTGGGGGGGGGGGCACCAGTAAAAAATTTGAGTCACAATTTTTGAGCGCGCGAAAAAAAGGGACATTATACTGAAGCAAAATTTTGTAATCATGATACGTAGGAACCTACCTATCTCACTAAACAAACAATGCGAGCGCGAAGCGCGAGTTGAAATTTTTGTATGTATTGACCTCAAACAGAAACATTTTAGAGACTATATTTGGGGAATTCATGAAGAGCATACACATCTCACAATAGTCATCTAAAATGCGCTTCCTGATTTTTTTTAGAAACACATGAAGCACTTTTTGTATTCTTTGTAATCATGAACATGATCCGTAGGCTATCTCACTAATTTTGAATTTCAGACCAGAATAGATGCATTCTAAGGCTAGTTTTGTAGAAATTCATTAAGACCAAATGTATTTCACTAAACAAATAATGCGAGCGCGAAGCGCGAGCTGAAAACTTTTGATATTCAGACAAAAAAAGGGCATTCTAAAGACTGTTTTTAGGAAATCATGAAGAGCAAATCTATATCACCAATCCACTAATGCGAACGTGAGTACAACTGGAAATGTTTTATATTCAGACACTCGCCTGATTGCGCGCACACAAACAAAATTGAATTTGAAGCGGTTATGCTATGAGAGCAACTGCTGCCAGTTAGTAAGTAATTATTTCACTATTTCTGTAAATATATAAATATTTTGTGAATACTTTTGAATAAATTATTTCATATCATTATTTTTAAATACCTGAATGAGAGTGACATGGGTCCAATAAAATCATTGTCATTGTAACTGCCACACAGATATTCTGTTCATAAACTAAATGGCTTCTCGGCTGCTCATAGTTGAAATGTTTCCGGCATTACCACTATTGCAAGATTATTAATTCTACTTGGATTAAAACATTCAGACCACGCTGCATACATACATAAACAAAATAAAGTTGGGTTAAGAAAAAAAAACACCTCGGTCTCTGTGAACGTTGAATTTAAACCGTGACATACAAACGTACGTTTGATATCAATAGATCCATAGATGCTTAAAATAAAGAGTCGTAGCGGTCATAGATTCCATGAACATTTTATTTCCAGTCAGTTGCTTTAACTACTCAGCTATAACAAATTAAAAAGAGAATTCTAGTTTTTAATCACCATAATTATCCTCATGCTTGGCGCGAATGTATCAATGTATTCCCGAAAGATTGAGGATCTAAATGTAGAATCATTTGTGTCAGGTATTTTGAGGGCCGATGATAGAAATGAAATAATGAGCTTGGTCCAATCACCTGTACGCAACATTAGACACCCCAATAAAGAAAACCTCAGAGTGAATCATGGATTTTCGATAATTAAACGTATCATTTTCTTTACATTACTTTTCCGCATTTAATCTGTTCCAGATGAAGGTGTCTTTGAAGTCATTTAAACGTTAGATCTTTAGTACCAAGATCACAGCTTGGAATACAAATATTGCAGTATATTTTAGCAACACAATTCTGCGCTTTCATCACCAATTTACAGTATTGAGACAATATTTTCTCAACAGAGGGAGGAAAATGAACAAGTAAAAATAAGATGCGTATAACGGGGAAGAATTATCAAAATGAAGAGTATTAGTGATGGAACCGACAACAAGGCTTGTTTTCATGACAAGAGAAAAACCAGCCGCCTATAATCTTCCACATAATATGCATAGTGCTTAAAAAGCAAACGATATGAAAAGAACAATAAGTCGCGATATTGTAGCATTAGTTCATTTGTGAGTTTGGTAATTGCCGGGGTGAAAAATTGAGTTAAGTGTCGTATGATCTTTGGTAGTAGATAATAAAAAAAAGGGGGGGGGATACGTGATGGTAATAGTAAATAAAAAGTATTCTAAATTGCTGCAACATAAATAGTAGTGTAGGTAGAAGTTTCCATATCAGTCGAGGTAGTAGTAGTAGTGCATGCATAAGTATTAGTTTAACAGCAGTAGTAGTAGTAAAAGTAGTAGTACTGTTAGTAATAGTAGTAGCAGCAGTACAAGTAGTTGTACTGTTAGTACACTCTAAAAAAATCAATGATTTTAAATATATCCAGATCGGCTGTGAATAGTGACCAGCCGAATATTAGATTTAGTTTTAAACCTTGTAGAATTAAATATAAATCTGAAAGATTTGAATCTTTTGAGATTTGAAAGTTAATCCCAAAGATTTAAAATAACTCCAACAAATCCGATGTGGATTAATTATATATCCTTGATCTTTAGAGCGTAGTAGTACACTCTAAATTACAGGGATTTAAAATAAGTCCAGATGGACTGTAGCTAGGGACCAATCGATTTCTGAATTTAGTTTTAATCCTAACGACTTAAATTTAAATCTCAAATGATTTAAATTTAAATCTTTCGAGATTTAAAAATGAATCTTAAGGATTCAAACTAAATCCGGAATTCGATTGGTCCCTAACTACAGTCCATGTGGACTTGTTTTAAATCCCTGTAATTTAGAGTGTAGTCGTAGTAGTATAAGTAGTAGTATTAATAGCATAGCCGTGCGGTATATAGTGAAGCCTGTAAACAATACCTTGGTCTCTACATTGACCAGAATATCAACTTCAATACTCATAGATGCTTAGGTAAAGAAGGCTAACTTTAATTGTCTCCGCCTTCTGGAGTTGCAACTTCAGGCACTATTGTCACATGATGTGAACCACACACTCGGTAGTCTTTGTTACGACACTGGTGACTACATCCTGAAAATCCTCATCTCAAATATGACGTCCATGCATAATCCTGAAGTGGGAATCGTTTGCTCATCATACATCGTCAAAGACATGTTGTTCCTTAAACGATTCAACTTGGGTGATATTGCCTGTTAGTCCTTTATTCAGGAATTGTCATCAAGAACTAGAGAATATGGATCTTATTTCAAGATATATACGCTTCTTCCTTCGTCTCAAGAATCGACAAGGAAAATCTCCAAACAGGATCCAGTTCACACTCTATCTCTTGATGCCTTTCAGAGTCTTCTCGAGTGGGATGCAGGTTCAGTAATATCAGCACAACTGTTTTATTTACACTTGTATACATGTTTTTACACCTGCACAAAAGGAATAAAAGTATGATATACTCCAAATGCACAAACAATGCATGCGTTTATCCACATTATCTTGAAGCACCACTGCCTCTCCCACTGGAAGCAGAGTATTGGTATAATAATAATAATAGTAGTCCTGTAATGGTAGTAGTGCAAGAGTGGTAAAAGTAATAGTAGTCTAAATAGTAGCACATGTAGCAGCATTTAGTAGTAGTATAGCAGCAGTACTAGTAATTGTGGAAGTCGTTGTAAAAGTAGTAGTAGTAGTAGTAAAATGGTAGGTAGGTAGTAGTAGTAGTAGTAGTGGTGGTGGTAGTAGTAGTAGTAGTAGTAGTAGAAGCAGTAGAAGGAGAAGTAATACTAGTAGTCGTCGTCGTAGAAGCCTGTAATAGTTGCTGATGCTGCTACTGTTGACGTTGAAGTCGCATCGGTCGTAGACGTATTGCCTCAGTAAAAATTGTAATATGGTAGTAATAAGTTCATCGGTGTAGTAGTAAACATTTATAGTTGGATGTATTTGGATTGGAATATGTGCCAACTAGTTGAAGCAGAGGTTGAAAAAGCGGAAAATAGAAAGAAAAGTAGTAGTACCGATAGTTGTAGTAGTGGTTATAGAAGTAGTAGTCTAATCATGTTGCTTGTAAAGGTATTGGTAATCGAAATAGTAATACTGTTGATAATGTTACTATTTTTGCAGTGACGCTGTAAGTAAGGGTAAGGAAATTCATGAGATTCGGAGGTGGCGGTTTAATTGCATGGGTCACGTAAGGGCGGCCATGAGAAGTTTACTTGACAAGATGAATTGAGAAAAGCATGGGAAGAAGGGGGGATACTTCGGGTAAATAGTCTCAATAAACTGATGCAAGAGAGATGAATGCACAACTGGAAGTAATACAAAATGTAAGCTATATGATCCGATGGCTTTAACACAATATGATCAGGGGAGAGGGAATAGTAGTAAGAGTAGCAGTAGAAGTAGTATTAGTAGTAGTAGTATTATAGAAGTAGTAGTAGTAGAAGTAGTAGTAGTAGTGTTGGTATAAGTAGTAGCAGCAGCAGCAGCAGCAGCAGTAGTAGTAGTAGTGGTATAGAAGTATAAGTAGTAGTGGTGGTGCATGGTGGTAGTAGTAGTGGCAGTGGTAGTAGTAGTAGTAGTAGTAGTATAGTAGTGGTGGTGGTAGAAGTAGTAGTAGTAAAGGTAGTATCAGCTGTAGCAGTCGCCGTAGTAGCCATACACTGAATTGTATCATTAAAGTTCAGCAGTAAGGTTCAGTGTTGTAATAAGCATAAATAAGAAACATCAGTCGTAAGTCAGTGCTTCAAATAGATCATAGGATATCACTAAAATAGAGTTAAGGAACACGGTTTATTTTGGGGGTCACCCTTCCAAAATTATCATTCGTGATCAAGAGACGCCATAATGAAAGTAATACACACATTTTCTAATGTGTTACTGTTACATTTCTAATTTTTATTCCAAAAATAGGAATACATTTTTCTTTCTGTTTAGTGCCATGTGCGGTCTCCTTCCGTAAACATCCGCAGTAAACGGATTTATTTTTTCTAATATTTTAGTACGTTTAATATTTTCTTTACATATTCTGCAAATCCAAAATAGATTTTGCAAATTGCAAACACAATAGTAGAGAGATTCGAAATCTGGGCGGTATGACAGATAAAGAAAAACAAATTGGAGTCGGATACTAACACCTTACATGAAATAAGAAAGATACGAGCGCACATCTTACTTTAGTGCTTGAGGTACAAGAAGGTGATAAAGGTTTAGAATTAGAAATAAAGCATGCCTGATATAATGTAACCTCTGGTAAGTTTTAACCTCCCTTTGGTAAGTTTAACCCCTATTCAAATTGATGTGGAATACCTCTTAATTTTAATGCTTTATTCAAATCTACGTTGTGCAGAAGTCTATCATAAAAAGGAACAGAAAAAATCATGGATATTATGCCTTAAGCTAGCATTTTTTTAAAGTTGGTCTAGAATCTACCTCCAAAACTTAATAAATAAGTTGCTTTTATATTTGCTTTCATATTGAATCCCTCTTTTCAAGAAGATATTGAATACTTAAATATGGTTCATCTATGACTGTCGAGCCCTATCAAACATATTGTACATGTTTGTTTTTAATTGTTTAAAAATGTTGGAAAATTCGAAGTTATTTGCAAAAAGATGCACATTCATCAAAGCCATGAATCCCCAGGCCAATGCATAATAAACTCCTGATAAGTATGGTAAGTTAAATTATACATTTAAGGTGATATAGGCCTATCATACAAGCTACTTTTAAAAAGTTACATGGGGTTGCATCAGAAACGGATCCTTCACTTCATGATTTTTATAAAGACTTGTCCAAGGGTGTGAAAATAATAAAGGTGAAATGAGCTTTTAAATCTATTGAAAATGAGAATGTAAGTAAAAGCTTTTAAGGACATGAAATAACAACAAGCGTACTCTATCATTCTGAGACACAGGATATTTCAAACCCTCTTGCATCTCAAGTGCCATGAGAGCCACATTCGAATAAACATGGACAACAGGCCTAGGTCAAATGCTAAACGACCTGCCAGATAGACAAGAAATGCTTTATACATAATAAGAGATGATTGTTGTTGCTACAATCAGAGACGTAAAGAGGCAAAATAATGATTGGGCAAAATATGATTTACCTATGGGGCCAAATTCTAAGAAGCTGCGAGCAAATCAATAAAAACATCGATTTTGTGATTTAAAAAAAGAGTTTGACATAATATTGAGAGATTATCTTATTTATTACCCTTTTCCTTTTCTTTATTTTTCTCTATTTTTGGGTTTGGTTTTTCAGGTGGGGGCATGGCCTATCAGGCACAAGTAGCAACAGTAAGATAATAGTTATTATGTAAATATTTTCACTCATTTTTTTTTTTTGCAATTGTGTCACCCTTAGTACAGTCACGTTATTCCTATAGGCCCATGGGAGCTGATCGGTAGTTTAATAGTGAAGAAAAGAGAGGAAGAAAATGAATGAAAGGGGACCATTGGGAAGGAATGCTATAAAAAAAGAAGAAGATAGATCTACACTGTGTAGCTCTACATGGAGCTCTGTTATGTAGGCCATCTCCCCGGTCCCCACCCGTATCAAACTATCTCGGCGCCACCCTCCCCTTTTCTATGATATCTAACGCAAACAATGTGCGCGCGTATACTCTATACACATTACCAGCTTATATTTCGTCTACGGTTACCTGTGACTATAATAATACAAAATATACCCATCTTGAAGAAATGTTCCCAGAGTTTATCCTACCTTTTGGCAATTTGGCGAGGCTTCATATATGTCTCTGCCGAGAGTCGAACCCGGGCCCCCAGCTAAGAACGCCGGTGCCTTAACCACCATGACCACTAGACCACAGAGAAGGGATGGTGCTAGGACAACTCGATCCGATTAACCCTCTGGGGAACTTTACGCTATACGCCTTCTATTGTTCTCTTACCCCCCCCATTTCTTTCACAACATTTATATTAATAGAGTTGCCAAAGCTTTTGTACATGTATAATTTCTCACACTTGTATGTGTTTTTATATATAATTTGATATGCATCTAAAAAATAATGTCCATCAAAAGTATATTAATTTTTTAATCGCGCGTGGGTAAATTCCCGATTATTTGTACCGATTTCAATGTGATTTTTGATGAGATGAGTGTAATCGCTTAGCTTGTACACGTTGTGATTCTATATATCAAAGCTGTAACTGAATGGAGTCGCTGATGTTCTATTTATCAGAAACAACGTCTTGGTAGTAGCATCACTAAAGGGGGAAAGACCGTACTGATATAACGAATGTTTATTTTGGTGTCATTTAAAAAAAAATGATTTTAAAGGGTTAAAAAAATGAAAAAGAAAGATTATTAAAAAATTATTACAAACGATACTCGATGTTTCGATTGCCTTTTCAAGAACATTTTGCATCTTGTACTAAAGAATATCAATTGAGTTAATCAATTTGATCGACACTATTTACAACAAGAAATTTACAACTGGGTACGTCATCATTTTCCATATCAACCATTGTCAACTGTATTCTAAGTTATTGAATGTAAAATAAATACTAATGATCGTTTTTATGTTCCTTGATTCAAACGGTAATTTTAATTCCATAACAATGATGGAGGTATAATCCGGTATAATCATCATTGCACTTGAAATGGATTTCGTTTATATACATATAAAGCGATTGATTCATTTATCCACCAAACCAATTCTTACAAAAAAGTATTCTTCTCAAACCTGAGAATCTCGGATGCGATAAGCATGATCTCATTTGTTGTTCAGTCCCATACTAAAATAATATCTACATTGACCCGTCGACGGCTGCTTGTAGGGTTAGGAGTAAATTGTAAGTAAAGGAGTAAATTGTAAGTTAGATCATAAGTAAACTTATGATTTAAGAAATATTAGTATTAACTAATATAAAAGTTTGGACTCAGTTGTATATTTGCCTGTGGTGGATCTGGATACCAAAGATACGGAACAAACAATATGGGAACTTGATAAGGTTTGCTTTTACATCATGTAATGTTGTCCATAAAAGGACTGTTAATCTTTCAGTAAAAGATCGGAACTATTCTTAAATGTTTGGCCATTCGTCCGAGGCTACCAGCATTCACTTGAATTGAGTTAGGAGGATTTAAAATACCTGTTTCCCACTGCCTTACTAATCTACTTGATGAAGCCCGATCAAGACATAGTTCAGTCTGGTCGATCTAGTTCGGCAAGACACACGGAGTCAATCTCCCATGATCGGCGCCATTCGACCTTGATCGATTGCCCTGGTGATCTACTCGAATATCTTGATTTCTAAAATATTTGAGCTGTGAGCCAGAGCGCTGTTGATCATCACGATCATCTTGCTAAACTAGTCCTAACTGACTGAGAGGTCTTGATCAGACTGTATCCGTTGATCAGTTCAGCAGTAGGGCTCGATCCAGGCATGACTGGATTTCACCAAAGAACCGCCGTACCCACAGAGTACGAAGGTCGTAACGAGACTCTTCACTGTACTGGGCGGGAAAGATACAGCATTAAATACTATCTGTAGTCAGAAACCTGAAAATTGTCACGTATTTGCCATCACGAAATCGTTATCCTTATATCCCGTCAATATCTTTTTGGAAGATTACAACCTTCCCAGTATATAGCTGCCAAAGAAATAATTAAATTCCCGTAATCGAATTGTAAAGCCTTAATTTTCTCAAAAGATTAAGCAATTAATTATCTTGTTTCTCCCCTCACAGAGCTGAACTATTAATGGACGACATGCGGGTTATATAAGTCGAATGACCCCGTGTGGTCATTGAATTGTGGGGGGAGCTTACTTCGCGGCAGAGTATGGTCTGTTTGAAGGCGCGACGAAACCTTGCAGACATCACGTTGTACAGTATGGGGTTGATGGCGGAGCTGACATAGAGCAAAACGATTGAGAAGTGATAAAGCCCCCTGTAGTAGATGTCTTTGATATGCTGAGGCCAACTATCCAAATTGAAGAAGGGCAAGATGCGGATCAGGTGAAACGGGAACCAGCAAATGAAGAAACTAGCCGCGATCACAACTACAAAATCAAGAAAAAATAGTAAAAAAGAACAGTATTAATGAAGAACAAGAAGATTGTGCATGGAAACAATGACAAGATCAAAAGAGCCAAAAGGTAGGAAGTGAGGTGGCTATAATTTTTTAACCTAAAACGTCAAAACAATCTTAAATAACTCGATCAGGTCTGTATCATTTGACGTAAAACAAAGTTGCCATCACACCAGGCAACTCCTCACTAGGTTTATAAGAACAGGAGAATGAAACCCCTGAGAACAAGTAAGCTTGTGTGAAAACAGAAAATCAAAGAAACGAATCAATGATAGTTGAAAAAAATGAACAAATAATAAGGTTGAGAGCGCTTGAATGTTGAGATCGCTAATCGCTAATGTTGCGGCCGAAATGTGTAATGTCACACTTCTACAACACCATTATTTCTTGTAGGACTACATATTTTATTTGAATTGTCAGTTTTATCAAGGCTATCCAATCAGGTGGGTGTTTCATAGAGCTGTTCGTAAGATACGAATGACTTTATGCACGACTGGTGACCCCTTCTTGTGCTTGATGATACATCCCTATGTCATTCATTTAAGACATAAGAACATGTTCCAGTCGTGCGTAAAGTTGTGCGTAACTTTACGAACAGCTTCACCGGGTGTAATGGAAGGATATGAAATACAGGTTTCATATGCCATACCATGGACAAAGGGTTTGTAATATCTTTTCAGAGTAAAAGAGGATAGTTGTACTGTGACATATCATAGATCTTGGTTGTATTGTCAATGGGAGGATCTCCAGACTGATTTCGACATTCTCATCAATTTCTTATTGTCCAATATTTCCATTTTCCTTTTTTTTAAATGTTATTCTGCGATTTTATCAATTTTTCATGCAAACTTAATTGTATAAGGGACGCACCATTAGATAAACAGGGACAAGGGGGGCCTGGAAGTTTGGGTTGATGCAATTTTTTTCCTTTCTTCTTTGAGCAAAGCTTTTTTTTTCCTTGCTCCATTTTTTGGGAAAAACTTCCAGCCCCCCCCCCCCCCGGATATCTAATGGTGCGTCTCTAAGAAGAGTTTCATCCTCCTATATACTGTGAGAAAAAGAAGGCGTGATCCCCTTTAAGTAGGCTAGATCTCACTGCTCTATCAATAATTGTTGCCAAACTGCTTCATTTTATTGTTCAAATTGGGTATGAACATAGCAAATAATCGATCTGTTTAATAACTTCTAGAAATGGATCGGAGACTTGAGATGGACATTATCTCACAAAAAACTTTCCTCTCGATACTTGTTAATACTTTTAGTGTTGATGATAATATTCATTATATATATTTTTAAATGGAAATCATTAATAATCTTAGAGTACACACAAACCACTCAAAAACCAAAGAAAGACGAACATTGCTTACCTAACATTTTAACCACTTGTTTTCGCATCGTAATAACTTGGTCCTCTTTGTCTTCCTTGGCCTTGAGATTTCCATTGACCCGAATACGACATTTCGTGGAACTCGATCTTCTCATGGGGACCTTGATGTTGACACCGAAGAGGACTCGGGCGATGAGCGAGTAGAGTACGATGATGAGAGTCATGGGGAGTAGAAAAAGAAACGTTGCTGAAAAGACGTAGAAATGGTTGACCCGACTGTCCATTTCATCTGTGGTCTGGCAGACGGTGGACTCTTCGATTCCGACGCACGCTTGTTTGAGGTGGTAAGCGAGAGCCAAAGGGATGCTGATGACAAAACTTAAGATCCAGATAGCGATAATGAATTTAATGGCACGAGAGGTTGAGATGAACGCTTTGGCTTTGATCGGGTGACAGATCGCTACGTAGCGTTCGATAGTGAATGCGGTTATGTGCAACACTGTCGTAAAAAGACAAAATTCTATCAGGAAGAATCGAGCATGACAGAAAAACTTTGTATAGGTCCAGGGCCAATACTTGAGTTCCACCAGAATTTCCGTGGGTCCGGTCAGCACGAGTAACAACATATCAGAGAGAGCTAAACTCACAAGATAGTGGGAGGTGGATTGCAGGACACGATTCCGCAAGATCACTATGATGGTGAAGAGGTTTCCGAAGAATCCAAAGACTACCAACGTAAGAATAATAACTGCAAACGGTACCACAAATGCATACTCATAATGCGCAGGCGGCATGATGTACGCTAAATGATCCATCAATTCATTGTCAGATAGGTTATACATATATGCTGGGCAAGTGAAGTTATTAACATTGTAGCATGTCCTGGTCAAGTTGGAGAAGAAATCGTTCTCGGACTGAAACCCAGTTTTGTTGACTCTTTTGAGTTTTTCATATGAATAAACGCAATAAGCTAATCCATCGCTAGCATTTTGACTTGGTCCTTCCCCGGGCAAATAAGACATTACATCTGAATCATGGGCATCCATTGTCATATTTCTGTGTTGTATTTTCTATTTGTCATGAAATGCTACACTCTCAAGGAACTTTTCCACGCCAAAAAAAAAATCAATTCACAGTTAAAATGTTACAAATGAAGCTCCTAAATTTCACATAGCTTCACCAAGATTCCAATTCCTTGGCGAAGTGGAATAGAGTGTTATATTACTCTTCAGCCAATTCACTAGTCGACTTTACATCATTTTGGTAGATAGATACGTATATCAGTTTCGAAGGTATACCTTCAAAACAGGTTTGCAGGACCAGCCGATTGTCAACATACTATAAGTTATCGAGGAGAAAAATTTGATCTCCTGTTGCTAGCGCGTAAGCTCCATTCGTGTGAGAGTCAGACACCCACGGACATCCTTATTAACTATCAGGAGATCGTCCATTCTCTGATAAACCGGTGGTGATTTTGGTCATTCGCTGAAAACACAACCTTTTGCACTTCACGATCACGAATGACGTCAAGGTTGCCTCTTCCCTCTCGACCAATAGAACGAGATGGCGAATGCGATAATTTGATTCAGACCAATCTAGTAACAAAGAGAAAAAAGAAGAAAACCGAAAGGTCTCATTTACATACATGTACTTCAAAGATGTTTACATGGCTTGCCCCGGTCAGAAAATGTGCTGCCTACAACCCTATTTCCGTCCTCGCCCTTTACAGTCATCACTCTTCCTAACAACCGTCTCCGTTCGTAAGATTTGTTTCTCCTCTGTTCTGATTCCCCTCTAAGATGCTTGTCATTTTCAATCTCAGGTTTCTAGTTTGTTCGAAGAGCACCTCTTACATATTTGACACCTTACAGTGATCCATGAAATCTTGTTTACTTTATATCTATGTGAATGTTTCATTGAGATCGAGCTAGAACAAAGCTTATGAAAAATATTCAAACTAATAATAAAACAAATATATTTTTAATATCTAAAGCTAACTAGTTTATATCTATTTGCCCCTAAACTATTTTTAGCAATATATATATATTTAATTCTTTACATTCCAAATTTTTCACTTTGCAACATGCAGGTAAGCGCTGTAAGGAATAGCGCCCTACCAGGTTAGGGAATGCCAGCCATACATTTTTCCTTCATTTTAATTACCATATTTGATATTAACAGATTGTCATTCAATTCAATTCAATTCAATTCATTTATTTAATACTTTCATTAAAAACAGACATATATAAAGACATAATAACATAGACAATATTAAAAATATAAATAATTATGACATTAATAGTAAGCAAAACGATAAAAAAAAATGAAAAATTACTTTACTCGGATAGAAATGAAAGTGTAAGGAGTGGCAGAAAGGCTGAGCCTTATATAAAAGCCAAGATCCAAACATGATTATAAACCTAAGTATGTATTACCGATTTAAACAAAAGATAACATTTAAAAGGTACATGCATACATGCAATCATCAACACCTATTTACAAATTTGGACAGACAGACACACACAAACACACCCACCCCCACACACCACACACACATCTTATTGAGTAAAATCATTGCACCTGTGAATAGTTTTGAAGTTAATAAAATTTCATTTTCCTTTTGGAACTATTTAATGATGGGCTTAATTTTATATCTAATGGTATGCTATTCAAGATTTTGCCTAAACACCCAAATAGTCGTGTTACCGAATTATCTACAATAATGGCTAGTTTTGCTCATTTCTAACACCTACGAGGATCCCCCAATCTCAACTGCAATAGACCTTTTAATTAATTTTAGCAGAAATGCGAACTGGGTGTATAACGTTGGGTACACACTCGCGCATCAACTGCAATACGCGTAGCAAATTAACGTAATGGTCATATATACTTTTGTATTGTCCTTGGAATAAGATATTGCTCCTCTATGACAATAGTACATCAAATACTAATGCATACCAGATGAATTTGATTCATTGTTAAATTCTACATACAATATCATGATTTAATATCTCATCTGAAAAAAAAACCCAGAGAAACTTCAATTCAATAAGGCAGGGTTTCCCTTTGAAGTATGCAGACTACTCGGGAAGAAGAGACCAAAACCTTTTAGGGGAAATCCTCGAAACCTTGTGATGTAATGACGTCATTCATGTGATGTAAAGCTATTGCATTAAAACAAGAAGTTCAAGCATCTGGAGGAGAGTTTTAAGAGAGAAAGGTTTAATGGTGGTGTTCTTTCACGTTCGCTTCACCCGGATACGCAAAGTGACAGAGTACGGAAAGGCGATATGGAATCGAACATGATTTCTGAAAGAACATTTCAAGAGGATTTTCTAGTTTACCTATGTCCCCATTTTTACTATGTGTTTGAGATCTCTGCTTCTGTTCTAATACTTTTCACCTAATTCTCAGGTCTACTGTTTAGTCTCCGATATAATCACAGCAATTATGTATTCGTAATTTCAACACATTCAGTAAATGCATGCAGTTAAAGCGCAAATTCAAAGAAAGGTCAGTGGATTCTTGAGAAAAGCGTTCTCCATTACACAATCACGAATATTTACCTGTTTTGGGGTCAAATGATTGTCAAATTCAAAATTATCAAATATTTAGAAAATACAATCAAAATTCCTATGTTCCATACTTCTTCCATGTTTTATTTGTAATAATTATTGTAATGAAATATAAATCCCAAACGTTCGTAAATAGAAAGGATCCCCTATACACGGATATCACCTTCTAATTTCAAACATTTTAACTTAAATCTTCTTGCTACTGAATATATTTTACTCGACTTCAAAGTTTGCAAGAAGAAATCCCTCCAAATCCTAATTTGCTTTCTGTTTATATAAGCCGTTGCTAGCCCCGCCGTGCATGTAAGTTAATCACCAAGCTTCTGAGTGGCAAATGTCTAACTTCACACACTTCTCTGAACGGGTGAAAAATTCGGAGAGATATTTTATGTGCATGGGGTAGGGTTGTTTGTGTGTTTATACCGGGTGCCCAAAAAAGAGGATCTCACGGTGGAATTTGAATAATTTACCTGCGGAATGTTAAAGTTTGATATTTGTTTCACAGTTAGTCATTTGACTATTTGCGACCCTTGCCGGACCCTTGCAATCGTGTGCAGAACATATCGTGAGTTGTCGCAAACGGTCACACGACCAATAAAGCGACTTCCCCCCAGTTAATGGCCACAACCAAAGTGTTGAATATTATGGCGGTTGAACTTGACATTCGAATATATTTCTGTCGGTGACCATCAGGTGGAATACATCGAGTTACCACCCTACTCTTTGACGAACAGTGTATTGGTGACACGTGCATAGATTATGGCTCTCCTTTACACGGGACTAACATTTCCAATGGATGGAGTGTTTTCCAACTGTAGTCACACCTGCACGAAACCCAGCAGTGAGGTATGTTTACACGCAACGTTATTGCATCACTTTTTATAGACGTCTTCCGGCATGAGCGGGACTCTATCCTACGCATGATGAATCTAACAATCTAATCCTGAACGGGCGCTTGTGAGGGGGTGTCTCAGTAGAGTTACACCGGAACCGAATCTGTTGCGAATCCATCCGGATACACGTAGTCCGGTGGTTTCGAGGTATTCTGTTCTCCCTCTGCGAATGCGAGAAAATTCGGGAGGGATTTGGGAACATTGGCGAAGGAATTTGGCTCGTTTTGAAATGTTCAAAACCAGCCTACCCTCCAAAATACTCACAATTGTGACCACAACAAATTCATTTCGGGCCACGTTTGGGATGTATTCGGATGACATTCGGTTGGATTAGGGGAGGCATTCGGAGTATTCTGGGCAGATTCAGAACTATTAGTATCATTCGGGGCGTAAAAGTCCGAGCTCGGCTCATTTGGCCATATTTGTTCCGATTAGGGTCAACATTCGGGTCGTCATTCTGCTGTAATCGGAGCAATCGGGTAACATTCGGCTCTATTCAAGGCACCTTTGGCTCGATTCTTGCCACTATTCGGGTGGCATACGGCTTAATTTGGGATGGCTAAATTGATTCGGGTCAATTCTTGGTGATTCTGCGCTGAATCGGGACATTTTTCGGACCCATTCGTCTCCCCGAATCAGAGGACGAATAGGTTCAGAATCTACCAAATCCATCCGAACAGGCCATATTTGTGCATAATTGATCCGAATTCATTTGGGAGAATTCGGTTTTGGTGTAACCCTAGCTTTAGTGGCGATTGCTTACAAACGTTGCGAATTTTGGATTCGCCAAGTTTTCTGACGAGTGTTGCAATGTCAAAAGCCAAGAATACGTGTATTCGGATAGATTCGCAGCTGATTCGGTTTCAGCGTAATGCTAGCTTTACGAATACTTATTTGCAATATCGATAATCTATTTGCAAACTGCTTCAAATTTGGGGGGAAAATATGTTCGCCAATGTTAGGCACACATTTTTCATCATTGCATTATAAAGAAACCATGCAGTAACTTGGTCACTATCATTGGCGAATCAAAAAGAACTTCAGCTACACCGTTTTACAACCGTTTGCAAATGTTTATGACTGCCTTGCAAACATTAGCGACAGTACTGTTTGCGGAAAAATAGATTCGCGAAGAAATTTTGAATTAACATATTCAAAATTTCTCTGGGACAAGAAAAACTGTTTGCAATAACGAAAACTGATTACGAACTTTCTTGCAATCTTTTACGAACGGTGATGTGCAATATTTTACGAACCCTGACGAAATCGGCGAATAGGCCTATACTACGTGGCGAAATGTGGGATTTCGTCAGGTTTTGAAAAAAAGTTTAGAAAATGTTTGTAATAAGTTGCAAGGTTTGCAAATAGTTGAATTTTTTGTCACGTTTTCTCATCGCAAGGAAATTTTGAAAAAAAAAAGATATTGCGATTTTCATCTAACAGTAGCTAGTATTCGCAAAACAGCCATCAGCATCAATTTTGCAAATGGTTTTTAGACGATGTCGCTATAGTTCACCTGTATTCGTCAAATAAAACGACAGAATTCACACATGGCTCCTGCATAAAAACAATCGTCAAAAAGTTGTCGAATCCAAACATTGCTACATTAGTAAGCATTCACCGCCTCATTTCGGGAAATTAATAAAACCTAGCGGTGCAAGATTGGCGTCATTTCTTTTTCAAATATAAGAATTAGATCAAATAACTTCCGAGTACACGACGAATGCAACTCTTTAACCATGATACGAATGGATACCCTGAATATGACGATAAACAGTATAAGTAGAATGAAATAAGGTCATTGCGTGTCAGAATCCAATGGATAGCGTAGGACATCATTACATTTGCAAATCGCTTAGAATCATCACCGCCTGTCATGGATATTGAGCGCAAAATAAATGCAAACTAGCATGTTGATTATCGACAACTTACTTATCTTATTTCCCAATTAATGAACCCAAGTATAAAAAGGGGACACAATGATTTAGTCACACAGCAAATCGTATTATTATTAATATGAACAGTATTTCAATGCTCTCTTCTTTTCAAGATTCGCTACTGACCGGTCAACATGCCAATGCCAGCTATAGTCACTCCGGCAACATATCTTGCAAGGAAGGACCATACACTGAAATTTGCTTTGCCAAAATCGTCAATTGATTCCTACAAATACTCCTTCCCAAAGACAATCCAAATATCGAACCACCTGCCTGGCGAAGTTGTATACACAACAGGTCTACCAGCATTTAAAGAGGCTGCGCTTCCCATTATTAGAAATCTGCAGCCTCCAACCGGATCTCTTGTTCTTTTAGATGTATCCATGTTTTTACTTGCACAACGCACTCTCCTTTTATTGTAAAATAGAGATCTTCACTATGACACCAATCTTTTACGACATATTGCAAAGTTCATTCCAGTTTAGCTTTTTGGAGCTGCAAGAGGAATGATCTCATCAAGTATCAAGTATTTCGGGAAGTAATGATGGCTCACGTTTGTTGAAATTCGTAGCGAGTGAAATATAATTCGAATGGGATTCTCGCAAAGTAAACTCTTTGAATACATAATGTAAAAAAAAGTGTATGAAAATATCTGATCATCCTCATCAGAGTGTGTGATTTCAATATTCCACTCGCTATTTGGAAGTCGATTTTTATGTAAAAGACCAGGGATATCAAAGTGTCAAAAACACATTAAAAAATCCGAACAAAAATATATATGTATTGTTAGCTGCAGACTCAGAGGTACTCTAGAATGTCACTCAGGCTACAGTCACATCAATGAAACCGGCACCAGACAAATCAAAGCTATTACGTTATTTTGAATGAAATATCCTTGTTTGCTTTGGGGTCGGTTTCATGTACCTGAATATGTTTGATGATAATTATCTTGACAGACACAGTACTCCTTTTAGCAACAAAGATGACAGTAAAGCAATTTACATGACCTTTTAACACTGCCCTTTAGTACAGACGAGTACAGATCGCTATAACAATATCTGATTATGACAATATTTGCTCAAGATAATCCACCTATGTAATTTAAAGCCGGAGAAGGGGCATTTTCGCCCACATCATATTCAACAGAGCCAGCATTATACGTGACCAGCCAACCCAAAACAAAGTTTCTCAGTAAATAACCAATTAAATAATTTGTCTTTACAGAGTAATAATGAGAAAATTAGCTCTGAAAGCTAGTTTTCTTCTTCATAGTTACTGCCAAAATTTGTAGGTGTAAAGTTCTATAAAAGACAAGTTATTCTGGACAGTGTTTACACAGTGTGCTCATCTCATGCTTGAGTGAACCCTAAATTTCAAACCTTCTTTTCTCCTTATTCTCTGGAACTCTCACTGAATTTCTTCTATATTCAATCAAGTAATTGTGTTGGTAATTGTTGATCAAGTTTGTATCATTTTGAAAGCTTATGATGTGCTTCTTCCAGATATTAAAAAATCGCACACTTCATTTTTGGCCAAATATTGCTGGTTTGGGGTTGGCAGGTCAAAAATGTTAATCAACATGTCCCAATATTTTTTTGTTTTTCTGTTATTCTCGTTCAATTTTTTTGTATAGCATAATCCTTACTTAATGATGTTTCTATTATGTGTACACAGTAAAAAAATATACAACGCTGTTTACTATATGGACCTTACAGTAATTGTTTAAACAGTTTATAAACAAGTGTTTAAATCTTAAGCAACAAAGTATAATTTTCAATATCTAATCTTCAATAAATCAAACATGATTGTTTAAATGGTTAAACAAATACTGTAAGGTTCATATAGTAAACAGCGTTGTATAAAATCTTAAAGAGCGTTTTTACTGTGTATGAACCTGAAGTACAGTATTTAATCTCACCCTTATATTGTTATTTTTAATCTTTGTTAATTCGTAGGTATATCATTTCATGTATTTTTCCTTTTTCTGTTAACTTTGTATTTGTCAGTCTTCGGACTGTTTTTACAATGTCTTCATATAATAAAGTGAAATAAATTAAAGAAAAAAAAAACCACACTAGTGTTTTCTTCATATTTATGCTATGTCAATTTATATAGCACAGTTACTATGTGTATATACTCTACTGCACTTGACACTCGATATCATAATCACCCCGACAATAACTGAGGCGCCAAATATGCGCTAAAGCGTTCAAGGAATAAATCCTACCGCGTACCCATCCACCTCACCTGGGTCGAGTGCAGCAGTGTGGATCAACTTCTTGCAAGAGGAAAATACGCCATGACTGGGATTCGAACCTACAACCTTCTATTTATAAGTCCGCAGGCTAATCCACTGGTCCATAACGCAACAAAAATTTTATAATTATTAATTAAGAACTCCATAGCTGCACTAAGTGAATAGTAGCCCTTTCATGTAGCCATCCATCCAATTTGATAAACATGGTGCTCACACGGTTTATATACGAAGACCAACATTTTCGGTGCTTGCTTATGATACTTTGTTATTTGTTATAGATTCTAGCCTCAATCAAATACTATTGATAGCAGCAAGCAAACTAAGTGTTATTTGTTCACATTCACAATCGCAAGGAATGAATTTGAAGCCGCCCAGTTGACCTTATGAATAAACTTCAAAATACCGGTACAAGTTACCATCTTATCATCAAAGAAACAAACGTACACACTTATGCCCGCATGAGTATTCCCTTTCCATCGATTAGGTTTAAAAGCTTGTTCAAGCAACTTTTATTGGCTTAAATTACTGACATTCAACCTTGAGGTAAACTCACAAGCAAAATCGCCCCTGCAAAATACAATTTAAAAATCAATACTTCAATGCCATAAATGATCAACAAGACATTAAGAAGAACAAAATAAGCTTTCGAGGCACCCTTGTTTCCGTTGAAATGTCAATACTTTACGCTGTTATGCGTTTAGTCTTTACTTCGAAGCAGACGAAATCTGGATGCCCCAAATATAATATTTTAAAATTCATGGAATATATATTATTCAAAATCAATCTGAGGTCCGATCTAAGCACAATAAGGTAGGCCTAACACACATGCATAAGATAATAAAAAAATCCATTATCAAACCACTAATCATATCACTTATCATATCACTATCTTATCAAGATATAAACATACTGCAATCAAATATTTGGTAAAATGATGCATCCAATAATGAAATTCGTTCAATAGACAAAAATTGCGTGATTATTTTCAATCCCATTTGCTTTCAAATATTTTCTCAAGTGAATGAAAAAAATAAGTTTGGGTGGACACACGATGTCGATTGGAATTCTCAAACACATGTAAACGCACATCGACGAACATAATCAGGAGAAAAGGTCAGAGGGAATGAATGAGAATGATATGAAGAGGGACTTGTGTGAAAGAAAGAGTTTCAGTAAAACTCACGGGCATGTCATTTGTTATCATCGATTCCTAGTGACGATTGAAAGAATGTACCTTTGACCTATACACACGATCACTGTACTGTAACACACGATCACTGTAACTGGCGATCAATCAGCCATTTTCCCCACAACAGCCTCGGCGGAAAAAAAAGTGTTTCGCCATCGCTTATGTGCGTCACAAAACAATACAAAAATTAGACCAACTTAAAGCAAAGATAAAGCATGCCAGGCAGTTATATACCTCCCAGAGGTATATGTTTTGGGTAGACCGTCAAAGCTACTCCTCGCCAGCAGCAAACATGCAAACTTATAAAAATGCACCTTTCTATAAACAATAGGGAATATTAGCAATCACTTCACAGACCCTTCCTATAACGCAGATAATCTATTGTCAAAAGCCCTTCATAACAAAGCAGCCTTTGTCGAAAATCGGTGAATCAAAACAGAAGTGTCGTCCTGGACTCTGGACAAACTGCATATTTCAATTTTCCATCTGGTCCGAATCTTATGACGATGCGCTTTCCCGGTCTACCAATTTTCGACAATGAACTCTAATATGTCCATCGAGATTTGACTTGCAATTTCAAAGGAATTGTTGCGTTGTAGAAAGCGTCTGCAAAGTGGATGCTAAAATACGCTATTCACACAAAACCGCGTTAAAAAAATGAATATGTGAATCACTGTTTGTAAAAGCTGATTGCGCCGAGGGGAGTTAAGGTGGTGATGGACGTTCTGCTGATGACTGCTAGTACTTGTTGTAACCAACCATGGGACTGACGGCTAATGTAAAAAAGATTTGAATGCGTCCAATGGTACTGACACACCTAATTGCAACCCAATGTCGCTGGATTGTGAAACCATCGCTCCACTATCTGAGCTAACACACCAGACTGGTAACTCAGTTAAACAAAAACTAATGAAGTACATCTTTTCAACCCAAAATATGCAAGGGCTTGGATCTGTTTGACAGCTATTGCAACAAACTAAGGAAAAATCGATGAGTCGTGTTTTGTTGATAGATACGGCCGTTAGCTTCTTATTTAAAGCTGACTCCTAATGATGTGACCTTAAAACACCAAACAGCTGCCATGTGACATCTCGTGATATTTCAAAATTTATCCCATTAAATACAAAATGGTGCACTGTGAAAAACAATTATTTGAAATTACTCAATAAAATTGAGGCAAAAAATTGAATTAATTTTTTAAGTATTTATAAGTTTGGTAGTTTTAAGTAAAATCTACTTATTTTCTTTGCATCTATCTCACTCGGGTAAATTAAGTAACACCTTAATTTTTTCAAGTATTTATAAGTTTGGCAGTTTTAAATAAAATTAACTTATTTTCTTTGCATCCATCTTACTCAAGTAAATTTAGTTTCGTGATTCGAAAGTTTCCCTATCGTCCTACTTTTAGTGGCATCAGTTTCATCTTAGACATCTTTTATCCAAATATTAGACTTTATGCATTGTCACCTACCTGTACATGTATAGGTACTGACATTGATATTTATATAACATATAAAACAATAAGAATAATATTAAAATTTTCCGAAAAACTAAAAAGAAATCTGAAATCTTCTGATGAGTGACTATTTAATGTTGCTCTTCATTTGATTCAACAAAGAATAAGATATTTTGCACCCCCTAATCCAAAACAATTTCAAACACAAATAGATATGACAGTTATTAAAAAAAACATTAACTTGCTCTTAATGAATATTCAGTAATTTAATTTAAATAAGGCGTTAATTGAAAAATATGAGCACATTCAACATGATTTTATAAGTAATAATTATCTTTGCCTAATTGGAGTTAGATTTACTTAATCGAAGCAAGCTTGTAATATACGTGAATTTTCGTAAATGTACATCATATTGAACCCAAATAAATGAAGTAACTCAAGTACATTAAAAGACAAGTTAAATCTACTGAAAAAAAGAGAAATAATTACAAATAATAAATTCTACTTTTATATATATTTAAGTGTTAACTACTAATTCAGAGGGTTTTTTTATAGTGTGCATTGTGGTACAATGATGAGGATATAAGTGCAAAGTCATGTTAAGGTGTAATAGAGATCATGATGTGATCTCAATCAGACTGTAAATAGTAACAATATGACTAAAGAAATAACACAATCACTACGGCCAGGACTAACAATCACTATATACCGCAAGATTCCTCTTTTGATGGATAAAACTTGTTTTTACTAAAATAAGCATTGTCAACAATGTCATCTTTCAAAGAATTCATGACATTTTACCTAAAACACATTTTCACAAACGTGATTTGATAAATGAAATTGAAATAATTTACCTACTCGAATAATATAAAAATATTTAAGAATATCATCACGACAAAAATTACCTTAACAAAAACCCATACATATTTACAATCTGCACACAAACAATATGACATTTACATTCTACAGTCCTTGAAAGTAGTTATTTGGCATTCAACATGATGAATATGTTTGATACATAAAGCGTTTTAAGATATATTGCCCCTCCCCCATGTGCACAACTGATCTTTAAGTTCGAATAGACATATTTATACAGTGGCGAATAAAAAAATATATATATATACACTCTTAAAAGTGTTGGGCAACATGCTGCCCGCACATTGGTTAAAACTTTATCAAATTCTGGGTAGTTTTTAACCAATAATGTGTGCTTTGGGTGAAAACTACACAGTATTGGCTGAAAACTACCCAGAGTTGGATAAAAAAAAATTAACCAATAATATATTGTTGTGTGGACAGTATGTTGCCCAACATTTTAAGAGTGTATACAGTGGCGAGTTTGGCGCAATTGGACAATTCTGTACAATATTACTCTCAATCGCAGATTTCTTTAGTGGGATTTTGAAACTGATCAGATTTGCCTTCAAAATGTTCAACCTATCAAATGAACGTCCTGGATGTAAAAGCACAGAGTAAATATTACCACCGGGGACTGAATGATTAACAAGGAATCTCAAAGTTGTTCAATTCTCTATAAACAAAATGCATTGAGATCAAACGTATATCACACTGAGAAAGTTAAAATTCCCTGTAACAATTATTAGAAACATTACACACATCATCCATTTAAGGGTAGTTATGTCCTCATATACGTGAACCTTGATGAAATAGTTTGTGAGTGCTACATAATTTTCCATCATATCGCTTTCAACCTGCTAAGACAGGTAATTTCGCATCAATAATCGTCGTTAAATAGTGGTTATTGTGACTGTTTTGTCGTTAACAAAGGTGTGCTCGTTTTGGACAACAAAGACTATTCACTTGAACTTGATACCAATCGGTATTTTCTGTGGGACTTTGACCATCCATTTCATTTGAAAAGCTCGATCTCCAATAAACGACACTTGAACGTGAATAGCGTTTCATTTGAAAAAAGCCCATTTCTTCAAAATACCAATTCACAGAAAATATATTTATATACATTGTGATTTGACGGGTAGCCATGAAAGCTCACTCCACTATAAATGCATGTAATAAAACACCATGGTCAAATGAAATGAATCTGTTTTTATCACAAACACCGACTGCGTCGTTAGTTGGATAATGCATGGAATTCTGGTATTTCTCAAACATCGATTAATAACTGAAAAAATAAGATGACTATCAATCAGAACACCCTTTATTCCAAAGTACCGAGCTCCAAGGTTATCAGCATCATTATATATTCAACTGAGCCTTCTTCGAATTACGATGAGGAATGTAGAGTTGCAGGATATCCATAGTTGTAAGCAAAAAAACAGAATGGTTTGTTCTTAAAAAAAAATATCTTAGTAAATACTGCCTTGTTCTGTTGGTATCAAATGTTATCTACATACTTCTGATTATGTTTATCCCAATTCATTGCGACATGGTCATTAAATATCCAATCGCTGTTAACAAACTTGGTAAATATCAGACGTATAACGTTAACATGTCATTATTCTTGTTTTACTTTTATCGCCCGGTTGAGAAAAATCTATATATTTCTTATTGTTAATGCTAGTAAGTAGTATGGCCACGTGTATATCTACAATTCGTACGAATGAACGCGACTCTAATCCGACCGATTGTACCGTGATATAATAGTGTTAAGTCTGGATTCCGTATCGCACGTGTGACTTTGACGTAAGGATTTCGCAATTCCTCAAAAATACAATTTCAAATACAGCCATTGTCATTTTGTTTTCATATTATTACTGAAGCGTTAATTTATTAACTTTTCTGATGGCTTTGAGGCATTTTCTAACACATGATATGGTGAACATGGATTTTATCTTTAAAACACCCATCATCTGTTGAACATGTTATCCACATCAATGACGTTGACATGCATTACGCCAATGCTAGATGCCCACTTCATATTTATGTAACCCCCTTTACTCATATATGCTGACCCACGCACCAACTGATGATAACACACTTGGATTTCAATACAACAAGATCCAACTACAAGGACGCGATTGCTCTCTACTACTTGAGAAATTCCGCAACAATAAAAACCATAACTTTGCTTCAGGTACTTTAGCATACTTACGATTATTATCACGATATGATTGGTAGTGAGTCCGTCTACAGCAAACTCTGAAGCGCTCTTATCATGCTCATTACTTTTTTTTCGCGTTCATGTCGTCACTGATCCGAAGGCCCAACCCCCACGAAGTCTACCGAACAATACTTTTCGTCATCTGAATTGAAAATGAGTTTACAAAGACGGAATTTAGTTTCCGTACTCAAAGAACCATCATTGAAGATCTCTAAATCAATATTTCAATGTGGTTGATTAGATTATCTTAAACATGTTAAATGTAACATCGGATACATACACATTCTGTCATTTTCGTGAAAACCGTTGCAAGTTTCGTGAAAACCGTTGCATGCTTCGTAAAAACATCACTTTTTGATCCCCCATGCATATGCTTCTGTAATGAAGTAGATCTTGAGAAAAGCTTTCACATAAGGACAAAAATTGGCATAGATAATTATAATGAGAGAAATCGTTAATTAATTTTGTTCATTATCAATTGTGATTTTTCTTTATATAAAAGTCTAATCTGTTTCCCTCCAATCCTTAAATACACCATCAAATGAAAAAGGAGGCAGACCGGTTAAAGATAGTACGTGCTCTGCTCTATAACTGCCCAGTCAAAATCGTGCGTCCGTGAATGGGTAATTTTAATATGAAAAGATTTGTAACGAGAAAGCTGGAACCTATAAAAAAAAGCTCACACTGGCTTATTAATCCTGGCTCGTCTCTTTGTACATAAGGAGTCAGCTAAAAGTAATTGAAATTTGTTTTCACTTTAGGTGAGGTGAGATATTTAAGATGGAGAATAAATTCACCGGCAAAATAAAAAGAAAATGATTCGTTATTCTCCTCCTCAGTCAATAATGATTATCATAAAGTAACATATAAGTTCATTCTAGGTCGAACCGATATCATGGGTAAAGTACATCCAGGATCGTATCTCGATTGAGTTGATTTTAGCAATTTGGAGAATGAAATATATCAAATTTCAAGTTACCCGTTTCAATGACAAATTAATTCTAACCCTGCAAACAAAATGTAAAAGTCTTTTGTTAATCTTTGGTTTAATAGAAAAAAAAACCTAGATCGTCTAATCGGTGATAACATGTTAAAATGGGAGTTATTCAACCAATCTGCATACTGTGACGGCAAAACTTGAGTAATCTAAATGCTCCCTCTCCAACTGCAAAATTATATTTTATTTCTCCCTCCTCCCCCACCCACAAAAAGAGGAATATTGATATCACCATCTGTGCAATAATCATCATACATAAAAAAATGAAAGTATAATCAGAGTTGGTTTATGGATATTGCGATGAAGAAAAAAGGCGAGACTATATGAGTTTTTTTTTCTTTGACGTGAGTTTTTTGTTTTACATGTGTGATAGTCAATTATCACTTATTGGAAATTAATTACAAGTATGAATGAGATATCATCGAAATATATAGCAAAATAAATACCAGCTAAAGTTTTCATTGTCACCAATGGAAACTGGTGATGCCGTCAGCAAGTCCTGAGATGGACACTTATTTGGACCTTACCATATCCTACAAGGCTGTTTATAAATAGTACACTCTTTATCAGTTTTTCTCCTTAAGCATTTGCCACAGCAATATTATATCAATGGCTTTACATTTATTTTTTTTGTTTTTGTTTTTTGTAATATTTATTAATCATTCAGTTCAAAATTTATACTGTTACGATCAATTATTAGTCGATATCGATCAAAATTCTAAAAGCGGATCAATGAATCGTTATCTCTATTGATCTCATAAAATAAAGTAATCTTCGTAGGAGGCACGCATGAAATATACAGTATAGAATTAGGGGCAATTCATGTTAATGGACCATAACATCAAATTAATTTGTATTCATCGATTCGTTGCACAGTTTATTGTTAAAGTATCGCTGATGGTTTCAACATTTTGTTTAGGTTCTTCTTGTGTGTGTTTGTCCGTTTTATTTAAACATAGCTATCAGCCTATACATGTATGTATCAAAATCTATAAGGTGGTCCATCGATCGTTAATTTTCCTAGAATATAAATATAATCTTCGTGGGAGGCATAAAATACTGGAATCAAAGGCACTTCAAAGTCAAACTATATTATTGCTACTTTTGTCAATTCAAGTCGTTCTACACTACGAAATCTATTACATTTCTAAGTTAGAATACAAAACATAATCATTACAGCATGAACTTAACACCTTGATCATCAATCATTTAGAGCATTATTTGCTGTGACATGCATGGGTGTCGATCGGTTTTAAGTATATGCTAACTTTATTTCTACAAGACTATAGGTATTGCGTCTTTAAAGACTAGATCAATAATGTGAGCTTGAGCTACATCCAGAACTCGATTTGTTTTTTGATACTTGGGTCATCTGAAGAGCAGTCGTTTACAGAATGTCGTTTTAAGAAATTTTTTCCAAACATGAAGACAGTTTGAAACGAGAGTTTCCTTTAAAATGGAAAACTTTTACTATGTGGGTGACATTTTCTAAACATACAATTTCACAAAGCAGATTCCCACCAATAATGCCTTATCAGGTCACATACACTGTAAAAAATGGAGTGCTAATTTAGCACTTACAGTGCTTGTATAGTCACTGCACTACGAGTGCTGATTTTCTAGTTCAAATTTAAACTAGAAAATCAGCACTCGTAGTGCAGTCACTATACAAGCACTGTAAGTGCTAAATTAGCACTTAATTTGTTACAGTGTAATCATAATGACTGATATTCCTACACCGCATGTAAAACAATCTATCATTCTTCAGTGTTGTTTTTTTACAACAGATTCTCCCTTTCCGTGAATAATAAGTTAATCGTGTATCAAGAGCACAAAGTTTAGGTATCTATAACATACATGTTTGATGCGCTCCACTTACACCACATTCAAGAATAATCAATCAACTTACATTCTGACGACCGCGAATAATTTACGTTACTCCAGGTTAAAACTGCTCAATTACATCGCCCAAACGACTAATAACATGTTAAACTGTTTCAGTGACCAATTCTCAAAGGCCCGTTGATAATGTTGATGGTTTGTCTAGATGCCCCATGGTCTGACGATGTTCTCTATTTGCTGATAAACGAATTCTCAGTTGTACCAATAACCCAACCAAGCTCCGATCCAACTCTAATACATTTGGTTACATTGGTTATTGCGTGCAATAAATCATATCAATAATATCCGATCAGTCGCTTTTTATAATGATTCTTTTTAAAGATGTCGGTCTCATCCGCAACCCTGGAATTGTGCAGGGGAATTATTAGAAGGTACTGCATTAAATTCATTTTACCTTGGTGTAAAGGGCGCCCCCTCCTCTTGTCCAAAGATTAAACTCAGCCCAGGTTTTAAACTTAATTTCTATTGTAAGACAGCTGGCTGGCGCACACATAAAAATTATAGAAAACCAGCGAGAAATATAAGTGAATTTCGTTAATTAGCTCGTAACCTACGTCCATCATATACAAGCCCGTAACGAAGTAATTTGTTTAGAGGTCAACTCTACCCCCAATACAAGTTAATGCCATTGAAAATATCTTTTAACATAATGAAATGAAATATATTACTGAAAACCTTATAAATAACTGATGCAAAATAAGAAGTTTTTACATTTTAAAGCTCTTGTAGTAGTTTCACAAGGGAGTTGAAGAAGATACACACCAAGATTAATATGTAAATGTAAAAGTCGATGACGTCACGCAATATTCCGTTTTGGAATTCTTCCATTGTTCCTCCTATATTTTATGTGAAACATGGTTATAATCCTAAAATGAACATTTTTCAACCTTCTATGTGGCCCAACACAGAGGTTCGTCAATGAAATATTTAGAAAAAAAATAAATACAGTATACCAGAGGAATGGTGATTGTGTGTGATTATCAACACTCCACTTGCATCCCCCAAGTGCTCATGATTTGATAAAATTTTCAGTCACAACTTTTTTATTTCAACGAAAATTGATTTTTTTTTAATGGAAAAGTGGCCAAGTGTCTATTAGATGAATAAAAAATAACAGTATATTAAAGGTCAAGTCCACCCAAGAAAATGTTGATTTGAATCAATAGAGAAAAATCAAACAAGCTTAATGCTGAAAATTTCATCAACATCGGATATCAAATAAGAAAGTTATGACATCTTAAAATTTCGCTTATTTTTCACAACTCAGTGACTTGCAAATGAGAGAGTCGATTATGTCCACCACTCACTATTTCTTTTTTCTTTTTTTTGAATTGTACAATATTACAATTTCTACCAATTTGACATTAAAGGTCAAGTCCACTCCAGATAATTGTTGATTTGAATAAATAGAGAAAAATCAAAGTACCATACGCTGAAAATTTCATCAAAATCGGATGTAAAATAAGAAAGTTATGACATTTTAAAGTTTCGCTTATTTTTCAAAAAACAGTGATATGCACAACTCAGTGACATGCAAATGAGACAGCCGATGATGTCCATCACTCACTATTTCTTTTGTTTTTTATTGTTTGAATTATACAATATTATTATACAAAGAAATAGTGAGTGGATGAAGTCATCATTCTCCTCATTTGCATATCGACCAGGATGTTCATATAACTGTTCTGTGAAATTAAGCGAAACTTTAAAATGCCATAACTTTCTTATTTTACATCCGATTTTATGAAATTTTCAGTGCTATGTTTGTTGGATTTTTCTCTTTTTCTTCAAATCACTTTTTTGTTGGGGTGGACTTGTCCTTTAAGGACCAACTTAACTGAACCATGAAATATTATAACAATGCCAATACCACATGTCTAGAGAGAAATAGAACTATTTTCAGAGGACAATGAGGAAATAATTGGAATATTTCATATTCAATATAAAAAAATAAAAAAGAAATAGTGATCGAGTGATGTCATCGGTCTCCTCATTTACATAATGAACAGGATGTGCATATAACTGTTTTGTGAAATAAAGAGAAACTTTAAATGGTCATAACCTTCTTATTTTGCATCCGATTTTGACGAATTTTTCAGTGTTATGCTTGTTGGATTTTCCCTTTTTATTCAAATCAACTATTTGTCGGGGTGAACTTGTCCTTTAAGTAAACCGATGACCACTTTGATTTTACATCCCTCATCAATAATCCATCAAGAATTTACAGAAAATGATACAAACACTTATCATTGGTCATTCTGGCCGTTAAAGCGTCACGTTACTGGGTGAGAAAATGTAGACAAACATGGTGATCGGAGTGGGTATTCAAAACGAACAATCATAATGACGATTTTTCATTTCTAATGATTAAAAAGAGACCAGTAGAAATCCTCCGATTTATGGTTTGTCCATGTTGGTGTTAAAGTAAAAAAAAATGATTATTGTACGTGGCGTCAACGGAAGGAAAACGGTCTTACTATAATATTTGAAACAAAATAACCTTTTGAAAACTGGATATTGCATCCAAATATTATCAATTTATTTTATTTACATGTACCAATCCGACATGCAATTTCAAACTAATACGTAAAACATTTACATCACAACTGCAACCTTACTTTGGTTACAGACATTATTTCAATTTTCACGCAAATCTCTGAAGAGGAAAAGTTATATCAAAATAATGGTTGATTTGGGGGTCATATCCAATTTCAATCAATGTTAATTGAGATGTGAAATATAAATTACTTTAAATTCTACAAAATTAAAAGAGGGTGAATCCATATGCCAAAAAAGTGATAGAAACTTAATTTTATTCATCGCACACTTGTTTCCACCAAAGATAAGTTTTATGAATATAAAACAAGCATAATGCGCACAGAGATGTTTCATTGGGCTATCAAATAACTAGCTGAAGAATACAACCGTTTTAAAATGTGAGTCCCGTAATTTCATGCAAAATCTACTATCAGATAATGAAATTAAGTTTTCACCTATAGCGCTATCGTTTCCTAATGACTAACAAAACCTTATGTTATTAAGTTGATGGCCTCTTGGACAGCCAATCTGTGTTTAATAACTCCATGGCCAAATGATTCTGTTCTTTCTCTCAAGCAACCGTGGAGACGATATCCTGATAAGTAGATTCTTAATCTTTGATGGCTTATTCTTACTAGCTCTGAAAAGGGATTCCATCATTTGTGACATCTTATCGTATTCAAATGAAAATGAATACGTGCATTATTCTGCACCTATACAGTGCGTATAAAAAAACGGGACAGATTTGAAAAGTCTATAAAATTTTGGTTTCAAATTATGATGTCTATATTTTGGTGTTAATATGTGCTCTGAGGTCTTATCTTTCAAATGCCTTTAAAAGAAATTAGTTTCGTTCATGCCTGAGCGAACACGGAATGTGTTTGTCTCAGGTTAAAAAGGAGCCTTGCGCGCAAATGGCATAAATTGACAAATATGATGATCAGACTTTTTGCAAATCAGCAGACTTCCTTTTAACCTTTTCATTATCTTTGTCATAATTTCCAAATTATGCGGTCAAAATTCATGTTCAAATCTATTTATTTGCTTGAATTGTTCTGTTGTTTCTTTTTAATATGTTCTATTTTAGCTGCGAATTTTCATTCTTCAAGCAAAAACAATTTTTTTTTCAACCGAAGTATGGGAGAGCGTGTATTTTTTTCCAAATCCTTTCATTGTGTGCTACAAAGGTTATGGTGCCTTTTGAACAGTGCCATACAGATGGGCGGGGGCTCGGGGATGCTCCCCCTCAATTAAACAAAAATCATGACCAAGAAAAAAAGGTGGAAAGGAAATAAAAGGAAAGATAGAAAGTGAAATATGATATTATTTTCTGAATATTATGTCAAAATCTATCACAAAATTTGATATTGTAATAAAAAAGTGGGAATATTTGCGTGCTCGCTTCGCTCGCTCACAATTTTTAAATACATTTTTCCCGATCTGCCATATCTAGCTCCTTCAAAATTGACTCAATACACCATTGCCATTGAAAGACATGGATCCCTTCCTGTTTGTCATGTCAAACACATAATTAAACTTGGTCAAGGAATCAATAACCCCTTGAGAAATGGATTCATGTCTTTTAAAGGTACCATAAGATAATTTGTTTCACACATAAGTTTTCCCAATTAATAATGCAAATCTTCTTGCTTGGGTTGACAAAAAGTCTTCTTTTCTTACTTATGAAGGAAAATTCAAAGGTAAAAGAAGTTTAAATGAAAAAACAAAATAATTCAAGTAAATAAATATATTTGTAAATGAAATTCGACAGCATAATTCGAAAATTATTGCACAGATAACGAAAAGGTTAAGAGGGAGTCTGCTGATTAGCAAGAAGTCTAATCATCATATTACTCATACTCTGCCATTCTGGCGCAAGCCTCCTTTTGAAACCCCGACAAAAACGTCCCGTGTTCGCTCAAGCATGAAAACAAACAATTTTTTTAAATTGCATTTCAAAGATAAGATTTCCGAGCATCTATTAACATCAAAATACAGATATCATAATTTGAAACAAATTTTTTATAGACTTTTCAAAGCCGTCCCGTTTTTTTATACGCACTGTATAGATTCAATTGCTTTTCGGTGCTCTGACGATGGCTGCGCTCAAGTGCTAGTGTACTGGTATCGTGCTTATGAAGAATCTGAATCTGAAGCAAATATGGATGAACCTGTTCTAAACTATACAGAGTTTCTTTAAATGTCTACACTTTGATTTACCTTTAGCCTCATCCAGATTCCAATATAAGGACAACAATCTACCTCAAATGACGATGACGTCATTTGCGGGAGGGAAACAATGATAGTATTCCTGAGAACCCTGAAGAAGGGTGAATGATACAAACGGCAATTACTGTTGACCTTTCTCTTAATATCTATTTTTACTACAGAGATTAAAAAAAATAAATGCCAAGATGACTATGTTTCTACTTTCTTCGTACTTGTTTTTCAATTAACCAAAGTTCAGAGGAAGGGTGAAAGTGCATCATGGAAAATAATACAGTTTGGGCACGTCAATGATCAGATTCGATTCCTCTTGTCAGTCTTTACTTCCTTTATATGGAGGAACATTCTTCAGGGTGGTACTTCTCTCCTCCTTAAATTCCAATTTGTGATGACATCATGAATGGATGGTCGAGTGTGAGGAAGCATGCATGGACAAGAGATAAAACGCTCGTGATTCCATTTCAGGAGAAAGAAAACGTACATTGTGAATTGGAAAGTTGTGGATTGCCCTAGAGCAAAGCATTTTATCTACGTTGCTATTTTTATTTATCATCATACATGTGTCAAATAAATGAAAAAGGCTATGCATTATCGATATCAACGCGTTCACCTGTCAAAAAATACTCAGAGTTATAGTATACTGTTCGAGCGGAGCGTTTTAACTATGGTGAGATGTAGAATAAGTTAATCCTGAGATGTAGAATAAGTAAATCCTGACTAAAAAAGGATAGCTGATTCTCAGGGGCTACAAACATGACAATTTCTGTTTATTGTTTCAAGTCAAGTGTCGCGAAAATCATTACGATCCTGGTGGAATCTGGTAGTCGTTTCGAGTCACAAGAACAATTTTATAGAGTGTACTGTTATCCGTTGGTCCTGTCATGATTTTTTTAGGGGTTCGTCAGATCTATAATTATTGTTTCTTCAGTTTGATTTGTTTCCCCTCAAA
This sequence comes from Lytechinus pictus, assembly GCF_037042905.1. Classification (NCBI taxonomy): domain Eukaryota; kingdom Metazoa; phylum Echinodermata; class Echinoidea; order Temnopleuroida; family Toxopneustidae; genus Lytechinus; species Lytechinus pictus. The sequence goes on along the minus strand of NC_087245.1, from coordinate 5,233,859 downwards.
TGGTTATAGTTCATTGCACAACGTTTGTGATATAGCTAATTAAAAATATCAGATTCATCATTATCGATTATTATTACTTATTATATATTCTATGTTTTCACATTAGGCCCAAAGCGCTTGCAATAAAGTATAGAATTATACAACCTTATAACTACTAAGATAAAGACGAGGTTTAATGCTCTTCAGAAAATCGCAAGTGATGGAGACTGTCTAATTCCACGAGAAAACTGTCTTAACTGCCCAAAGCTTGTGAGTTTTGACGCCACTACCTGACCACAATGAATTGATAAGGAGGGCCTAAACTGCAGGTAGAACATTCTTTGCGCCGGTTTTAGAGACCTTAAGGAGTGTCGGCATCGCAAGCATGCATCCAATAATGCCAGTGCAATGGGCACAATATGGAAAGTATTAGTAAAACTCTGTCATGAAAGGTATATATTTGATGTTTTTAGAAAGCCAAATCTTTGAATCGGTGTGTAAAATATGAAATCGTCCTGTTTGGGTTATGTGTATTTGTGTGCCATTGTAAGGGAGGGAGGGCGTGTCTGTGTTAACATCCAAAATGCAGAATTCTGTTTTGATCAAAGTTAGTTGTCATGCCTTTAACCCTCAACGTATTCACCCACACATTTAACCTCTGAAAATAAGATGACATTTTTCAGAATCGAAAATGAGATTGCGGTTCATTTTGACATTCAAACGAGAGGTTTGCTAGAAGGAAGCCACCATCCCTCCGACCACATTTTGTCCGATATTGTTTCGTTACTGGTCTTGCTCCTTAACAAATTCAATTCTAAGAATAGCTGTGCTTCACAGCATACTGGTTGACCTGATGAGAGAAGAAGATATATTCTGTACATGTACATCCCGAAGAGGCTAATGTGTGAGATCCATTTGAAAGTTGAGGATGTCCGATGGTTTTTCGCACTATTCCAAGAGACAAAGGACGCATCGATATTCTTAAAACGGCAAATAGGGCATGCGAGCTTCTTGTCAATATCCATAATCATGATAATAAGGACCAAATGACACACGGAAAAAATAGATTGGTGAGGTGAGTAGTGAAAGAATGAGGACTCTAATGTGGCCATTCATAATTATTGAAGATCAAGGAGGAATATTTCTGGTGAAAAATTGATTTAACTTGAATATTAGTGTCTCCCCTCTGGTGCCCTTACGAGGATAAATGACAGTCACATAAGCCTCATGACAGCACACCTATTATCAGGTGTCTTCCTCTATTACGCTGGAGAAAGAAGTGGAGAAGCCAAGAGTAAGAACGGATCGAGAAAGGAAAAAAGGTCAAGTTCCTCCCGACATTCATTTGATCAAGAAAATAAATAAAATGAAACATGTATGCTAATCTAATCCTAAACTTAATGAAATTCTGATGTATAACAAGAATGTTGCGATATTTTCATGTTTGCATTTCATGAAACCGTTCTCACAATGCAAACGGGAGAACCGGTGATGTCACTATATTTTATGTTGTGATTTTACATTTATCTTATTGAAATACAAACTCATCTCGTTCGGGGATTTTTTGTTTTGTTTAGCAGCTAATATATAATGTATTACAAAGACCTCATTTGTCTTGTTAGTTAAGGAAAAGACGAGGGATGAAACTTGCATCATTTCAAGTAAATTTCCAGTATAATCGCTGTAAGATATAGAAATCCTAAGCATGAACATGAGTAGATGGGTAGGAAGGAGAAACGAAATTCTATCTCCTGTGGTATAGGGTAGTAAAGTACATGTACAACTCTGTAATGATTGACTTCTCTATTCATGGTGAAGAGCTACTTATTAAAAACTTCTTCTGACATGCGTGAGATGCAGTCTAGACATCTTCTCTTGCAAAGGGGATAAGCGCTGTATAAAGCACATATCAAATCTTGAGGTTTGGACCAAAGTGAATGCATACCATAGAGCTAGAGTTAAACAAAAGTCTCTTTGCATCCTAATCAGAACAAATTTATTTTATATCAGAGCGGAGTAAAACCATAGGAATTTAAAGCACTGCAGCGAATATGCTTCACTTTGGATACAAGTTGGATAATCAGAGAGAGGTTAACAGATTGAAAATTCCGTGTGCTCTGGTTCATAAATCAATGTAGGCTGGGATATTTCTTAAAAAAAAAATAAGTCTTCACAATTCATCGGTTTTCACGATCACAAAATGACTACTCGAATATATACTTTTTAAGCTGTTTCATAAATTAGAACCACATTGGTCCCACGACCCCATGATCTCTGTATGTTCCCTATGAATACAATCAGCAGTAAACATACCTCTTGAGAACTGAATCAATATGAAATATAAATCATATCCAAAACAGTCCATTAAACCCAAAGAAAATGACAGGTGGACGTATGTACGTGTTCCCCCCCCCCCCAGACTAAACAAGAATGAAATGAACGCCTGTGATTCCGAATAAATTATATTTCGCGTCAAAAACATTACATAGCCGTCATAATCTAGACTGTCGTTCAACACGGGTAAAACATTTATTCTGATTTGAGAAATCTAACCTTTATATATGAATAAAACATTATCAAAATTCTCCATATCAAGCATCAATTTGCGAGAAGAACGATTTCATTTGTCATTTTTATATACTCTAAGATCAAAGGTCCAAATTTGAACTTTTTGTGTGTTCAACCCGATAACACACTGTAAGTGTAAGCAGCTTTTGTGCCTTTTAATACAGAAAGGTTCTAAATTACATCTGTAATGGTGCTCCAACTGTATCACCGTTAAAGGGGCTTTGTTGTTGTTTTTCCTCTCCTGGAAAGAACACAGTGTTCTATAGTGTATGTAACAGTGTCTGTCACAGTGTGCTCACAGTGTGAAATCTCATTTACACTGTTAAATTTAAGCATTTCAACAGTGTGAATAGCATGCATACTCACATAGTCCACCAGGTCCACGCTGTGAACAGTTACACTCTCGAAGTGTCCACAGTGTGAAAATATCGTCACATAAATCTATTCTCTAACACATAAGGGTCTCTCTTTATTTAACAAGTGGAACGCCTCTGGCAGTCTCGCCTGCATTACGCGATTCAGTATAGCAGCAGTGCTGACTTTGAAAACAGCTATGAAATAATTATTCACAAAAGAAAACATCCATATGATAATAAAATACTAAGTCCATTGACCAAAAATGACATTTGACCATGATCATATGATCTAAGATGTGTGCAAAACAATACTTGATTACCATTTACCCTTATGTCTATGTTTCATGACTTAGATCCATAAACTTTCTCAGTTACGATGGTAATACAACAAATACCCCCAACATGGCCAAAGTTCATTGACCCTAAATGACCTTTGACCTTAGTCATGTGACCTGAAACTGATTCAACAAATACCTCTAACATGCTCAAAGTTCATTGACCCTAAATGACCTTTGACCTTAGTCATGTGACCTGAAACTCGGGCATATGTTTTGGCGATCCAATACCTTTGACCTTAGTCATGTGACCTGGAACTCGGGCATATGTTTAGGCGATCCAGCCTTGCAGGTTTCTTATAACCTTCATGGAAAACCACGCAATTTATTTTATTATCTAATCACATTATTTGATGTTTCTTTGTATTTTTATCCTATTTGCGAAATAAAGATTGAATTGAATTGAATAATGTTAAGTTATACTTCATTACACTTATGTCTAAGTTTCATGAACTAGGTCTACATACTTCTTAAGTTATGTCATTTCTAAAAATTAACCTTAGGTTAAGATTTCTATATTGGTTCCCCCAACATGGTCTAAGTTCATTGACCTTAAATGACCTTTGACCTTGGTCATGTGACCTGAAACCAAAGCGGGATATTCAGTAATACTTGATTACCCTTATGTCCAAGTTTCATGTACTAGGTCCATATGCTTTCTAAGTTATGTTATTTAAAAAAACTTAATCTTAGGTTAAACTTTGATATTGACATCGCCGCCGCCATCGTCGCCGTCGGAAAAGCGGCGCCTATAGACTCGCTCTGCTATATGCAGGCGAGACAAAAATACAATTCATGTTTTGGAGACCAGTCGAGGTTTCAGCCAGTTCGTAAAATCACTTAACTCGCATATTGGAAAGTCTTGAGGGAGGATGCAAGAGGATTCAATGTAGATAAATGTATGAGAGTCCCAATTTACTACTACACGACATTTTGATTTTACATGGAGCAAACAGAAAACAAATATTTGTGAGTGGATACAGCTCGAGGGTAACAAAAAATAGTATCATTGTTTTTTTTCCACAAAACAAACAGAAACCGATACCAAGGATTCACAATAAATTCAGTATACAGAGAAGGCATAAAACACAACGAATGGGATATTCAATCGGATTCGCCTTTTAATTCATCTAATAACAGTAATCCGAGATCAAAATATAACTAATGGATCAAAGCTTCATATTTCAAATATAGGTCTATTCTATGCTGTCATTTAATCATGTCATAATTCTTAACATTTCGTGTCGCATTGTGAACAATTAGTGACAAAGCAACAAAAACGGGTGCCGCAAAGCACATATCAAACAACTTTCTCGTGTCTTTACATGTAATCTCCTCTAAGAAATTGCTTTGAAAAACAAGTCTCCACAAGATCTCTCATTCTCTTTTTTTTTCTTTTCCTTCCAGCTATTATGCAAATTATCAATCGCGTGTTGTTGTTGTTGTTGTTGTTGTACATCACGTATCACCTTCATGATCTTGACCATTCACACAATAACACTGCATGATATGGATAGAGGAATAGTCAAGTTCTTAATAAATTGCAACAGAATTAGAAGGAAACAACTGGGAAAAGGTCAAATCGGGTATTTTTTAGCTTTTCGAAACCATTTAGGAACTTTAATTATGATAAAAGCTCTTGATTGGTTGATAATAAGTTACAATAATGGTGATTCTACTTTTTCAAGGTGGGGATTTCCCGTCTTTTCATGTTAAATGAGAAAATCCTTTTGATATTTCACTTCCAATTTCGATGAAATTTCCAAAGTTCTGTTTGTTAAATTTTTCAGTGTTTATACAAATAAAAAATTGTTATGGGGATGTTCTTGGCCTTTTAATAACTTCTTGTCTTTAAAAATTTGATATTCCCTTTCCCGTTGCTCGTAAAGTCAAACTAAGATTTAGTGATCATATTTTCAATTTAATGGTTTCTTTATTAAGGAACTACTATCCGGTGACCTTTCCTAGAACTCCCAGAACTGTGGTAGGCTATATACCAGTTATTAAAAAAATGAAGCAAAAACAATCGTTAAAAAAAAAAAAATGTCGCCCAGTTCAAGTGGCTCTAAGATAGAAAAGTGCTTATTTGTTTGTTTTATTTGATTTTTGTTCCGATCATCGTACGATGGATCATTTTTTTATTCTATGATTCTATTTATTTTGGGGACAGGAGGTGTAGGTGGCCATGGGTTACGATTGGTATGATGACATTTTTACGGCCAACTCACGATTTCATGAAATATAAATGGCGTCGTAAATGGGCCAAAAACACAGCAGTATGGAGATCGCACAAAATATTGTATGACGGTCATAAAGACTCGTACAGTATTCTGCCCAGTTGATGTAATATTTTAAAAATTTAACAAAGATCGTACGACGCCCATAAAATCTATTAAATTACACTACACATTGTACGATATGTTTAAGTGGAGCGCGATCTTATGAATTCTGACTTTAGGCGAAACAGAATCGCAGAGGCTTTATAGATTGTGAATCCGTTCGATAATAGCACGGTTGGTACATAATGATACTGATTCACATAGCGCAGGAACTATGTGCATTTATATATATATATATATATATATATTCTTCTGCGCTCTAAGAGCTCCTGAAATGCTTGGAAAAGAAAATTGTTTTAATAAAAAGGAAAGAAAAAAATTGTTTGGAAATAAATGGAAAATAAAGGTCTTTAGTCTCAGTTTGAACGTTCTTTTGATGGAGAATATCTAATTTAATGTTAGTCTTAAGGTGTTCCATAATTTTGGGGCTGCGCGGACAATAATTGTACAATCTCCCAAAGTTATCTGGTTTTACGAGTGGGGACGTAATAAGAAATATAGTTCGAACTTGGCGGGATGTGGGTGTGTCTGTGAACTTTGCTTTGAACTAAAATCTCAGAAAAATAGCTGGGGTCTTGGCCAATTAGTGTCTTGTATAGAATTAACAAAATCTTGAAAGATATTTGTTGGCAAACTGGCAGCCAATGCAGATTTTACGAGACATACCAACCCATGGCAACCATGCGATTAGTAAATCCAAACTCTCAAACTACCTCCCACGCAGGGAAACACTGATTTCCTTTCCTATTCACCACTTTTTGTTCTTGTCATGCCATATTTTTTGCGTTTCAGTGATACGAACATTAATAATCTAATATCTAATCTCATCTTAATGGTCCATATTCTAAACTCGGTTTTGGTAGGTCAATGGTCCTAAAACACCTTTAACAGTACATGCTCAATTTATAATGCTTATTCATTCATAATTGGCTGGGAATAATAACTAATTTTTCAACCATTATAGCCCAGGCACCGTAAAAATAAAAACATGCATTCTAAAGCAAGAAATATTAACATTTTCGGTTACCCATAATTTTAGCACATAGTTTCTTAGAACATGGTAACGTTAAATTGGACTTCAAAATACGGGCCATTGTGTTAAAGCGCTATCATGCCTTTGCTAAATCAATTTATTACCTCCTTAGAAATCATTATTACTATCATTATTATCAACTAGAAAGATCTTCTTCGTGAATGTGTTTAAATGTCACGCCAACTGAAGTGGATCAGATACTTCGATGAAATTGTACAATTATTGTATCGCAATTATGTACAAAGAAATGATATTTAATGGAAATTTGCTTGAAGATTTATCACAATATTGTCGAGGCTGAAAAAAGTACAATCTTAGAAAGCTCTCAAACTTCTCTAAGCAAAATAAATTTCCTGCTGAGCTCTTGTGAGAAAACCTTTCCAGTAAAAAAATGAATCTGAATAACATTAGGCTTTACGGTTAAAGTAAATATAATCAAGATGATAGCAAAAACCATTTCCTCCCATGTATAACAGCTCTGTATTTGGCTAATTAGTAAGAATCACACGAACCAGGGATCCCAGCTTTTCAAGAAGAAAACAAAATTCCCTGATGTAGTAGAAAAAATCCCTGATAATTATTTAATCCATTCTTAGTTTCACATGTTTTCTAAGTTGTTGCAGTGAATTACATGTATTTTCAGTATAAAAACAATATTGTTAAACTAATTAGTAAACAAAAAAAAAAACCACCATATCCAGTCATTCAATGGATGTTGTTTTGATATGCAACAAAATATAACATATTCTGACTGACTACCGTGCTTTCGACTTTTGGGCCAATCAAATTCCCTTATTTTTTCCTCATTTGAGGCATTTTTCCCTGATATGAGGTATTAAAGGGGAATCCAGCCTTGGCCATAAAATGTTGTGTTGGGAAGGATAAAAATAAATTAAACAGAATGGTGAAAATTTGAAAGAAATCGGACAAGCAATAAGAAAGTTATAGCTACTTTGAAATTGGGATCACTAATAGTATGTAGATGTCAAATTGGCAACTGGGTAAGTAAATTATGACAAGGGGCAAGGACAACTTTCCCATAGGCCATGTATTTTATTATCAGGGTTTTGTGGTTTTCTCCTAAGTACCCATTCCCCTGGGGCAGTAATCTAAATATAACCCAGGTAGTATATTTTTTAATGTCCTCATGAAAGAAAAATGTAATTTGAAATAAAACTTTTCGGAAAAATGACATTTTAGCCATAATATGTAGTGGAATACATGGAAGAGTAGTCCTTGCCTTACATCACTATGACATCCCATATGTGGCCAATTTGAAGTCTCCATGAGTATAGTGGTTACCAATATACACAACTTTTAAAAATTCATAACTTTCTTGTTGTTTGTTCAATATTGTTAAATAAACTTTCACATATCAACTTGTCTGATTTATCTTTTTCTTATAAAAACAAGTTTTTATTTGGGTTGGATTCCCCTTTAAAAAAAATCGAATTCCCTGATTTTTCCCTGACTGGAAAAAAAGTAAAATAATTTTCCCTGATGGGCTGGGAACCCTGATTCTCCGTGTTATGATAGATAAGGAAATTGGAACTAAAATCATTGCCATCAGGTGATATACAAGTAAAGTATCATGACTTGTTTGGAGATAAGAAAACAAGTGAACAATGAGTAGGGAATGTAAATATTTTCCTTTACATTTCCCCATCTTGGTGTTTTCTTCAATGACATGCGGGTGATCATCCACTTAGAGTACGCCCGTCTTACATTCATGAGGGTGAAAAGCGGAAAGAAAAGAGAATGTCATCAAATATGACGTAACACATAATTTATCATCAAAATGAAGCAGAGGGTTGTTTTATCATTATGGGATTTTGTGGAGGATATATGCATTTAGAAAATAACATGAAAAAATAAGACCTCTGTAAATCGTATTACCTAAAAACGAAATACGATACCGAGGTGCCGAATATGGAACTCTATTGAAAAGAAAATTCCCATTTGTATCTTTAAATTACTTTAAAAACACATCTTAAAAACATACTCACCACAATTCGTCCTGATTACTGTTAACGAATCCTACATCATTCTCTTCTCTCCAACAATCCCTTGCCCCATAAATTATAATATTAATCAGAAGTTAGTTCTTAGTTCTCTTTTCGTTTTTTTATCGTTTTTCATAAATATTTGCTTTATTATTATATTTTGTATTTTTGCTTTGTTTTACCAATATTTTATGATTTTTGTGCTTTTATTATAACCATGGGTGATTGTACTTTTTATTTGTGCGTGGACTCTTACGAAAAGCAGCATTTGCTGATAGGTTGTGCCATCCCATGAGTGGTAAATAAATGAATACAAAATAAAAATCAAACATATACAAATATCAATCGATAGAATCATATTTCGCTTGTAATTGACACATTCTGACAACACACAATTGACATGCAGTGAGGGGTGGCAACAATTAAAGGGAGAAGAACGAGGAGGAGGACAGGGAATAAGAAGAAGAAGAAGAAAAGGAAGAAGAAGAAGAATAAAAGAGAAGAACAAATCAAATAAAAAGAATGGGAATTTGCGTATACCACTGGAGAAAAGAGGACTCAGGCAATTATTTACCCCCCATCTCTCAAACAATGAAGGGGTAAGCACTTCAAACATTTTTTGCGTGAGAGTATAATTATTGCAATATATTTAACGGTCAAATCTTCCAGGGGCAGTTTCATAAAGATGTTCGTAAGTTAAGAACGACTGGTGATCCTTTCTTACGCGCTAAACCATCGCTAATGAATGTACCATTTACCACAAGAAAGGATAACCAGTCGTTCTTAAAGTCGCTCTTACCTTACGAACAGCTTTATGAAACACCCACCCAGTGTTATTAAACATACGGCTTCTAATTCACGGAAACCTACATGATATTGTGACGAGGACTATGAGGGCAAGGTAACACTTCAATCTTTGTAATTAAAGAACAAAGTCGATTGATGGATGCTCATTCCGTAAAATTAGGAAAGCTTGACCCATGAAGAGGCACGGTGATTCATCGTTGAATGATTAAAGTGAAAAAATGCATAATTACAACATTGGCTGCATGAACGTTTATTCCGTTGTACATACAAATTATTTTGTATTTTCTAAATTTTCTGAATGTATGGTCCTTGTCGAACAAAAGCATTTCTTTTTATACAAATCAATCAAGACTAAAATTTATAAGCTTTGATACTCCTGAATTTTTATGCTCCTGCTCATAACAGCTTTTGCGAAACGGGTCACTACTGCTGCTGCTAAAATTACTACTACGCCTCATTATCTACCACCACTAATCGCCTCCTATTAAACTACCACTGCAAATATTACTAACGAATGAAGCTAAATAAAGCCAAGGCTTTTTTTACTTTATTTAAGCAGTTCCCCCATTACATTTTCATTCTTACTTAGGCTTGTTGGCTTGTAAATAGTTTCGGATATCTTCTATTATGTATTTTTTTAAATCTAGAATGAAATAAATGGAAATTGAATTGAATTATACTATGGAAATGGAATCAAACCAACAAAAACTAGAGACTTGTTACTGAATGACAATAACATCGATTAATCTGCTCACTGAAGGCTAGAAAATTAAACATAATTATCAATGGAAAACTTGCTGATCATATCATGTTGTAATAATATTGATAATAGATATGTTGTTAACACCTTGATAATGACATGCATGTACTGATTTGCTTGAGTTAAGTTATCCATCTTTAAAAAATAGAAATAACCAATTTAATAGTTCAATGTTCCCGTCACCCTTCATCACATTGAATGTGAATAACTCAACACATGTATCGGCAGACAAGACTTCCACGCTGTAAATTCGAGCTAATTTTCCCCGTGAAGGTGAACTTTAAATCTTTACTACTAACCTTCGTAATTGACGATAAATTAGTCAATAGCTGAAAATTTTGGAATTAGTTTATTTTTGTTTAATTTCTCGTAAGGTCTGATTCCGTCTTTAACAAATTCAATTCACGCCATATATCTCTCGGTGACATGGCCCACTGACCATATGTCGGTCAGCAATCACCTAATTGATAGACAGATTCCCGCAGATGACCATGCAGCAGTCAAAATCCAATTATCCTAATTCTACAAATGAGATAAACAACCAATATTTAACTCCATGGGCATACTAATTTGAGTTATATATGTTGGGCGGAATTCATTAAAACTACGTGGGAAATTAATGAACAAAATATCTGGGGGACCATTGTGAAGGTGATATCAATTTAATCAAGAGTGAGGAATTTGACCTGGAATGGAAACCCACTATATCTTTCCTTCATTACAATCTTATCCCCAAATTCTCTCAGGCACTTTTGCCATTGCACAAATATAATAAATGGGATATCTAGTGGAAGGTATGGATCCCTGGTATATATAACCTTTATATAAAATGACATACATGGGAGACAAATATTGCATGCTTACAGGGGAAATAATTGAACATATTGCATGCCTGGGGTTATCTCTATACTGTACTCTGCCTACAGATATCATTGCCAGAGTCTTTGTAGAGCAAACAAAACGCCGAAACTAACCCACGCCCTTAGGCCAAGATCAGCTGGATAAACCGAATCCATATTTTTCTTTACTTCAAAGGTGAACCATTTAAGAATTAACATATTTGTATAAAAAAAGTATTTTTAGAAGACTGTTGAAGAAGGTGGTAATATTAATCAGAATTAAAACGAATCGCTGTTGAAGATCGTACTTTCTCACCAATTAGATTAGACCGGTTAGATGAAGTCATCGCCGTATTATTAATACAAACGAACTATTACTGGTCCGAGTTTGAGTTTGCTACAAAACTGAGCATCCTTTAGAAAAAAATAACAAGAACACTTATAATAACTATAAACATAAAGGGACATTATCAGGTATACGACTTTTTTCGACAATTACGTTCCTGACAGCGAGACATCACGTTCTAACCTCATTTACAATTTCTGGGTATCGGGGTATCATCCTAGTCAGCATATTTCAAGTAAACATGATCGATCCCACTTCTTAAACTTCGTTATATAATGTAACGTGCTAAATAAAACAGTCAGGGTTTGTTTGAAAATTAAACCACTCTTAATCTGTACCAAAAGGTATGTCCATCACAATCAATTTTGTCTTTTGGCCAATAGTTTGAAATGTTGCATCATATAAACTTCACTTCCTGGAGTCGCCCCGCCCCCGTTTCATCCAGTTATCAAACATAGCACTGTCATCACGTTCTTGATAACATTGTTTTTGTATGTTTAAACTCAGGACTTGAAATGGAAACATTTTCCACCATCTTGATAATATATATATTAATTTATTCCAAAGCTTCCCAGTCGTTTTTGACAACTATCATCTTTAAAATCGAAGGTACCACCGAACGAAATGTATAAGACTAAACCCCCCTTAATCTAAATTGGCAATTAGGATTTCGTTATCATTTTATCGCATAAATTATATTTGTTTCATTTAAGTTACTTTAATGAAAAAAAAGACTCAGGAAAGCATTAGCATCATAATCGCATTCTAAATAAATAAGACTTGATACATCCCATACTTGATGACTAAAGTTACGCTCGGGTTATAGGCCAACTAGATTTTTTTTTCACTTTCGAAGCTGAAATGGAAAGTTCCGTTTTCACAATAATCTGATGTCGATGTAAAAAAATGAAATCATTGGCGATATTGTCATGATAATCAATTCAACCATTCTCCAAGATCACATAAACATAATTTATGCACCAATTTTACTCACCTATATTTCATCTCCTGGATTCATTTCCACCTCGGTCACATTTTTTACCAAAAGCAAATGTTCAGTCCAATATTTGTTAACTTGTTAAACGGAAGAATCTGCTGCTGTTCGTACACTTCAGCTATTAATCACTTATATACTATCAGAATTAATTACCAAAACATTATGACAAGGAATGATGACTTGCAAACCTAATCTGGAGAGGTTCACAGAATTGCTGTGACAGAAGGAGCAAAAACCTCGGGCAAATAAGCTCCATACAAATTGTAGGACAAATAAAAGAGTTATATTTTGACCCTCAGTAGAGCTTGATCCCTTCACCTTCTCTTATAACATCCCTCGTGATTGGTTGCTCACAACAGTCATCAATCTAACACGCCTCCCGATTGGCCAATAGTGGCACACGCAGAGAAGCTCACGACTGGAGTAGAACCACCCAGGTGATCAATCAAGATGTTTATCCCTGAAAATGCTGGCCTGGGGAAGCTTGTCATTACCATGGCAACTCGATGAAACAAGATGGCCGAAAATTGATTGGGTCATGAGGTTCGTAACATTACCATGGCAACTTGCCTCCCACAGCTAGGAGTAAAAATGTGATCTTGAATTGATATCGTAACATCTATTTTGGTAATTATAATTTCGGGCATAATCATGGTTTCGGGCATTAAAACTGGGGGGGGGGGGGAGAACAGACTCAGTGTTAGTACTTGTAATCAGCCAGACGCTATAGCGCAAAATTATCTTGCGCTAAGCGCAATTAAGCATTGGTTTTTCTTGCGTTTTACAGTGGTATTGTACATTTCATTTGTATACTGGTATGACCGTCGGCGTGAACGTTATGAGCATTTACAATCATAATTATGCAAGAGTTAGCTTCAAAGATCAAAGCGATACTTGTAGAAAGAGATTAATTACAGCTATGTGTGAATACAAATATGTTTCGATTATCATCATCCCAAATCCTTTTTTTTTAGTATATCATTTTTCAATCCAGTAGATTATGTATTTTTTGAAGTGTATTACACCGTCTTTAAAAGTGGAAAATAAAACAAGATACTAAATATTTCAATGCGAAAAACGTCGACTTCCAGAGCATGCTTTCGCTGTTCTTTTTATATTGCACTGTCAATGGCTCCGTTAGTTCATTTCTTGTTGAAATTAAGCCATGTCTACCTGCATCATGAATCCAATTTACTTTCATTTATCTGCCCTACTTGAGCACGTCTCTTCCCGCCTTGCATGTCTCCACCTTCCTTTAGCCCTACTTGTTTCAATCTTCCCTATTTGCTCAAATTCCTGCTGCTTATACAATCCAAATTAGCAAACACATTCATCCCCCTTGCTTCTCGTTTCCCTTCTGTTGTTGTAATCCCATGAGCGTTGACCTATATTCATATGTGTTGCGGAGTGTACTTTTTTAAAATAAAATCTCAATTGCCATTCGCAATTTCACCAATCATTCCATTCTAAAGCAGCAGATATCTAACCTCTATCATAATTCTCCTCCGCCACCTCCTTATCATCTGAGCCACTACCTGTGTTTCAACTCCATTTACAATTTAATTTAATTTAAGTTTATGAATGCAAATAGGGTACATATTCAGACCTCCCATCCCCCCCCAAAAAAAAAATAAAAAAATCTGCAGGTTAGGGTAATCCAAACCGTATAAAAACCACGTGGCTACACACACGCACGCGTGCACACACACAAACAGACACACTTTTTTATATTATTCTATATTCTTATATACTGATGTTCACTTTGACAGTGACTAAATGCTTAAAGGGATACTCCGGACTGAATATATTTATATATATATATTACTCAATAAAGTAAAATTTAGAAAACAAAATGCTGAAAGTTTGATCAAAATTCGGATAACAAATGACAAAGTTATTGAATGTTAAGATTTGCATTATTCCGATAAAACAGTTCTTGGCATGTCTTTATGAACATTCATTAGGTGTGCTGATGATGTAATATCCCCACTTGTTCTTTTGTATTTTACTATATGAAATTAGGTTTATTCAAAGGTTTTCTACCAAGACCTAAAACAGTTGAGTTGACAACTGATTAAGTGCATTAGTTATTTCTTGCTGCAACTAATTTATTACAATGGAGACAAATCATTTACTCATTTATATAAAAAAAAACTATTATGATTTCATGTAATAACATTTTTTTAAAGAAAGTGGGGATGTGACATCATCAGCTCACCTAATGAATATTCATGAAGACATGCCTAGAACTGTTTCACTGGAATAACGCAAATCTTTAAAATTAAATAGCTTCGTTATTTGTTATCCGATTTCGATGAAATTTTCTGAATTTTGCTCTGTGAATTTTACTCTATTAATTTAGATAAAAATATTTTCAGCGCGGAGTATCCCTTTAAGGGCATCATTACCAGTGTACCTCCTCAGGAGGGAAAATGATTGAAGGTCACAGACATTTCGAGAAGCACTTTTCCGTCTAATAAAATCTCCGACAAGCAAAAATTAAAGGTACTCAAAATGTTTTTTTTTTACAATAGATTCCTGAAGCTGCTTTTCAATTTTGAATTTTGAAACTGATCTTACTTGCAAGGAAAGGGTTACTATTCATCTCATAATTCATTCCGAAACCATTAATTTTGAAGTGATCTTCTGTTGTAAGAATAGCCAAAACAGCAAGTTATCACGTTTGGTGTAACAAAGAAATAGCAAAGAAGCGTTAGAAAATATAAAAGCCTGATTGTCAGCATAGGTTCGCAGGTGTAACCATTGTAATAGTTTTTTTTTCTAAGCTGATCATCTCCTCATCTATCATCAGATATACATCGAGAGACTCTGGAGTTGTTGGATTTTTCTTGGATATATAAGCAACCAAATATGTTTATTAAATTAAAGCCATTTTTGGCATTAGTCTGTTTCACGTCGCTTCTGACAATATCATCAGCTATGACGATTTATGTTAATAGTGTAACGACTGCATGATACTGATGACTGCAACAGTGACGTGTGATGCAGACGAGTTTTTTCCAAGATCTCTTAATAGTTTGGGATCACATGAAAATCCATATTTTTTATTGTACGCAATAGCCATAAGAAATGAAATACTCCGAAAATTTGTTTTGCGCAATTGTTCGTCGGCCCGGCAGCGGCAGATCGACTATGCTCTATCCTATCATTGAAGGGTAGCAGCAACTCCCATCTTTTAACAATTTTTGGTCCGACGAGGCCGGGGTTTGAACTCCCGACCTCCCGGTTGTGAGACGGACACTCTACCAACTGAGCCAACACACCGGTATGTGTAAGAGGTAATAACATACATTATTACACCCACATTCCTAGTTATCAATCAGCGTTATACATTGATACATTTGCAATTCGAACTCTCATATGTCCAAGAATGAAATGAAGGAAGCACTTAAAATTTGGAGCAATCAAAATTTGTTTGGTGGTTCGCGAAGTAGGCCTATCATTCCTCAATATGTTCTTTTACAATAAGCAAAATGTTCATTACCATGATTACAAGTATAGAAGGTAAACAAAAACCCAGTCGCTTTATTACGGACGAGCATCAACAACGATTTAATTTTTATCTTAAATATAGATATTAAACGTAGTGCAAGCAGTCTCTTTCTTCTCCCCCCCCCCCCCCTCTCTCTCTCTCTTTCAGACTCTGTCTCTGACAGGTAGATTGGTGAAATTCGTTGGTGCAATGATTTTGTTTCATCACATGCATTATTGCAGGTCACGTAGATCCAGAATGATAGTAAATTCAATTCGAACGCCAAATATCCATTACGAAAGTTGAGGTAACTTAAAAAAATGTAAATTTCGTGATGAGAAATTGATATTTAGATAAAGAAACAGAGGTGAATCGCTGTGTAGTGTCAGAAAATAAACTAGTCATCTTGTTTTGTCAATAAATATTAGAAATAACAAAAACAAGGTTTGGAGGCAAGGGAATAGAAATTGAATGTGAAAGATATGTGAAGGCTTTGGGTTGAATTGCGTATAAAATGCCACGAACAAGAAAGATGCGAATAATTTGTCGATAGCAATAATCTTTATCCGATCCCATACCCTTCCCTACTTCTCTCTACGTATGACTATGTTAGCTACTTGTGACTCCATGAGACAACAATAGAACAGGCCTTGAATATTATCCAATTTGTAACGCGCATTTCAAGGCAGCACCTCCATAAACACCCTCTGGCTTTAACTTCATTTCAACTCAATGAATTTTAAATTGAATAAAAACAACCAATCATGAGGATACAATCAATCCAGGTATGTCTCTTAATATCTTCATAATGATCGCACCATGAGAACTATTTTGAAACGAAACATTCGATTCCTCTCCAAGGGAATCAGGCTGTCTCTTACGGCTGATCGTAATACTACACGTACATCACTGTGTTTATGAGATATGAAAACCAAATAGACTTCTCAATCAGTTCAAAACCCATTACCTAAAGCTCAATTATGCAAAATTGTAGATTAATAATATAGTAACAAACGCTTTAAAGCAAATTGATTTCTGCAGTAATTTGAACGAATTAACTTGATATACTGTAAAGTTTTGTTATTTCTTTGCATTTTTTTTAATTTATATTTAGGTAGGTGCCAGAAACTGTCACATTTGGTGTTAGGTGACAGATAAACTTGCAAAGTATCGATCGTTAGTCATGTAATTTATCGATTACATAAGTGCATTTACTAGAGGGGAAAAACGTGGACTTTTGGCTTGCTTGCGGTGCTCTCTCACA
The DNA here is from genome assembly GCF_037042905.1 of Lytechinus pictus. Lineage (NCBI taxonomy): Eukaryota > Metazoa > Echinodermata > Echinoidea > Temnopleuroida > Toxopneustidae > Lytechinus > Lytechinus pictus. The sequence continues at coordinate 5,216,740 of NC_087245.1, read as the reverse complement.
AACAGAAAAAAAATCGCTTTTGATAACTTAAAGTGTCACAAAATAATCTATAAGAAATAACCCACTGAGATAGTGCTTGAAAATTGAATTCATGCATGTGCACACAACGGGAGAGGGTGGGACATCCTTTTTAACGCTCCATTGAGGAATTTTTTGGTTCTTTTACTCTTCTCATAGAATCACAGCGACGCCCCTAGTGCCCCCAAATGAAAAAAAAATGTTTCTCACTGTCAAAATTTGGGGCGGCTAAAATACCAGAGACAACACATTACCGATACATCCAAAAGTGACATTGGATATTGATCAGTCAAATACTTTCACATTCAAGGTTTTAAAGGACCGAAAGGACCTGACACGTCTGATGAGAACGGGGTAAAAAAACCGCTTGAATTATGTCTTGTATGTCGTGTTGTAACGAACTGGGGATGCCAATTTCCAAATCAGTAACCCCAATCATGTTCTTCGTCCCCCAAATTAGCTATGGGTCCTTATTTACAATTTTATCTTTGAGAGACTGATTCTGGTCTGATCTTTATCTTGATTTTAAGGTATGAACTCACATGGTCACTCTAGTATTTGAGCCGACAGTATATCTCCGGAATTCCTGCCTTGCTTATGCGATTATACTCACAATTTGCTCGATTCTCCAGGGTCTACTCGTTCGTCGTAAAGTCATGTCACTTGACACACTTCTTGAAATAAGGCTCGCAATTTACTCTCCATATCGACCTCCATGCAGGAATGCTCATGTTTGTTCATAGATTTTGATTGCGATTTGACTGACACACATTATGTGATATATCGATGTTGTTATTCATTTTGTTAGTAACTTGGGTTTTAAGGCGCGTATCATTCTCATGGAAATATCTACCCCGGATAAAAGTTACCAGGCTTTCCCAGAAATTATCACTTGCATTGCAAGGAGCTTCATGCCCCAATGACTCACAATACTCAAATGGGATGATGATGGCTCGAATCCCAAGCCTTGGCGTTATTTCCTACCCACGGTGTTATTTTTCTTCAGTTAGAAATATATACGCACTGTGCTGCTCTCAACTCAGCGGAGGTAAACGGGTACCTTGCCACCAGGACTGTATTCCTTGAAACAGAAAGCTACAGTCACAAAGGTTCGTTTGACCGATGGGTTCTTAGCGATCTTCCCGTTCGTACGAAGTATGGGGGTTAGTAGAGAATCATAGCAGGGACAGATATTCTTTGGGCCAAAACTAAACGATTTTACGGTCATAAGTACAATGCCAATAACATAATCAGATTTTACTCAATGGCTACACAAATATTGTATGTGAAGAAGAACCATGTCTACGAACAAATTAACGCCTTCTTACGGTTATCGAAGAAATTAAAGCTTCTAGAAATGCCTCTATCATACAAAATCTTTCATCGTATTTACGACGTCTATACGGCCGCCTTAAAGCCCCTTTCACAATATTGACGTACGACCATTTGCGACCTTTTGGTCGTGCGACAGGCTGCAACAGGCATTTATCGCTAGTCATCTTATAAGATCGCACAGAGGTTTTCACAATGCAACAACTGTCGTACAACAAAAACAACCAGTAAACCCCGTTGCACGAGTGAGTCGCATATGCTCTTATTGTGCTCGTGCGATCACATGCGAGTGTTGCACGAGTGGAATGGTCGCATACACGCGAATGCAACGGTAGTGCAATGTTGTAAGCCGTGTTGCGATCGGTCTTACAACAGTCTTATGGCCTATATAATTATTATCGCACCCAGTCGTAAGACTGGTCCCTATACACATGATACATGTAGGTCGTTAGCACATGTGCAAGTGTTGTACGACCTCCAGTCGACTAAATGCGACTACTTAGTTGTGCCACATCTCGCATCAAGTCGTGCAACGTTGAACAACACTCACACGATGATCTCCAGACCGACGGTACGATCTGATGCGAGTGAATCGATCGTATTTGATCGCGTTTGGATTTTGAACATCTTCAAAGTTCATATGCGACCAGTCACGACCACCTCGAGTTTGTGCAATCGTCTACAACGACTGCGAGTGCTCGCAAGACACCAAGAGATCGATCGTGCAACAACGGGAAAAAATTGTTGCAGGCGGTTGTAAACAGGTCGTACTTCAATTGTGAAAGGGGCTTAAGAATACAGGGTTTCGTACGACGTTACAACATATCTTGGACAAGACCAACGGCAATGCTGCAAACGTGCGAACTGTCTATGAACGGTCTGCGAACCGCCTTTTAAGGTCTTACGAAATGGTCTAAAAATCATTCGTCATGTTCGTACGTGTTTGGTAGCAGTTCACAGAATATATGTGGCCAAGCCATGAAACGGTCACGGATGCTGCATAGTAGAGTAGAGCACTGGGATACTTCTGTGATGTACGTATCATAAGCAAGTATATTGTCATTATTATTACTATATCGATAAAATGCCACTAAAACAATTCGGTAAACGAGTCTCAACATAATTTTACAGCGACCTGGAGAAAGCTTTAAATTCCTGTAACTGGTACAGATTTCGATTAAACGAGAGTACAATACATGTTAAAAAAAAAACTAGAGAAATCAGATATAAGAACGTTATGAGTACCTTTTGTGTCGCTGATTTCTTTTAATTACCATTCAATTCAATTAATTTATTTCCATATTCAAATTCAAATTGTACAATATAAAAGCATGATAAAAATACAAACAAGAATTAATCAATTATTTTTACCCTGGAGGAAATAGGTCTATTACTATGAATGTGATTCTTTAAGAATTATTCAATTACCAAACTAATTTATAAAATTGGAAAGAAATTGATAATAGTGAATCAATTAAAGATTCTGGTAAAGCATTCAAGAGGTTTTTTTTTTCAATAGAGAAATTGATATCCAAGAAAAAAAACTTGACTTTGATTGCCTTATTCCCTAGGTACGCACGTACTGCATACAAATATTATCATCACAATTTGCGGTATATTGTATGGTGAAAGTGATTCATTCAATCAACTCCCACTTGCTGCCACTCAGGCATTATTGTAATCGGATCTTGGAAATGAATCCTGACACTCTAAAGAAAGGTAATGTGTTTTCATCCGAACAAATATAAATCAGATAGGTGTAACTGTGAATTTGATAAAAATATCTACTCAGGGTTTGCATTATACACGGTCAAGAGTTTGCTCGAGAGCTAATATCTGTGATACAACGAAAAAAAAATATAAGATAGATCTGACGTTTAAAAAAATAAATAAAAAGCAGAAAAGGACTCACAAATTGATATTCTGATACTTTGGAAGTTGCATACTTCGAACCCGACCTGAATATAGATTTGCCTCGAGTCACGATTACTTCGAACCACGATTGCCGACAATTCTAATGGACATGCATTAGCAAAAGGCAGCGTAACGTAGATGAATTGTTGAATGGACGGTATTATGGCAAGTTAGAATCAGGGAGTGATAACCTGTGGTGATGATAGGCCCTCAGGGGGTCCATGAACCATTATCTAAAAAAGGTTTGTAGACATGCACTATATCTCTAAGTAAATGGGAAAGCCATTGGGATAAGACAAATACGATGCTGAATGTTTGCCAATCTACAAGCCAACTTTCCAACAGAATAAACCAAAACTTGGGGCAATGGACCAACACCCCCCCCCCTAATACATGACCAAGAAATTATGTGTATGGCCTGTCCTTTTACACAGATACGTGACATGAACAAATAATAAACCCTTGGTCTACAGAATTAAAACAGCAGAAATGTAGGATATTATGAAGAATGATAAGGACATCCGGACCAAAAGAATTTAAAACAAAGGCCTAATCAGGTAATTGTTAGTTATTTGGGGATGTGTTATCTCTACTTGACATCAGAACAGAAAATATGATATTGAGCGGAAAGAGAAAAAGTTTGCCAACATTGACCACCAAAGTCCCATCTTAAATGGTATGAAGATACGATGATGGATTATTCAAAAGGTAAAAGACTCCGCCAATGGTTCGTTTACCAACATAATGAACAAACTTATTCCAAGTTGATAAATTCTTTGTAAAGATTCTAAGTAACCACTGGTAACAATGATAACATTTTAATATAGAGAAATAATCCCTCAGTACATGAGCGGCATATTCAAAAGCGAGACTGGCGAAGGTAGATAGGCCTACATCAAAGTTCAGGGGACGTGACAAAAGAGATATGAACCATATTTCAAAAGGTATGTTTATTCCGAAATGTTCAGGGCGGAAGGAGCATCTGACAGCAGACGCAGTAGCAATAGGTTACAGTTTGGGTAAAGTGATTAGTTTGATTCTGAAAAATATTCTTATGGTTGCAAGGAACTAACAGATATCAGAATATCTCATCTCGACAAACAATACGAATGCATGGTATGCATCATAATATCACTGGTAATTTGGAAAATGTATAAACCACCAGAAATTTGTTACAGTCAGAATATGCTTTCCTTTAGAACGTCATGCGAAATGCATGGGGACGAATGATAAGGGGAAAGAAAAGTCCGCCGAACGAATAAAGTGAATTGTAAATCTTAACTGGAGAAAATTCCAAAGTATAATCCTAAGATCTGGGACAGATGTAATTAAAACTTGAACGAGAAAAATATATATGAATAAAGAGAACAATCTGAAATGCATTTTGTTCTTCACGGTGTCTCATTATTGTATGTAGAGTCTATATGTAAAGTCATTACTTTTATTGATTTTTTTTAATTCAATATCAATTTGGCAAGTTCAGCCCAGAAATACACAAAATACACATTAAAATTGCACCGCCGGTAATAATCTTTAGAGTACTTCTATTCATCAATTGAAATAGAATGTATTGTAGGCACATATACAATGTAAAAGAAACAAACATATTGGCAAATATGTACGAAATGAGCTAAAATTCGATCGATATGTAGGTGCTTTGTCAGAAACCCGAGAGCAATTCATTTTTGTTCAACTCCCAAAGGGAAGTGATATGAATTCATAAATTCAATAACGAAACGCGAAATGCTTGAAGGCAACTTGTTAGCGAATTATTCGCTCAGGAAATATGCTCCTCAATTTAGAAATGAAATATTTATACCGAGTCATTGTAAGAAAATGTGCAACGGCATGTGCAGGATACGGGGAGGGGTGGTGAATATTTGTAAATGACTGATAGTGGTTATAATTATCCATCATATCGACATGATTTTTGTCCTTAAGGGATTCATTATATTGATCAACAGAGTGATTAAAAAAAGTGAGACAAAATGTCCATACAGTTTGAAGTTGTCTTACCTGAAGTATGAACATTTAAAATTGATTTATTTGTATTTCCTGGTAGAGTTATCCTCCCTGCATATTCTGGTATCATTTTCTTATGGATCTTGGTATGCATGACTGACTACGAGACAATCTCCAGAAGGTCGTAAAATCTCATTTACACCAAGTTGCTCAGTGAAGAACGAAACAGTGTGGAAAAAGTAACTGTGTGCACGCTGAGAGACACTTATCCATCATTCCACACACACACACAAGCACACCCCCTCACACAAAACACATCACCCCTCTTTCACACACACACACCCACCCAAGCATCCACCTCAACCACCTACACGATTTCTAAACACTTCATGAACACTTCATAAAGCAGTGTATGCATTTCTACACAACGTTTCCTGGAACATGGAGAATCTATTGTCAAAAGCACTTCATGAAAAAGGGGCCTCTGTCGAGAATCGGTGAGATAAAAGTAAAGTGTCGTCCTGGACTTTGGATAAACGACAGTGCAATTTTTCGTCAGCTCCAAACCTTAGGACGATCAGCTGTCCCGGTTCATCAATTTTCGACAAAGACCTCTAAACTGTTCATTTGAAAATTATGACGGGCATTTTAAAAAGATTCACTATGCTTTATAATCCATCCCGTCGCAAATGCGAAAACTCAGTAATGGGGTTGCATGGGGGAAGCATTACATGGGCGCTGGCGTCTTAAGCAAGACGTCAATCTATATAAGCGGGTGTAGGGTGTGGAAGTCATCGTATTAGCATACAATGAGTAACGTACCTCAGATGCGACTGGTTGGAATTTATCCCCAGGGAGCGGACACTGTACATAAAACTGATTGGATCAAATGACGGTTTATCTCTTACCGCTTATAAATTAGTGTTTAGTTGTACACACCAAGATCATTGAGATTTTCGTCATGTTCTTTGTTCTGAAATCAACAAGAACGATATTGTCATCAAGTGCGTCTAATTTGTTCAGTAAAGTCCTATATTTTCATTTTTTTCTAATTCATATACATTTTTACTGAATTAATAAAACAAAGAGAAACGTAGGTATTCTCACGCCCATATATTTACATAAAATCTTGCATCACAAAATTCGTCCTGAATGTTATGATACTATTCAGAATAGGATATTTCAAACATGCAAATAAATTACAAGAATTGGCATCTCCTTGAACATTGTGAAACCTCATGACATTTTTCATCTGTATGTACAGAATGATACAAACAATCACTTGTCATTTCGCTAGTATTACAAATTTACTTCGATTGAAAATGTTTTTGGAATAATCTAGGTGCTTTTAACCGACTAGTAATGTCAATTCATATATTCTAGACACGTCGTCACGTGTACCACCGCTGATATATTTGCACATTAATTGATATAGTGGGGTTTACGGCTGTAATCTCAAGAAAGTCGTTCCAAATAATTGCCAATTGGACCACAGTTTCTAATGCATATTGATATCAAGATGCTATGTGAATTAGAGGGTCGTATTCCAGATCAACATCAATATTGATTTATTTCTTAAGGTCACGGATGTTTTTTCCTACATCGACGGATTTCAGTATTTATGCCAATATAAAGTATTAAAGGATTACTAAAGCCGAGGTAACAGTATGCAGAGCTTTGAAACATTTGTATGACGTGCTATATAAATGCTGCATATTATTATAATATTATCATTATTATTATGTCAATAAAAGGAATAAAGTCCTTTACATATTCTAGAGACTAAGTACTTATTTGATAAAAAAAGGTATCTATCAGGTCCATGTGAATGTTCGTATCATCTGATATACAATTTCAACCCTGGTATTCGGATTAAGAATAAGACACAAGAATCCGGAAAGTAATCGCCTTTGTTTTATCGCTAATTTTGAAAAAAAATTGAATATGACGCCGGTTTGATGAAATTGGTTGTCCATCTTTAAAATGCCATAAAATACACTTTTTCTCATAACAAAATGTTTGTGAGACTATTAATATCTTGATGGAAAGCGAACTTCGATTAACTCCTGTCACACTCGAAACAAGTCCCACCTGATAACTACCAAGGGGCATGTACCATCTTAAAGATTAGTCTCGAGCAATACCAGATACCAAGATGGTCAATGCTAATCTAATCCGCTTAATCCGCCTTCCAATCAAAGAAAACATAAATCCAATAAAACGAAAAGGATCAATAAAACTAACAAAAATCCAAGTATAATTATGGTAGCCTTGTAGATCTGAGCGAATATAAGTAAGGAACTCGTGTAATGGCGAGTTAATAAAATTCTTCTTTTAATAAAAGTTACGCATGGAATAGGTCATTCAAATTTTTCGAACGATTTTAATGTTATCAGTTAAATCTGTAAACTGAATTTAGATTCTTTGTATCAAGCACATTTTGATGCAAAGTAATTTTGCCACACTTCAACTAAAATTAGCTGGGATAGAAGTAGAGTTACACTTTTTTTTTAAATTAAAATAGCATACTACGCATTACATTTGGCAGTATTCATTATAGTCATTTGTAATTTAGTTAGAACTTAAATTTCATGTCTTGTCCATGCATCAGAAGAAAAGTAGGATTTAAGGGTTTAAAAAAATGCAATTAACGGCAATATGGAAACTCAGGATCAGACAATCATTTTACTCACCAAACACATTCAGGAATCACGGTTGTATTTTGTAGAGAGACAAGTGTTCCGGGCCATCTATCAACCTTGAATTTTCAATTCTGTTTGAAAGTCATATGAGAAAGGAGGAAAGAAAGAAAGAATCGTAATAAAGTCAATCATGCGAGATAAGATATTTATTTTGATATCTAAACAAATTCAGGGTCACGAGATCAATAGGACACTATTTCGAGTTATTCTTAGTACATCCCCACTGCACCACTCGAGCTAACATACAAAGATGTTATCTAGAGTAGATGTGAACCTAACATGTCCTCTTGCTGAAACCTAGTAGGTAATTGACTATCCCAAGATGTGTCATTGATTTACATCACTAGTCATTGTCTTGACTGAAGCTTCTTGAATATAAGGCAGTCGTTTGACCCAATACTGACGTATACCAGTCTGAGATATTTAGTTCACTTTTACTCTTCCCTTTGAACGTTGATAGCATTTTCTACGGTGAAAGTGACATGATAAGAAGAATTGTCCGTAAATGGATTTACTTTCACTAATGTCAGTGTGAAATGGCGTTCTTTCAAAGTAAAACAAACACTACAGGGTAAAATGCTGCAAGTTTCCACTCTGATTACTTTTTCACAAATTTCGGTTGAAGAGGATTTTAATAATGCTTGTCAACTTCCATACTATATAATATATTTTATCCTGATAGATTAAGTAATGTGGTTAAATAGGCTTTCTGAAGCCAAAAGGCAGCGACATAGAAAAGAGTGTATAAAGTGACGTTCAGGGTAGCAGTGCTTGTTTTACGAGTAGAAACAAAGAAAATATTCAAATAAAAAGAAAAGGAAAAGTTATAGCTTCATCCTTCGATGTGCAGAGTGGAAAGACACATTTTTTCATGTAACTCGTAGATATGTCAATACAGAATAAATCTACAAATACACGACACAGGAAATCTTCGTCATATAGATCACTAGGTACACTGCAAATACATTTCCATGTTTGCTTTTATTCAGTATTTGTGTGTGTTTATTATTCAACAAAAAACGCAATATTAATTTATCCTAACTATAATGCTAAGATAATATTCCACTCAACGCCATAAATCCAAACTGGGCGATCACATGACTAAAATCTACAAAAAAAAACAACGTGTAAAATCCTCTCACTGTCGACTATTCAATAAAATAAAGACGTCATAGTAATCAAACTCTCCCCAATAAATTCAATCAAGATATTCTTGTTGCACAACACCTCGCCTTTAAAAAGAAGTTTGATTGATCTCCAGACTCCAATTGACTTGCCACCCGTCATCATCCCCTAATCAACTCTGGAAGTCTTTTATCACTGAAGTACGCGGAAGACCGCTAAGCATTCCCCACGAGTTTCCCATAAAGTACTCTCCAGCTGGGGTTGATGGAGTGCTGAATGTGTAGCTGGAAGGGGTGTAGCCTCTGATAGTATGGGATGGGGTAACTAAGAGGAAATTACCATTAGAAGGGATGGTTAGAAAAAGTGAAACTTCTAGAGGGAGCTATAATTTCACTGGGAAACAAACTTTTCATCCGGGGAATATATTCTCAATCACTAAAATGTGCTTGAAATCTGCAGAAAATCAAATAACTTGCTAGGGAAATGTAATTGACTTTCTTCTGGGCTATTCAAACCCAAGGCGAAAATAACCCCTTTCCTTCATAACAAGATCGCCTTAAGAAAAAAAACGAAGTATAAAAACCATGTTTATTGTCGTAAACATAGAGGCACATATACACCATGTTTAATCTTGTTTTCACTTATCTTTTTATCATAATATGCAGTAGATTAAGTAAGGAAAATTGATGGTGTAATACTGTGATGTCAATGAATTCAATGCAAGATTTTTTTTTTCATCAAGAGCTCCGATTAGATCCATAATATATTGAAAATAAAGTAACCTTCCATCTTTACCTATAAAAACGTCGTGAAAGAATAGGATCAATATTTACCTGGTACTAGACTCGATCAGACAAGATATCTATCTTATCACTACCCAGGTGTAGACTATTTTGGTCGGATCGAGGAAGGGTCCGAGGAAGCCATGTCGGAGGAAAGGTCGGAGTAACTCTGTCCAGATGGGCACTACTCCGACCAGTCATATTTCGATCTCCATACAATATATATGTTTTGCCCCCACTGTCTACTCAGCATGCTCAAAATTTCACGATCGATGCACGGACGTCGTACGAAGGCAGCACAGGCTATTTGAGCTTCCTTACGGAAATCGTACGGTATGACATATTTTAATGGGCTCCATAATACACTGTAAGCCACATGCCGACTAACCATTATCCACCATGGGGTATAATCTTGATGACGGTAATTATTACGGCACACGCCGACTAAATTTTGAAAGTTTTGTCTTATGTGAGAAACTGAGCTACAATAGGTCACATTCATGATAAATAACGAACAGAGTGCTTCTTAACATGTGAATGAATTTAATTGTAAAGTGATTCTGATAAACGGAAAGGCGTTTCCAGTTGATGGATTTTTGGCAGATTTCAATCGAAACAAGTAGTTTTTTTTTTAGTTTTCAGCTACGTCTGCTCATTTTCAACTTGCCTTGCATTTTGTAAGATCCATTTATCATTTACAGCATTCCTCGAAATGGTTCAAATCAATTCTAATCAAAAGGGTTTATATTCAGGTAAAAACTTAAATCACGTCATGTATCCGAATTACAACAATTTTTAAAACAAAAGACAATAAGACATAATTATCATTGAATATAATATAAAACTTATGATGACATTATAGGTCAGAAGGCTTAGATATTTTGCTAATTTTTAACTGACTATGATACACTATGATCCACACGCAAGATGTAAATATAATTGTTTAAGTAACTGTTATTGCTGGTATCATATTCACCATTTTCACAAATATTTCAAGAGACAGCAAATGGCGGCTTTCAAAAAAAAATTGACGCATCTAGGCTGAGTGTGTATTAGAGGAAACGCTTCACCAGAAGGAGCGCAAAAAATAAAACGTCGAAATTTTATCTTCAACTTCAACTTCTGCAAAATGAAAAGCCGTTTTATTGGTATGCCATCCAAATTCTCACCACTTTGTGCGGACACTCTATTTTAAGTTAACATTGAGCCTCGAATTAGAAGTACTTCTCATCAAGAGCAATGTCATCTTGAATGTACTTGAATCAAGTCCATTGGAAATTTATTAGGCGAATTGTAGAAAGGTGAACACGACAACAACAAAAATGAAATGAACGTCACTTAACGACCAGATTAACCATGTTAACAATTAATTACACCAAGAAGCATTGGTTAACTCTATATTATACGAGTAAGGCTGTCTGCAATAGTATTAAACTCTTTTGGGAGGAAATACTTCTGCTGTCAAAGCTGTCGAATATCAAAGATTCAATCAAGTTTCAAAATATGTATCGTCGAAAGAAATTGTTTTTTTAAGAATCTAGAATTATTCATTCAGACGTGGATATCACCTAATATCCATTTTAATCCCATATATATATATATACATGTATGTGTGTTTGGGATTATATAACATGAAATATATTTTGAAAAAAAAATCAAATAATAGAACTATATCTTTTTCTACAGGAATTCAATGTTTGCTTTTGTAAATCAACAAAGTTGAACACGGCCATGAATATCCGGCCTATTGTACAAGGTGAGCAATGTTCGATACTTGGCCTTTACCCTTAATGATCGTGGAAGACACTCAGAATCTGCACCTGACAGATGGTTGCTATGTTCAAATCGATCGAGACATTCAGATACATGAACTATACTTACACAGCTTACAATCTATCCCTTTTCCCAGGGAACTCAAGTTAGGATAATCATTTCACCAATAGATACAGCAAATCTGAATTATTGCGAATGGAAATATTTGAGACTATTTGTGCTTGACACGTTCATAAAACACATTCTAATAATTGATGAAGCATCACTCTGATGCAGTAACTTTAATTGCATAGACAATGGAATGTATTAGTCCGTTAAGCTAAAGAAAGGAAGGGTAAAAGAAGCGTTGTATATAATAATAATGAACATACACCATGCATACTATAGAATAGATTATCATCATCGAGTGTCTATGATCATGAAATACTTTTTTTGTAATTGTCTTATCAGTAATTCCAATTTTGTATTTTGTCTAAACAATGAATTGCTTTATTTTCTATGTATGGACCAGTTTTAAAAAATCCTGTATTTGGCTTGCACCACGAGTAAAATAAATGACCTATCTGTAACAAACATAGCTCTCAAAACAAAGTTTGTGATGTCTCTGCCTTATGTCATTTAATATCTTGGATCCCTGTCACTCTCGATTTCCAAGTATCTAACCATCAAACTTCAAGTTATCAAAATCGACCAAGAAAGAGGTTCACTTAAAACTCGCCATCGCTTAAAATCGCAGTCGTCAACAACATAATCGCTTGCTTCCCATCATTAACAAAAACAACAAAAAAATCAATCATTTCTTTTTAGTGTGAAACGCAAATGAATAAAAAAAAAATCATATTTGAAGTGTCGGTCCACTTCTGTGTGAAAGCTTAATTGAAACTAATATCCAATGAATAACTGCTTACACTGAATTAAGCTAGTTGTATGTCAATCCGATCCCCCATTTCCAAGCAGGTCGATACTTCTGAGTAAACTGCTTAAGGGTCTTGCATTAATTACAACAAACTGATAACACGTTGCTGTTCGAGGCAACTTCTGGTCAGAAAATGCATCCAAAAGAAAAAGCGGAAAAGAAAAGTAAATCATCGGCCGAACTAACATTATATTTCCATACTATGAGTGAAAGAATCCTTATATTTAATAGAAAGGATGTAAACTAGAGCAGACCATCCCCTGGAGCTTAAAAAAAATGCACGTTTACAGTTAATGGAGAAAAGGACAAAAGCAATTTACTGGAACTTTTCCCTCATGAAGAATATTGCCTCTCACACCCCATTCTCCGTCTACTTAATTTCCTCCAAGAAATATATGTTAACTTGGCAAAGCTACCTTAGATCATGTCAGAAGCTCACTGATCTTGAGTTGGTCTTGGAACCCTTAGGCAAGGACGTAATCACCAACTTGACTGAAGCAACTTAGCAGCACACGTTTCCCAATGATTGTCTCAATAGCAGCCAAAAGAGGTGAATTGGATAGTGTATTTTACCTTCTCCGAATAAAATAATTTAATTGCTAGTCTGAAGTCGCGCTAAACTCCTTTCAAATCTCATAATATGCCAATTAGGGTCGATGCAAAACACGGAGAATGGCCATGGCGTGACACTCGATACCTCTAGGAACTTGATGTTCACAAATAACCTTCACCGATCAGGTCCGAGGAATAGTTTAGCATTCCGAAGATAGATTAATTGTTACGGCTCTAAATCCGAATTGCTCTAAATCAGAATAATAACATGAAAGAGCAAACAAATGGGTGCTCATAGCGGAGGGGTTCAAACAAAAGACTTTGAATCAATATGAAATGCATTTTAGTGTTAAACAGGCAGTTAATTTCTAATGACTTCCTCCATTACAAAAATCCCTTCAATGTCACAATTTTCCACAATATATCCATATCCACGGTTACGTCCACGACTCATCTTGTGTAATGATCGTATCAAAACAGACATGACTTTCATTATGACGTTTTGAAGAAGTCCAGATCGTTGCCATTGATGACAAGGTTAAAAAACTCTATTGGGAGCGGGCATGAAATCGGCATCCTCCTTCATACATGTCAGATGGGCAGGATGATATATAAGCAGTGTCAATCCAGATTGCATTACAGAGGTTAAACGTCCGTCACCAACTTGAAGCTGCTACAGAAGGATGGCGGTCGTTGATGGGGATGATGAATGTTAATGGGATGCTTCAAGAAATCCCCTAGTTTAGATTTACAACCACGGTAAAAATTATTGGGTAAATTTTTCACCACCACGAGGGTAATTATGGTTCCAACCAATTAGGGGAAGTATTTCACCCAATGCGAGAAGCTTATTGTCCAGGAAGGTTAAAATAAGCAGCAATTACTTTAGAATGGGCAAAATTTTCATCACAATGGATGAATAAAAATACCCCAAATAAATTCCCAATGTTGGTTGGACACATAATTAACTTCATGAAACGCTTTTACCCAATATTTTTTAGAGTGCAATGATTTGTCCCATCATTTCAGTTTTTGTGGTGTTTCCTTTTAATAAGAAACATTTCAATTTACTTACATCATGCAATATATATTACTTATTATTGTTACTACTACTGTATACTGCTACTAAGACGTGAGCTGTTAACCTGAATGCAGTTTCAAACCAATAAACTTTCATGACAAAATAAGAGGAAACAGACTATATAAAAATATAAAGAAGTAGGCACATTAAAGGCTTAAGAAAAGAAATACCCATTTCAGTGTTATCACTATAGAAATATGGATTATTCTTCCATGGTGCCTAGAAATGTCGATGTTCTTAAATCTTTAATAATTTGCAAGAACTAATACAATTTTCTCAGACACAAAGGGAAACGGAGGCGAAGGAAGAGAAAATGTAGGAACTGTCACCTCCCCCCCCCCCCAAAAAAAAAAAAAAATAGGGATAATATTTTCTGTTCAGATTAGCGGAGTGAGGTTAATACCTGTCGTCAAAAGATGTTTAGATAAGAATGGATGCTTTGGATTCGGAGAGGGATTACACCGGAAATAGTTCCTGGGGTACTCATATTTTGAAACAAAAAAATATTTCTGACCCTTTTCAACCTTTAATTACATAGTGGTAAACCTAAAGAAAACGTAATTTTCATATAGGCTCTTTGCATTTTTTGAGATATCATGTTTAAACTTTTAACATGACAATTTGTTCAGTAAACAACACAATAATTCGCATTGGGTTGCCAAAGCGTCACTAAACATGCCAAAACTTGACCCCGATCATTCACTGATTGTCTATTAGTCCATGTCAGGTATGCATGCACCACTGCATAGTTCCCTTTCAGTAAATTATGCCGGATGTGCATCTATTTAATGAAATAAAAGATTTGGATCTGAATTACTTTCTTTTTCCATATTGTTATTGGGAAGTACCATGTCGTTTCTAAAGCCCCTTTCACAATTGACGTACGACCTGTTTACGACCACCTGCAACAGTTTTTTCTTGTTGTTGCACGATCGATCCCTTGGTGTCTTGCGAGCACTCGCAGTCGTTGTAGACGATCGCACAAACTCGAGGTGGTCGGAGGTGATCGTGACTGGTCGCATCTGAACTTTGAACATGTTCAAAATCCAAACGCGATCAAATACGATTGATTCACTCGCAACAGGTCGTACCATCGGTCGGGCGATCATCGTGTGAGTGTTGTTCAACGTTGTACGACTTGGTGCGAGAGGTGGCACAACTAAGTATAGTCGCATTTAGTCGACTGGAGGTCGTACAACACTTGCACATGTGCTGGAGACCTACAGAGACCAGTCTTGCGACTGGGTGCGATAATATGAGACTGTTGCAAGACCGATCGAAATTACGGCTTACTACATTCCACTACCGTTGCATTCGCATGTATGCGACCGTTCAGCCCCTTTCACAATTGACGTCCGACCAGTTTACGACTGCCTGCAACAGTTTTTTCTTGTTGTTGCACGATCGATCTCTTGGTGTCTTGCGAGCACTCGCAGTCGTTGTAGACGGTCGCACGAACTCGAGGTGGTCGTGACTGGTCACATCTGAACTTTGAACATGTTCAAAATCCGAACGCGATCAAATACGATCGATTCACTCGCATCAGGCCGTACCCGGGGTCGTACCATCGGTCGGGCGATCATCGTGCGAGTGTTGTTCAACGTTGTACGACTTGGTGCGAGAGTTGGCACAACTAAGTAGTCGCATTTACTTGACTGGAGGTCGTGCAACACTTGCACATGTGCAAGCGACCTACATGTACAGAGACCTGTCTTGCGACTGGTTGCGATAATAATATGGGCCATAAGACTGTTGCAAGACCGATCGCAACGGCTTACAACATTGCACTACCGTTCCATTCGCATGTATGCGACCGTTCCACTCGCAATCCCTCGTGCAACACTCGCTTGTGATCGCACGAGCACAATAAGAGCATATGCGACTTACTCGTGCAACGGGGTTTACTGGTTGTTTTTGTTGTACGACAGTTGTTGCAACTGTGAAAGCCTCTGTGCGATCTTATGAGATGACTAGCGATTGATGCCTGTTGCAGCCTGTCGCACGACCAAAAGGTCGCAAATGGTCGTACGTCAATTGTGAAAGGGGCTTAAAGAAGCAGCTTCTCTTGAACATTACAGTCTAAGCCATTCAAAATGATCGTTCCCAACGGAGTATTGGTAGACTGTACATGTATAATGACTACAGCTCATCATCAAGTGACTAATGATACATGGAAATCACATGCTCCCCCGGATGTTCCCTCCCATCGTTAAATCAAGAATTCTCTTTCATTGGAATGACATACTTAAGCAGTGCTTGAATTGATCATGACAATTGGCTTGAAATGCGGGAAGGCTTTGTTTCAAGGAAAAATGTTTGGATGAAACATGCTCCGGGCAATAAAGTAAACAGCACATCAAATACGATAAACTTAACTTCAATCAATATTATTGTCATAAATTGCATTGATAGAATGAAAACAAATGGGACCTGAAATCCGCTGCTACTTTCAGTTTCCGATCAGTGTTTTGGCAATGTACCGCTATCTTTTTTGTATCCAGTTAAGCTTGGAATGTTTTCATCTAAATTTAGAATAACCCAGATATCCTGAAGCTATCTGTCAAAATGGTTAAAAAAATGACAAAATGGCTCGTACTATAAGCGATTTGTCCTATACAGGTATAAACCATGTTTATTTGAATATATTTATTTATTCATTCATTTCTGATATTTATACAGGGTGGCACATATCACCGATTTGGTGGACTTCCATGTGGCCCTGGTAAAAAAAAAAAAAATAATAATATCAATAATGAAAATATTAGGTAAGTAATGAACAAGATATAATACAGTAATAAATAACATGTACAGGCACAACGTAAACATGTTATTAAAACAAATATTGATATCCTTGGGAATTATGTTCATTTGATAATCAATTTTGACGATTTGCTTTTTGCGTTTTTGCAAACAGAGCCACAGAGCTAAAACCGTGTTCTGATTTTGTTTTTTATATAAAAAAAACCCCAAAAATTTAGAATGAGAAATCAGAAAAAGGAAAAAAATATTTGATTTAAATTTTCTGTTTCTCATCTACAAAAGCGAAATCACAACACTTTTTTCTCGTTGTGATTTTGTTTTTGTGTTTTCAAAAACCGAACCACGGGGAAGAATTCAACTTTTGCTTTTCGATGATTGGAACGGAAAAGCGAATTATCCATTAGTACCTTGATTAGTTTATCCCATCCATTTAAATCCGATACTGTGATATGCAAGATACCCTACTTGTGTGATAATGAGGTAAGATATAAGTTATCAATCCCAAAAGTACAAGATAGAAAGTAGTAAATTTAGACTGAGTCTTGCATCAAGAAAACGAAAGGGTAGGTTTGGACTTTGATGCTGGCGCAGGATATTGAGCATGATGAGGATCCCCTGGACTGAAAGAGAGAGAAAAAAACATGTAATTGAACAGACACAATCAACATTCTCCCTTGAGGATAAGGTTGTTTGACAAAGATTCAGTCATCCACACATTACAACTCAAAGAATATATGGAACTGTATATTGTGAACAGGAAAATCAAAGAAAAGAGGGAGGTATAGAAAATCAACTGACGTAATGGTAGAAACATAATTCCAGCAATTATATATCTTTAACCAATTTCAAAATACGCAGGAAGTGTACTTCCCTCCCTTCACCATATTCACCACTACTCTTCCATTGAGTCACATTGGTTATATCTACAGAGCTTACAAACCATTTTATGCAAGGATACACGTATAGACTAATCACTTTTCTGTAAAAGTAGTAAGTATGTAATAATTTGTGTGTAAGTATAAACTCGTGATCACGGATTTGTATTCACGCGAAATCAGTCATTTGTGTGTAAGTATACATAAGCATGATAAGTATCATTATATCAACAACTTGTATCTAATTATGATATCTGTAATCCTTATAGAGTGTAAGCAAATATCAATTGATTTAGGTGCCCTCTAAAGTAAGACAGTGAACATTCAATGTTATTCACTTTCCATAACAGTTGTTAAACAATAATGATGTAGATCTTTTTTATTACATTTCAATGGTAAAAAAGTTCGGGACTTATTATCAATCATGGATGGGAAAATTTCAAGCGGAATGACAATCTCGAATAAAATGAGAAAAAATAATATCAATCAAAATGCGGATTAACGTTTATCCCGTATCACTCTCGAGCTTAATCGTAAACAAGATTAAGACGGAAAATGAAACAAAAGGGATTCTGGATATCTTAAGGAATTTTGCGACATCATCGTGTCAACAGCAATATTTGTAAAGATACACATGTGATGTCAGGACGAATAAACCCTTCCTTGTGCATGCTAAGCTTCAGGCATCGCAAATAATTCCTATGATTTATTATGAAAATATTATTAAATCTTAATTCGTTACCCAGCATGACGCAGGCATGGCAAACTGACCATTTCTCCGTGGGGGTACAACCACAAATGCCAATCTTATCCCATATGCTCACTGTTGTCCGCACCATTGTGAATCCACAGAATTATTAGTATAAATATTTGAACATTATTCCTGGCATTCCTGGACCAGTTGGATCCGATAGGTTTCCCAATGAGAATACTAAAAGGGCTTCCATCAAATGGTAACAGACCTTAAGTGGTAAATCTTGCCAATATTGAAGTAAAGGAACATGATGAGGTAGGAGATTGATGCGATCCAGAAAAGAGATAAATTATCACAGTATTAGATGATAATAATTGGTAACCTTGTCATGACAGGAAAATGGCGGGTTTGAAGGAAAAAAAAACAGTAAGAAAGCACAGGTTTAATTATCCCGATCCGATACGATTAGTGATTTTGGTTTGACACAAATTATCACACTGAAGTTATTCAGATTTCAAATCAATTTAGCAAAAACTTCATTAAATGCAAATGAAGGTGGTGGAAATATTGCATGACCCCGGCTTCAAATACCTACCATTGTATCATCTCACCAAGTTAAATAACGCACGTCATCAATTTTTTATTGATTTAAATGTTATCAATCCGAATACCTTCCATGATTGGAATTCTCTTTATATCGATAAGAAACTCAAAACCATCATTTTTTCAAAAGATCATGATGCAGTGGTGAGACAGAATTGATTCAAAATTCAAAATAAAATATTGGAACTTTGATCACTGGAAGAGCTCTTAATACTGTGATTGAGGAAAAAACAACAAAAGACAGAATTGTGCGTCTACTTCTTCCTCAGCCCACTCGTGATTTGCGAGGGCACGCAACAGAATTGTATCGAAACTTCATTGTGAAATGACTGGGATGGAATAACACTTGTCATAAGAGCATTGCACGTAAACTTTAATGTTGACCTGAAAATGACCTTTGTCCTTATCATGTGACCTCCGACTGCAGCACAACATGCAGGTCCCCCCAGTCCATCTACCATCCAAGTTTAGTGGAAAAGTGACTTACGGTTGCGGAGTTAGGTGTCATAAGAGAGTATGGCATGTAAACTTTAACGTTGACCTGAAAATGACCTTTGACCTTACCATGTGACCTCCGACTGCAGCATAAGATGCAGGTCCCCCAAGTCCATCTACCATCCAAGTTTGGTTGAAAAGTGACCAACGGTTGCGGAGTTAGGTGTCATAAGAGTCTTGCATGTAAACTTTAACGTTGACCTGAAAATGGCCTTTGACCTTACTCTGTGACCTCCGACTGCAGCATAAGATGCAGGTCCCCCAAGTCCATCTACCATCCAAGTTTGGTTGAAAAGTGACCAACGGTTGCGGAGTTAGGTGTCATAAGAGTCTTGCATGTAAACTTTAACGTTGACCTGAAAATGGCCTTTGACCTTACTCTGTGACCTCCGACTGCAGCATAAGATGCAGGTCCCCCAAGTCCATCTACCATCCAAGTTTGGTTGAAAAAATGAAAAGTGACTTACGGTTGCGGAGATAGGTGTCATAAGAGAGTCTTGCATGTAAACTTTAACGTTCACATGAAAATGACTTTTGACCTTACCATGTGACCTCCGACTGCAGCATAATATGCAGGTCCCCCAAGTTCATCTACCATCCAAGTTTGGTTGAAAAGCGACTTACGGTTGTGGAGTTTTGTGTCATTAGGTTGGTGACGGACGGACGACATTTGGATCCCTAAGTCTCGCCTTCACATCTGGTGGGCGAGACAATAAGTATTTGGATTCGAAAGGGTTTTCTTTTTCACGATATAAATTCAAATTCCAGCTGCTAACTTTCCGAATTTGTAATTGCTTCTTTGAATTGCACTTAAGAAAAAAAATCGAAAGGTTAATGAACCAACAAGGCAAGGGTGGAGGCGCTCTATCGTAATTTAATATTGAGCAAATGGGATAAATAATTTAAGCAATTAATTACAATTAGGTTAAAGATCGATTTCAACACAAGACACTGACACCTGTGCGACTACACATAATGAAGTACTGCGAATGTTGTTTCACTTATAGTTATATGTTATTATGCTGATCACGCCCTGTGCATGGAAATACATATAAAAAGTGCGTGACAAAGGATAGACTCAACTGAACTGGGGAAAAAACACATGATACACTATACATTTTAAACACGCAAAGAACCAACGTAAGAATTAATTGACGAACATTCAAGTAAGAAATAAATATAATTGACGAAATCTCACCTTAGCAATGAAACAAAAAAGTAACTGACACATTCCCTCCAAATCTTCAAAAGACGCCTTAGGCAAAACCAGACCCTTTGAACAGATTTTCTATGTAACCATAATAACCATTGTCTTATAATGTTCTTTTTTCGTTACTTGTACTTGCCCATCATGCTTTGTCCTTGTGTTTATATATTATTTTCGTTATTTTATACTCTTTTCATTTATGATTTTTTTCTATGAAAAGCGTTGTTTTATTCATTTTCATTCACTGTTTTATTTCTGTATTTGTTATATTTATCATGTATGTACACTTTGACAGGGCTCCCTTGTAAAGCAGGCCTTTTGGCTTGAATGGGACTACCCTGTCTTTTAAAGAAAACGTGAATAAATAAATAAATAAATTTACACTGTGACTCGGCTCGGGGGTTCGACACGAGAGCCATGCTCAACACGGCAATGTGATCGCGTTTATAATGAAACAAAAAAGGCGAGTTCGACATTGTGTTGAATAGTGTCAGCATGGACTCCATCATGAAGAAGCAACTTTTTACTCCAATACATAGGATTTAACAAATCTAAGCCCTTTTGGAATTAAGCTGTAGATTTCAGGAATTTGGGGGTGTAGTTTTTCATCTGTTTCAAATACATTCTACGTAAGAGTTGGACTGAATAACATATAACAATTTCTATCAATCACAAGTCAAGTTGCAATCAACTGAAACTTAAATATGACAGGGTCCTCATCAGATTCTGTTCTACCACAGGCAGAATTACCTTTACAACATTAAACAAATTAACATAGCTCTTCAGTTTCGATTATAAAACAAAAAATTGCAAGAGTTCAGTAGCCTATGGAATGCCAATAGATAAAATAATGCCGTTTCAAATCGATTCACATTATACATGCAGGCTACATCTATGTCTCTTTAATCTAATCTAATTTAATAAGACAAGTTTACTCACTCTTTGTTGGTGGCTGTGAATCGATGTCACTGACCTTAGAGTTTGACAGGGTTCCCAGCTTTTCAAGAAAACAAAATTCACTGATGAAGTTTAAAAATTCCCTGATAATTATTTAAACCCATTCCCGGTTTTTTGCAGTGAATTACATGTATTTTCAGTATAAAAAACAATAATGTAAAACTAATTCGTACCGCCATAACAAGTCATTCAATGGATGTTGTTTTGATATGCAACAAAATATAACAGAGTCTGACTACCGTGCTTTTCCCTCATTTGAGAAATTTTCCCCTGATTTGAGTTTTTATCTTCATTAAATTCCCTGATTTTCCCTGACTGGAAAAAGGTAAAATAATTTTTCCTGATTTCCCTGATGGACTGGGAACCCTAGTTAGAGCTCTCCGCATTATCAACTTTGGAGAAATGACGAAGAATAAGTTATGCAAGGATCATAAAAATATATATATACCATACAGACAATCTTTTGAGCTACAACAGAATTTTACGACCCCTAAAAGGAATCTTTTTACCTATTAATACCGAGCAAAGGCAGGGACACAGATATGCCGTGTTTGATCTAGGTCATGCGGGTTCGACACGGCTTTCTGTTTACACGCACAAAAAATAGGCGAATCTGACTCGGCTCGCGGGTTGAAACCTACGATTTTGGCGGATCAAAAAGCCGTGTTCGACACGGCTCGCGGAGCCCAATGTTCGCGTTTACACAGCATTAAATTGCCGCGTTGAGTACGGCTCGCGTGTCGAACCCCAGAGCCGATTCACTGTGTAAACACGGTGTAATTCAACTTAAAAAATAAGTCAAGACATCGAAAATCAAGCAAAAGTCAACGAAACAATGAGGCACACAAATAAAAACAAGATACGAAACTTGACTATAAGAGTTCACAAATTAATCTACGATTGTTTGAAAGGAATCCAATTTAAGGAATTTAGGGAATGAGCTTTGTTACCTCCCTTCCTTACCTCTGACTAGAGGGTTTTAAAAACAAACACTGTTACGCAAAAGGTATAACCTGACCTATGTGAGTTGAGAGAAAGGGCTGTAGACATGGTATGACTTAATTGCTCATTAAAAGACTTAATAATATGCCAGCTCTTAACATGCTTACAAGCTTTTTTTATCTCGTGTCTGTACCTTACAAAATCATCCATTATTTGTAAAGCGTTAATTATTTGGGCATACTAGATTATTTTGCAAAGCTGGGTTTCTTCCAGTGAAGGTAAGAGGGTTGAAAGTGTGCACAGTTACGCCACAATGCTGGAAACTGTTGATTACAAAATGCTTCGTATAAAATAGAAAACACTTTGTCCCTATTCGTACGACCGCCAGAATGGCAATCCCTACAGAATATCCAAAGACGAAAGACGACGCATTAACCTGATATTAATATTTTTTTATATTCCGGCGGTGATCATGTGTGGAATCATTACAAGTTTATCATGTTTACTTTCGGGATTCCCTCTCCCTGTCTAGTCGTTGGTAAAATGTCACTCTTTCACATCCATCTTTTGTTGACTTATATTTGGATCCACCTACACACTTCTTGATGGTCTGGTGGTATGAGCAAAGGTACTTGGTATCAATATGAAAGCTTCAACGGAATAATAATCGCAAAAAAGTAAGTTAATCAACTAAAATTAGATCGTGACAGCGGAATGAATAAAACTTCATTTTATCTGATTTGAAAAAAAAAATGGATTAAAAAATCCAAGCTTTTAAATAGGGAAGAAAAGTAAGGCGAAAAATAAAATGAAAATCATCATTTGGTGCATTCTTTTTCAATAAGGATTCCATCTTTTCCACATTGTTTTGGGTTTTTTGACAGAAAATATCATCGGTACCTTCAAACTACTTTTTGTTAATCTGTCAATATATCGACTTCGTTTCTTAGAGATAGTATTAGTGTAAGCAGAACAAGCATTCAGTGAACGAATTGAATAGAATATGAATCTTAATATTTCACTTATCATAAGGATTATTACTCATGACAGTAAGGAAATATAATTAAAACCTTGGGCACTCCATTGTCACAAATTTGGAACCTTAATGCTCTTCAAAGAACTAGAAAAGGTATTAATCGAAGGTAGCCTGTTGCTGATTAAGCAAACGGGGACAATATGGGACTTCCCACAGTAAAAAAAAATTGTTAACAAAATCTCTGTCACCTGGCACATGTATGCATTTCAGTACTCATATCATGGAATGACATTAACGAAGACACTCACTGTTAATATTAAAGAAACACACCCCTAAAACCACCAGGCGGCCCGGCTACTTCAAAGCGAAAATGTACACGGTTGAATTATTAGCTCGAGGTAAGAGATTGGGAAGAGTGAAACATTGACGTAGATGACCTTCTTTAACAATAAAAAAGTAACCCCCATCGCGTTTAAACTTAGATGCTCAATTAAGAATTAGTAAAAGACTGAAGATTGAATTAGAGGAAGGAGCCTGTTTTTTTTGTTTTACTTATTCTATCGTAGGGACATTCTTTCAACTAAATACCTACAATCTACCGGTCATGCTAATATGGAGTCGAATTTATACCGTAAAAAGCTAAACATTTTCGTTAACGAGAAAGCCTGAAATATAAAATCAAGTAACATATCGTTCGGACTGTAATCATTGACATCGCTGTTCAAAAGTATTGCAGTTGATGCACCTCTTTCTAAAGTGATGAGGAGCAGATGTTATTCATTGACTAATATTCTCGGGTTATCTAACGCTGATATGAACATATTTCATTGAAATGTAATTTATTACAGTTCCTAAATGTCGAGATTTATACATTGGAACAACGTCTCTAAGCAAATCATATACTATTCAGCGCTTCTCCTGTTCCTGTAAAAAATATTAGCACTGACATCAAAACTTTTTCGTTTCACCCTTTCGTGATTCGTCATCAGAAACGAGTTGTTCCAGATTAAAGTAAAATTCGAGAAGTCACAGTCATTTAAAAATGGATTACAAATTTATCGAGGAGTTCTGATTAAAAAGGCAAGCCAAACGTAAAATAGTGAAATCTATCCAAGTTTACACAAAAAATGTAATTTTGTGTTTTAATCATGTTGAATAAAGAATCCGTCTACTCCTTTTTAAAAATGCCATATGACTCATTTTTACCAGATTAACCAGAATCTTTGGGCACAAACACTTGGTAATCATTTTGCTTGATTCTCTTTAAAGTGTGGTCGTTTTCGCCAGCAAATGCAATTTATTTGAAATGTTTACGTTACTTTAAATAAGCTAAATCGTACATTTCGGACGAATTATAAGAGCTTTCCGAGCCTTGCCCGTCGAATCGAAATAAGTACCGACGTCTATTAGCAACATGTTAGTAGTGCAACGTATGTGTCAGTCTCGAGGCCCCATGGGCTCACTACTGGTCAACCGTGACTATTGAGGATGCCAGCGCACACCCTTTGTTGATGACGACGTACGACCAATCGATGCTGGCTAAGGGAACACTTACTCAAAAGCTATTTATCTCTAAGTTGCAAGAGGGAAAAGGTTATTGCTACACTGTTGTGATAGCACTGAGGGAGTGTTATCTTTTTAATGTCTTTCACAGGATTCGGCTGGCCTTAGGTTATTGTTGCACTATAAATACACATTGAGAGCTTGTTTAAGGTGTGAGAGAGGGAGCGGGTAGGTAAGTGGACAAGCGTGTATACAGGTGTGTGGGGGTGAAGGGTGCGTGGGAGCGGGTGTGTACGCGGGTGTAAAGATGACCGTACGCATTTTTTTTCCTGGAGGGCAAGACACAATAATATTTTCGGGAAAATACGAATGCAATAGAGCGAAGCGACCTAGCTTGTCATGTATATCATGGTGCTTTTTTGTTTTTCATCTACTAAAGTGAAATTTAAGATTTCTTGCACACTTATGGTTAAATTTGCTTTTCAAAATTTCCGGGGCAGCATACCCATCGAACCCCCCACCTTCTCCACTGCATAAGGCCATGAGTGTAATGCATTGGTTTCTAAGTGCCAAATGTATAATATATAATGGCCAGAGTGAAAGAATAACAACTATTTGCGTAAGTCTGTAGTGAACATCGTTTTTCCTCTAGTTAGTACCTGAATACCATCTATCGTAACTTTGTTAAAACTCATGATTGCAGTATGAACTTCATGGACCCCATGAACTGAATATGGGCTATCCATCCGTTTTGATTTTTTTTGTGTGTGTTTTATACGGAAAATAAATACTATACTATACTATACATTTGACTAAAAGAAAATATTTTCATGAAAAATTTGTATTTAAAAAATTTGTAATTATTTTGCAACATTTGAAGTAAACCAAATTACTAATTATTCAAAACCAAAAACCATGTCCTACTTGACAATGAAAGCTACATACATTTCTGCCTGCTATTACTAGAGAAATGGGTCGGATGTTTTATAAGACACAAGATGAATAAATGCCTGAACTGCAACGTTTGAAAAATGGAAAGCTGTACATTAAAAGAGTAATGTAATTCTTTTTTATCCCTAACTTAATCTTTCCCTCGTCAACTCCGTAAACCATTTATCTTTCTACACCTACGCAGTCAAATTTATACCCATTACAAAAACTCGGGAGAGGTTTTTTCACTTAAGTATTCGAGTTTAGATCTGTGTCTCTAGCATGTCTTTGACTTGATAATGAGCAACTACATGAAGAACAGGACAGATTTGAGCAAGGGGAAATATAGTCCTAATCTTGACATTACTTAGCCAAGGGGCGCGTGGGGCCCAGTAGCCGCCCCTCCCCCTTTCACCAGTAACGCCAACGAAGACAGGATTACCTTTGGGGCCCTACTGGCCAATCCTAGATATTGCAATTGCGAGTTTGTAAAACGCACTGGAAGATTATTACGAAACCAAAAATGGTGCGAATTTTCAGAATATTGCTGTAAAAGCATATCAAATACTCCCAGGAAAAAAGAGAGATTTCTGCTGTTGATAATGCTGGTCTTATTCCATCATTGGCGTAAATGAGAAAAAAATAAGGGGGCTAGACATTGGGTGTATGGAGCAAAATGTATGACTTGTTTCATTCTAAAATCTAATTTTGTAATATATTTTGACGTACTAATATTATTACACTATTCATGCGTGAAATGACATATTTCCCCCTTTAAAATGTCTTTTTCTTTCTTCTTATGATGTTTGTTAAACTTTTGGATAGCCATGGCGCCCACACTTCCCCATCTTTACGCCAGTGTTTTCTATCGGGAATAAGAATGTAATATAAAGTTACAACATGGGAGCAAAAACTGTCAAATTCAAGCACTTTTGCAGACATTTTTTATTATGCTAGAATTCAGCGGACAGGGTCACAGTGCTACATACATCTTTATAGTGTTATTTTCCTCTTAATCTATATTACTGAGCTTAACCTATCTTCAATTTCTAGAGAGCAATTCATCATGTACTTTAGGATGAGTGAACGTGAGTATTTTTCTTTCATCCGATCATGTATTGTTTTCGAATTACTTCGCCAAAGGGGCACGTGGGGCCCCAGCAGCCGTCAACTTACCCCTTCACCTGTTGCCAAGGAAGTGTGATTTTGAGAGAAAAAGCTGCTGCAGTTGCGAGTTTTTAAAACGCAGCGAACGCTGGAAGATTATTACGAAAGCAAATGGGTGCGAAGTTTCAGAAATATTGCTATAAAATCATATCAATATACTTTCAGGAAAAAAAAGAGATTTCTGCAGTTGATAATGCTGGACTGATTCCACCACTGGCGTAAATGAGCCAAAAATTAAGGGGGCTAGACAATGGGTGTATGGAGCAAAAATTATGACGTTTTTATTCTAAAATCTTATTTTGTAATATATTTTGACACACTAAGTATGCACTTTTCATGCATGAAATGACATTTCCCCCTTTTGATTTTCCTTTGTTTTGTTCTTTTGATGTTCGTGAAACTTTTTGATAACCATGGCGCCCGCGCTCCTGCATCTTCATACCAGTGTGTTCTATCTGGGAATAAGAATGTAATACAAAGTTACAGCATCTGAACAAGAACTGTCAAATTCAAGCACTTTAGCAGACATTTTGTTATGCTAGAATTCAGCGGACAGGGCCAGGGTATTATATACATGTTTATGTGGGTTTTTTCTTTCTTAATCTCTTTTACAGAGCTTAACCTATCTTAAATTTCTAAAGAGCAATTCATCATGTACTTTAGGATGAGTGAACGTGAGTAAATTTCTTTCACACGATCACGTATTTTTCCCCCACACCATTATCAGTGGCGTTACGTATGCAATGTACAAGTTTTTTCCTGTAAGGGAATTTACATGATGGCAACAATTAGAAATGACTATAGGAACCTTTCGCATCACAAGAAATTCATCTGATATGTTACTTCTAGTAGCCTTTCCTTAATCTTTAGGTTAAAACATGAAAACAAAAGTATCAATAAATTTGTTTTCATCACTAAAACAGATATCGTTGAGTAATATTATTGGGTAAATACAATTTGATAAGAATTCGCACAATGTCGTTGTCATTCACATACATTCTCACCTGAAATGAGCCTGAAATTGGTTACCACGGTAACCAATATGGTTACCGTGGTTACTCGAACAAGAAGATATTTAAGTATTATTCTACATCATGAATATAATATTTGCAAAATGTGTATGTACGAAATGAAAGTTTCAGACTTCAGAACGTACGAAAATGAACTTGATAAGATAAGAGACCATTCATTTACTAGAAACAATAGATGTGAACGACAGGTTATGCCCATGATGAATATATTATTTAGGCTTCCCAATTACATAATTTGGTTGCATACACACACAATCATACTTGGAAAACGCAATTTTTGTTGTTCTCGGAAATTCTAAACAAAATCATGTTCTCTTTCTCTCTTTCAAATATCTAAGTTAAAAGGAAACAGACATATAATTTGCATGTCTAAAAGAATGTCTAAAAGAAAGTCTTCAAAGAAGGAGAAATCCATGTCTATAGGGCAGACATCAGTCAAGCAAATGTTCATCGTCTTCTATGAAATATATATTACGGGCACCTTTTGTTCTGTCTGAAGATGATTTTCGTGAATATAAAATTTCTTCCATGGATGGCCAGAACGCGATCAATAAATGTCACATGATTTTGATTTGCTATACTGATTTGGATATATCAATTGAGATATAACAGTAAATATTTTTTTAATACCGAGTAGTGATCCAAATAGTTTAATCCCGGCGAGATTATAGACTCAATCAACCGTTCGTTCAAATGAGCAAACGTGGTGGGTGAACTATATAGATACTATAAATGTTAGCAACAATTTTTCAACTAAGGGTAGATGCCTTTGAAGTTTCCAGCATGCCTACTGTGCTAAATGCAACATAAGGTACACAAAGTATGTACCCCCTCCTTATCGTAATGGACACAGAAATATGTAGGTTCATTACACATTGCTTTCATTTAACATCAATAAGATGATGGTAACTGACAAAAAGCAGCTGCACAAATTGACCCCATTCTCTAAACAAATGTTCTTCATCGGTGACACGACATTTAGCTCCGTTCTTAGGATTTTAATAGTTTTTTGGTTCAGAATAATGTGAAGATAAGGATTAGGGTTTCTTTAGTTTTGCAGGTAAGGTTTTATGTTTGGCTTAACGTGTAGATTTTCCATCGGGACAAATGCCATGGAACCTCTTCATCGACCCTGCACTTTATACACTGTAAAAATATTGGGTAAATTTTTTTACCACCACGGGGATAATTAGGTGTCCAACCAGTATTTTACCCAATGCGGGAAGCATATTGTCAGTCAGGTTAAAAATAAGCAGCAATTACTTTAGAATGGGCAAAATTTTCATCACTCTGGATAAATAAAATGCCCAATGTTGGTTGGACACATAATTACCCTCATAGAGCACTGCTTCACTTTTACGCATTATCTTTTTAGAGTGTATACGTAATATCCTCAATTCTGCGTCACGTAGGAACGAAAGGTTCCATTTATAAAAACCGGGTTTTAACCATTATCTGAAATTATTTTTCAATGAACAAATATATACATTGAATTTAGTCGCATGAACAAAACTTGTTCGGTAAATGAAAGAAGTAATTTTCGCAGTGAATACGAGAATATGCCTATGTCCGAGATCTAGTAAGAATAGTCAAATGGTGGTGATTTTTTTTACCCGATTGCTAAGAAAGCATAAATGCTTGTAAGCAAGCAACCAGAGGACCAACGACTTAAGGTCCTCTCCGAAGGACCTGGTAATGAGGATTAATGTCTTTTTTTAATACCAAAGGGCACTAGCGCACCAAGTGGGAATCGAACCCAGGCCAACGGAATCCGAAACCCCCGCTCTACCGACTGAGCTATTTGCGCCTTCTCGAAGCATGCATTTTGGGGAAAATTTTGGGGAGTTTTAGGGGCGATTTGGGTTGTCATGAGGACGAAATCGCCTGTCATCCTCTTGTATTTCCTACTCATTACTATAAAATATTTCTCAGAAAAGTTAAGTCAAGTATTCTGCAGAAGAACTAAAAATAAAAAGGTTGAAACTACCTATATTCTATCCTCCCTTGAAAATTAGTTGTAATATTTTGTATAAATCAAAATACAACCATAATTGAGTAAAAATACATATTTGCAATAGAGAAGACAATAATGAGAAGCCCTGGGTGATCTTTTAATCAGTGAACCTGAAAAAATTGACCCCTTTTGGTACATGTATTTACTATTCATCTTCAATTCACATGAATAGTTTTCGTCCATTGTCCAAACACATGATCAAACAAAATATATTGGGAAATTGACACTTAGTCTACATCCTTTTTGTGTACTTTCCGTTTAGTCTCATCACAACTAGTTTAATAATTGTTCATTAGTTTAACTATTAACCATTTGGTCTAATCAATTATCATTTTGTCTTGATTCCAGTCAGGCTGTATTCATTTGTTTAATATCAACTTGGTCTAACACCACTTAGTCTATACGATTAGATGAACTGTTAATGAACTACAATTTATTTTGAAAATTAGACCGAGTATTAGAAAAAGTTATGTTTGGACCAAAATTGATAGTAGACCAAGAGGATTTTACCATGATGGTGTTAGACAGTCTGAGCATTAGACCATCTACCAGTAGACCATGTGGATACAAACTAAATATATCCGTTTAAGATAATAACTAACATCTAACATTTCAAACTTGTACGTCTGAGTAATGTTGAGACAAAAGGAGAAAATATGTTGAAGGAAAATCACAATTGTGGCACAATACCAAGAAGAATAGGCATACTACTTAGTGATTTCACCATTTTGAAAATGAACTGATTCTGCATGGAACAACTGATATGACTACCAACCAGGAAAATGCACCATCTATTAGTTTATTTTGTAGAACATTCCATGAACTTTCCAGGATGTAAACCAGTTAGTGGATGATTATTACAAATATACACAAATATACATAGTTATTGTCCATTGAAGGTTCATCATTGTACTGCTGTTATTTCCTCAATTCTGCAACAGGGATTCATGGTGCAGATGTTTATCTTCAACAAGTTAGGATTTTTTCCTCTCATCTAACCTTTACCATACGATTCACTTGTTAAATCAAGTTTGTTTTATATGTCACACTGTTTAAATTTCCCGGTCACATTAATCTGGAAATCTGTCAGTTGGCGCCGTTCCGGATAAGAAAAATTACCATTAACGAGGTCCGGTGTAATACTGAATGGATCAGATCTAAGGATTAATATAATGACAACGTGATATATCAAAACGTCGTTTTATTAATTCATGAGAATCAGACACGGGCCTTTGAATCCGACTAACATGCGGTCATTCTGGACTAATTGAATTCCAAGTATAGACTGCAATATTTTGAATCATCATCAAAATTCAGAGTTTGTATTCAACTTGTTCAGGTATTGTAAATAATATTTCCTAAAACTATGTAGGTCTTATATCCTTCTACGAGAATTTACTTTAAATGAAATTACATTTCCCGAAGTACATTAGATTAAAATTACCCTCTACTTTATTTAATCTCTCCTACGCCAGTACGTGATGACGAAAAAGGTACCATTGTCAATCTCCCCCACTCTTTCTCCTTCCCCTCCTCTCTCTCTCTCTCTCTTCATCTTTCGCTTCGTCTCTCGCCCCTGCATTACCCTCATTTAACCATACTCCTATACGGTTTACTTGCTATAACGAAATTTAGCCCTGAACGGATACTGTGGGCGGGAATATTGCCAATGGTTTTAGGATAAGCTGATAAAAGCCTTAGGAAATTGCCGAATTCAACCAATGTCTGTCGTTAGTCAATTCCCATCCCAACAGGTTATTACCATATTAGAATGTAAAATACTTTTATTATGGAATACCTCAATCCTCAGTTCCTTCAGCTCCACTGCTAGAACCTTCCGGTACATGTAGGTCCTTTGTCTAGAGTTTTTCGCCGTTTGCCAATTATGTCGTCACTCTGTAAGACACAAAATTAGATTCGGTTATCAAACGAAATAATTATTGGGTAGCGATACCAAGAGACTAGGGGTGATTGGCCGTTTCATAAGTTTTCACAGGCCTGATAACAAGGCAAAATAGTCGTTCGATCCAACTTAAGATTTCGATTTATAGCGGATTGACAAAAAGTGTATGCATGATTCGATATCTAACAATGATTCCATAAAGAGAATCAATATGTGCATTGTAACGTTTCGAACAACTTCAAGTGAATGACAAATGAGGTATTTGTCCCTATTATTTTGCAATAATGTAATCACTAGAAATAATGCCAATATGAGAGTACCGTATCCTTAACCATATCTAGGCCGGGGGGCTCGGAGGCCCCCCCCCCCCCCTCAACGATTCGCGCAATATTTTCACCGCGCGAAATTTTTTGACCGCGCCACTCGCAGACTTTTTACTTTCAAATCTTACGCATCTTTTGAAACCAAATTTGCGACGACCGGGTACGCGGTTCCGAAATTATGCAACATTTTGTAAGTGCATGTCAGACCAAAAATTGCTCAAAACGTGATTTCGTGTACAAAGTCAATGCAAAGTGTGTTTTCAACCCATAATCATAATTGTATGATTATTTTTAGTTTTCCTGGTCTAAATGGATTTATTCTATGCTGTTTATGATCTCAAAAGAGTCCCCAAAAAAGTTCATTGAAACAACAATAAAAAACAAAAGGTCAAAAAAACAAAGAAATACATAAGAAATTGCAAAAAACAATATAATACATAATAAATTGTTCTGATATCGCAAATTTTTTCATGTTCATTTGCTGAGAACACCACAAAGAGTTTCTACACCAAAAATTAGAACATTTGGAGCTTTATTTAGGGGATTAGAGGAAAAAGTATGATTTTGCATACTAATTACGCATAAATTAGCATAATTAGTAAACAACGATTTGCATAGAATAAATTAATACAGAATTTTGTAGATTATGTTCCAGGCAAGCTGCGTGCCAATTTTCGGCACGATCGCGCTATCGACGGCCGAGATCTCAAGGGGGTGGGGGGCTGGGAGCCCCCCCCCCCCCCCCCCCCCGGCCATATGATCTCCAAATATACCCCGGCCTAGATAGGGTTAAAGCCTGGCGCACACGACGCGATCCGATGCATTTTTTAAAATAAATCGCGTTTGCAGTAAATGTGACATTTCCAAGAAGCAAAATTATTCTATTTGAAGTTCGGCATTATGTTAGCAATATATAAAATCATAATTGTGCTTTGCGACAAGCCCTGTGTTCGGAGTAAAGTCCAAATCGGCTCCAAGTCGCAGGCGATGATGACGTCATTACGATTTGGAGTTGAATTTGCTTTTATTCCTACAGGGAGGCCCGAACTAGACTGAATTTGGATTTCAGTAGTCCTATCAAAATTCGGAATTCTGAGTGCTATAATTGATTGGTTGGAATGTTCTATCAAATGTTATTTCAATTTCTTTGAGATTCGAATCGCATAGTGTGTGCCGGGCTTTAGTGCTGTCACATTTGAAATACCCAAAACTTTATCATTTGACTAATTTCTTTCAATCTATTTTTTTCTTTTTTTCTACTTTGAAATCCATTATTTGCAATGTCGATTCTCAGAACGGAAAAATATCTTTCGGTCGGCAAAGTGTGTGGTTCTTTGATAAAACCTAAATCACGTTGATCACGAAAACTGATAGAAGACTGAACACAGGGGTCACATTACTCCAGAAAGGATAGAAAGAAGAGGGAGGGTGATCGATGAAAACACAAATCTTTGAATGACGGAAAGGGATCGTCGCAGTAACTCTTCTTCATCACGTAAACATTGAACAGCGTAAGCAACTTCGTGCCAGTGCTTACCGATTCTCAGCTGTGATGAACTGAAACTGAATACTAGTACTCATTGGCAATCTTCAATACCTCCAGTCAGAACTGTCAGTATTTCGTTTGTTTTTATACATAGGATCAGTAGTGACAGACGTATTTGGGTCAGAAATCTTTCCCTCAAAGATACCAAGTACGTGTAGGTATTCCTGGGAATTAAGATTTTTGAACTGATTACAACGGGATCCCGCTGCCTCTCCTGTATCTATCTATTCATTCTCCAACAAAAAGACCGACTACTGAATATTGGTTCGACAATTGTACAAACGAAGGTATGTATTTTTACCATTCACATCAAAATGCCAAATTCACGAATCTACATCAGAAGACAATCAAATATTTAGGTCACGAAAATGAATCATAATGCTTGAAAACCTCGACACACAAGTCTCAACTGAGAACTTCTATACCAATAACCCCCTTTCCAACTATCATCGAATTAATACTCGTCAAGGGTTTCCAAATCGCAATCAAGGTTTAGGCTCAAGCTTTTCTCTCAAGAACTCATGAAGCGCTTCGATGACCGCAAGTGATTAGACTTATATTGTGTAACACGCAGTACACCAAACAAAAAGTCAAACTCGTGCCACTCGGTATTTACAAGCAGATTATCCAGTGGTTCTTTCATATCTAAGTTAGACCAGACCTCGGGACCGTTTCATGAAAGTTTTCAGCACCGACAATTTGACTTCTTCCGACAGTTAATATAGTAATAGTCAGAGGCCAGTATCTCTCAGCCAATCAAAACCAAGGATTTCAGTGAAGTTTTTAGGACTGACAATTTGGTCAGTGCTGATAACTTTCATTGACCCCCCCCCCCCCCCAGCAGCGATGAAACCTGTCAGGACTCAATTTAAAGGCGATCGAAATGTTTGGGGGTATTTGAAGGATTTAGCCCGAGGTAAAAGGTTTCACAAATGCTTAGGGTAAGACGTGACCAAACGAGTTCCAACCTGTGTAAAAGAACACAGGATGAGTCCCAGATTGTAATAAAAGTAATAAGTTCGATTCCATCACAGTACTAAGAGATATAGGTGATATAATATATTTGTCACTCTATTAATTTGCAGTAAGCATGTCAAGTGGTTATCTGGAAAACATTATTCTTGGAACATCTTGGCACATCCATCTTTTAATAGATTTAGTTCCATTGTATTTACAACAAACCGTCATGGGTTTATCAATGCGCGATGTGGAACACAAAAACCGAAGACCACCTTATTCCATTTGTTCGTTGGCTCTTTTGTATGTTTTCATTACAGAGTACATGTTACATGACAGTTACATGACATATTTTTTAGTGATAGGCCTGTTGTATTCGCAGGCCGACTGAAGATTAGGAGAGAAAAATCAAATATTTGCCCCAGCAAATTTTATGTTGTTTGGACAACACAGCAGTCAAAGAGGGTAAGGGGAGGCAGGGATGAGTGGGTTAAGATGTAAGATATACGAAATGAACATAGTAATGCAGAAAGTCGCCACACGCGTTCTAACAACCAGGTAACAGTTTGGAGAAAAAGGAAACGCCGCCAAAAATAAAATGTAGTTCGGAATGGAAATAGCAAGAGAGAGGGGAAGGAAATTAGAAAGTAAAATGAGCAGGAAGCGGGATTTTTGTACAACCCTTTCTCTTTATTCCAAGAATGAAAAATCTGCGATAATCATGAAACATTATCTGAAAAATCTGAGTGCTAGGGGCATTGTTGAAGTACCTATATCAACT
This sequence comes from Lytechinus pictus, assembly GCF_037042905.1. Lineage (NCBI taxonomy): Eukaryota > Metazoa > Echinodermata > Echinoidea > Temnopleuroida > Toxopneustidae > Lytechinus > Lytechinus pictus. The sequence continues at coordinate 5,180,919 of NC_087245.1, read as the reverse complement.
CCTTAAGATAAGCATCAGTCTCAAGTGTATAGCATCATGTTCACCCACAATATGCATGTGGGATTCATAATCTAAGCGTCAGAGTGTACATTTTATACTGCACATTTAATTTCCATGCAATGCTACAGATGGAACTCTTAATGGATCCATCAACCAGTCAGAACGATGCAGAATGTGAATATGGAAAGCCACTCGTGTACAATTACCTTTGGAAAAGAATTAACTATAGACGATCAATAGCAGGATGTATGTTTTGCAGTTTGGTTCATGTAATTGCATAAATCAAGAAAAAAATATTAAAAATTATATGAACTGCTTACAATGTGAGAATCACTGTAAAGATTCTTTTACAAATCATAAGAATATATAAAAAAATAAAGTATCATTTAAACCCTTCAAGGACTGGGGCAGGATGCCCCCCCCCCCCGACGCTTTGCGCGATATTTCCGAAAAGCAAAAAGATAGCGCTACCAAATTTTCGGACTTTTTTGTTTTTTGGAGCCTCGCGCAACTTGTGAGAAATTCGCGACGTACGGGTATAGCATTGCGACGTCAAGTGACTTTTTACGAGACAATGTCATGCCAAAAATGGCTCATTTTTATACATTGTGTACAAAGTCTATGAAAGTCATAAGGGTGATTATTTTTCGTTATAATTGGTCTGCTTAATTAATTTGGGGTTTAATTGATTTGTTAAATGGTCTGTGATAATTTACATTGAAAAAAAAAGATAAAAACAAAGAAATACATAAGAAATGTTCTAAATAAAGAAATACATAAGGAAAAAAATGGCTTTCGCATTTTTTCTTTCTGGAAATAATCAAATTAGATTACAAAGATGAAATCTGGGGTAAAAAAGAAAATGTGATGTGAAATTGGGTGTTAAATTTGCAAATAATGTTTTTTACGAATGAATTTGCATATTTTATTCATAATTAAAAATATATTTTCAGATTTTTTTTACATACTGGCTTGTAGTTTATGTGGTAAGGAATGTGCGTGCCAAATTCTGCAACGATCGCGCGAATAGCGGCAGAGATCAGAAGGGGGGCATCATGCCCCCCCCCCCCCCCCACCCAGTCCTTTTAGGGTGATGTCACCATAATAGTTTAATTTTGATTCACTGTAATCATGGTGTAATAACCATTCCATGGTAGTTTTTATTTCTATTTTCATTGGTCTACCAACCGTATATCGAGCAAGTTTAAAAAAGACCTATAAGATGCTTATGAATACAACTAGATAAAGACTTTAAAACTCACGCATCCAAACAAATCATGAATTCGAAATTAAAATAATTCACTAGTTTTGTAGACTAGCAAAAGTAAAATTTCTGAACCGCATATTCCCAAGACTACATTCTTCAAAGAGCCGAGCAAACAGGAAAGACAGTAATAGAACAAAAAATAGAGGTCTGTGAGAAAACCGCCACTTGATTGCGGCAAACCAGACTTAAGCATCTTGTACATCATGAATGAGCGCACGTTCATCGGGAGTACTTGAGTACCTACATTTCGTGAAATAGGCCTTTTTTCGCAATTTGCAGTTTGGTACGTTGAGGACGGACAACACACTAAATATCATATAAAGCCTGAATGACAAAGACTAATCGGTTGGAACTCGTTTAAAACTTGTGAACCGTTCATTTATCACTTGAACATAAAAACTTAGCAAGCATCTAAGTTTTTAACAGACCTGTTTCTTCCAGCAGGGGAAGATATCCCGTAAAGTATTTTTCAAAATATCCTGATTGAGGTTTTTTTTCCTATTTTTTTTCTTTATCCAATTACGCGATGGCGATTAAATAAGAAAGGGCGAAATGTACAATATTGTTTTTCACTGGTGTTTTCAACATCCAGATGTTTATGTTCTGAACAATTGAGGTCTGTGAGAAGTAGAGAGTTGTTGCCGACAGACACGCGAACACGCTGTTGACTGACCATTAGTTGCCTTTTTATTGATGGTATTCAAAGTCAAGGAGCGGAGCACACGAGAGACTGAGCATGTGCAAGATCGACTAATTTTCTCGAGGACAGAGTGAATTTTCCCAAAACGCGATGTCTCAAGGATCGTGGTCAAACTGTAGACTGGTCAGACCTGCGTGTGTATGCTCAGTCTCTGATCGTATTCCCCTTTTAATTTAACTTTCAAGAAACACCAGACGTCATACTGGGTCTACTCCATGGTCCACTAACACGATAACGCTATGTCGACTTGTTAGTGCTGGAAGGAACAGAAAAATTATTACTTACATAAACCATTTCGTTGCAAATTGACATTGATTACTTTTGTGCTTATTACTAACCTAATTACCTCATCTAACTGTATATTTCAAATTACGTATGTGCCATGTTAAAGAACAATGGCAATATTATTCCATGCTTCCTTTGTCAATCGGAATTCGATATCTGAATCAAAGTAAAGCATGGTTTTTGTTTGGCGGAAGAAACAGAGTAAAAGATAAACATCAGTGTACGATTTTTACTTCAAAGAACTGATGGGATATCTTCCCTCCATATCCAAACAAATTAAATCATTCCGGACTGTCTTTTCCCGTAAGTCAAAGACAATTCATTATCACCTCCTACAAATCTATCCTACAGCGTCACTTGACACCACAATTAAAATGTCAGCATCCGTCTGATAAGACAATCTGGATACAGTTACAAAGCACGAGGTGTATACTGCATGACAAATCAGTTTCTAGTGTTACTGAGGGAATGTGCATTTTGACTTAATCTGGCAAAACAAAGATAAAATTCATCATCACAAAATAAATCAAAGGAACCTGGGATACCGCTATAGCTGTAGTTAGACGATATAATTGTAACATGACGTGTGTGTGAGAATATTGACAGGTTTCAGTTCACTCGACCTAATACGATTTAGAAAATCATGTAGATTTGACATTTCGAATATGAGGAACAAAAAGCAGTGGGATCATGATGAGTTGTTAAAAATGTACGAAATTACATCAGACATGAAAGGCCTAAAAAGCACATTTTCTTAACGTTTCATTCAGATTTACCATAATTTGAAAAGCAAGGACCATTTTTTTGTCTCACCATCAGAGCATAAGTTAGATATATTCACCTTTTTTCTGACGGTGGCGCACCGCCATCAACGTCGCATCTCGGCAAAGATATGTATATTTTTTTTAATATTTGAAACAATAAGGGCTTATGTCATATACCTTGGATTACAGTGTAGTCAAATGTCACTGATTTTGGCAGGAGATTCAGGTCACATAATCAAGGGCATAAGTCAACTGTGCCAATGAATTTTTATAATGCTGTGGAAGCAATTTAAAAAAAAAAATCAATTTTCAGATTTGGACTTTTTAAGGATCATTTCAAAGTTTATCATAAAACTTAATTGTAAACTGATTATCTTGTTAATGGATCAGTGCAATTTCAATAATGATTTCCACTAGGTCCCTAATCATACTTCTCTCGGAGAGATAATCGGGATCAGTCCTTTTCGATTGAGATTTTATTGAATTGAGCTAAAGATGCACAGTCGCTTCGAAAGGAGCGAACATTCACTCCACGAAAGATGAACAGTACATTATAAAAGGACGAGCCTCTCTAATCTCAATACGAAAAGAATGTGATCATGATAATAAGGGACAGAAAATTCCCCTTTTTGCTCTCACAAAATCTGTCTGCGGTTATATTGAATAGTGCAATGCAGATAGAAATAAAAACTAAAAAATAAATAAAGGTCCGCAGGGGCCCAAGGATGTCTCGAGGGGCCCCAGGATGTCTCGTCTATAAGACGAGACATCCTGGGGCCCCTGCGGACCTTTACTTATTTTTTTATTATTTTGCATGTCAAAGAAATTTGTGAGGGAAAGTCTACCTTTACATTGATTTTGCATAACCAGAGTTTTGTCTTTTCCGACACAGGTAATGTGGCGGTCTAAACGCATTTGAAATTACGGTGTACTTGGTACACTATTAATCAACTTAAATTCATAAATCGGTTTAGCCGAGTAGGATAACATGAGGTCGAGTAAATATCACTAAATACGACTCTGAGTGTTGTTAAAGGTCAAGTCTACCCCAAGAAAACAGTTGATTTAAATAAATAGAGAAAATCAAACATGAATAACGCTGAAAACTTCATCAAAATCGGATGTAAAATAAGAAAATTATGACATTTTAGAGTTTCTCTTATTTTTCGCAAAACAGTTCTATGCTCAACTCAGTGATATGCAAATAAGAGAGTCGATGATGTCACTCACTCACTATTTCTTTTTTTTATTGTTTGAATTATACAATATTTCAATTTTACGAATTTGACAATTAGGACCTCCTTGCCTGAACCACAAAATGTTAAAATAATGGAATTCCACGTGTTCAGGGAGGAATGAAACTTCGTTTCACATGAAAATGACGAAAAAATCAAAATATTTCATATTTCATATAATAAAATACAAAAGAAATAGTGAGTGGGTGATGTCATCGGTCCCCTCATTTGCATACCCAATAGGATGTGCATATAACTGTTTTGTGAAATTAAGCGAAACTTTAAAATATTATAACATTCTTATTTTACACCCGATTTTGATGAAAATTTCAGTGTTATGCTTGTTTGAATTTTCTCTGTCTATTCAAATCAGCTTTTTGTTGGGGTGGACTTGTCCTTTAAAAGTCATCTTTTAGGTGCGCATTTCTAAAATGGTCACTTTTTGGGGGAGTGCACACTGTAAAATAGGTAGTTGTTGAGTTCATTAGTACAAACATGTTTACTGTACAGTGCGTCCCAGAAAAAACGAAACCGAGATTTAGCGATGATTTATCATAACTTAATCATAAATAAAATAGACAAATGACCTACCATTGTAAAGCTTAGAATCTCCCCTTTCATCTGATATTACTTAGATTATTCCTCATTCACGCATGAGTGAGCAAAAACAATTTGAAGAAAGGATGCCAAAAACTTATTTGGCGGGGGGTATCTGAATTTCAAAAAGAAAATCACATGACTAAAAAGTTCAATATCTGCTCTTTTGTTTGATACCTTAATCACAGAAAATGGTCAAGAAGTAAACAAGTTATGATCACTCGAAACAATGCTTGTATTTCCATAATTTCATTAAATAAACGTGTTTTCACCGGTTTCCCACAGAAGCTATCGCACGGTAACAAAAGACTTAATGCATGGCTGATCGTCAACAACACGGAGTGTCGAGTGAGGCTGAACGCTAGCCTGTAAAACCTCTTCATTTTATGAAATTATTGAAATTCAAGCCTTATTTCAAATAACCAGAACTTTGTTATTTCTTGACCATTTTCTGTAATTAAGGTATCAAATTAAAGAGCAGATATTGAACTTTTCAAAAATTTTGTTTTCTTTTTAAAAGCCAGATACGGCCCGCCAAGTGACTTTTTGGTATCCCCTTTTCAAATTGTTTTTGCTCACTCATGCGTAAATGAGAAATAATCTCAGTAGTTTCAGATGAAAGAGGAGATTCTAAGCTTTAAAATGGTAGGTCATTTGTCTATTGTATTTGTGATTAAGTTATGATAAATCATCGATAAATCTCGGTTTCGTTTTTTGTGGGACGCACTGTATATACATTACTTATCGTCAAGCTACACTGTTAGAAAATTAATCCTGAAAATAAAAGAAGTTCCTGCAGCAGAGTCTCGAGAACACCTGTAATCTTACCAGATTGCGTAATCTTACAGGAAATTGGTATTTGGTGTATGAAACCTTACAACACCATTTTCCCCTTTTTAAACAGACCTGTTCTGTTAAATTGCAGAAAAATTCCTGTTTTATGAATTCACAGGATGATTCTGTTATTGATTTCTGCAAAATCTTCTGTTTTTTTTCTGTAAAATTAGGTTTTTTTAACAGTGTACAAGCACACTTATGATACCGGCTGCTGAAGGTCCCTTGATATTTCATCATCTATTTTCGTTTTGATCTCATTCGCTTCGGAAGGCAGCTCCCACTTAGAAGTTGTCATTTCATTATATCATTATTAAAACATTTTAAATTACACGGAAATAAGTGCCAAGGATTTCATCGTTAATCGTATATCATATCAGTCCTGATACGGGAGCACGAAACCAATTATTTTGAGTGCGTTTGTGTATGGTTCATTTCCCCCAATAAAAATAAACCCACCCCAATTCACATAGTAGGAAGCTTTACATTTTATCACTTATAGACGTTTGTATAAACATATTAAGAATTAAATAGTGTACTAAACATAACTCACAATTCAGGCTCAGAGAATAGACATGAAACATTATTATGGAGGATAGCACGTCCTTAAATCGAGCGTTTGAACAATATCAGAAGCTTCTTAAATCTTATCACAGATGTTTCATCCATTAAGACATGCTTAAGCAAATAAATTTTCCAAAATAATTCGATTAAATTTTAGAAGGACCGACCCACTGACTAAGTTAAGATTCCCATTAACTTGTTTAAGAGCCGTATTTCTAAAAAGGGGTAGTACTCTGGATGATGAAAGTAGCTCAGCTGAAACAAGTTGACCTCCTCCCCTTCCATAACGTCGGTCTATTTCATTTAGTAATCCCGATAAAACAACCATCCAGAACCGTTCCTCTTCATGCTCAACAAAGATTGTCCTCAATTGAACCCTCGTTTAGTAGATTTTTTTCTAAACGTAACCGAGATGGTTTCTACTTGCAGAAAAAAAACCGTGTACAGCTGTATTGATTAAATGTCCATTTAACCAACTTTGGAAGCGGAAAGGATATACTTATTCGAGATATGAATTTCATGTAAATCTTACTTTCATGCGAATTTACCTGAGAACAATAAGTCGTAAAGAAGCGAATGATGTAATGAAGATTGAAAGGCCTTAAGAATAATTTCTGGAATTCTTTATTATTCACTGGTTCCTATCTTGTGAGTTCATTGCAAGATCATTTTGTATTGTATTGTTGTTTCAATGAAATGTACTTGTAAGAAATACAAAACCCCAAAATTTGATTTGTTTTAATACTATAAATACACATCAATTTGACAAGTCAGTAACGTTTCAAACATGACGATGATTGGTCTAAAAAGATCAGTGGCTGTTTTAGGGGACAGACCCCCATATCCTCAGTTAAACAATTTTTCACAGTCTTGGCGTTGTTTTTATCTTCCTTTGAGTATAGATTGTCCTATAATTTCTCACATTCTATTCTTTTTCGATGGGAGACTAATCATCTTACCCGAAGCTTCCGCTTCCCTGTATATATCCCACATTACTCCATGGACTGGGTTAATTAGATCAGCAGTAGATATGAATATATCATGTTCACAAACCAGCTTGACGGATAGGCTCACACGGCGAGATAGTCTATATTTGGATTCGCATACACCTGGAATAATATTCGTACAAGTAGAGTGCCTCTGGCAGTCTCGTCTGCATTACCCGATTCAATAAAGCAGCAGTGCTGACTTTGAAAAGGACTATAAAATAATCATTCACACAAACATAAAAAATACTATGTTCATTGACCTCAAATGGCATTTGAAATTGATCGTGTGACCGAAGACTTGTCTTGTGCAAGACAATCAGTGATACTTGATTACCCTTATGTCTACATTTCATGAACGAGATCCATAAACTTTCAAAGTTATGATGGCAATTCAACAATACCCCCAAACCTTGGTCATGTGAACCGAAACTCACAAATGATATTCAGTGATACTTGATTACTCTTATATGTCCAAGTTTCAGGAACCAGGGCCTCGTCTTACAAGGAGTTATGATTGATCCGATCAATCGTAACTCTATGGAAATCCATCAGTGTCATTTTTTTTCTACGAAAAATTTGCACAATGTATTTTATATGCAAAGAGAAGTGCAGTGAATTTCCAAGAAAACAATGATTGCATGAATATACATCATAGCTAGAAAGTATTTGAACAAACATGCATAATAGATGTTGACGTTGCTGGCCGTCCATAGTTGCGATTGATCGGATCAATCGCAACTCTTTGTAAGACGGGGCCCTGATCTAAAAACTTTCAAAGTTATGACGGAAATCAACAAAGAACCCTAACATGGCCAAAGTTCATTGACCCTAAATGACCTTTGACCTTAATCATATGACCTAAAACTCAGGCAGGACGTTCAGTAATACTTTATTTATTCATTACTCTTGTGTCCAAGTTTAATAAACTAGGATTATATACTTTCTAAGTTATATTTCCAAAACGTAACCTTTGTTTAAGATTTGACATTGACGCCGCCACTACCGAAAAAGCGGCGTTTCAAGTCTCCTTCTGCTATGCAGGCAAGACGAAAACGTCAGCACCACCTTCTAATCATACTTTCGCTTGTGAAAGCAAGATGAAATTAATTAATAAAATCCTCGAATAAAATCTTCCCTATCCTCCCCATCCACCCACCCTTCCTCTGTATTTATCCCTTCATTTAAAAAAACATCAACTTTTGGAGGGAAAAATCAATGCAGGATACAAAATGGATGTGTCAATGTTGTTTGCTCTCACTTCGGTTCCTTTGTTTATGAAGCAGATTTTTGTTTATTTTTACTTGTGCGCCTGGAGCACTTGGATGGAAGTGTACCTGCCGCCGTATACTTTTATTTTATTTCATCTCATATGCATTTATTATAAGATCTATATTTCACTACGGAAACTCACATTTGCAAATGACTCATTTTCTTTTTACTTGTTTCACACTCTCCTTCATCGCTTTCTCTTTTCTGAAATATTAATATCGTTATTATTATTATAATTATTATCATCATCATCATCATTATTATTCACTACAATAACCATTATTTATTTCTAAATTGATATAAGGATATTTCCCTCGAATGTAATCCAATTCGTCTACAGTATATTTGTCTTCCGTTCTTTTTTACAGATAGTGTTTCCTTGTTTTGACTTTGTAATTATAGTTATGTTCAACCCCTCTGTAAATTAATGTCTTCGCTTGATCAATAGCTTTTACAATTCTTAATAGACAAAATCTTCTCAAATCAAAATATACATTTATGAAAATGATTAATCTCACATCTCAACAAATTCGACCCTCCTCCCTCCCTACCCCCTCTCTCTCTCTTTTCTCGTTCTTCTCTCTCCCTCCTTTCCACACACAAACCCACACAACACACCATCAAAACGTCGTTGTCTTCCACACATTACCTTTCTCATGGACCGATCATTCCCTCTCCACACCGTGATTGTATACTGAATGGCCAGACTGCTTTGAGCTTGCCGTTTTACAATATACCTACATTAATCCACCCATGCACCACAATGAAGCGTCTACAAATTTTCACTCACACTCAAGACCACTCGATTCAGTCACGCAAGAATGGATATCAAAAGAGAAAATGCACTACGTGCCATTCACTCCATTATTTTGCAGCCCTTCGCCTTCAAAAATGTTCATAAATTATGACATCAAAAAAAAAAAAAATATATATATACATTATTCTGCGTCCAAAAGACTCAAAATCCAATCAACACTCGATATCGCCCTATGCTCACATCAAATAAGGATTAAAATAAAACTGCTGCAGAAGAATACATTATGACATCAAAATATTAATCATGCGTCCAAATCCAACCAACACTCGATTTCGCCATATAATCACATCAAATAAGGATTAAAATATAGTTGCTGCAGAAGAACATCTGTCTACTGCACTGGTACACAATAATGGAGGGACATAATCATGATAATATTTCCTTTTGCAAATATTATGAGCTCATCCAAGGCTTAAAAGTCTCAATGGGAATTATTACGAAGACAAGAAGAATTACATGTATTCGCTATAGTTTGAATACTTATATCAATACGTCATGTATTTGTTTTCTTGCAACTGTCCACTACAAAAAGGAGGGCTTTGTACAAAATATAGAACCGACATTAATTAGATTTTGCCTATATAATTATGTTCCTTCCTAATTTTAGACATTGGCGGATACTCGTCATTTTTAGAGAACACACTTGGTGGTATTCTGATAATTAAACCTAGGTTCAACCCTATTTATAATCATAGTCCAAACTAGAATTTTAAACGACACTTCAATTGAATGATGGGCTTCGTAATATTTCTTCTACATTCGTAACAATTATAATGTATAGATTAATTAATTAACATTCAAATACATTTGCATTTTCTTCTTCTTCCTATTTCACGACTCAATTATTTTGGACAACTTTTTGCAGCATGATAAGATTTTTTCTCCATTAGTGACTGAGTTGGCAATTGGCACTCCATAAAACTTTGGTCGAAGTTAACTCGGGATTATCTGAAATATGACCCTCAAATAACCACACTCGAAGAGTAAAGGATTCTTCATATGATTTTTGTTATTATGATTAACACGGTAAATGCTGAAATATTTCTCTTTCTTTTTTTTTTTTTTACTCATATTTGATGTTTTATCCATTTATATAATTTGATATTAGTATAATTTCCTTCCGCTTCTGCAAGGTCTATGAACATAAACAGAATCCTTAATTCTGTAACATTTTCACGTCTAGTGTAACATGTTTCTACTAAAACCTTTCCAAATCCACATCCTTTTTATCTACAATAAAACCTAAATATAAAAATAGAATATATTGATGAATAATGAATAAGTAATACAGAGTGCAATATGCACGCATTAATTTCTAATGCATAGAGTGTGATTAGGAAAGGATATTAACTAAATCTACCCAGGGTGCGTTATAATATCCATCAGACATTTATCTAGGCAATTTCTTTTTATTTCCAGGTAAACCATTCGAGTACTTTCTCGAAGGTATCCCGCTTTTTATAGACATTTCAGCAAATAAACAACAATTCATCAGGTTTTTATAAGATTCAATCAGTTGTCATATTTTTTCTCTTTTTTTTTTTTTTGGGGGGGGGGATAAGCTACCATCTTATAAATTCATAATGCCAAATCTGTGAATCAGTTCAAAACCCTACTCAAAACCTACTTGTTTAATAGGTGATTCACAGTTGTGGGTCGGTCAATTGGAGGTGCACACCAGTTTTGATTATTATTACTTGCATTAGCTTTTTCAATTTCCTATTTGGTGTATTGTTTTACAATTTACTATTTATCGAAGTAATACGTGTGTAAAAGACATATTCAAGGGTCAGAATTAAGGGTTGATTTTATATACTTCTTTTATTAGAAAATATTCAGATAACAGGTAGGCAATCTTGGAAAAGAATGTGATACAAATAAATTATTGCGTTCTTACATTAAACTTTTCATTTATATTGTATGTATACATGTTACTTTTAATACCTCTATCTGATGATTAAAAAAAATCACAATGTGAATGTAGACCTTACACTAACAAAATCACAATGTAATTCTTTTTAGTGGTCCATTTATTCTTTTTTTTAAGGTAAACAATTCATTTCATTGCTTAGGCACTCATTCTAACTTATGTCAATAATATTTCATTACGCTAATGTAGACCTTACACTAACAAAACAGCATTCAGACGTGGGATTCTAGTCATAGTAAATTTATATTATGCATGGACTAAAATTCTAAAGTTATTATCCTTAATATCACGACCTAGACATAGGCTGTTCATTGGTCGGAAGAAGCATCGGAGGAAGCCCAATCTCAGGAAAGGTCGAAGTAGTGCCCATCTGTACGGAGTTACTCCAACCTTCCTCAGACCTCCTACCTCCGACTAGGAGTATCTTGGTCGGTGATAGGTCGGAGTATCTCTGTCCAGACGAGCACTACTCCAACCTTCCTCCGACCTCTTATACCTCCGACCAGGAGTATCTTGGTCGGTGATAGGTCGGAGTAACTCTGTCCAGACGAGCACTACTCCAACCTTCCTCCGACCTCTTATGCCTCCGACCAGGAATATCTTGGTCGGTGATAGGTCGGAGTAACTCTGTCCAGACGAGCACTACTCCAACCTTCCTCCGACCAGGAGTATCTTGGTCGGTGATAGGTCGGAGTAACTCTGTCCAGACGAGCACTACTCCAACCTTCCTCAGACCTCCTACCTCCGACTAGGAGTATCTTGGTCGGTGATAGGTCGGAGTCACTCTGTCCAGACGAGCACTACTCCAACCTTCCTCAGACCTCCTACCTCCGACTAGGAGTAACTTGGTCGGTGATAGGTCGGAGTCACTCTGTCCAGACGAGCACTACTCCAACCTTCCTCAGACCTCCTACCTCCGACTAGGAGTAACTTGGTCGGTGATAGGTCGGAGTCACTCTGTCCAGACGAGCACTACTCCAACCTTCCTCAGACCTCCTACCTCCGACTAGGAGTATCTTGGTCGGTGATAGGTCGGAGTAACTCTGTCCAGACGAGCACTACTCCAACCTTCCTCAGACCTCCTACCTCCGACCAGGAGTATCTTGGTCGGTGATAGGTCGGAGTAACTCTGTCCAGACGAGCACTACTCCAACCTTCCTCAGACCTCCTACCTCCGACTAGGAGTATCTTGGTCGGTGATAGGTCGGAGTCACTCTGTCCAGACGAGCACTACTCCAACCTTCCTCAGACCTCCTACCTCCGACTAGGAGTATCTTGGTCGGTGATAGGTCGGAGTAACTCTGTCCAGACGAGCACTACTCCAACCTTCCTCAGACCTCCTACCTCCGACCAGGAGTATCTTGGTCGGTGATAGGTCGGAGTAACTCTGTCCAGACGAGCACTACTCCAACCTTCCTCAGACCTCCTACCTCCGACTAGGAGTATCTTGGTCGGTGATAGGTCGGAGTCACTCTGTCCAGACGAGCACTACTCCAACCTTCCTCAGACCTCCTACCTCCGACTAGGAGTATCTTGGTCGGTGATAGGTCGGAGTAACTCTGTCCAGACGAGCACTACTCCAACCTTCCTCAGACCTACTACCTCCGACTAGGAGTAACTTGGTCGGTGATAGGTCGGAGTCACTCTGTCCAGACGAGCACTACTCCAACCTTCCTCCGACCTCTTATACCTCCGAACAGGAGTATCTTGGTCGGAGATAGGTCGGAGTAACTCTGTCCAGATGAGCACCACCCTAACCTTTCCTTCGACTACATGGGCTTCATCTGACCAAAACAGCTTATGTCCAGGTCGTGATATTACAGATAAACATCTTTGGAATTTTAATCCATGAATAATGAAATTTTACTCTCGACTAGAATCCCACGTCTGAATGCGGCTTTTGTTAGTGTTAGGAATCCGTCTGAACGAGTCTAAAGTATGTTGTGCATGATCCTTGCCGTGATAGAAAAGAATATACATGTACATCGAGGATATTTAAATATTATAAATCAAAACTCTATCCTACATGTTCGTCCCCTTGAACTATCCATTAAAAAGTATTGAAAAAATAATTTAAAAACAACCATCGGTGATACAGTCTTAGCTTATTCTCGGTAATGTAAATCACGTCCATACATTCCACTTTACTCAATCATTTCAGAAACAAATTATGCGGCACTAAGTCACATCTCCTAGCAACAGATACGGACGATTGTTTTAATGTGGTAATTCACCAGCTGAATGATGAATATTTTTTCATCTCCAATCATTCTCTTTATAACGCTATTTCGTTTCATTTATCTCTAAAGGTTTTCCCTTGGTGTCATCGCGACGGTAATAAAAAAAAAACAAATCAGCAGCCTTACCATCTTATGGGAATATCACAAATATGAGTGGAGAAAACCCTCATCTATTACAGCGGCGTAACAGGGGTCGGTGGCCAGGGGGGGCAAGAGCCAAAAATTTCCCGGTCATATCATGGAACAGGCAATGGCGTCATAAGGCAAAAATTTTGAGGGGGTGATATGGCGTATCGGGCAAAAATATATATATATAAATGCGAGCGAGCGAGCAAAAATTTTTGACATTTTTATTGCAAAAATCAAATTTTGTGATAGATTTTTACATAATGTTAAAAAGATGATATCATATTTCACCCTCCTCTTTTTTCTCTCTTTTTTTTGTACGCCCGAGCGAGCGAAGCGAGCGAGAAAAAAAAATCACCTTTCCATGAGAATCTAACATGAAGATAGTTTTTAACGTGATATTCAGAAATATATAATACACTTTCCTTTGGTTGTAGAATTTTTGGGGCCTTGGTCCAAACTCATCCATATAGCAGTGCTTTATGGGTGGGGTCCAGGGCAGAGTCCCGGAACCTCTTGATATTAAAGCCATTTTAAACCTTAACAGATGGCCACTTATTTTAATCAAATTGCGTGTGTATTTGTATAGCTTTCACACAACACATAAATTCAATGCAGTTGTGTATCGTAATCATCCAAATATTGTGAGGGGCACACCATAGCAAATGTGGGAAAATTTGTAAAAAGTCACTAGCGAGCGAAGCGAGCCAGAAAGAAAAATGGCCTGTTAAAATGAAATTATAATTATGTGATAGATTTTTACATCATAGCAAATATCATGTCATATATTTTTTCATTCATGTTATTTCGCTGCCTCCTTTATTTTCTTTTCCGGCCCTTGGCTGTGGAACCACCCCCCCCCCCCGTACGCCAGTGCTTCAACGCAAAGCTTAATGCAGGAAGGGTCCGTATAGGGGCCCGCTATAGAATCCATTAAAGGTTACAGATGAAGAGCCCCCACTGCACGGGGTCTTTACTCTTGGACAGAGCCCCCGGTAGCTTTGGAGATTTAGCAAGTTTATGATAGACTTTCATACGAAATTATGCTATATATACCATCCATCTTTCTTCCCGCTCGTTATCTTAAATCCTCGGCAGCCTGGTAGTGTACGACGTTATCTTGTCCCTTTTCTTTGTTTTCCAATTTAGATTTTGGCTAATTCCATTCTGCCTTCATTTCCCGCTTTTGTTTGCATTTTGTCATCTTTAATTTATTTCCCTGCATTACTGATCATGCTAATGTATTTTTTTTTTCAGTTGTTCTTCTTTCCTTCCTTTTCCCGTTTTCCCTTTTTTTTGTTTTCTTTTCTTTTCTGTTCCCTTTCTCTTTCCTTTTCCCCTTCCCCTTTCCTTTTTCACCTTTCCTCTTTTTTTCTTTCCTTTCCCTTTCCCTTTCTTCCCCCCTTTTTTTTATTTTTCCCGTTTTTTTTTTTTTCCCGGTGAGCTCCGCCAGGGGGGGCAGCTTGCCCCCCTGCCCCCCCGCCTGTTACGCCACTGATCTATTACGCTGAACGAATCAAAACATGAAAAGGATCATTAATATAGTACATTATTATTTAATTTTCATTTGAAATGACACCTACGATTCAAAATTTCACTCTCTTTATCAAATTTGTGTTCTTTCCGGAACATTCATAATACATGCTACGTGAACGAACGTTGTTGTCTATGTAAAAAAGCGGAAAGGTTAGAGAGAATTCAACTTACACCATCTCCCCAGATGCGATGTGTTATTTCCGGTCCTGCGCAAATTATGAAGTAAGTCATGTAATCTCTACAGCAAATCGCTTTGCACTTTTATTTACCTTATCTGCCCATCGCAATTTCATGTGACGGTTGCACCGATTAAGTGTCAAATTTGCTTGCTTTTTTATACTTATGTAATGATGGTGTTTAGTTTGTCCTTTCTTGTACTGGTGTTTGGTTTTTTTTTTCTCAATTATTGTTCGTTATGTAAACCGGACAGCCTATTACAACATAACATTTGAGTTATGGGAAAGACAACAGTTGTTTTTATAAGGAAAGTGTTATAAATAATATAGGTATTTGTATAGCGCTCGTATCCACCTTATTCGGTGCTCAAGGCACTCCTATATGAGAATGGATGACTGTATAGAATAAAATTTAATATATGAAAATAAATATGTTCGATAAATATATTTTATCAATATACAAACAGACTTCACCTACCATCTCCTGAAGATAATTATAATCGGAAGGTCACTCATTTGAAAGGTGAATTGAATACTGATTACTTCCTTGTAGCCGTATTCAACTTGTCAGAACTATTGATATGAAATTAAATCAATATGTGCATATAAATGTTCTTTGAAGAAAAAGTTTTTCACGCTCAATGCCAATATTTGCCCGTAATCTGTCACATTTGGAGTGTACAATAGCTGATCTACTAAAATAAGCATTTATCCAAGCAGCAGCGACTCTTTACTGGCATGCTCCTGCCTCGTCAGAAATGATGTATCATTTTTATAGCCATCTTAGACATGGCTTTATGATACATGAAGTCATCGTATAGAGTGCAATCATAATAAAGCTATATGATTATATTACACTCTGGCTTTGTAAAGTAAAAGTCTATTATTTGAATCTAATTCAACTCTACGATTGAGCAAGCTGAGTGACCCAGTTGAGTCTCAATTAGTTAATTTCTCTAATTTCTGTGACATGCTTCCACAGTTTACCGATATTCCCACCTGGAATGAAAAGGTCGTCGATTTACTCTCTACGATAGGACAACGCTTCTCTATTTAGCAGCCATGGGGAATATAGGAGTGGAATTACAGTTCAAGAGGCCCATCCCAAAGTGGTTACCTTTTAAAATCCGGGTCCAGTGTATGAGACTTTCGTATGAGGTCCTTAACCTTTAAATGTCCACAATCATTTTCCAGATTTTGTACGTGGACTCAGGTTTCGATTTTCCCATCAATAAATGAACTGCTATCACGTTAATCGCAAAGGCGAGCTTACACTCAATTTTCAGGCATTTGGGAAATCTTAAGGGAACTGTTACGTTTCGTCGTCCTCGTGCAGACAGTTTGATATAGATTTTATATACACTTAATGAATGAATGAATAATTGAAGTACTAATTGACTGTTAGTTCAAGGGGCAAAATATCAACAAAATTAAATCGTTACAGAAAGGAGAATATTAATGTTCTTTGGAAAGCATAAACGTTTAAAAGATTATAATGTCAAATAATTAAATTGGAAATTACGGGAAAAGATCAATCTGGTGCATTCTGTGTGAAGAACTCGCCTCGGAAATATAAGAATAATAATAAACATTACATAGTAAAGGACACGAGTTGATGCCTTTAAGAGGCTCTTTCTGAGCAGTATACCTGACAAAAAAAAATAATATGCAAAAGACATACCGTTTTCGTTTATCATTTTGATGACATTTATATCCATGGTAACTTGGTGATAATATTGTTTGTTTTGAGTAGTTGTATTGCATTTACCATGTACCAACAACACAATTGTAGTAAACTATGTACATGCCACCCGACTTTCGAGGTGATCAAATTACTCCGAAAGTCGGGATGAGGTGTATAGAGAGTTTTAGGAGCCATACTATTTTTTAAGACGGAGAGTGAAGCGATAAGTGCATATAAAGAAATAAATCAAAATCTAGAAGGCTGAAATTAAGAGATTGATTATTAAAGCTTAAGTTTTTTCGTTGTTAACTTTATTTTTTCGTGACACCACACATGACTCAATTGCATCAGGACAACAGGTACAAATTTAATTTTCCTAGTTTTAGCAGCTAAGGCTATAAACTAAAGAGTCAATGAATGCCAAAGCTGCGTTTTTTTTTTTTTTTTGGGGGGGGGGGTTCTCTTGTCATGGAAGCGTTGAATGGCCCTTTGCTGGCTATGCTAATGAAGGTATAGCTAAAAGAATTGGTTTTACTTACTAACTGGTGAATTTGCATTCACCTCATCAAGTTTTCCAAACCTTGTAGAATGAGATTAATAATACTATAAGCAGTTATGGTGATTATTCTGTAATTGATTACTTTAGGAACAAGAGTGTCGCTAAGGCGAGCACATAATACGCCCGCCTGTAAAGCGAAAAAATGGAGATATCGTTCAAGCAAGAAAAGTCGAAGGTAGCGACTTCACCTTTGACTGTCTGGCCTCAATATCGATAGAATTCCTGAGATATATGTTATACAAACCAAATTATATGAGCCCAAAGGTTAAGTTAAACTGAAGTTATCGCGTTTACAAGGACTGCAGCGGGTAAGGTGAAAACATGTCACTGTGACCTTGACCTTTTGACCTCAAAATCAATAGGCTTCCTGGGATCCATGCTAGTATCATACACACCAAATTAAATGAGCCTAGGTTAAGTTAAACTGAAGTTATCGCGTTCACAAGGACTGCAGAAGGTTACAATGAAAATACGTCACTGTGACCTTGACCTTTGACCTTTTGACCTCAAAATCAATAGGCTTCCTGAAATCAATGCTAGTATCATAGACACCAAATTATATGAGCCTAGGTTAAGTTCAACTTAATTTATCACGTTTACAAGGACTGCAGAAGGGTACGATGAAAATACGTCACTGTGACCTTGACCTTTTGACCTCAAAATCGATAGGCTTCCTGGGACCCATGCTAGTATCATACACACCAAATTATATGAGCCTAGGTTAAGTTCAACTTAAGTTATCGCGTTTACAAGGACTGCAGAAGGGTACGATGAAAATAGGTCACTGTGACCTTGACCTTTTGACCTCAAAATCAATAGGCTTCCTGGAATCCATGCTAGTATCATACATACCAAATTATATGAGCCTAGGTTAAATTAAACTGAAGTTATCGCGTTTACAAGGAAAAGTTAACGGACGGACGGACACCGAGCGTGATACCATAATACGTCCCGTCAAGACGGGCGTATAAAAATGGGAAAGAGGGTGAAAACGAAGAGAAAGGTTAAATCATGACCGAGCAAGGTCAACCCTTTAGTTTCAACCAATGCATGGCTCTGGGAAGTGGGGTGTTGGGGTGCATGTTAATACACATTGGCAGCACCACTAGAAACCAAGTTAACAAGCAAAAAAAAGCAAGGCTATCGCTCCTAAATGAAGCAGATTTGGGAGCAATAATCTTTATTTGTTTGTTTATTTATTCATTTATTTTGCTTGTATTTTTTTTTCAGACAACCCCCTTCACAAAACTCTCAGCATCCCTTATTTAAAAATCATTCCCAGTGCCCTGAACCAATGAAGTTTCAAAATTCATTTTACTGACCAATTTGATGATGTCAATTTTAACATCTCATAATTTTTCATGATCGTCTGAATTGATAACCACACTTAACGACCCAATGGAGTATGTGTATTTATCTGAAAAAATAATAAAGATATAAAATCTGAAAATTAAAATGAAAGTTTCCAAAGCTTTAATAATAAGGAAAAAATATTCCAGGGATAGTTCCTTTTATTGGTTTCAATCTAAATAGACCTTCATTTGATAAAGATCATATTCACAATTTACAGCAAATTTACATAATACTACCAATTTTGATTGGTGTTTATTTCCCCTACAATTGGTATGATGACATTGGCATGAGGTGAATGCATGATTGTTTGTTTGTTTGTTTGTTTCATACATGAGGAAAATTCCTTTTTTGAAAAGGGTCACTCTTGGAGGAAGTAAAATCCGATCACAAGTAGAATTTCTCTCGATTTCATTTTTTTTATTTCCTTGTCCATGTTTTGTATAAATCAAAGATACACAAAGAGATATCAAAAAATGATAATGATCATCTATTACAATCTAGTAATATAAATTTCCATGAATAAATCGCTTAGATTCTCTCATATTATGTTTGATACTTAATTAATAATAATAATAATCCGCTTTTATATAGCGCTCAATACATCGGAACGTGTCTAAGCGCTTTACAGATATATTATTACCCCGGTCATCGGATTCAATCAGTTATTCCCGCACACAATGTTTACACATCCTCCACTCCCAGGGGAGTATTCCAGTCAGTCGCCGATGAGGCGAACACAGTACTGGACAAGCTACAATGACTTTCACATCCTACCGGGTACCCATTTAGCACATGGGTCGAGAGTGGGAAAGTGTGGATTAACGCCTTGCCAAAGGACGCCAGACCGCGGTGGGATTCGAACACACGACCCTCTGTTTACAAGGCGAGAGTCAGAACCACTACACCACGGCTCCTCCACACATAATTCAAACTAAGATAAGATTAAACTTGATCAAAGTGTAAAACGCATGTAGTCTCAACAGTCGTTATTACCGATCTATCATGCGGATAATTTTTAATATGTAACATCAAACATCTATCATCCATCCCTAACGTCAGAATGAGATTAAATGAATTACCAGAGATGTATCATATTGCGTCCTGTGTTAAACGAAACATTCATCTTGATTCATGAGAATGTTTTAACAGAACTTTGATATATTGGTTGATTAATATAATGTACCTGTTTTCATGACTTTCACATGCAGATGTATAATATGAAACGGAAGATTCTGCCTCTTGCCTCAATCCACCGAGCCAATCAATGGAACGACGCTTATCCGGCATTCGGTCAAGAAATTAATGCAATTTTCAAACTGCAGTCCATATGACACTAGTGAATGATAAAAGGGCCTCCTTCAAATTCTAATTTTGTCTGTATATGTACATGTGTACAATTTGTATATTTTTATCGTAAAGAAATATTAATAATTATATAAATTAAAGGATTGCTAATTTTTTTTTACTAAAAATTTCAGAATTCTTTTTGTGAACCTCGTGAGGGTCTACTACTGAAACCTCAAGGAAAGGGAAATCGATTAACAATGAAGAGGAATCATTTTTTTAAGATTTAAAAATGCGCATAAATTACCAATTATGTTTATTTCCCTCCTAGTTCTTATATAAAAATTGAATATAATTAAAATTAATCTACAGATTAAAGAGAAGCATTATTTTTTTCAAAACAATTTCACATAAATCAGCATAAGTTATTTTTAAGTAACATTTCAAAATTCTGTTTACAAGTTTGGTGAACCTCATATAGCTTCACCACATGAAATACAAACATCCAAATCGGTCAAAAAATAAAGAGGCAATTTGGTGAATTTTGTAAAAATGCACATAAGCCTTTTTAATGAGTTTCATAATTCTGTGTAGATGGTTTGAATCCCTCACCTATAGTGCTATCATGTAGTAGTAGTAGGAGAAGTATTAGAAGTAGTAGAAGTAGTAGAAGTAGTAGAAGTAGAAGTAGTAGAAGCAGTAGGAGTAGAGTAGTAGACGTAGTAGTAGTAGTAGAAGAAGTAGTAGTAGTAGTAGTAGTAGTAGTAGTAGTAGTAGTAGTAGTAGTAGAAGTAGTAGAAGTAGTAGAAGTAGTAGTAGTAGAGTAGTAGAGTAGTAGTAGTATATATTTACATATTAAAGAGCATACCAATACGGTAGGTTGCCCATGCACATTCTGGTCTTCCAAGGAGTTCAATAAAGAAACATTATTAGCACTGACATTTACATGTTTAAAACACTTTAAACCAAGATTAAAATAACAAACTGTAAACAAAAATGTACAGTAGTTAATCATATACAGATACCTTAATGAACATAAATTATATTTTAAAAAGATAAAAGTAATCAACACAGAACATAGGTACACGAAAAAAAAAATCACGATTAGAAAGCAAATTGTAAACAGACATGTACATACAATCATTAAAGCGAAAATTATAAAGTTATCAACACAAAACATAGAGGGTAAAATTCTCAAAATATTAGTATAGGTCTAAATGCATATATACAGTGCGTCCCAGAAAAAACGAAACCGAGATTTAGCGATGATTTATCATAACTTAATCACAAATACAATAGACAAATGACCTACCAATGTAAAGCTTAGAATCTCCTCTTTCATCTGATATTACTTAGATTATTCCTCATTCACGCATGAGTGAGCAAAAACAATTTGAAGAAAGGATACCAAAAACTCATTTGGCGGGGGGTATCTGAATTTCAAAAGAAAATGCCTAAAAAAATTTCAATATCTGCTCTTTAATTTGATACCTTAATCACAAAAAATGGTCAAGAAGTAAAAAAGTTACGTTCCCTCGAAACAATGCTTGTATTTCCATAATTTCATTAAATAAACGTGTTTTCACCGGTTTCCCACAGAAGCTATCGCATGGTTAACAAAAGACTTCATGCATGGCTGATCGTCAACAAAACGGAGTGTTGAGTGAGTTTGAACGCTAGCCTATAAAACCTCTTCATTTTATGAAATTATGGAAATTCAAGCCTATTTCAAATAACCAGAACTTTCTTATTTCTTAACTATTTTCTTTCATTGAGGTATCAAATTAAAGAGCAGATATTGAACTTTTTAGAAATGTGGTTTTCATTTTGAAACCCAGATACAGCCCGCCAAATGACTTTTTGGTATCCCCTCTTCAAATTGTTTTTGCTCACTCATGCGTGAATGACAAATAATCTAAGTAATTTCAGATGAAAGAGGAGATTCTAGGCTTTACAATGGTAGGTCATTTGTCTATTGTATTTGTGATTAAGTTATGATAAATCATCGATAAATCTCGGTTTCGTTTTTTGTGGGACGCACTGTATATATATATATATATATATGTATATATATATATATATATATAGTTATAGAAAAATTATCTTATATAAGTTATAAAAACTAATCTATACTAAACTAATCAGGGGTGCCCGAATCCATGTATTACATTTCAACAATGAGGAAGTGAATTATAAACCATGCATGGAGCTTTTACACTTGGCAGATCTTTTGAGGTAATTTGTTCTTGGTTTGGGTAATTTGAATTGGGTTCCGAAACGAGAGGGATTCGTATGTATATGTAGTACTAACTGAAATTCATTTCTCAAATATGTTGGGAATAAATTAAATATGATTTTATGCATAATAGAATGGTCGTTTCCTTCTTTGTCCGAACAATGCCAATTAAGTGTAGCATGTATTTTTCCAAAAATAAATACATGTATACGAGACTCGGGTTTAATCCAAAGTATGTACGGTCTGCCCTATTTTGTATTTTTTGAAGACGGTCTGTGTATTTTTAAAGGCTGCATGTAAACAACACCAAAATCAAAGTAAGGGAGGAGCTATTAATTTCAAAATAAGATTCTTCCCAGAAAGCTAACTGACCTATTTTTCGGACAACATGTTGGGTATAATTAAGTAAGTTAAAAGTTAAATCATGATAATCAAATATGATGCCTTGGTATTTGACATGACGAACTTGTTCTAATGCGGTATTATTTAAAGAGACACGAAGAATATTCTGCTTAGAAATCATATTTTTGATTCATAATAATAAAGCAAAGAGAATTTAAATGAAATTGATATTAAGTGAAGAAGCAGCATTTTGAAATTTTGGACGGAGGACAGACGACGGACGCCAATCTACAGCATCAGCTCATGATGAATATGAATTTATCTCCATCCACTCTCTATCGCTATTTCGTTTCATTCAATAAGACGGTAATGACTGAGTATCCTGCCCCTTCTTCCCTTCTCTAATTTTCTCTCCAACTCCCTTCATGTTCTGTCCATATCATTCAAACCATGCTGTTCATTTTTTTTCATTTTTTCTCTCTCCAGAATATACCTTACCGTGACCTTTTCTTCAATTCTATGCTAATCAAACTGTTATGGAAACAAAAACAACCATTGATATCAGATAACCGTCGACAAATTGTAAAAAAATCAAATGAAGACAATATCTCCGATTTATTTCGTTTCCTTTATTGTATTTGTCATGTACGAAAGCTAATTTTCGAATTGATAAGACTCACAATCCGATCCAGTTCGATGAAAACCTAACACGATAGGAGGAACAATTTTCTTGATATCCGTATAAAAAACGTAAAAGTCGTATTACTTTCAAAATCTTATTCATGCATTATCGAAATCTTGTTAAAATACCGGGGAAATGGTAGTAGTGAACGAACTAAGCCCGAATCTGCCAGCAACGGTAACAATGATGGGACCATTTCTCAACAGCCAATCATAGTCAGGGATTTTATTTACCACAGTTAAAATGATTATAGTGCATGGCCCAGAATAGATACCTGACATGTTATATGGGAGAATGTGAAAGCATAGAGCTATTACTGTAATAGCTCTATGGTGAAAGCAAGATTTAAGATCCTAACCAGCAACTCTCTCACAAGTAATGGACAGTCTTGGATGAGTTATATATACAAGGCACGCCATCGGTCCTTTGTAGAACAATTATTCATTCTTTCATGTAAAATAATTACCGTTAAACCACTGAAAAAATAACATAAATCACTAAACCACCAAAACATAAATAAAGCACCAAAAACATCTTGCTTTCGAAATGGAGAAAAAAAATGCTTTCACTACCATGCATCTATCACCTGTCTATATGATCATGGTAAAATCTACATTATTTCCATGAAAGACACTAGATGGAAGCTCAGACTGTTATCATACACTGTTTAATAGTATTCTCGGCTTCGGGTAAATTGGTATTGCTACATGAACTGAATCATACCGCGAATCGACCCATGTACGTGGTAAAGAGTCCCTGGTCAATGTGATCCCAAGTGGGTGGTGCTATTGCATGATCACGTGTGTATGTAAGCCAAGTTAACCATGAAACCAAAATGGTCAGCATATTTTCTAACAATAATCGTACTGTGGTGTTTGAAAATAACAAATTGTATGGTAAGTACGATACACATTATATTTTTCCTTATGTACAGTTATTTGAACTTGCTATTTTTTTTAATTATTATTTTTACTTAGATATTGCATCATTGAAAAGATGGCGTTGATTTTTATCATTATCACTTTTTTAAATATTCAATTCAATAAAATAAGATAATTGTATTTATTTCACAAATGGATTGCATACGACATCCAGGATAATTAAATGTGCATGTTTACATGGCATTTAAAGCCATATTAATACATTTCAAATAAGGAGACACAGAAAATATAAGTTTTAAAAAATGAAGAAAAGTCTACTGAGGTTCAAAATTGGTTATTGTATATTGCGAAAGAAATGGGGTAAAGGGGATATTATCTTTTCCCAATTCATTTGCAACATATTTAAAAGAGTTTGCAACATATATAAAAAGATTTCATTTGCAACATATATAAAAAGAGTTGCTAAAGTTGTTGTACATGAATATATATATATATATCAATGTTTAGCTTCTACATACTTTGATATTTTGTTGAGGATAATCCAGGATGATTAAATGTGCATGTTTACATGACATCTAAAGCCATACTAATATATTTCAAATAAGGAGACACAGAAAATATAAGTTGTTGTACATGTATGTATGAACATAATTACAAAGCCTATATATATATATATATATATATATATATAATTCAATGTTGGGCTTCTACATACTTTGATATTTTGTTGAGGATAATAGTAGAAAATTGACAAACCACTTGCGTCCAACTGTTTTTAAAGGTCAACAATATGATTAAACAGACAAAGCATACATAAATATTCCGAGCCTTCCCATTTCTAAAGAAACATATTCCCCGAGGGCAAGGTCGTATTTTGGAATGTCGTACTCATCCCGAGTGGATCAATCGGAAAGCACACCTGAAATATGAGTTTTGTTGAGGGAGTAATTACTAATTTTATTACAACCTTGCCAGAAACAGAAAACACCTTGAGAGACCAAAGTTTTGCTCAAAAAAAAAATAAGCAAAATTGCACACAATTGCTTATACATTTGTGTTGTGAGTTTTTTTTATTCTGGATGAATACCTAATCCGAATCACATAGGGCATCCTCAAAAAGTTTGTCTCCCGGGTATGTTTATCCTTGTGATACATGATCAGAGTTTTTTTCCGCAATGAAAGAGTTCATATATTTTATAAATTTATATTTAAAAAAAATAGGTAGCCAATATCGAGGGCGTATAAAGTCACGTGTTTCTAGGCAACTTCCGGCCCGTGCCTCTTTCGTGCAGCACTGCGCATTTTGGACGCATCATTATAGCGCGTAAAAACTGTGACACCATTTGAAATACGCGTTCTTTCAAAGGAGAGGTGTGCATTCTACATTGTGATGCCCAACGAACGTAGAGGGCAGCAACACACAAGCGTGTTGCTCTAAGGAAGGTCAACTCGATACGCGCATGCAGCTGAGGTACGCGCATATTTTATCATTTATGCCAACGAAATCATACGCCGATCTAATACAACAACAAATTAGTAGCGATCACGAAAACAATATAAAAGAATATGACTACAACGATATCAAAGATAACATTAAAACATTATGTTGGAGAATATACATACATTTAAAAACATACGTTGATATTTAAAACTTTACAAATATAAGCTTTAGAAACTAAATCATTACCAAATCGGTGATTGTTGTTATCAGCGATTTCACCAGACGGCTGTATTAGGTGATTTGCGTCGAGACGATTTTGTGACCACTCGCAAAGCATTTCGGGATTGAATATGACCACCTTATTTTCTCTGAGCTCTTCGCTGAACCCATCATCACAGTGCAGCTGCAGCGCAGCGCGCAGCCAATGCAATGCATCCGATGCATGGGGTTTTTTCGCCGTCCATAGTCTCGGACTCGAAGTTGAAATTTAGACCCGGATTTCGGGGAAACAGCGCCTTTATTTCAGATTTATAGATTTAAAAGTCGAATGAAATTAAAAATTTGAAATCTAACCTTGAACAATCATCGTTGATAAACATCAGCCCTGAAGCAATTGCACTTCAAATCAGACTAGGCAAATTGGACGTCATTGTCTATGTTGCTAGAAGGTCTATGATGAGTCGCCTGAAGCCCCAGCGCATCATCAACGTCACTAGCTAGCTGCGCGACCGGGCCAGACTCGGCGCACCCAGGCCAGAAAAATGACCTCGATTATTACGGTGGTTGTCTATGCATTATTCCAAAATGAGGAAAAATGTCAAAATCATGATTATTTAAGCTAAATATTTTCTTTAAAAATGAAAGTAATATCTTTAATATTTATACCCAGAATAACCGATCTAATAATTGTTCATTAAAAAATATTTGAAATTAACAAATGAAAAAAAATCAACTCGACAAATTTCCCAAAACCCCACCTTATATTTTAGAGTGGTCACAAAATTCGAGCGGAGTTGACCTTCCTTAGAGCAACACGCTTGTGTGTTGCTGCCCTCTACGTTCGTTGGTGATGTCTTAATAGAAAGCATTGTGATCTCTTCATGTGCGTTCCTGCAAATTTTTAATTCGTGATCTTATTGGCGATGCAGGATATCTCGGGTATTCGCAACATGCAAAAGCACTCGGTGCAAGCGTATCGTGCTTTCGCATAAAGCAAGTCGACAATCACGAATGTGCATTATTTGTATGATGGGGTGACCAATTTGCGCACATTTCAAAAATTATCATGAAGTTGATTTTCTTATCATGAAGTTCATTCTCAATCAAAAATTTCTCACAGTTCACACAAAATTAAGTAAAATCATAAATACCAGACGGAAGGCAAGATCCCAAAGTCAAATTCGCTTGACGGAATTTCAAGTAGGTCAAGGGTTTCGCTCGTATCGCGATCTCAAAATTCCATGGCGATCGACTAGTGCGCTCGGCTGAAAAAGTGTCATAAAAAAGGGTGACCTTAATTTGCGCACGATCATTTTGCAAAGCTTTAGAAAAGAAATCAAGCAGACAAAGGTAAGATAATTAAAACGGAGGTTAAAATGCAATAAATTCGGTTGGTATCACATTTTACTTGCTTTTGTTGAGACCTCTGCTTGTAAACTGGCGATTTCTTGATGCTTGTCCGACATTGTCGAGAAGATCGGATTTTCTCGGAGAGGACGCAAAAGGTCACAAAATTCGCCGATGTTTTGCCAATATTTTTACAATTTGAGACTTTACCTTCAAGAAAATTACTCAGTATGTTGGTGATATCAATTTTTCAAGATATTAATTAGATAAAGAGATATTTGATCGTGCGCAAAATTAGGTAACGCGCGAATTAAGGTCACAATAACATTACTTAAAGCTATTTTCGTATTTTAATCAAACCCAAGTAATGAAAGTAGATCGAGACATTCTCTAAATCATAAAAAATGAAAATTGTAAGCCTCGGTCGTATGGCAAGCCGTTTTAACATTGAATTCGATTTCTTGATATCAAGAATTCATTTCTTGATATCAAGAAATGGTTTTGTGTAGTTAAGCAATGGTAATTCTTGATATCAAGAAATAGGATTAAATGTTAAAACGGCTAGTCAATACGGTCGGCTACATTATTGTTTCGTAAAGTGCGCTTGGTTACCAATAAAATTCGCCACTATTCGGCAGACAGGAACAAACAAGTCTATTCGCAGTTAAACTTTCTTAGTACGCGCATTTGAGGAATGTGCATGTTTTACGTGGCTTAATAAATTTTCGATTTTAGCATTGGGTAATGCGCGTGAGTCATTGTTTTACCTAATCCGTAAGAACAAAGATAAGAGCGAAGGCACAAAATAATCAGTTGATACATTGCCGTATGTCCTATCGAAATACGCAATAATAAAACATTTAAATTGACTTCTTTTTGAAAAAATAATAAGTTTAACAAATCGCCTGGGACAAATCAATACATCACCCACCAATCAAACATTTCCGAATCTGTATGAAATTCCAGGCAATACACACCTTCAAAATGAAGAAAAATGGACTTAGATAAACACATTTTACATGATTTACGATATAAACAAAAGTACGCTGTAAACATAAGTTTGCAGTAAACTGAGCGAACTCTCTCCCAAGCCTCCATTCTTTTAATACTAAAAATAATACATGGTTTTTATATTGCGCACATAATCCACCTTGTTAGGTGCATAAGGTTCAAGGCGCTCCTATAATACCTCCACTAAACACTTGGCTTCCGATTCCTGAGTTTACAGCTTTATATGAAATATACGAAAATCAAAGATAAAATCGCAAACTTACGTCTTTAGAATGAAAGGAGACTGACAACAGTAGGCTAGAACATCCTACGATCTTAGAATACGAACACTTGAGTAATCACCCTTTTCCAATATCCGTCAGGAAAAGCACACCTCTTGAGGCTCGGAAATGGTTCAGTGTATTTCCCTAAAACTGCAGTGTTTATCTCAGAGTAAAAATGAAGATCTAGCGCTTGACAGTCTGGTTACAGGTTTTTTTCTTAGAGAATCTGTGCCGACTGCACGAACATCCTTTCAATCGCAAACAACAGCAAAACAAGTTAACAAAAAACTACCTACTAACATTAGAATCGATAACAATCGAAAGAAAACGAAGAAGATACGTTTGCACCAATCAATGAGCAAATCTTTAAATGATAATACATATCACGACTCCCATTTCAAATTCATATCCTCCGGTGATAGGTCGAATAACAAGTTAAACTTTCATTCCTAAAATAATATGAAAATGGCTATGCTAAAACAGATCAATTCAATCCAAGATAGGTGTGCGGCGGCATTTGTTATCAGCAATAGACATTCATAATCATCTGCAAAGTGATAGCTTCACATCTTTTTCATAATCTTTGATCCAGTAGAATTTGAGATCTCAAAGAGACGCCAAATGTTTGCCATTTCGTCTATTGCTGATGATCAATCAAAATGAGATAAAACATGAACAGCGAACTTACAAGCACGATCGTCCGCTATTCGAGATGAAATTGAAAAGACGTACGCCACATGCGTTGAAGACTCATGCTCGTTATATTTTGTTACAGCACTCGCTTGTAAAACATCTCTAATCTATATATGGTTACAAGGGGAGGAGTGTGATGACGCGATATAGCCAATGAAATGGTGGAAAGGCAGTGCTCGCGAGATAAAGGGTGGGTGGGGGTGCCAGCGTTTCTTCGTATGGCGTACGAACGAATTTGAGAACGCGTCTGAAGGTTGAACTATGGTTGAATAACCACAAACATAAGGGAGTTTGTAGTGAGTTATTGTCAAACCATGGTGCTTCGCGACTAAAGCCATTCAGTTATCTAATTAAATCGTATATCCGCCCTTTCACACGGTAAAAACCGTAATTTGAATGATGATTCCAGTGACAAATAAGGCTATAATGACGAATTTTTAGCACCTGTGAAACCGAACTAGAATCACGAACGCTAATAGTCCAGTCAATATAGAGTTTGACCCACCACTAATTGCAACACGAGATATTCCACTGCAATTATTTCAAGGAAGGTCCCCTAAACAACATACTAAAAGTCCCAAGAAATCCAAGCAGTGGAAATTTATGAAATTTGCTTATTATGCAAATTAGCCATAAAAAGTTAGAAAAATAAGGAAAATAGCCCAAAGATTACAAATTGAGTGTCCAAAACAATTCAATTTGAGCGAAAATCCATGATAAATAACTATATTCAATGCTCTTTGTCAAAAGTGCAAAAAAAATCTACCTCATTTGCATAATATGCAAATAAGCATCCTTATATGGAAAAATGTCAAGGTATTGTGATTTTTCTCTCATTAACTGCTTGAAAATTTCATTAATATTGAAATTTACATGCTGCTATCACTAAGGACGTTGAATACATTTGTATTCAGCTTAGTGTCTGTAGTGTAATTTGCATATTATGCAAATAAAAGTATCTAACATGTTTTAAATATTGAAGAAAACACACTGGTGATACATCCCTCAAAAATTGCAAGTAGATTATCTATTGAAATTGGAATATGGCAATACCTTACAGGAAGGTTTCCTAAACACCATATCAAAAGTCCTTAAATATACAAGCATATAGGAAAATCACAAAATTTGCAATTTATGCAAATTAGCCATAATAAATGACAAATAAGGAAAATAACCCAAATATTGGAAATCAAGTGCAGAAAACAATACGAATTGAACTGAAACCCATGATAAGTTTTACAAATTTAGTTATTTTCAAATAAGAAATCGTAAATAAATCTACCTCATTTGCATATATATGAGCATTTTTATATGGAAAAAAAATCCAGAAATTTTGACTTTTCTCACAAAAACAGTTATGAAAAATTTCAGTCTAGATCAATATGATGTGATCACTAAGAATGGCAAAACATTAATAATCAGCTTAATATCTGAAGTGTAATTTACATATTATGCAAATAAGCATCCGACATGTTATAAATTTTCAAGGAAACACATAGTGATACTTTCCTCTAAAATTCCATGTAGATTATGTGTATTAACCATGATGACCTTCCCTACACTTCTTGCTTGGTTGATATTGACTTTTGTCACGAGCAGTTACCCCACTCATATTGTACAATGATGAGTCCATTCTACATGGATCCCACTGCTTGAATGCTTCATTAATTCCATCCAAGTCTTGCTCTCTTCTTGACTTTGTAGAGTCTTTGCGTTTCTTGCGAGTATAGTCCACGCTGGCAAGCTCCTGGATTGCCAAGTGATCAGCACAAGATGTCACACCCGTACAAATATTTGGTCCTTGTAACACACCACTTAGCTTATAAACTTGGGGTCCTTGTATTTAAAGCGCTTAACGATAAATCTCCACCCTACATAATTATCAGAGCTCTTATCTCAGCATAGACCAACACGCAGTCTCAGATCAGCAGATCAATCATTGCTGAGGGAATCTCTCAGCCACACAACCTGGGGTGACAGAGCCTTCTAAATCTCTGGACCAAAGCTGTGGAATAGCCTTCCCCAATTTATCAGGAGAGCAGAGACCCAATCAACTTTTGAGTTGTACCTTTCTGTTCCCCACTCCAACATTATCCCAAGAATAACTCAACTGTAGAATTACCAGAACAGTACTTGAACTGAATGATGATCCTAAGCACTGTTTGAAGACATTGAAATTTGTGAGATATTTCCTATTTTTGAGCAAGCGCCATGAGCGCCCAGCTGAGGCGGATACCGACGCTTCACAAGAACCCATCACCATCATCATCACTTGCTTGGATCACAAGATCTCTGAGCATGCTTAATAAGAGTAACAATGGGCATTTGCCTATACGAGCGACATGAAAGCCATTCATAAATTCATGATGAAGGCTTAAAGTGCATTATAGGCATCTTTCTCAGATACAGGAATCGTGATTAGACGTTCTTGTTGAATCCAGTTGCTGCTTCATGATGAAGCATCCATTTTCTGTTCTTTCCTCTTTGAAATAATCTCCTATGGCAACCATCTCGAAATATTAAAGCTATAGTTTCTATTAAAGTAAGTCGTATGCAAATAATAATATTAATGTCCTGATATTTATGGTAAACAGAAATTCCTCAGTGAGACAATGAACAACCAGATGGAGGACTAAGCCAGATTATTGCCTTTCCAACAAGAGGACACAACACAATGGAACACCCTTAACATCACCATCAAATACCATCCAACATTGATAGACAGTGTGTACCACTTCCAGGATTTATTTGCCACAATGTGTTACTCATGGGTATACTGTGAGGTTATCCAGAGGAATAAACCTTTTAGTACTTATGGTACGACTAAGGATGTTCTTCTGGAGGAATGCTGACTTTTTAATAGTGTCATGCAGATGTACTTTGGACAATCATACAACTCTCTGTACTGAAATCCGACAAGTCGAGCATAGGAGACTGAAAACCAATCAAGATGACTTTAACAAGAATACACCGTTAACCATGTCTTCTTCCGACACAAGTTGCCTCAATGGGCAATGGACATAAGTTGTGTCGTAAGATGTCAAGAGGTTTAGAGAAAGGCTAGGAAGGCTTGCACATTTTAGAGCTCCAAAAGTATCAGTAAGGTAAAGCTCAGAATTACTACAATGCTTTAAAGAGGACCATAAGAGGGTTTGTAGACAAGCCTTTAATACATAATTTGTTGACCGGATTGACAATGATCCAGGCTGTAACAATTAGCATGTTGGGAGCCCATAATATCAATAGCTATGACTACATTGGAATAGCATAATTAAAGGAAGGCACAGAATTTTAGTCTTAGTATTCACCACTGATCATGATGATGATGATGACGCTGCTCTACAAGTCCTGGGACCCAGTCCTGACCCAGATATGGCCAGATAACATATGGTTTAGTCAAACAGGTGTAGCCAGACTACTGAAGAAATTGTTAAAGAAAACACCCTGCATGAAGCTACTAGGCCAGACGGAATCTCTGCTACACTTCTTAATGTGACTACTCATCAGATCTTACCTGCCATAAGTTTGCTTTTCCTGGCCTCCCTTTATCATGTTTATATGGTGAATTTTCAACAAAGTATAAGTCGTTCCCATCCATATAAGAAAGGGTTGTCAACTCAAACAAACTACACACCAGTTCAAATACTGTGCTTTGTTCTTGCCGATCCCATCATCTTGTCAGACTAACAACGCGGCTTAGGAAGCGAAGAACATATTTCCAGTATTTTTCCTTGAATATAAATCATATTAGGATAGGTTTGAATGCTTAGTGATAGCAGCATATTACTTTGAAAAACTGATATGTTTTCACTGCAGTCAATGTGATAAAAATCAAAATTTCTTGACATTTTCCATATAAGGTTACTTATTTGCATAATGTGCAAATGAGGCAGATTTGCTAGCTTTTTTTAAATAAAGACATTGAACTTATTTATTCATCATGAACTTTTGTTCAAATTACTTGCTGTGGACATTCTATAATTTGTAATCTTTGGATTAATTTCCTCATTTTTTATTTTTTTAAATGGCTAATTCGCATAATATGCAAATTAATTTTCAGGCATTGGGATGAATTCTACTTAGTGATATAGAATATTAATGTCAATATTAATGAAATGTTTTCTAGCAGTCTTTATGAGAAAAATCACAATATCTTGACATTTTTTCCATATAAGGATGCTTATTTGCATAATATGCAAATGAGGTAGAAAATTTTGCACTTTTGATTAAAACCATTGAATTCAGTTATTTATCATGAATTTCCATCCAAATTAAATTGTTTTGGACATTTAATTTGTAATCTTTGGATTATTTCCCTTATTTTTCTAATTTTTCATGGCTAATTTGCATAATATGCAAATTTCATAAATTTCCACTGCTTGGATTTCTTGGGACTTTTAGTATGTTGTTTAGGGGACCTTCCTGGCAAGCATTTCAGTGGAATATCTCGTGTTGCAATTAGTGGTGGGTTACCCCCCTATTCTGGCTAGATTGACTGGACTATAATCACAATCATGAATTCAAATTCTACTCCGGAGGTGAATTCTAGTTAAGTTTCACTCAAATTACGGTACGAATTTTACGTGTGAAAGGCTTGCCCTCCAAAACATCTTTTTTTGGGGGGCGGAGCTTTATGTCCACTTCCGTAGATAATACAATTGTTATGCACTCGTCGCATCGATGCAGTGCTTTGATTGACAAGTCAGCAAGGAAAAAAAACCGTTTTCGCTCGGGAATTCCGATTCAAATCAGTTTTCGAGTGAGCGTTTGTAAGGTCCGATGATTCTGAAGAAGAATTGCAATCATCAATACAATGATGATTCAAGATTCACGTGTGAAAAAGCCTTTGTTACGAAGTTTAACTGGACAGACAAGTCTCTTGATATATTTTTATCAGTATCCTGAATATCAAGACATTTTATTTAATTCAGAATAGCATTATGTCGCCGAAACATAAAGCGATTACAAACGTTATAAAGGAGAATACGTTCAAATTTCTGCCCATTCCATTCTTGAGAATTTGTCTTAATACTGGGGAAAAACGCTTTCATGTGAGCCTACAAAATGAATCCACTAAGAAAAACATTTTTATAATCTATCATCGACATCATAGCAACTTTATGTCATACACATTCAAATATATTGGCGTAATAAATCGGAATGAGACAATTTACCAATTACTTTATAACAAAAGTCAAATGATTTTGTCAGGGATAAGTGAAATTGACTACTATTTTGTCGATCCGTACATGACTGATAAGACATAATGGGCCAGATGCATAAAAAGTAGCAATTGCTTTTGATTTATTCCGTACACATAAAAATGAGCGAACAAATGCTATTGCTAGTTAAGTTCAAGCAATCGCTAAGTGACTGCTAGCATTCCCTGACTATTAAGCTATAGCTCAGAAGCGTATGCATGAGGCGAGCATTTCGCTTGTGCGTTTAAACCATTTAGGGTTTAAACACTGTCTTGCTTGTTTTTTTTTTCAAGCTCAGTCAGAGCAGCTTGAGCGTTAGCTTAACCAGGACGTTCGCGTTTTTTAATCATGTTTATGCACCTGAGAGAGAACCCCAAGGAGTATCATAGCCTATATATACAGTACATATTTAGTTCCTAATAGGGAAACCAAATGCCAAATAATATATTTAAAAAAAAAAACTAAGTTAGTTTGACACCACGTCTGAGGAAAAGATGTTACATGAAAGGAGCGGTAATTTGCACTACCACACCTTTGCGATCGAGTCCTGCCTTTTCTGTGAGTCGTGTTCGCACCAGCGTGACGTCGCTTTTGTCCAATTATAATTGCTTTCTGAAGGGAAGAAAAGGGTTCAAGCACAAGCAAATGTTTATGCGTATGAAATAAAGCAATTGCTGAAGCATGATCTTTTGATTGGCTAGCTCTTGCTTGTGCTTTAAGCAATTGCTTGCCAGCAATTGCTACTTTTTATGCATCTGACCCAATACTTAAACAAATAATTGTGTTTTATCTCGGCTAAACGTAGTTAAACGATGGAATCTACTAGTAATAGATTAATTGTACAAATTAATTGTGTTAATTTGGCACTGGGTTCCTACAGGTCATACCCAGTGGCTGCATCTGATCCATTCTGTCAGGCTCTCAACTAATTAATTGGTATCACGACTCACGAACATGAATATGGAGTTCATTCCCATAGGTGGTAATGGCTTCACTATCATTCTCTGCAATAGCTTCCAGACTACGAGGATGTACTTTTATCTTAATTGTTTTGGAGTTGGCTATTTACCGAAATAATGTCTGAGAGTCCACCATAATCATCACGTGCATTTCTCGAAATGACAAATAATGCCATTTAGGATACCCTCAAACATGAAATATTCATCTTTTGTGAAGCCCTGTACGTAGACCTTTACCACACATGCTTCAAGACTGGACAAGGGAATATCATTCTTAATTGTCCATCACCAAGGAAAACCACTCCCGAACGAGATTGATCTGGATGGGGTTTAGTTTTGATCTGCGGAAATAGCATGTGCCATCTTCGTTTATAGGGATGCGGTAACGGCACTGAAGAGGGTGCTGTTTACGACATATTATCTCAGGATAACTTAATGCTTCAAATTTATAAAACAGAATTGAAAATGCATTACAGTTTTCTTGTTATCTTATCACAATACACTACAGTAAAAAAAGATTTTCCCTCCAATGTAAGTATGTATATGTATTGGAGGAAAAAAACATAACCATGTTTTATCATTCAAGAATATGAAGGATTTATTTCTCTCAGATTACTGTAAATGATAATTTTTCCAAATACTTTACATAACTGAGGTCAATGATAATTGTTTATTCAAGATGCAAATGATGTCTGTATCTTGACATGCTATAGGAGCATTATTTGAGTTTTTGTTTGATTTTTTTATATGAATACCTATTTCGAGCCATATTTTAGTTCAAACGAATTACTGGCCTATAATGTTATTAAAGTGACTCTGTGCTTCAAATGATTTGTCTATGCTTAGTTCCTACTCTGTATCATTATCGATGTAACATTATATTTTTTGTCAATTAGTTTTTGTTATGCATGGTGAAAAATAAAAACAAACAATGCAACACGTGGTGACAGAATCTTAGAAAAAAAAAATCATCACTCACGTCGGCACCCACTAAGTCACCATCTATTATGTCACCTCTGGGATCAAGTGATCATAACTCAATCCTTTGGCCCCCGAGTGACTCTACTCCCGACTTTAGTGAATTATGTGAGCAAGAAAGTAACCAGACCAATGAAGGACAGTGCCATTCGTGAGTTTGGCACTAAACTTTTTGACTATGATTGTTCGAGTGACTTCTCATGTCTTACGGTAATGTTAAGTTTACCTTTCAATTGAAAGTCAATGCTAATCTACATACGATTGCTGTATAGATTGAAATATCTATATACAACATAGACAAAGGCTTCATGACCAAGAAAAAAGGGGGGATAAGAAACCTATGTCCGGCATGTATTTGAATCATAACTACAGATTGAAACAGATAGTGAAGAAACCTACACGCCAGTACTCTAAGCTTGGTCTCATCTATACCAATATTGCTAATTACTACAACCAGAGGTTGGAGCTGCCCATGGATTACCTGATCACCAAGTTGTAATTGGTTCCCCTAAACCTTCATTCGCGGTGCCTATTGTAATGAAGAAAAAATGAAAATCAGACGTTTCAGTGGTAACGGCAAGGCTATGTTTGAATATGACGTCAGTGAAATAAACTGGACTTCATTAGAACCCCGCCATGTAAAAGAAATGTGTGATATTTGAGAACGGTCTAAAATCGCTTATTGAAATCAAGATTGTGACGAAGGTGGAAAGTGAGCGACCATGGATTACCGACCATTTTTGTAAATTGATTTCCAAGCATGAACACGCAAAACAAAAATAACATTCTTTATAAGTTGTTGAGAAAGTAAGTAAAGCGTATGGGAAAGAATTTGCGTAAATACTAGTACTACCAATGTTTAGTAAATCAAGTAGATGATAATAATCGTCATAATTGGTGGAAAGTTAAGATTCCTTCTTAGATCATCCACTTAGCAACCTCATTAATGGAATCGAGGGAGATGACAAATCTGGCCTAGCCAATAATATAAGAAGTTGAGCATATTATGATCAACTTCTTCTTTGCCTCGGTGTCACAAGATTTTTAGCCGTTACAACCTCTTGAATCCGTGAACCATTGCCTCAACAGGGGAGGCCTTCACATCTGTTGAGTATACTATACTTGCACATGATTTAGAAAGTAAACTGAGATCCATCAATGCAAAGGCACCTGGGCCAAATGGAATACCTTCCTGGATTCTAAAAAAGTTTTCCGATGTTCTTGTGGAACCTGTTTGTTCAACATTCAATTATTCTATCAAAGAAGGTTACCTCCCCCTATTAGGAAATTAGGAGATGTAATCCCACTACAAATAAAAAATAAATCCACTTACCTACCACATGCCGAATACTTGACTGTAAAAAGTGAGCAAACTCATAAGTTTTTTGGGCCGTCTTCGACACAGTTTTAATAAGGCTAGCTTGAAATGTATCTACCAATCAATTATTCTTCATATTTTTGACTATGCTGATGTAGTGTACGATTGTAGTATCAAAGGATGTGTTACCCAATTGCAAAAGTTGCAAAACAGAGCTGGAAGAATGATACTAAGGATAAATCCATTCAAACATATATCGAACTGTAATATTCACCAAAATAATATTAAACTGGAAATCTTTGTAATTTCGTCGGCAAAAACATATAAACTCCATGGTTTCCAAAATCATTCATGATCTCAGTGCCCCTTACTTAGAGATTTTTTAAATACTATTTATTACAACTATTCCTTACGCTCAATTGGAAACTTATCTTTACCTAAGCCACGTACTGAATCATGTCGTCGAATGTTTTCATACCGTGGGGCCTCGTAATTTATTTCTTTATCTCCTTCTATAAAATCATCTTCTAATTATAATACATTCATTAGGACACCTAATGACCAAATCCTGAAAACTATTTCCCTTTAAACCAAAGTTCAAAAATATAATATAATATATATAATTTAGGGGTACTTTTTGGGTGGGTGGTGGGTGGGGTTAGGTACTATTTTTCTTCTGTAGGGTGGGGTGGGATTGCTGTTCTTTCTCCCTTGAACTGGTGTTGCTTTTTATGTTATACAAATTTGTTAATGAATTTATTTTTGTTATATAAATTCCATGTTGTTTATTTGATATAGCTGGACCCTTCGGCAGAAGAGTTGTGCTGTAACGGCTCAGCTGAGTAGGGCGATCCATCCAATGTTATTTTGTCAAGTATTATATTATGTTATAATTTTTTATGTATTGTTTTTATATAATAAAATCAAACTAGTAGGGCAATATCCTAGGATCTTCAACTGTATCTGCTCTAATTGATCTAATCAATAATTGGTCGTTTCAAACATGATAAAAATTATGCTATAAGAGTTTTGTTAATATTTTACCAGAAAGCATTCGATAGGATCAATCACGATTTCCTTCTTAAAAAATTAAAACAGAATTCCGTTCTACGATTGTAACTTGGCTAAGAACATTTCTTTTAAAAGACAACAGAGGGTAAAATTAAACCTAGTTATGTCTGACTGGATAGATGTACTTTGGGGCGTCCCCAAAGGGACAAAAACTGGCCCATTACTGTTCGTAATCATGATATCTGACCTATGCTCTAAGCTTCCCGTTACGATACATGCCCAAAAGGAAGCCTCCATGAAGGGAGTTGGCGAGACCCAGAGAGAGCGCGACGGCGAGCGACTTTTGGGCTCGCATAGTTGGCCATTCGACTTTTTGCTACTAATCTTTGCTTTCAGTCGGTAGGCGTTTGGTATAAACATCAGAACAGGCACAAGGCCTTGTATAAAGGCTACCCAAAAGGATGAAGTCAAAGTTTTGGGTATTTATCAATGAAAAGTTGAAATGGGAAAGAAGTCATGTAAAAGAGGTGTACACAATCAAGCAGCAAAGCAGTTGTATCTTTTCGTCCGATTACGAAGAGCAGGTCTAATAAAGCCAGTTTGATATGTGCCAATATTATGTGGCCTGCACTAGATCTGTCCTTGATAATGCATGTAAGGTGTATCACGGAGGGTTGACTAAAGAACAATCTGATAGGTTAGAGTCAATACAGAAGAGGTCACTGAAAATAATAAATCCAGGGATGTCATACAATGATGCAATCTCATTTCACAATCTTTCCTCTTTCTGTCTCTCTTGTAACCTCTCGGCACTTACAGAGAGCTAGCGTTGGAATAACGCACGTCCGTTCTCAGGAAGAACCCAAAAGGCGACTGTCATCATTATGTCTGAATAATTGATCAATAAATGATTGATTATTCAACATTAGATTGATTATTTAACATTAACAGTCAAATCGTCTGAAAAAGTAACAATTCTTCACTTAATGTTCCTTCGAAAGAAATTTCCTTTCGAAATTGTGAAGTACTGTCATTACTTTAAGAATTAACATTTGAAGGATATTTAAGAGTAAAATTAGGAGAGTAGGACATATATCTCGTATTAATCAATAAATAATAAATAATTGTCTAATCAGATAAAAAAGATCTGGTTTTCGAGATTCATTTCACTATCTATAGCGTTTTTTTTCCATTACATTAATGAATAATAATAAACAGTTCCTGTATTGCACATATCACATTTATGATTATAAACGTCTCTATGCATGCGCTTTCATATGACTTGGATATTATTACCCCGCCTTTAGCTTATTGACTGTAATAACTTACAGCGCACACACATTTCAAGGATTCCCGTTTGCCTCACCTAGGTCTAGTGCAGCACAATATGGATAAATTATTTGCTGAAGGAAACTACGCTATGGCTGGAATTTGAACCCATGACTCTGTCTCAAAATCCGGAGACTAAACAACCGGGCCACAAAGCTCCAGATTTGCAAAACGCACACCGACAATAAAGATGTACCAGACACATGACGTGAGAAATTCATCAATTAACCTTGTTCATTTCGAAAATACTGAAAAAATGGGTCGGTGGGTATTTAAATCACAAGCTAGCTCCAAAATTCATTTTTTAAATTTCCCTTTAATTGAGTGTTGTTTTTTTTCTGAGTGGCCCTAAACAGTATCCTACAATTTGCATCGAATGAGGGAGGGCTTGTTTTCACGGCTTGCCTGTCAGATACTCCGTAATTAACGTCGTTATATCATCAATCAATCCACAAAAGTTAAGTCTAATTCTCAAGATTTGGTTTTCTAAGACGAATAATAGGCTTCGAGTGACAAAATTGATGTTTTTGCTGTTCAAAATCTCTTCACTTTTGTGTTTGTGGCATTAAGGTAGGTTAAGTAGAAGCAGTCAGGTTAGGGTTTTCATGTTCTAGTCCGATTTCACCTTCGTCAAGATCTTCTCGTCCCCTTGTCCAATGTTTTTCCTCTTTTATTCTTTTTTTTTCAAGTGGAAGCAGTCAGATTTGGGACCACTTCAATCTACTCAATTGATGTTCAATTATCGAGAGGTGAGAAAAGTAATTTCATCAAGTTCACCCATGACACATCATTTTCCACTTGGATAAGACAATCTTTATGGAGAGTGTGACCTTCTTGATTAGCCTAGTATTTCACAAATACCCTACAGACCTCCTATGCTTTAAAGCTGACCTCGTCTTTGAAAAGTGACTAAAAATGGTTTGTTTTAAACTTCATCTAAATAGTTGCAAGTGCTGTCTTTCTCAAGCATACACCCTATTAAAATGGATTCTAATAGAAATGGATGTTTCCAGGTATTTCTTACTGAACTCATTATTTCAATTACATCTCCTTTCTTCTTGTAGTCTAGATACACGTCACCATCCCGATTCTTTTAAACAAAGTTAGTTACTGAAAGCCAAGTTGCCAACGCCTGGAACAACAAGGCATTATTAGATCTTATTTTCTTTATATATATATATATACTGTTTGTCCTTCTCTTGATATGAATACCATCATCATCATCATTCGAACATTCACTGCCTATAAAAATACAAATTTCATAGCATTGACAAAAAATGTAGCACTTGGGGATCTTCATCAATGTTCGGAGATGATTTCATGAAGTTGTTAATATCTTTAAAGAAGCTAGTTTAGAGAGTGAACCTCATCGCACTTTACAAAAATATGGATTGGTATTTTGAGTCACATGGTAACATAAACAGACGTGGGTTCGTTGCTCATCGGTACGAGTCATATAAAGTCCCTTGGTTAGAAACTCCGAGAAGTCAATTTAAGTTCTTGGTGACATTCAGAAATAAAAACACAAAGCGTCATCTCATTGGTAGACTACCAAATTGCACGATATTTCAAAGCATCATCTGACCAATCCGATGGTATGTTCAATCGCAGCAACCAGAAATGTTACATTATATTTTTGTTAGAACAACCAAAGATATCCTATGAATTATTGAAAGAAGCTATCTTGCATCCTTTCGTCATTACCAACCACAGAATACACCTGTGAAATGCATTCTGAATGCCCACTTGCTATAGTGTAATGGCAACATACAGGTGCAAAGTTATGAAAGAATCATTCGAATATAGCTTCAGATCATTGATTGGGTGCATGGTTTTGTTTCGCATTTTCCAGACTATAATGTAGCTCCCGTACTTCCTTTTTTTTATTCTCGCATACATGTAATAACGACCATCACGCACCCAGCAGCCGTCTTTCTTCTCTCTCAATCTCTACCCACTCACTCTCCTCACATTATCTAAGCATGCACAAACGCACACTCCACACATATTAAGTAAGTTGTTTTGTGCTTCTTTGCCCTTTCTTTATTTCTGCATCTGATAATAACATGTAAATGGTAACCATGCATAAATGAATATGACAATCTTATGTTTCCACTCCCTTGTGGTAACCAGAGGCATGTTCGGATCGTCCATTCGACTCCGTGCATCTCGTTTTTGTTTCAGCGATAACTCAAAAATGTTTGACAGATTACCCTCAAACAAGGCTCATCGTATACTAGAAGTGACGAAGATCAACTTTGCTCATGTAGAATTGAGCATGATCCGATTAGTTTTCGGGATCAAGATCATAGTCACATAGGGATAATGGAGTGACGATCTGAGTAGCTTTCATAAAAATACAGCACTTAGATACCCATATTTCCAAAGCAAGATCATTTTTTCAACAGTGCACATTCCTTTATTCCGGCATGTGGATTTTAATTTTAAAAAAGGGGAGAACAAGAAATTACCAAAGCCCAGTGAGATGAGCATTGAGGCTGGTAAATAAGGTATCCAAGGCCATGGCCTGAGTAACATTGGATTAATTAAGCGTTGTGCATATTTGTGAATTTCATCATTTTACATTCAGTGTGGCAGAAATGACACGAGCTACTATCATAATTAGAATTCAAACTAAGTTATTGATTTCTATTTTGATTGAATTCGTATATCTAATTTGAATTTATTATATTTTTATCAAAGCAAATGGTTGATACAAGGTTTCCTATAACCCCCTATACCCAAACGGTCAACCAGACTCAAATATTAATATTTGATTTGAATACATTAAATATCAAGCATAATGCTTAACATCTCATCGAAATGACGATGAAAAAAAAATCGTTTAGTTTCATAAACATGCAAGAAAGGAATAATATGCGAATAAGAGAGCCGATGATGTTCAACACTATTCAGTTTGTACCTATGATAAATTATAGAATATTTCGATTTTGCAGATTTGAA
Source organism: Lytechinus pictus (assembly GCF_037042905.1). NCBI lineage: Eukaryota > Metazoa > Echinodermata > Echinoidea > Temnopleuroida > Toxopneustidae > Lytechinus > Lytechinus pictus. The sequence goes on along the minus strand of NC_087245.1, from coordinate 5,137,835 downwards.
AATAAGGAAGCTCTTCTATTGGATCACATGTTACAAATATTGCAATTCAAGGAAGAACCAAACCTTGATCAAATTACAATGACGAAATATATATATATATATATATATATATATATATATATACATATAATCACATTCCACATAAGGTAATACAAAATAAATCGTGAGTGGGTGACGTCATCAATCGTGTATTTGCATATTGACCAGGATGTACATAACCATGAATTTTGTTTGCGAAAAAGGGCGAAACTTAAAAATGCTACAATTTCCTTACTTGATTTTTTAACCTCTTACTTGTTTCATACATCTCTCTTTATTCTTTTTCTTGTTGAAAAAAAAAATCCGTGACTGTACATGTGATACGCAAAAAATGATAAGGGAATATTTGTCTTCGATAATTCTGCAAAAATTTGCTAGAATACTGATTAAAAAGAAAAAATGAAATTCTATAATTTCAAAAGATTTTCATGTACAAAATAATTATTCAAGCCATTGTAACATTAGAATAAAATCAACGTGGCCTTCTTACAATATACAGGTACGAATTCTCGCTTTTATGTGGAGAGAAATCCATTTTGATGGATTATGTATCGCAGTGACGTATGCCATCTACACAGGAAAGTTTATTATCATAATGCCCTAAAATATGCTTCAGTAAACTTCCTCCCCTCCTCATATAGATGGACAGATCATTTCCACTCTCCACACAGGCATAGATTGGTTGCCAAACATCCAGAAAAATTGTCAAATTGGAATTTGTGTCGGTGCAATGCTTCACAACTAGCTAGTCTAACAATGCTGTACTCCTAACCTATACATGAACAAACAAAAAGCTTCACATAGGATATCATCAACATGTTGCTTAATGTTGCTGAAGATTCATTAAAGAGGAAAGGAAGCGTAAATCTTTTTATTTCTTCACGATCACGATGAATTCCGCACGGCATTCTCGTCCAAGAATAGAATCGAAGACTACAAAATGTCAGTAGATGTGAAGTTTCAATAACATTACGAAGAGATTAAAATATAAAATAAACATCTCCATCCGAATTTGAACCCCCACCCAAAAAAAGCACAATCTTGGGTCATGCTGCTAATATTGCTATTTTTAATTATTCAAAAATCATTATTTCTTAATTAGACATTAGCGCGTTGTGGCATTTTGCTGGAACAGCATATTTATATTCGAGATAATTGGACATTATAATTAACTGGCTCGTGTATAATTCATATTACTAATAATCGATAATCATAATAACAGGTAACATTCATAAAAACTTTAATTTAAATGTTTCTAAGCGGTGAATATTCATTACCCAAGCTTTTATAGCATTGCATTTTTTAGCATTTCGAAGAATCAAATTTCTACCGAGGGCCCAGATACCCCAGCTGAGTCGAGCGTGACACATGGAAAAACACGTTGCAAAAGGACGTTAGTGTGCAGAAGCGGGAAATGAACCTGAACATCAGTGTGATCCATAGTCTTGAGACATATGTACCAGGCAACTAAACCACGACACGTCTACAAATCCACATGACTATGTTAACTGTTCAGCCTTTCTTGTCAGTATTAAAAGGTATCTCAAACACAGACTGATGATCTCAAAGGCTAGAGGTTCACCGTGATAGCTCTAAAGGTATATGCTGGACAAAGAATACCTAATGAGTCATGGTTGATAAAACACCCAAGTCGATCCCCCCCCCCAAAAAAAAAAGGGGGGGCAGGTCCAGGGTATGTTATTGATCCCCTTTGAGTTCATTCCACTTGAAACGCAAAATAAAACTGGCTAGAATGGATGTTGCAAACCACTGAGGACTTGAATTCGTAATTAAGTTACGTACGTCTTGTTTGTTCTATCGGCAAATGACACTCACAAAAACAAATATTAATTCTATTTTGGAGGAAGCACTTCTGCTGATACTTTATTTTAAGTTGTTATTTATTGAATTCATTCAACCCATCAATACAATATCATATTTTTGTCCTTTTCGAATAACATTATAGAAATTAAATATACATAGTTGTTTCATCATTCATTTGACTTGATCAAAAAGAAGTATCTGCAACAATACAGTGCGTCCCACAAAAAACGAAACCGAGATTTATCGATGATTTATCATAACTTAATCACAAATACAATAGACAAATGACCTACTATTGTAAAGCTTAGAATCTCCTCTTTCATCTGAAATTATTTAGATTAGTTCTCATTCACACATGAGTGAGCAAAAACAATTTGAAGAGGGGATATCTAAAATTCATTTGGCGGGCTGTATCTAGGTTTCAAAAAGAAAACCACATTTTTAAAAAGCTCAATATCTGCTCTTTAATTTGATACCTCAATTACAGAAAATGGTCAAGAAATAACAAAGTTCTGGTTATTTGAATTATGGCTTGAATTTCAATAATTTCATAAAATTAAGATGTTCTACAGGCTAGCGTTCAAACTCACTTGACACTCCGTTATGTTGACGATCAGCCATGCATTGAGTCTTTTGTTAACCATGCGATAGCTTCTGTGGGAAACCGGTGTAAACACGTTTATTTAATGAAATTATGGAAATACAAACATTGTTTCGAGGGAACATAACTTTTTTATTTCTTGACCATTTTTGTGATTAAGGTATCAAATAAAAGAGCAGATATTGAACTTTTTAGGCATGTGATTTTCTTTTTGAAATTCAGATATCCCCCGCCAAATGAGTTTTTGGTATCCTGTCTTCAAATTGTTTTTGCTCACTCATGCGTGAATGGGGAATAATCTAAGTAATATCAGATGGAAGAAGATATTCTAAGCTTTACATTGGTAGGTCATTTGTCTATTGTATTTGTGATTAAGTTATGATAAATCATCGCTTAATCTCGGTTTCGTTTTTTCTGGGACGCACTGTATATACATAGGTAAATACCGTTAATAACGATTAAGTATATTTTACATCAAAATGATTTGTAATATGAAACTCATATATTGTGTACTACCACGTACTGCATGAATTGAATTAAGTAAAAATATGTAAACCTGAAGGACAGGAAACCCAACACCATACACATAAACACATAAACATCAAAACAGTAACAATGGAACAAACACAAAAATACATAAACATCAAACTAAATAATCATCGTTAACAGTAACGTACCTTGGGTCACGGCACTGAAGGGGCACCAGCAAAAAAACAACAACAACAACAAACAAGCAAACATCAAGAAGCATCGCACAGAAAAAAAACGATAATAATAATCGTCGTCAACATTTTCCTCATGATTACAATAGCAGTATGATTAGTAATCAATTCTCCTTGAAAATATTGATTTAGATGAAAATATTATTATACCTTCATTTCCCAGAATGAATGCACAAGACCCTAGATAATTATGTGGACCTGTATGCTATAGCCTCATCGAGGTCTCAATATCAGCAAGGATTATCTTTCCGTTGCAGCTGCCACTGTATCAGTGAAAATGAGTTTGGTAATTGTTTTGTTGGGTTCGTAAGTTTTAGTGTGATGTATTAAACTCGGGTTCTTAAGATTCAAATGTGTTTCTACTTTAATGCTTGACGGAAGATGACGGAAACAATATTGTTCCACCGAATCGCATTTGCATTCTAGGAAACCATTACAAACATCGCCTGATCGAACATCTGTACGCACGAAATGATAAATCACAATACACACACACCATGTACACGTCGAATCTACCGAAATGAGCATACCATTAAATTTACAAATTACATTAACTGATTTAAGTGTCGTGATTAAATATAAACATAAAATAGAATATATTCAAATGATGGGTTGGTTTGACTCGTCATGTTTTATAAAAATGTTCCTCAATGCAACGATGGAATAAGTTTCCATTTGGGATGATAAATCGAAAAGATCACTTTCTTGATCAGAATACTGTGTGGCGCGTTTGGTCTACAATTTCAGTTATTTTCATTTTCATTAAGAACACTTTTTAACTAAAAGATAATAATGACTTATACAATGAAAATTCTTCAGAAAAATATAACACATTGGCCCATTGTTTACAATGACCAAATATTGCCTTCAAGATAATGGTATTTTGAAAATTTCCAACAAGAAACTATCAGTAACATTTGCCTTTTTGTTATTAGATGGTTATGGTGATGAATGTCTATATATATATATATAGGTGAATATCAAATGATGTTTGATGTAGTTCTCTCCTACTGAGATCGAAAGGTTGCGTGTTTTTTACAATACATACGTTGTGGAATTAACCTGTAATCATAAAACAATATACTCAACTGATTCGTAAACAACAGCTGGATGTATTACCTACGAAGAAGAGTTTGAGCTGAGACGTAGCTTTTTACTCAAGCTAAATTTGCCAGTACTGCTTATCGATATGGACAGAGCGTTTGATAATTTAATGTACATGACCTCATCACAACATACATTTTCTCTTATCAAAATTCTTACGCAATCTGCTTAAAACGATTCAAACTAACGAATGATCACGGAGTGTATATCAGTGTACTTGAGTTACATCTGTGTGTGATATTCAAGGCAGGATTTCAATTTGTAATTAATCGTATTGATTGTAATTTTTTTTGTCAAATAAAACACATATGGCAACCAATGGATCACTTTTCTTTCAATAAAGACTGAAGATCATTGAGAGGTTTGGGTATGAAATAGTGAAATTTGATGATACTATAGCCTTTTATTACTAGGATATTTTCGAATTTCGCTTGTTTTTTCTGCCATTAGAGTAATGGCTGTGATATTGGCCGTCATTTGAGTTGGAAAACATTTAACAATGATTGGGGGTAAGCCCGATGACTGCATGTGTCAACAAAAAGAACTCGTCATGACTAGGTAAAAATAGGAAACATTCACAGATGACAGAAACTTTTCACAGAATCTTATTTACCTTCTTTCTTGCAAAACCGGCAAGAACAAATTGATTTTCTTTTTCACGTCTTACTAGAAATATTGAGTCAACTGATCAAAAAGGCATTCGTAGTGCCCTCGTGAGTATATCGTCACTCATAAAGTTCACAACCCTTTATCTTTATACAATTATAAAAACAATGTCATTTTTCAGTATGTCCCCTTTCTTTAAAAGTACCGCTTCTCTCAACTTTTCGTCTTACATCATGTTTACATTTCTCCAAACATTCGAGTCTATAATGTTGACGGCAATACCAGCTGTGAAATACCTCGTGATGGAAATGTCATTATGTGGTATTCCTATCCAGTGATTCGGAGACATTTAATCCCCACATGATTGGCACCGCAATGTAAACTAGTTTAAACTCATGATGAAGTCATTGCAATATATTTCCCGACCCCTTTCAGATGAAGAAAAACAGACAATCTGGTGCCTAGGTGCATCTCAAGAATGGAGGGGCACATGATTACAATACCAGGAGCAAATCATCGTCGTGCGCAATAATTTGACGGCAACTCAAACGCAGAAAATCAATCTCTTCGTGTATCATTACAGTAATTCAGTGGAACACCTTTAAGCACGAGGTTCAATATTCGTGATCATTGCACAATGGACATATTGATAATTACATTTATACTTTACATGTAGCAGCAGCAGTAGTAGTAGTAGTAGTATTAGTAGAAGTAGAAGTGGTAGCAGCACTGTAGAAGTAGCTGTATAAACTTGTCACTGTTCATTCATACCTGGTTTGTTTTTAATGCATCATCACTTTGTTGATAAATTGATCTGTTTCAATTTTTTCCCTGGTTCCATCAATACATAATACATTACATAAACAAAACAAAAAAGTCTGTCGAATTCATTTACAATAATTTTTAAGGGCTATACACGGTTAAAGAATAAAGCAGTTAAAACCTCTGTTTCAATACTCTCCTGAAAATGATTAACCAATGAGCTACCACTTGGATTAACAGGGCATGTTTCTTGACTATACACTGATTCTTCAGAGTGTAACTATGAAATTTTCAAGGATGGAGTGATAACGAACTGCAAATAAATTCATACAGCTTATATGGTAGTGTGACCTTAATTCGCGCGTTACCTAATTTTGCGCACAGTCGAATATCACTAATTGTAATTAATATCTTGAAAAACTGATATCATCAACAGAAAAAGCGACCCAAAATTACTTCGTATGGTAATTTTCTTGAAGGTAAGGTCTCTATTTGTGAAAATATTGGCAAAACATTGGCAAATTTTGCGTCCGCTCCGAGAAAATCCGAACTTCTCGACAAGCATCAATAAATCGCCAGTTTGCAAGCAGAGGTCTCCAAAGTGGTAAGGAAAATGTGATACCAACCGAATTTATGGCATTTTAACCTCCATCTGATACAATTATCTTACCTTTACCTGCTTGATTTCGTTTCTAAAACTTTGCTAAGCGATCGTGCGCAAATTAAGGTCACACTATTTATGACACTTTTTCAGCCGAGCGTGCACTAGTCGATCGCCGTGGAATTTTGAGATCGCGATATACCAGCGAAACCCTTGACCTACTTTATAATTCCGTCAAGCAAATTTGACTTTGGGATCTTGCCTTCCGTCTGGTATTTATAATTTTGATTAATTTTGTGTGAACTGTGAGAAATGTTTGATTGAAAATCAACTTCATGGTAATTTTTAAATGTGCGCAAATTATGGTCACCCCATCATACATTGCTAAAGGAGTATAAAAGAATACACTGTACATTGTGCAAAATGCACTGTAGCCTGTGATACCAAAGTGTAATGCCCCTGGTTTAATGGGAAACTTATTGATAATGATTTGTCTCTCTTTATTTTGTATTATTCACTATGGTATTGAAGCCCAGCCTACGAAAGCCCAATGGCCTCTAATGGCTCCCCATAATCTTTGTATTTATATGTCATATGTCATATATTCATTGTATTATAAATATAATTGAGAATATATTCGATATAATCGATTACGAAACATGAATGGCTATACGTGGAAAGTCCGGGGTTCGATTCCCGACCGCGGCACCTATGCCCGTGAGCAAGGCATTTAATTTCCAATGCTCTTTTATCCTACTTTCAAATAAATGGAAATGCTTTATGCATTATTGGTAACTACGTGTGCAAGTGTTTTTTTTTTTATAGAATATTAAACACCTGAAATTGTATATATCAAAGCCTAATTGCGTCCTGAAATTGGGCAAAATATTGTATGATGACAGTTTCAAAATGTGAAAAAATCAGAATAACTTTTATATCAACATTTTACAAATTTTCCAAACTTTCACAATACAAAAAAAAAAGTGTGTTGGCATATGTATTTTATGATCTTATGTGTCATAGTTGCGGCCACATGCGGCCAGTCGAGTAATTTCAAATCGTACTTAAAGAAATATTGCAACATTTGTTTTTGCTTTCCCCTGCTTTTTCAAAAAGCGAACAATGTTGCTGCTCATACTATCCGACCAGAGACAGTGAAAACTAATCATGATAACTGAATCTGCAAGAAAGATCCAAGGTACGTCTAACGCATTTTATCTGTGCGGCATCAAACGTGACTTGAAAGGGAATGAGATAGATGATACTCCACCCTTATTTATCCCCATGCTATTCGCTGACAAAAAGGTGCTCAAATGGAGAAAAGGTGTTATTACGCTCATGACCTTAGGCATGGGACGATACACCTTTACTAATCATAGTTCTCAAATATACCAATGTAATCCGTATAAAGATAATATTTACTCATTCACATATGAACCCTATTCAACAACGCATCGAAAGGCTTTTTCTAAAAATCAATATAAAAAAGATTCATCAAAGACGCTCATGTATCAATCAAATAATAGGTAAGGTACCCAGAGAAAACTAAATTATCTCTATAGTGAGAACCATGGTTATCTCAGTGTAAAGAAAAACCGTACAGCAACAATCCCCGCGTACTTTTTAAAATATTCTATTAATTCATCTTTAAAAAAATGAAAATACATCCTCGCAAAAAACACAGACTCTCAGTCCTACACACACACACACACACACACACACATGCAGAAACTACATTCAGAACGTAAACATACTTTAAACACTGTACACCCTGTGTGTACTACCCACCGATACAGTGGCGTACCGTGGGTCACGGCATTGGGGGGCACAAGCAAGAATTTTGAGTCACCTAGTGAGTGCGCTTCGCGCACTCAGTTGCTAGGTATGCTGACCTAATAGAGACATTTTAAGGACAGTGTCATTAAAATGATATGTATGTCACTGATCACATAATGCGAGCGCGAAGCGCGAGCTGAAAACTTTTGATATTCAGACCTAAAAGAGGTACATTATAAGCAAATTTTTGTAATCATGGTGTGTACCTGTCTCGCTAAACAAACAATGTGAACGCGAAGCGCGAGCTGAAATTTTTGTGTATATTGACCCCAAACGGACAATTTAAGGACTATATTTTAGGAATCTATTAAGAGTATACATATCTCACCATAGTAATCTAATGCGAGTGCCAAGCGCTTGCTGATTTTGTTAGAATTATATGCATCCAAAAACATAAAGCACGTGGAGTCATTGTAATCATGATTAACATGCGCATCTCACTAATCAAATATTGCGAGCGTGAAGCGCGAGCTGAAAATTTAGGAAATTCAGACCTGAATAGGGACATTTTAAGGCTTGTTTGTAGGAATTCACGAAGACCATACGAATTGTCATTAAACAAATGAAGCGAGCGCGAAGCGCGAGCTGAAATTTTTGTATATATTTACCCCAAACATGGATATTTTAAGGACTATTTTTTAAAAAAATCCATTAAGAGTACACATATCTCACCATAGTCATCTAATGCGAGTGCCAAGCGCATGCTGATTTTGTTAGAATTACACCTAAAGACATACTTTTTGTAGTCATTGTAGTCATGATTATCATACGCATCTCAATAGTCAAATATTGCGAGCGCGAAGCGCGAGGAGAAAAATTAGGAAATTCAAACCTGAAGAGGGGCATTCTAAGGCTTGTTTGTAGGAATTCAAGTAGACCATGCGTATTTCACTAACCAAATGATGCGAGCGCACGCTGTAATTTTTTATATGCAGATCAGAAAAAGGGACATTTTAAGGACTGATTTTAGGAATTCATGAAGAGCAGACATATCTCACTAATCCACTAATGCGAACGTAAGCACGGACGAGAAATGTTTTATATTAAGACCTTAAAATGATATTTTACTACATAAAACAATAATAATTCGAAGTGCGAGGAAATATATTTGGTGTATATTGACTTGAAAACGGGAGGTTTTAGTACAACAGGATTATATATCTCGTTAAACAGACAATGCGAGCATCAGGAACAATGAAGACATAGGCCCTGAGCAAATTATGTTTCATAAAGTTATGATTTTTTTTATTTTAATGTAATATAACATAACATTATTATAATATAATATAACATAATTAACAATAAGTTCTTCCTTCCCACTACGTTTCTCTCACTTTCTCCCTCTTTTTCTCTTTCTCCCCGTTTTTTTTTTTTTTTTTTTTTTTTGGCCAGCCGATTGGGGGGGGCACGTGCCCCCCATGCCCCCCCCCCCGTAGTTACGCCACTGCAATATGGACTACGAGCTGAATTTTGAAAATACAAGATAATGAGAATCGTGGAGCTAAAAACAGTATGCACGTTACAAACAGTGAGTTCACATCTTAGGTAGATCATACAAACCACGAGAGAATGCGATTTCGGTAAATTCAATAAACTTATTTGTAAAATTCAGTGATCACTACCTTTAGACAGATCAAAGTAACATGATTCATGCCTATACTGTTTCTAAGGTCTGGTGCCAGGTTAGAATCCGATGCTGATTCGAAGTCACATCATTTCAAGTACCATTTATGAATTGTCTTATGATGAACACATCCAATTAAATGTTAGAAAACATAGCTGAAACAAAAAGGAACGTGACGTTCAAACATGTTTTCAGTTTTACAAAAGACAAATAACAAAATGATGAGGTGGTGATAGATTCGACTGACAGGCGATACGTGGGCTTGCGTTTTGTGCGTGAGAAAATGTTCATTCGTATTTCGAATCAAAATTTTATAGCCGATTTCACGGCTGTCTTTCTTCTTCAGGCAAGTGAATAATGGCGCGATAAAATGTGCAGTATTTTTATGAAAATAGTCGTCTGAAATACTCTGTATATTTCCATACATTACAAACATTATCCTCGTCTTGATAAATTATGATATATAATTATTTTGGGTAATATTTTTAAAGGAAAGAGCTGACAAACTATTGCATATGCCTGTCTATACGACGGGATTTTTAATCGCTAGACAATTTACTATGAATTTGTGAAAGTTTTCCGTTGAAGTAAAATTTTGAAGGTCACCTTGCACTTTCTTTTCTGAGCTGATGTTCCTTAAATGTATTTCGTCTTTCCTTGAATTGTACGTCTGGAGTTTATTTTTATTTTCTTGTAATTTCGCTTGAAATTGTCTTGTCCGAGCAAGTTCACTTTAGTACGATAACAGTTTCAGTAATGAATTTATTTGTCATTGCAGATTAATATTCATGGAAGCGATTTTCAATCTGAGCACGTCTCACCATCTTAATACCGATTACTATCCATATAGCCAATGAGATAGTTCTCATATACTGCGTCAATATGCCTACCTTTGCATTCTAATTAAATAATGTAAGAAGGTAGTGAAAAACGAATGAGAGAGAGAAAGAAGAAGAATAGATGGTGAGGTACGGAGCGTATAAGCCTACCTTGCTTGGTAATGCCCCCGTACCTCGGATGTCTCTGTCAAGGTTCTACAATAAATTACACTTTCTTTTACCAGTGATTTGAAATATAGATTTCCACCGTTCACAAAAAGTTCATAGATATTAAACAAATTGAGAATGTTCCCCTCATAATCAGAGAAAATGAAAAAATAATAATTCAGTTATTCTTACCTTCACCAGTGACTTTGATGTAGAACCATTTAGATCCACATCGTTCCCCCCTCCCCCCCCCAAAAAAAAAAATATATATATATGCATGTATATATTAAAGTTTCACGTAGTGGCTTCGGTAAGAAAGTGAAAAAACAATAATTCAGTTATTCTTACCTTCATATATATATATATATATATATATATATATATATATATATATATATATATATATATATATATATTAAAGTTTCACGTGGTGGCTTCGGTAAGAAAGTGTGGTATCTGATACCACACATTGTAAACTCCTGAAGAAGACGGAGGACCGTCAATACACAAATAATTATGTAGTTAATTATCTATGATTGAGTCGTGAATAAAATCGAGAATTACGCCGAGGCGTATGCTGTAAGTTGAAGGTTTTCTACCATACAATTTCAGCAGTAACACTAAAAACTCGTAACCCTTATCAATAGTTATGTAAGAAATCCTTGCACATGACATTAATTCAGTTCCTACTTTCGTTGAAGAATTTGTAAATAAAGATCATGTCATAACTTTCAGAGCATTATGATCAAATGGAAAACAAAATCAACTGAGACGCATGCTTCTAATAATGAATTTGGATATTGAATTATTGTCGGCGAATGTTAAAAAATATTGAAAATAGACTTTAAAAGATCCGTTCTTGGTAGGCCTAATTTCATCATGATTTACACAAATTATTTTTTATTTTCCTGGTCGATGAGAGGATGGATTGCAGGTCGGATATTTGCATAGAGATATATGCAAACTAGTAATACATCTCTATGGTCATTTGATATTAAATAATTGTAAGTCACGTGATGTGTGTGCTGACATCCAGCAGCTTCGAAACTGGAAGAGGGGCAACCGCCCCCTATTATGTTTTGTTTAATTAGTAGAAAAAAAGGAGAAATAAATAAAAATGCAGAGGCCTGTGTCATGTATCTGTATAATACCCCGATAATACAATTAAGATACAAGGTAAAACATTCTCATTAAGTTGTTGCAAATTGGACTTTGACATCCCTTGCTCATCCTAAATGGCGGCATCGACATTTGATGTTTATGCCAATTGATTCCAAATAATTGCCCAATGACGATACCATGACTACATTAATAAGAAAATGAGTCCTTGTAATCAATATGATGAAAGTTTGTGGCAAAGTAGCCCGGCTGCAATTCTTGATTGTCACGTCATAACCATTTTTAATTTATCTATATCTGTGGGGTACGTATCCGTTGGAAAAAAGAGAAGGGGAGATAAAAGATGATAATTTTATGTGGAATATTTTAATCTCGTATCGTTGTTCGACAGTCACTTAATGTGGTACGCTCTGCACTTTCCATCATCATTTATTCCTCGTTTACACTTGTTACTACCATATTACGATGAATTAGTCCGCGAAGTTTATGTGGCATCGTAGGGGGCTACAGCTACGATTTTTTGTGCTTAAATTATTTTCAGCCATCGGACGATTTTTTTTCAGTTCGTACTGGTATCCCTATTCTAATAGTACTGTTCTTCGCTGATCGTAGGGTGTCACTAAAGCCCCTTTCACAATTGACGTACGACCATTTGCGACCTTTTGGTCGTGCGACAGGCTGCAACAGGCATCAATCGCTAGTCATCTCATAAGATCGCACAGAGGCTTTCACAGTTGCAACAGCTGTCGTACAACAAAAACAACCAGTAAACCCCGTTGCACGAGTAAGTCGCATATGCTCTTATTGTGCTCGTGCGATCACATGCGAGTGTTGCACGAGGGATTGCGAGTGGAACGGTCGCATACATGCGAATGAAATGGTAGTGCAATGTTGTAAGCCGTTGCGATCGGTCTTGCAACAGTCTTAAGGCCCATATTATTATCGCAACCAGTCGCAAGACAGGTCTCTGTACATGTAGGTCGCTTGCACATGTGCAAGTGTTGCACGACCTCCAGTCAAGTAAATGCGACTACTTAGTTGTGCCACCTCTCGCACCAAGTCGTACAACGTTGAACAACACTCACACGATGATCGCCCGACCGATGGTACGATCCCGGGTACGGCCTGATGCGAGTGAATCGATCGTATTTGATCGCGTTCGGATTTTGAACATGTTCAAAGTTCAGATGTGACCAGCCACGACCACCTCGAGTTCGTGCGACCGTCTACAACGACTGCGAGTGCTCGCAAGACACCAAGAGATCGATCGTGCAACAACAAGAAAAAACTGTTGCAGGCGGTCGTAAACTGGTCGGACGTCAATTGTGAAAGGGGCTGAACGGTCGCATACATGCGAATGCAACGGTAGTGGAATGTAGTAAGCCGTAATTTCGATCGGTCTTGCAACAGTCTCATATTATCGCACCCAGTCGCAAGACTGGTCTCTGTAGGTCTCCAGCACATGTGCAAGTGTTGTACGACCTCCAGTCGACTAAATGCGACTATACTTAGTTGTGCCACCTCTCGCACCAAGTCGTACAACGTTGAACAACACTCACACGATGATCGCCCGACCGATGGTACGACCTGTTGCGAGTGAATCAATCGTATTTGATCGCGTTTGGATTTTGAACATGTTCAAAGTTCAGATGCGACCAGTCACGATCACCTCCGACCACCTCGAGTTTGTGCGATCGTCTACAACGACTGCGAGTGCTCGCAAGACACCAAGGGATCGATCGTGCAACAACAAGAAAAAACTGTTGCAGGTGGTCGTAAACAGGTCGTACGTCAATTGTGAAAGGGGCTTTAACTAGCACGCATGCTCTTCTGCGGACAGTCCGTATATTAAACGATTGCACCCTGTGCTGATCGTACGTCGACACTGCGTTGATCGTATGATACCCTTAATATTTTAAGCGCTACAATTATACGATCTTGAACAAATGAACCGACCCTTTAATGATCATGAATCCATAAGAAAATCGTACGATAATCACATAGACGTCGCAAGCCACCTTTAGGAGATCCTGCGATTATCAAGATACGAATATCCTATACGATAATCGTAAACCGAATGTTAAAGACGCATCAATGTTAGACTGGCTTGTAATGACACTTATGCCTGTTAGCAAAATGTGTGCCCAAAGACATTCCAAGATTTTCCTGGTAAGTCCGTGTGGGCGTACGCAGGTGTGTTGATCTACAAGAATCATTGTCCCAAATATCAAAACTCATTATGAATACAAAAGCTGACGAAAATTAAGCACCGTCATTCATATTAAATGGGTATCCTGGCAGTTCCGAGCCCTTTGAAGAGAAAATACGAAAATCTTAAATCCATCAGTCTTCTGTCAATATCCTCTTGGCGTCTATCACCTCATGATTTATGCATGATATCAGGGTGATTCCTTCATGGCAATGACACAGTGCACCCCCAATACTTATGTGGAAGACTACTTCTTCAACCTCAATGGGATATGTTTATGTCACTTCCACTTTTTGATGAGACGAAATCAAGTAAGATTCTACACTTTCTCATGTCAATGGTGAATTGGCAAGCCCATGAATATTTTTTAAAACGGGGTAATTATGTATAATTACAAATTAGGTAAGTCTCACATTTTACATAGACAATAGCAATTTGGAATAGATACTCAGATTGGATGGCGCAGCACTATGAAAAGAACATCTTAAGATGTGAGTCTTGTATTATTTCGGTCGCTGAGATCTGTCGTCCATTGAAATTATCAATAAATTATCAATAAATAATCACACAAATTATTTGACTATATATATATATATATGATTGATCTGCGCTTTATAATCATCAATATTGTGCTTAATTGGGAAATCGTAATTCAATGGAATAAGCCTACCTCCATTGAATGTACTAAAGTTATCAGATATTTGCTTCTAGGGATAAATAGCAGACCAAAATAACTCCATTTACGGCCCATCCTTGAAAAAAACAGCATAAAGTCCCCGTCAAATATTCTACATAAATTACTCTAATTGGGATCAATTAATTAAAGACAAAAAAATTGTCTTCATATCTAAAATCAAAGAGTATGATTTTTTTCTCTTGATATCACGATTTTTGAAGTCAATAACTTTAATCTTAATATAAACGAAAGACCCAGCAGATAGAATGGATGGAAGCAAATAAAAAAACGTTGTCATCTGTCCGCTTTAAAGCTCATTTCAATGGAATGAAATGAAAATACGTTTGAAATATACCTAAATAAATAGTATCATATTAATACCATCTGTAACATAATTACTCGGAATAAAAATGTCCATTCCGCGTAAAAATATACTGCACAGGGCCCTTGGAACGATTTTTTTCATAAATAATGTAGGTCGTTTTGTTACATTTCGGCTATTTACCATACCGAACAGATTTCCAGAGGGTGCTGCCTATGGAAAATAAGAGACACAGCACCCAAAAGGAAAATCTTTGGGGTGCTTCACCCCAGCAGCCCCCGCTTCCAAGGGCCATGATGCTGGATTACAAAGATAATGATACAGTATTTCGATGGTTCTTTTATGCGCGTTAAGTTTTTAAATCTTTAGCATTCTAGAAAGATTGGATTGAAATTTAATGTGTAGCATTCTTTAAAGATGGGGTTGATACATACACTGTATTTCATACAATCGCTTTTTCTTCATGATCATGAATCTTTCTGCATTTTTCGAGACGAGATCGAAATAACAGGTCAAAATTCTTTATCCAAACCTGTTTTGGCCTATATCCTCATAATCTTGCATGGTTACCATTACTTTGTTTGAGGAATAACATGGATGGACAGACATTACACCACACTGTGCTTGGTGGCTTAATCCTTAAAGGACAAGTCCACCCTTACAAAAAATGGATTTTAATAAAAAATAAAAATCCAACAAGCACAACACTGAAAATTTCATCAAAATCGGATATAAAATAAGAAAGTTATTACATTTTTAAGTTTCGCTTAATTTCACAAAATAGTTATATATACATATCCCGGTCGGTATGTAAATGAGGGAACTGATGACATCACTCACTATTTCTTTTGTGTTTTATTACATGAAATGTGAAACAATCGGATTTTCTCCTCATTGTCCTGTGAAACAAAGTTTTATTTCGCCCTGAACATGTGGAATTACCACTGTGTAACATGTTATGGTTCAGTCAAGTTGGTCTTTATTGTCAAATTTGTAAAAATTGAAATATTGTATAATTGAAACAATAAAAAACAAAAGAAATAGTGAGAGAGGGACATCATCGATTCTTTCATTTGCATGTGACTGAATTATTGTGCATATAACTATTTTGTGAGAAATAAGCGAAACTTTAAAATGTCATAACTTTTTTATTTTACATCCGATTTTGATGAAATTTTTAGCATTATGCTTGTCTGATTTTTCTAAATTGATTCAAATCAACATTTTTCTGAGGTGGACTTGACCTTTAACATTATCATCCGTAATCTGCATTTATATTCGAATCTGGGAGTTGCTGGTCACTGGAAGTGGATGCAGTGTGCAGCAATTTTTAGTCCTGTGGAGCTGTAGGCTAAAAAATAACAGAATCCATTTTTTCATGAACTGCGACATAGCCTAGAGTTCATCTCCTAAATGTCATTTTCTCTGCCCCATCCAACACATCTCTCTTGCAAACATTACCCCAGTCACATCTTTTTCATAACTCCCCTCCCCTCTGTCACATGTAATTGTGTCAACACCTTAACATACTTTACTTACTATGAAATATAGAAGATATCAGACACAAGAGAGCTTCCTGCAGAAGCAGCCGTATAGGGTATCGAATCACGGCCATAGCATCATTACTCATATCATATTCAACCCTTTCCATCATCTTGAGTTGATAGGATGGCTTCACAGGCAGTAATTACAAAGGACTGCTGGGGCGTTAAAAAGTGATGTCACCTAACTGGCTCCACTAGTCAAACATGACGATATAATCGCTTCTCAATTCAGCTGAAAGAAATCTTTTACAGTTATCAAGGAATGAAAGGACGTTAACCTTTAGTTCAAGCTAAGAAACACATTGGAAATATGAGTGACCTGTATCATATTTACAACCAGCCTTCATCGGTAAGCTTGTTCCTTGAATGACAAACAGATCCCATTAAGGACAAAGCAAGAATAAGTAAAATCAGGTTTCTTCGGGGTTTTCATTATTTTGAACTTAAAAATTATTTTTATTGCAATATGAGAATGCTCACCCAGTATGTCTCTTTCGCAATGCAATCACGGAAACTCTTAGTTTCGAATAAGTTATCATTGTAGAGTGAACAAATAATTAAACTTTCTTTTCAATTTTTTTTCGAGTAAATATGATATTGTTACTTCACACACATTAAATGAAAACAAATGGTTTGACTGTGGACATAACATGTTTATTGATAGTTATGTGTAGGTGTCCAATATTATTCTTCATTAAATCTGATTAGGTCAAATTAATGATATATGACCTCCTTTCGTATTTATCCTTTAATTCTTGTAAAATGCATTATCTGTGATAGATATTGTAGACGATGAAGTTTAGATAAAGAATGATGAAACACAAAATAAGAAGTTGCAATATTGATAGACCAGTGAGCGGTAACCAATTGCACGTACACATCGTCACGTAAACAAATAGGTCCATGAGGTAAAAAGTACAATTTTACTCATCTAAGCTTCATTAACTTCGTGAAATCATTAATTCAAGTCGCTTTGAGAATGAACTTAACCGATTCACAATATTTTTATTAGCTTTTACTCTTTCCGTTTTTTATGATATCTCATTTGAAAACAATTATCCTTTTCACCAATTCAAGTCATGGCAGACAATACTTGAGTTAAAACACTAAGAATATCATCCAAGTGCCACGACCTCTTTACATAATTTACCACTTATTACATTTCTGGGGAATGATCTAAGGCGATGGGCTAATGTCCACCACAAATGATGTCTGCAGTGGTGTACGCATCATTAACTCGTAATTGAAAGAATTACAATAAGGGCGTGTTTGGGTTTTTGCACTAGTATCAAACTCTAATAGTGATTACGAAATCGTTCGTAGACATGAAAACATTATGCAATAAGGACAGACCAATGGAATCTCGCGAAAGTCTTATCCATGGGAAATTATGGGAATGCTAGTATGAATTAGTTTATACCAGCTAATGGTCAATCAATATTCAATAATACAACCAACAAGGATTGTAAAGTTGCACTTTATTGATGATATTCACTGTTAGGTTTAGTTATCGGCAACTGCGCCCAGGGGAAATAGGATGTTCAATATTGTGAATAATAATTTTCTTCCTGGCAAGCGGACTCATTTACTCATCATTTTTTCCACGAGACATAACCCACATACATGTATCTTTGCAGGGATGAATGTACTTTCATATACAGGCCTGGATATTTTTTTTCTTATCTGCGGGACATTACATTATTCGCCCCGCACTGAAGCACGGGGACATACTTATGATATCATATTCCCATCATCATAACAGGCATGCGTGAATGGCATCAGACTTGATTGAATTCTAAATTTGATCATTGTGGTCTAATGGGAAACATTGTTCACTTTAATCTGTGTATTGTTAACGTATGGATATCTGTATAAGTTTTCCATCATACACGGTACTTTTCTACTAAGTAAGTAGAAGGTTAAAATCAAAATTCTAATGTTGGCTTGCTCAAATTAACCATTTCTTGGCATTGTTAATTCCTCATTTCTAAAGCTCAAATGAACCATTTCTTGGCATTGTTAATTCCTCATTTCTAAAGCTCAAATGAACCATTTCTTGGCATTGTAAATTCCTCATTTCTAAAGCTCAAATGAACCATTTCTTGGCATTGTAAATTCCTCATTTCTAAAGCACTCATGAAGGTCCGGTACAATCCTACTTTGAAAATAAATTACAAAACTATAACATGTCAAACATTTTTATGAAAAGGTGCGTTATTTTGACTCCCCTCCCTCAACCCACCCTTTCGAGAAAAGCTCCCCCGGTTTTCTCGAAAGGGTGCGGCCACCCCCACTGAGAAAGTAAATTTTACGGGTTTTTTTTTTCATTTTCGCGGCTGTTATTTTTATTTGAAAATAAAAATTAGCTGGGATAATACACGTTGCAAAAAAACGCACTAATTTTGTTAACAAAGTAATCAACTCAAACTAAACTGGTGATAAAAAAAATCAGCATCACAGCCTATTTCTCATACACTTCCATAAAATAAATGACCAATAAACCTCTAGCTTTAACGAAGTCATTGATATCATCATAGACTTACTAGTCAGAGTAGTAGGTCCATGATATCATTTAGATTGATATAAAACTTTCCTTTTTTATATAAAAGCTGATAAATGGTTACAATTCGCAATATCAAAATACAACACTCTTTCACAACATTGTCAGTTATTGATTCTTTCTGTTTGTTAACAATTTGCTTTATTTTGGGTTTTTTTGCCATTCATAGGAAAAAAAGATAAGTACATGAATAAGAAAGGTAGATGTCAAGTTATTCCAATATAAAACAACGAAGTGATCTGGTAGTCATTTTCACTGACACCTGTAACAAGTTCCTGAAAATTAATTATTCTGATTGCAAGAGAGTGAATTTTGCCGAAAGAAATCACAGGAAAAACGCTTAACAGAATGAAAGTCTCCAAGGTCTCTGGGGATTTCAGGGAGCGTTTGTCAGTGATTCTCACCGAAGGGTCCAATAAGTTATTGGGAATAACCTCATCTGATTGGCTAACTCTCACCGACGGGTCCAGTAAGCTACTAGGAATAGCCGCATCTGATTGGCCGATCCTCACCGACGGGTCCAATCAGCTACTAGGAATAACCTATCTGATTCTCACCAACGGGTCCTATAAGCTACTGGGAATAACCGTATCTGATTAGCTGATTCTCACCGAAGGGTCCAACAAGCTACTAGGAATAACCGCATCTGATTGGCTGATTCTCACCGAAGGGTCCAACAATGCTCTCCAGGTCAAAGTAAAACCAATGACCACTCTTCAAAAAGGAAAACGGAATTGATACTGACCAGGACCAAGAGGGTTTGACATAGATTGACCCATTGCCCAGGTACGCCAATCTAGGACGACTTGAGCATTTGTTCAACAACGATATATTATAATATACCTTAGAATTAATGATAGTGCATAGTAGAAAAGCAGCATCTTTATCATCATACTGACCCTAACTTGAGATGCGGACAATATTGCAAAAAGGTATTGAATACCTTGGGAAATTATAAAAAACAGTTAAGGTAACGGTTGTCAGCAATGAAATCGTTAGTCACCTTTAGTAGTTAGGAAGCTGTCTTATTCAATAATATCAAGAAGAAAATGTTAACATTCAACGAAATAAAAGCATTAGAATTTTCGTTCATTTACGTACCATAATCACCAATCTTCGTCGCCCTAATGTGCTCCTTAGGTACTAGTATTCAGTTGTTTTCTGCAAAATTGTGTTATTAAAAAAAACGTACATCATTAATGAGCCATGAGCATTTGGCAACATTAGCCCCCAATCTTTCTCTTACTCTCTCTCTCCCTTTTTTTTACCTTTATCTTTCTTATCTTTATTTCCCTCTCCCCTAAACACAAAGTCGCATCAATTTACGTTACCAAAAATCCAATGTTTCGGAAAATACAGAGCTAGAATAATCATGTTAGGTAAAATAGAATATACAACAAGAACCGTGATACCTATAAGAAACATCTGTCTCGAACAATAAATTGTTTTCGCTACAGACTCTAAAAAATATCAAAGTGGATAGTAAACCATCGATTTGGGCATTTCGTAAAGAGGACAGGCGTCTGGGAGTGAGACGACTCCCGGTCGTATGGGGATCAATTTTCAGGTGAAAAGCGAAATAAACCCCTGCCAATGTAGAAACTAGGTTAGGCGTGTAAATGGTACAGATACGATAAAAAGACACAATTTGACAAACCATCGAACTCTACTCAACTCTCGAGCTCATCACGAGCAGGATGCGATAGCTCGTTTCATAGGCGTAGAAATAGGCACAGAGGAGATGTACTTTATGAGTTAGTATAATTACAAATGGGAAGAAACATCACTGTAATATACTACGGGGGGGGGGGGGTCTAGAAAAGGTTTGACTTCATGACAGAAGGAAAAGTTTTCAGCGAATTAAATCAGTTCAAATAGAAACACTCGCTACACTGGGCAGGTGTCTAAAGTGCTTTTAGCAATGGTCTTTAATCAACGGCCTCCCATTTTTACTTGGAAACAGTTTTATTATGAGGGTGCTTGACTAACTCTATCTCAATATGACAGCAAATATGCAAGATTTTCCCTAATTTTCTCTATTTTTCCTAAAACTAGGGTCTCATTGCAATGACAGAAACAGTTTGTCATTTCAAAGTCTATTAATCTGGTTCCAGCAATCTATTCTTTATCCTAATAATGTCGATCGTTTGTAATACCAGGATACACCTCTGGGCTGCATGCATTAAGTACATGCATACTCATACACATATGATTATCTATTTATTTCACATTAACCTGATTCTCTGTCAAAATAAAGGCCGTGTGATATAAATTCAAGACATTGATTGATTATAAAGATAGTATACCGGCCGTGTATTAACAATACTGCTAACCAAATTTTGTGACGTTGATTTCCATCTTGTTTTGTTGCTTCAGAAAGTTAGCCAATCTTCTTGAAGCTAAATATGTTTAATAAAACACTAATTTCTTCAATACTATCATAATTGCTTTGATAATTGTCTAGAGATTTTTTTGTAAATCCTGAAGGCAGAATAACAAATACTTAAATAGAACCCCTATATGACATAGTAAATGATTGTAATTTATCAAGAATGTACATCGCTATATAATGAACATACTTGGCACTTTAATTTGTGATCCCTGTATGTTTTAATGTGTGCCTAATGTGACACAGACATCCCAATTTCTACAAAGTCAATATATTCGTTACTATAAGACTGAAAGAGAATTGTTTAAAATTCCCTGATATTAAACACTGCATTTTATTACATCAAAATATACATTTAGATGCTGTTTAATGAGAACTTAAACTTCTTTTTGAAAATTCAAAATTTTGACCATCAGTATTTAAGTGTTGGATGTTGACAATGGCAAATTCTAAAAATGGTGACCTAAAAAGACACATTTAGATACAATTACATTCTTCAAATGTTTATCTCTGCTCATTAATGTGACACCTTCATCAATAAAATGACCATAAAACGCTATTTCCTACGAATAATACAAGCTGTACCATTATCTTAACAAAGGAAAACTTTTTATTGCAGGATTTCATATAACAACAACCGGATTTTTGGTAATAATGAACCATGTAATCATACAATCTTTATTTTATTTACGGCTAATTGCCAGTGAAAGCAAATCAGTTTGATAAATTTACACGAGGACAAGCATGATTTTGAACAGAAATGGATCGTCTTTTCTCATTTTCCTGACTAAGGTGTCCCTTTAAAACTTTTAAGAGCATGAAGTAAACATGGTAAAAGATTTTGTTTTTTAATTTGATGTTCGGATAGTGTCAGTCAAATGACTTCATGCGCGAGCATGAATCATTATGAGAAGCATCAAAGACAAAAATTAAGCTTAATGTATGTCATTTGTAATATCAATAAGTTATGCTTAAGATAACAACATTTCGATTTGTTTTAATCTAATACATGTAATTCAGTCATGTAGTAAAGACTTTAGAGCTTCATTCGATTCGCGGTTGAAGGGATCTTCTTCGTTTCATATCAACAGTCCTGGAGGAAAACTTAACTTAAAGCCAGCTGTCCTTGTGTTTTCAAAAGAATGAACTAGAATAAGAATAAATTATATAGCTGGCTATTGAAAAGCCCTCCATAAATATTTTCAATCGGACTCTGAACATGACACTTCTGAACATATGCTATTTTAGGTAAAAGTTCAATATCGTATGCCGTGACCATGATTTTTATTATGTACTAATTGTGTTTCATCGTATGTAGTTACGGTTGGATAGACAATACCTACGAAAACAGATAAATTAATGTGTTATTATCAAAGCAGAAAGGGGTGTTTGAAAATAAATTATTGTCATTATCCCACAATTTCAAAACTATCTGAATGTCGTAGAAGACATCTTTATTCAATGTAAATTACTTTCATGTGTTTTTTTTCTATTTCATATTTCCTTATTTTCTATTCAACATTTTTGACTGATGTGTAGATTAGTTGGCATCTTCTCGGGGGCATGTTCTTAAGCAAGCAGTGATAGCGAAATGGAAAACGGTAAGCCTGAGAAACCAGATTTTTTTTTCTTATTCAATTCTAAGGAGTTATATAGGTCGGTCACATCTTGAGAGATATAATATCAAACTCACAATACAGCCATGACAGCTAAATAATACACGAATTCATATGGGGGCGTTGCGTACTTTATATCGCCCCAATACGTACACAAAAATAAACGAGGACATCAACCAATCACAGGTATATAAGCATGGTAAACTGATATAAAATATGAAGTGAAGGTGTACATTCTCGATCAAATTTCATGATTGGATTTACAAACTTGAGAGCATGCATTGATAATAAAACTCAAATTACATACGATATTGGGCTTGACACAATTTTTTTTCCGGAGACTTGTTGAACACCTCCCATTTAGAATAGACGTCTATATTCATGCAACCATTTCAAAGAGAAGCATATGGTAAGATTTATCTTTGTAAACACACATGCCTACAGATTTGTGAACATCAGAAGTGCAACCAACATTCATACCAAAAGACTGCAAGGTAACAAAAAGGTTATACTGTATTCTCGAGTTCTTGCCTCCAACTATGATAAAAGATGAACCTGGCGACATTAAACTTTCAGCTAAAATAAATTGATGATTATGGTAGCCAATGAAATTACTTATCCTTTATCTTTAAATACAGTTCTAACACATTACTTATTCTTTAAAAATGAAGAGGGGGGGGGTTATTGAATTGAATCGATACATCAAAAACGATCGCATATAAATGCAAAGAGCAAGTTACTTGTTTGAGAGTTCTTGTTCAGACTGCTTTCGCTGTGCCAATTGCCTTCAATTTGGCGCAAGCCACTTTTGATCCCCGGTATAGAAATTCTTAAATAACCACTGGAAATCTACCAGAGATGTCAAATCATGGATGCAGCAGGGGAGGTGGTTCAAGAGGCGTAGCGTGACCGCGAGTAATCATAATGTTCACGTTTTATGCGAATAATATTCTCTTGACTATCACCGCAGGAGAAATCTCGAAAAATATATATCTTAAAATGCTCATCTTTGTCTCACTCGCTCGCAAGTTTTGAAGAACCAACATAGCAACATCTCGGCCATCTAAAAATGTTTGGTTCATAATTCCATAGTTTGATGGCATAATGCTTTCTTCTTCCTTGCAGGCAACACAATATATATCTTAAAATGCTCATCTTTGTCTCACTCGCTCGCAAGTTTTGAAGAACCAACATAGCAACATCTCGGCCATCTAAAAATGTTTGGTTCATAATGCCATAGTTTGATGGCATAATGCTTTCTTCTTCCTTGCAGGCAACACTGCTTGACGCTCTATACAGCGGCGATCATTTCGTCTCATTTGCGATAAGATTAAAAATAATTTATTTTCTAATGATACACTTAGGATTGTGTCTAGACTTTAAAGTACCATGAAATTTCTTAAGGATTTATTAATTTTAATGTCAAAATGTTCAAGGCAGTCATTTTTTCCGCATTCCCTCTACTCTTCATTCAATACAGTTATACTATTAAATGTCATCGTCAAACCACTAGTTCCACACACACAGACACACACACACAACTTCAAACATTTGTTTATTGGTGAGGGTATGGTGTGTGTGTTTACATTTACAGAAACGGGACGAACTGAGGGTGAATAGAGATTTGAGTGTGAACAGGTCGGATGTGGATAGTGCGGTGCGAGTGTTGATGAATGATTTTGTACTAGTTCTTTTCAATTTTCCCTTATCTTGTATCAATCTGATTTGCAGATTTTTTTTTTTTTCAGTACCCTATTTCGCGAAAAATTAAATGTTCACGAACATTATGTTTGTTTACGTATGTGTATGTGTGTGGGGGTTAGGGTGTGTGTATAATTATGTTAATGCATGTTGAAGCTTGATGTAAAATGGAATTAGGGATGCAATGATAACATGATATGAAAAAGAATTATGCAAATCATTCAATATTAATTATCATTAAGTTACATAGAGGGTCGGGGCTCAGTTTATTTTTTTTATGTATAAAAATATGTTTTTAAGGCATTTCATTCCATCATTATTTGCTTCGGTTTTTGGGAAATATTTCTTGCATATTCTTGTTCCTATAAAATGACGATTTATAAATTTTGTTATATTTATATTGAGTTTATGTAAATCATTTGAGAAATCCTTAATAAAACATGTTGGCAAAAGGTGTTCCCGTGTTCGTGAATGACTGAGAATTTGTTTGTGGTTGCATGCGCGTGACAGATTGTGCGTGTTTTTAGACAATGTATATGCAGCAATTTATTTTGTCTTGCTGTACATACTTACATAATATTAAGCATTTAGCGATTTTCCATTGAACATGCTCAAAGCGCTTTACAATAAGAACATTAAATTCTACACTCCAAGTGCTTAAAAAATATATAAAGGGATATTACTGAAAAAACAATTTTTTGGGGGGCTTTTATTGAATACTAGTATAATGAAGAATATGAACGAATTTTGATCGTGAGACTATTCCATAATTATACTGGGACCACATGTTATACATTGATTACCTTTCTTGGAGTTCATTTAAGCAATTTGTTAACGAGAAGTGACTGTTCTTGAACGTAATGTATATAGAGATTGATGGACTGGAAAAAATAAACATGAAATGTATTGTCGTGTGAGGTTACTTAAGCACACGTAAACAAACAAAGCGAACCAATTTTATAAGTAATTCTTTTTCGGACCGGTAACCAGTGAAGGTCTTCGGATGTGAGTTCATTCGATTCTAGTTGTAAAGCGTTAGAAAACTAAGAACATCGCGTAAGGATGGAAGCAATAAAAGCATTTGTTTACTTTAAAAACTCTCCGTGATCAAAAGAAAGCCCGCTGAATAACCTTAGCACATTCTTTGATCTCTCCTACCCTTATCTTCTTTATCTCCCGACAAAAAAAAGATTTATTGCTGATTTCATTTCTTTCAAATCTGTAATAAATATGAAAACAGTTGCACCCATATGGTCACTTTGTGAGAGGGAAATCATACTCTTTGGAAACATTATTGGCAAAATGAAACAATTGTCATATTATTGAATCATCCGGGGGCAATGGAAATGACCGGAGAAAACAAATCAATGGCGTGTCGAATCTTTATCACAACACAGGAAGAAGACCGTAAATACTGTTTTAAGAGTTTATTTTCCAGGGTTGGATTCTTTCAGAAGAGTAATTACCGACGAGAGATGGGCCTACTCGTAACAAACGCTAGATAATGCACTTCTTTGGGTCAACTTTCATAACTTTGAAAGATAAAATATGATATTACCATTTAAAACGATAACCTTGTCAATGAGATTTTGAGCCAGTTCAGTAGTGTAATGAGGAACACATTTCAGGGTACACAATAAGGTTGATGGGGCAGGATTCATGTTAAGTCGTGAGCGGAGTAAAACATTGTCTTTTTCAAAATAAAAATCTAATTTGGGGATAGAATTTAAAATTCTATTCACAAAACAACGTCATATTTCACCATATAATCTGTCATTTTATTTCTTTACCCACTTCTCTTTCCTTTTTTTCTTCGTCTTGAAAATTTTGAAACGTCAATTGCCCCCCCCCTTCATCTCTCCGCCAGTGACCCAGTTCAAATATCTACATTTTAATTAAGTAGGATGATTGCTTTATCAATATACGCTGTCAAAATCAAAATTCAATTCAATTTCGAGGTGAGTATAAAATGGCTTATATCATATATAGTCTTTTTCTCATTTCATGCACATCTTTATGGGCAATTTCATCGCATGATGTCATACATTGCACGGGGTCTTACAGAGATCATGCGAATTCTGTGGAGTAACATAATAGATAAGATTGTTATAAAAGCAAGTTCCTGGTAAATTTCTATGGGCGGCTGTAAGGGCCAAAGTAAAATAATCAGCGGGTGAGTTCCGTTCGGGTAAATTTCAATGGGCGGCTGTTAGGGAAAAAAAAACGTTAATTAATTTTCGCTAAATAACCAATTGAAAAATATCAATTAAGCAGCATACAGAAGACTAACAATAAGACTGAGGGCAAGATTCTTTAAGGGTTAATCAATTTTGGCACCTTACCCCAAAAGATCCGGGTTATTTGGACCCATCTCACAGCCGAGGGGGGGGGGCGGAATCCGCCCCCCCCCCCTAAGATCTCGATCTCGCAAGCGCCGTGAAAATTTGCACGGTGGTAGTGTGCGATAAAATCTACAAGGCTGTATGGTTAATTTTTTTGAAATAATCAGATTTTTTATTTGATGATACATGCTAATTTATGCATCAAATAAAAAATTGCTCTTATCAACTATCATACATACAGACTCTTTGTAGGATCCCGATCAAATGTATTTCAAAAATATTGGTATCGCAATTTTTTTTCTTATGTATTTTATTGTTTTTTTTATTTCTTATGTATTTCTTTGTTTTTCGACTATTGTTTTTTGCTGTTTTTTCGATGGAAATTGTTGAAGACCTAATTCTGATCATAAACAAGACAAAATTGATTTAGTTTAATCAGTAAAATTAGAAATGATACATTTATGAATTTTGGCTAAATACACGATTTGCATTGGATTTGTACATGAATTCAGGTTTTTGAGCAGTTTTGGGTCGGACATGTGCTTACATAATGTTGCGTAATTTCGTAACCGCGTACCCGGGCATCGCAAATTTGGTCTCAACAGTTGTGCGAGATTTAAAAGTAAAAATTCAGCAAGCGGCGCGGTTGAAAAATTTCGCGCGGCGGATTTATCGCGAAAAATATAGAGGGGGGCGGATTCCCCCACCCCGGGCCTTTTAGGGTTGAGGCCGCCCATAGAAATTTACCCGAAAGAAAGTCACTCTGCATGTTACAGCAAGCCAGTAGAGAGGCTGGTCAAACGTATGTTGCCACCAAGCGCTACGATCTTACGATTTTGGACATCTTCTCCACTACGTTGACACTAAACAGGTATAATGTGTGCATTTATCCTTAATAATAAATAATAATAACAACATAGACACTTGTAATGGTTCGGTATCAATCACAAAAAGTTGTTCATGGCGCAGTAAAGATAATATCAAAAAGAAGAAAAATGGAAACCTAATAAAAAAGGGGGAAGAATTACATTATTTAAAAGCTTGAGTGAATAACAAGGTTTTCAGTGAATTTTTAAAGAGGTGAGACAAGAAATATTGCGGATGTCTTTTTGAAAGTTTATTCGATAAAATGGCCCAGCATATTTGAATGATTGATCCCCATGAATTATGGGATGTGGTACAGCAAGTAAGGATAAGCTTACAGACCTTAGGTTACGAGAGGGATTGTAAGGAGTTGTCAAGTTACAGTTGTAATGATGTGCAGTTCCGTGTAATAAATGAAAAAAGAGCAATTTAAAAACTATATGCGATGAACAACCGGTGACCAATGCCGAGATATGAGTAAAGGGGTTATGTGATTCCTCTTAGGGGACATGGTGACTATACGGACAGCATTGTGAAATGTTATATAGTAGAGCAGTGCAGAAATCAATTCCGTTGTTGATACTAAACAGACTGACTTATACTAGAGGCCAGATTTTACTGGACCTCTAAGAAGAACAGAGCCATTATATCAATGGCTCTGAATAAAGTGATCCATCCGTATCTTTTAAGTGTTTATATATTTATTTAATCTTATATCTTGTGCAATGCATTTTGTTGTGGTTGTTGTGATTTTATACGGTTAATAAAACCAAACCAAACAAGACATAGATAAACATGTATTAGAATAGAAAAATAACATTAAGATTTCTACACTTATTGATTACTGTGTATCCCTTCATATCATTTACCATAGCTTGAATGCCAAATTCCCCAAATTAAGTTATCGACTTATTCACAATTCTTCTCTATACAATGGAAGCGGTACACACCCATATTATCAAACACATTTCCAGAGAAACTTATAAGATCGTATAGTTCTAATAGTATTAAGGGGCTTTCACAATTGCTCGTGCGATCGTTTGCGATCATTTGGTCACAATACATGTTGCACAGAATCGCAACGGTTGTAAGCAGTCGCACCACCTATTGTGAAAGGGGCTTTACTGAACCTGATTTTTAATTTGGGGCAGACAGAATTGGTTATAGTATTTTATGTCATAAGAATCTGTCTAATCAATTCAAGATAATTATGGCAGCCCGGGGAGCCCTCTTGAAACTGCCAGCTTCATCTAGTCGTGAAACGATTTCTATGGTCGACGACATGATCGAAAATGATTTTGGTAAGGTTTTAAATGATATACAGATAAATTGAATTATTATGACAAACTAAAGGAGGTTATCAATCAAATTAGACTGTTTTCAATTGAAATATGCAAATTATTTTAATAATAATAATGTAACATGAAAAACGCTGGTATCCTTATGCAAATTACCCAAGGCTCCAACTGGCATTGAATGTATGGAAATTCTAGTTCATAAGCAGTATTTTCATGAAAAGTTTAATTATTCTTGTGAGAACTATGTGATGTATACATTGGAAATAAGGTCACACGGTGAAAAAATATGATCAAGAAGACAAAATTATGACGACACATAATCCCATTGACATACCAGATTCAAATAAAAGAGGCGAAGAAACATATAAAAAGCGTTTTATATCTCGTGGCGCAACATAAACATGAACTATTTTCATTGTCACCACATTCTCTCACTGATTTCTTTACAATTCAACTTAGCAAACTGCTGAAAAGTAAGGAATTTTCAAATTTGTATAAAATTTGGATTACATTGACAAGCTTTCACCCAACCATGATGTTATCTAAACCAAAGGCCAAACTCTCTTTTAAAATAATAAGTGATAGTGACCACTGCTAAAAGGGCGAGCTTACGATCAATATTATCATAAATGTTGAGTGAAAACTTGGATGTCACTCTAAAATTTAAATTCATAAACATTTCCAAGAATAATATACATGAAAAAAAAATCGAACAATATCCCATTAATTATTTTTATCATATCTATAGATATATCCTTACCATATTCCGTCTTTAATATTTTGTGTTTATTCATGTTATTTTCAAGGAACATTATGAAATATATTGATTTGTGAGTAAAATGAAGCTCTTGTAATTTTCCATTGGACGAATAATATAAATTAAAATTGAACATAAACATTACCTAATCGTATTTCCTATCAATAATTCACCCCTATATATCGTTCGATTAAAAATAACTTATATATAGTGAAAATTATCTCTCTTTTTTCTGGAGTAAAAAGTATTCATATTCCTTTTGGGGGATTTACCTTTAACATTTTAACAATATAAAGGAAAGTACAAAAATCATCTCATGTATGGCACAGAAATTTCAAATGCATCAGATATTCAGTTTCATGCAGCTGATCCCAATGGTGTCGTTTAAACATGGTTTTGATTTCATAAACTTTGGCATAATTCCACTTTGAAATGACAGACGAGGAATACTAACTCCTTTGTACACTAGCATCAATAAAGCTCCATTATAAGAGGGGAGAGGGATAGTTTTTAGTAAATAAACTCTAAGGGCTAAAACCCTTACGCTAAAATGAACACCCTCACACACGCACGCACCCAAACACACAAACTAACACATTATACGTGCATCCTAACATAAATTCTTTAATGATCGTTTTCATCCCACCACATGTCATATCGTCAACACTTTACTTTTCCTAAAAATTTCAAACGAATAATTAACAAGTGATGTTCACGCTCGCATTTTCCGTGTCCATCTACTTCCTGGAAAAGATTTAAATTTGAATTTGAAAAGGTATTTATCAAAAACCACACATAAAATATGAAATAAATCAATATACAGTACATTCAAAATCACAAGATATTCAATTAATCATGACCAAAGATCGATAACAATGGAAGCAGAAAAAAATCAAGAAAACTTAGAAGGAAGAAGGGACAGGTAACATCACATGGGGCGGTATAAGCAGGTTAAGAAGCTGAAGGAGGTGTAGGGGAGGTACTATGAAAGCCGGAGGTGATTAAAAGGATGTATAACGGAAAGTGAAATATGAAAAACAGAAATAATGGCCTATAAAGCATAATGGTATGCAAATACATTTTGAAATCAATATGCAAATCACAATAGAACACGGTACATTCAAATTTAATTCAAAGTTAAGAAACCACGCAGATTAGTGTTAATGGAATCTTATGTGGGGAAAAAAGGTTGTACGAGAGATCACAGTTTATGTCATCGAGTAAAAAATACAATATATATTCGTAAGATTGGAGAGACTTAAAACACATTTAGTGGAAAATCTGCAGCTTTTCTTAAAATGAAAAATTGTAGTGCTTCATTGTTTTACGTCAAGAGTTCGGATGGGTACAAAGCATTCAAATAGCATGGAAAGTTAATTATTAAAAAGCCGATTTCAATAATTCTGCTAAAAATAAAACATTAAAATGGATTAAGATAGGGTATTTGACTACTTCAATGTTTTTCAGTCCTGCTCCGCATGTTCACAAATTTGGCAGAGTTCCTAGTGTTATACACGTGTTTACTTCGCGGGGGCAAGATTTGATGGAGCTTTGAAGAAGAGTCAAACATTGTCTCAAAAAAAGTTGACACAGAGAGTATACCTTCTGTCACTGTGGGAAGGTACATGTATGTTCAGGTGTTCTCTAGCATCTGCGTACCTTATATCATGGCCAAGTGTAATCCGACAGGCGGGTTTCTGGATACGCTCCAATGATCCCTCCCGTATCTTCGTGATGCAGCTTGACCATATTGAATCAGACGAAGATGCTACCCGAAAAGTTTAAAACTAAAAAAGATGTGGTCGTTGTGTGAATGGGTTGCACGCGTGTAGGAGGCAGAAGAGGAGCTAAGCAAATAAAACGCACTGAATACTTCACATGTGAATCGCATTGCCTAGAAACTGGAAGTAGGCGTAAAGGGATCTGCCTCTGCAATTTCCAACTTAAGAACCCGGGCTTGACCAAATGAAACCGAAATCTATTTATATCAATTTTCCCGATTGTAATGAAATCCACTTACATGTTGTAAGGTTATCTCGAGAATAATACTTGATATTTTGAAATCATTGCTCATCGGATGTAAGGTTACAAAAGACGAGTACAGAACGAGGTCGTATAGCGACGTTGCATTACAAAACTGTCGGATGCATGAAAATCAGATACAAAATTATAACACAATTTCTGATTCCACACTTTATAACATGTCCTAGTCGAAATGACGAAGGGTGCTTTACTAAGGCTTGAAAGTGACCTTACAATTATCAATAGTCTATAGTTCGTTAAAGGCGCCGTATCACAGTAAATCGTTTTTTTATTTGATTTATTTATTTACCAACAATATTCACATGTTTACAGGTTATGAAACCATAGGGTTAATTACTGTCATGCAATTATTTGCTCTTGCACTGTTCAAAATGTTTATTCCCATGCTAGTTTATCAACTGTATTCATGGTAGTAGAATTTGCATTTTTGTATGTCGATCATGCTTCGTCTCTTTATTGCCTCTCTCTCTCTTTCATTTAATTCTACCCCAGTTCTCTAAACTCTTTGTTCCTCTTCTACTTCTTCTCTCTCACTCTCTCTATCTTTCTCTCTATCTCTGAATATTGTATACATGTATCTGACAATTACTTTGATACTATGTTTTTGCTTTTTGTGTTACTTTGTAGCATGATCATTGTTGTCAAGTTCGACTATTGTGTATTTTCTGATAAGGGGTAACTTTTAAGTTCTCAAAACATTATGCAACTCCACCTCCTCAGGCTTTACTATCTGATAATAGCATAACATTGTTTATTTAAATACATAAACATTTCTTATTGACTGGATATTATAATTGCACATGGAAACAAACACTCTTTATTATTAGGTTCTCTGTTTTAATAAGTAATGCATCTAAACATATATTGTCATTTTATACCGATTTTATTTTTGTATATTTGTATACCCCGACTAGTGAGAGCTTTATAACAAAAACTAGTTTTTCTTTTAGTCATCCTCAGGCACTATTCGGTGGTAATTTCTTCCTGTTGTGTATATTCTTGTCTTTTGACTGGAAATAAAATAGATAAATAAATAAAACAAATTGCATAACAGTTACACATGTATAAAAATACAATGGTAAATGGGACCAGAAAATAGCACAAGTGCAAATCGAGCCTGGCCCAACAATGATGATGATGAAGATAATAACAATAATTATTATTATTAATATCATCATCATCATTCTTAATACTATCATTAAAGTCTGTTAATGACAATTATGAAACTACCAACCCTTCTCGAACATAGTAGGTAAAATAACACTTGTGACTCGGTAAAGATTTGAACCCAAGGCCAGCTCCAACCTCCAGTTAACGAGAAGCATGCTCTACCTACTGAGCGAATACTTCGGAAGATTAATGGCATACAATATTAAGTAGTGATCATTTCAACAGAATATCAGAACATATCTAATTGTTTAGAGGTTCTTTCTTTCAACTAAATGACGATTCGCTTACACGAAACAAATATTCTTCGCCACAGCCGAGTGTATCATTATGTATCTTATCTGCTACGGTTAAAAGTAATGTTTTGGATATCAGCATGGAGCATCGGGGTAGATATAGGCAACTAGGCTGTATGCCAGTTTTTTGAGACAGGATTTCTCATAAAAACGAAAAAACAGCGGGGGAAAGCGAATTACCAGACAAATAATAACTGGTACGCGGATGAACTTTTCGACCCTCATCCAGTGCTCACAACAAAATTTATGATCATTGTGGGGATTTCTTGATGGAGTCAGCTTTTCTCATTTTTCACAAAATAATAATGTTGATAATTTAGATCATGGATTTGGGACCAAGAACGAATGCGGCTTTTTTTTTTTAATCAAGAACGAATCGTGCAGAATTTGGCACACAATATATATGATAGATCAAGTGTGCCTCTGGAATCTCTATCCTATTCGTCTATGTCAACTTCTTTTGGCAGTCGATAAGAAGAGATTGCCCTATTTCCCTTCAGCAAACCTCTAGCTCTAGTTCAATCGATTGCTCTTCTCCAGTGACTCCAAGAGCTGAGTACTCGTGTAAGCTGATAATGATTGGTGAAGAAGTGTCGAAGGTGAAATTGGAATCTATTACTGGATGTTCAGAACAAACATGATTACGTACAAAAGAGGCAGCATGTATAAGGGGATGAAAGTTGCAAAAGAATGAGCGGCGGGTTAGAAGAGAGTGTCAGATCTATTACAGCATCATGGAAAACAAGTTGGAGCAACCACTTAAAGCAGAAACAACAGTCTGTGTGACAAAAAAAAATAATTAGTGGCGAATGAGCGATGGCTGAAAGGTGAAATTGAAATCTATCACTAGATGTTGGGAAACCCAAACTAATTGATAGAAAGGACGAGGTTGGTAAGATAATAATTTGATACGATAGTCTACCTGAAACAGTATCTTAAATGAACGTTCTTGGAATTCGTTAATCTGAGAAGGTTGAAGATACATATTGATAACAATGATAGTGATATGTGATGATTCAGGATAAGGATGCATTCAGAGCAGAATAAATACATGCTGAAATCTGTTTACACCGTCAAACGAAAAATACGACACCAATTTACTTGATTTAAAATTTACATATTCTATTATTGAATTAAGCTTAAACATCTTAGTATACTATTTATGTACAAATATGTTTCTCTTGGTTTGTGTTCTTGTTGCTTGGGGGAAGAAAGAAAAGGACCCATGTGTTAGTATTGAAAGTTCATGAAACTGAAAATGATCTATTACACAATACCGTTAAAAGTCCATTCATTATCATTTTAATCAAGTAATTAATACACGTATTTCTTTGAAATGCCAAAATGACGTGACATGGTAATTCCAAGCTCATGAAAATCTTCAATGTTTATAGATTGAGGCTCAATGAGTCTATACAACAACATTAATCATTGTAACATTACACATTATACGTATGTCATAAGAGTAGTTATTCTCTAAAGGAGGTGTATTTAACGAAAACGTGTTGGATAGTAGGGTATGGTCACGTCCATTCCCTCATTCTATCAGGTATGGTACGTAAAGATCATAAGAGTTATAAAATACTTTATACTTTATAATGACATTTTACTTTCCTATACGTTGTTCATGAAAAAAGGGTCTCCTTACAAATTATAGTTTACATTCGAAATTAAATTTTCAAAACCGCGGTTATATCTTGCACAAATATTCAAACCATTAATGCAAAATGTCAACCCACCCACCCATTTAAACATGTATTGTTTGGGTTGTAGATTTGACCGATATACATGTTTATATTGCATCATTCACAACTGCTTTATTACTTGTCTTCTCATATGGAGAAAGTAATTTTCCTTCAAACTCTCTGCCCATGTGCATCCTACATTTTGATGTCTCTTTTAAAAACTTTCCAGAAGAAAAAAAATGGGCGTTCATCTCCTTAAATTACATTCAGCTCGGCTAAGGAGAGTGCAATTCGATTGTTCCGGACTTGTGAGACTTGAATGATATTTTCTCAAGTGTTCCTCCATGACAGAAAAGGATTTAAAACAGATATCACATTTCTTTGTCTTTGTTTAGCTTGAATGTCTCTACGCAAAAATCCAACTGGATCAATGAATAAAGCTCGCATTTTATAAATGGCATTTTATATTTACAAAATTTGAAGAACTGATATTATTGGAGACACATAAGTGATCCCCTATACCAACGATCTGATGATCAGAAGGACTGTGTCGTGATTGAATGCTATAAAAAGTCCTTGAATGTCTACGTCACTTCCCAGAAAAAAGATTCTTCATTTGACATGTTCGAAACGTATACTCTCTGTGAAGAATGATTTAAAGTAGTGAATGGACAATGAAGAAGTTATAGGTTTAAGGAAACAAAGACGGTATACATTGAATTGAATTTTTGAATCTATTTGGTTTATTTCATTTCTATATCATTTTTTTCAACATACAAATCAGAGATACATAAATACAAATTAATTACATGAATCAATAAAAAATCAATCATAAACAAAAAATAAACAAAAATGATGAGCTTAAACTTGCAAATTGAAAATAGCAATACAAATAAATAACAAATATCATAGATGAATCAAACATCTTTAAAAGTATGTGAATAGTTGTATGTATGCTTAGAAGGGAAAAGAAAAAAAAGACCAGTTAAGCAGCGAGGCTTGTATAACGCCCATCTCTCGAACAGAACTCAAATATCAAAGGAATGTAAATAGGAGATTAGGGGAGTGTATTAAGCAGAGAGTGGAATTCAGGGATGATTAATGAATGGTCATCAAAGATCAAAATGACCGAACAAAGATATATGCATTGGGGATGGGGGCACCACGAAGAAAGAATAAGATACAAATAACAAAAAGAGAATAGAAAAAAACCGGGAGAGTGGGGGAAAGGGAACAGTCGGGGGAGGGATATATAATTGTCAAAGAATCAAGGGAGTTTCTGGGAGTATAAGAGGCAAAAAGTGGATTTTTAACTTTAAGTTTAAATGTACTTAAGCTTAAACTCTATCTTATATTCAGAGGAAGGGAATTACAAAATAATGAATATGAAAGTATTCTAAGTAAGTACTGTACGCATGGTACGAGTCCTTGGCAGCTGATATAAATTAATTTGTCTAGTCGGGTAATGGTGAATTTCATTATTTATCCGAAACGATAAAAATGGAGGGTAATTCGTGGTTGTTGAGTATCATAATTACGGTACCAGTCTAAAACAATGCCTCTGATACAATAATGTGACAGTTTATATACAAAAAATTGTGTGGTCTATCGTATCGTCTGCTATAGAGAAATCTAAGAACATTCCTATCGTATGAGAGCAATAGCGCTTGCTATACTTTGTTGATGAGAGACAAGACAGCATATGAAGACTTCGTTATGAGAGCGATTATGATGTGGAACTTTCCGTGAATGGCTGGCTGAGCTCCTGAATATAATAGGTTCACATCTACTTTAGATCATAACATATTTTGCTATGAAGATGGTGGTAATATTAAAGTCCACCCCAACAAAAAGTTGATGTGAATTAGAAGAGAAAGTCCAACAAGCATTTTACAAAACAGTTATATATGTACATTCTGGTCGGTATGCAAATGAGGGGACT
The DNA here is from genome assembly GCF_037042905.1 of Lytechinus pictus. NCBI lineage: Eukaryota > Metazoa > Echinodermata > Echinoidea > Temnopleuroida > Toxopneustidae > Lytechinus > Lytechinus pictus. The sequence continues at coordinate 5,100,600 of NC_087245.1, read as the reverse complement.
GATGTCGTCACTCACTCACTTTTTCTTTTGAATTTTATTATCTGAAATTTGAAATGTTCAATTTTTTCCTCATTGTCACGTGAAACCAAATCTGATTCCTCTCTTACTATGTGGATTTGCATTTTTTTAAAAACTTTATGGTTCAGTCAAGTAGGTCCTTATTGTTAAATCAGTAAAAATGGAAATATTCTATAATTCAAAAAATAAACAAGTGGAGCGCCCCTGGAAGTCTAACCTGCATTACGCGATTCAATACAGCAGCAGTGCTGACTTTGAAAACTATTGTAAAATAATTATTCACAAAAACACTATTCATATATTGATACAATACTACGTTCATTGACCCTAAATGATATTTGACCTTGATCATGTCACCTAAGACTTGTCAGTGATACTTGATTACCCCTATGTCCACATTTCATAAACTATATCCATAAATTTTGAAAGGTATGACAGCAATTTAATGATTACCTCCAACATGGCAAAAGTTCATTGACCCTAAATGACCTTTGACTTTGGTCATGTGACCTGAAACACGCACGAGATGTTCAGTGATACTTGATTACTCTTGTGTCCAAGATTTATGAACAAGATTCATACACTTTCAGAGTTAGGATGGTTATTCAACAAATACCCCCAACTTGGTCAAAGTTCATTGACCATAAATGGCCCAAGTTCATTGACCTTTGACCTTGGTCATGTGACCTGAAACTCGCACAGGATGTTCAGTGATGCTTGATTACTCTTATGTACAAGTTTTATGAATCAGATCCATAAACTTTCAAAGTTAGTGTCAGTGATACTTGATTACCCCTATGTCCACATTTCATAAACTATATCCATAAACTTTGAAAGTTATGACAGCAATTTAGTGATTACCTCCAACATAGCCAAAGTTCATTGAACTAAAATGACCTTTGACCTTGGTCATGTGACCTGAAACTCGTACAGGGTTTTCAGTAATACTTGATTACTCTTCTGTCCAAGTTATATGATTCAGATCCATAAACTTTCAAAGTTATGGTAATTCAACAAATACCCCCAACTTGGTCAAAGTTCATTGACCATAAATGACCTTTGACCTTGGTCATGTGACTTAATACTCAGACAGGTAGTTCAGTAATACCTGATCAACCTTTATGTCTAAGTTTCATGCACTAGGTCCATATACTTTCTAAGTTATGCTGTCATTTCAAAAACTTAACCTTCGGTTAAGATTTGATGTTGACGCCGTCGCCGTCGGAAAAGCGGCGCCTAAAGTCTCACTCTGCTATGAAGGTGAGACAAAAATAAAAGAAATAGTAAGTGGGGGACATAATCGACCCTCTCATTTGCATGTCACTAAATTGTGCATATAACTGTTTACTGAAAAAAAATTAGCAAGACTTTCAAATGTCACAATATTCTTATTTTACATCCGATTTTGATTAAATTTTCAGCCTTTTGCTTGATGGATTTTACTCTATTGATTCAAATAAAAAATGTTCTGGGTGGACTTGACATTTGATAATTTTCATATTCAAATTTCGAGGCCTGTAGAGGAAAAGGTGGCCAAGAGCTCTGTGAACGGCCGGTAAAGGTACAGGCAGAGATTCTCAGATATTTTTTTATTAGGGGGATCCTTTAGCCCAGGAAACTGGGATATTGGGTGGAGCCACTATCCTCCTAGCTGACCACGTGACTCATGGTCCGTTCTCCCAAAGTGGTTTCTTAGCCTTACTCTTCCCTTCCTCTACAGTCATTAAAGTGATACATATGTTATTGTACATTGTTGGTATATTGATATTCGTGTGCTACGGTTCTTGAATATTGAGCACGCAATATTCTAGGACAGAAATTATGAGTTGGAAGAATGGCAACTTCTGTATTATCGTGCCGTATTTTTTCTCACAATATTATGTTACACTCTTAAAAATGTTGGGCAACATACGGTCCACACAACAATTGGTTAAAACTTTATCCAATTCTGGGTAGTTTTACACCAATACTGTGTAGTTTTCACCCAAAGCACACATTATTGGTGTAAAACTACCCAGAATTGGATAAAGTTTTAACCAATTGTTGTGTGGACCGTATGTTGCCCAACATTTTTAAGAGTGTATGGAGATGGTGGTAAAATTGATATAGATTAATGGCTACAAATCTAATCCAGGTAATTATGGTCGGCTGGCGGGGGCGTCTTAGTGATGATTGTGGAGGTAAAGTGGCGGCCTGGAGGCAAAACAAAGTCATTGTATTCGGAATTCAAACATATCAAACTGTGTCGATAACTTTCTGCGCTACTTTTAAGAAGGAAAAAAAATCTCCTCATAGAATTCATATTCTTTGGAAAAATTCTTCCTTCATTTGACTATCGATCTTTACATGATCTCTGATATTGGTACAGAAGGAACAAGTTAAACTTTCAAAGAAGCAAAGGCTTTATTATTCATAATGTTCCTTAATCATGTCATTTTTTTCTGACGTTTCGAACAAAACACCTACAAAGAGGTGGACGATTAACCAGAGCCTTCTTTGGGGGCAAGACAGTCACCGCCTTCTGATTGTGGTCGTCTTAATGAGAACATTCAGGTGTTTCTACAATAGTGACTACCAAGGCGTATATTATCATTCACAAAGGAACAGTTTTCCTTGTCTTGGCCTTTGCTGTCTGATGTCCTGTATGAGAATATGACTTTCAATCCACAAACTTCAGGAGGCCGTTTCATAAAGCTGATCGTAAGTTAAGAGCGACTTTAAGAACGACTGGTTATCCTTTCTTGTGGTAAGTGACGGTTCACCATTATGTTCATTAGTGATTATTTAGCGCGTAAGAAAGGTTCACCAGTCGTTCTTAAAGTCGCTCTTAACTTACGAACAGCTTTATGAAACACCCACCTGATATAGAGCAGCAGAATTGAAAAACAATTTTTGTGACATAAAATGTGTTTTTATTCGATTTGCAATAATGACCTCAATAACATTGAGATATACACGATCTCTACATGCTATGTGTCATGTATCTCTTGAATATTACCAAGAAACTTGGAAATGGGATAATATTAGTGATGAGCAATCAATCTATTGAAATATCCATACATTTTCCAAAATGAACCCACATGGAACTGCAGTCCAGGGGAGTGTTTCATGAAGGACTTGTCAGACGTTTTATCCGACCAGTCCTGTTTTATCCAACAGTTACCATAGTAACAGCGGCTCTCGGCCAATCAGAATCAAAGAAAGATGTCAGATCTGACAACTTGTCGGGCAAAAATGTTGATGAAACGCTCCCCAGAACTGCACATTGGTTTCCTAGGATTGAAGTGTTTTTTACTTTTATTTAATCTTCTGCCCATGCAGCTTGTGCAATATAAATGTCTTATCACGAACTGCTTCTTTCAACCCATGGCCTACTTGACGGCGACCATTATATGATCAAGGTAGACAAATTTAGATGAAACAGACAGTCACAGGGTATAGTCTGATAGTTATGAATATCAAAATCGATCTGGATCGTGATGATAATCACAAATATCTCAACATGAATAAGGATACCGTTTTCTAAAACTTGTAATAAATTGCTTGTTATAATTTGATTTTTACCAATAAAGTGATAAGATATGAAATAATATCAACATGATAACACGAGTTTGAACTGTAGAGCTGGCACGGTAGTTCGGTCGTATGAAGGTTCTATAGGTGTTTGGTAATGGTGCCGATGGTACGAACGATTCCAGGTTTGATATGGCCCAATTGTGATGATGGTGGTGGTACGGAATTGGAGGTTGGTCAATGTTAGTGGTAGTCATGAAGTCATATTATTCACGATGGGGTAAAAAGGGGTATTTGATATTATATTATTTGGTATTATGATGGGATTAATCTTTTATTTCATTTTTCATTCAGTTGAGAACACAAGTTTCGCTTGTTCTATGTACAAAGGTTTACTTATCATATGTCTATCTTTCGGGTAAAATAACCTCGCTAACCTGAACATGAAAAACACAACGACCTACCCATTTACATGTATGTCTCATTTCAAATGAACTGAAAGTTGTGTATCAAACACTAACATGAGCACTATTGATCGCGCTAATCCATCTAATTAATCAGAAATCAAACTGTTCTTTATACGCATCTAACTCTGCTTCACTAATCACTACCATCAAATTTTCAAAAGGGCAAAAAGAAAGTCTACACAGGAAGTATAATGTCAAGGCCAAATGGAACGGTGACCGGAAAGAGTGCAGGTAAAGTTTTTGTCCCGCGACAAATTTGGCATGAATCGCCATGAATATCTGAGAAGACAATTAAATGTGCTATCCTGTCTAAAGCATGGCTGATTACCTCAACACATCCTCCGTGAATAGTCCTCTCGATTGGAAGTTTATTGGAAGGAAACGTAGCGTCAGTAACGGCTGAATACACACGTCACGTGATCAACTGAGTAGAATCATTATGGTATCTTTAGCAGATCAGTTAGAAAGGAGAAGTTGAGATGCTACTGGTATACACCTTTAGTGTTTTGGTCCCTAAAGTACATGATACCATTGGAGATCTGACAGCAATCGGTTTAGAAAAAAAATTCAAGAAAGTACATTATGACCTAAGAGCTATCTCTGCACGCTGTATAATACCATGTCACTAAAGGAATTAATCTCAGACATTGTTATAATCACAGAAATCTATAGTCAGAAAATGATATTGACATTAAATTTACAAGAATTTCCAAAAAATGCCGTAAATGATGTTGAGTTGGGTAAATCAAAATAGTGCAAAATGATTTGAATTGAGCACTTTTAAACTCTAACTTTAAACCATGCATTTTTGAACCATTTAATTACCTCACATTTATTTACAAATTAGCAATTACTATGATACAGGTACTATTAATCATGATACAGACAACCTAACTTGGGGCCATTCATTTATTTTGCTAAATGATTATCTTGACGCCTCCACCTTGCAAGATAGAAGGGACAATTCAGACCTACCACATTTATAATAATACATGTGGAAAATCAAGCCCGAATAAGAGACAACATCGGGATAATCCAAAAGAAAGCAAAAGGACATCCGTCCCATGTGCTTTAAAAAAAAGGTACATGTAAAAGCCTCACTTGCTTATGAAATAACGAACCATTACACAAGTCTTAATTCAGCTATTAAATCTTATTTACCAGTGTAATTAACATGATGATGATACACCACATGTAGCTACATGTAGCCCCAATACATCTGTATCTTGATAAATATACCCTCTATCTAAACTTTACTTGCTATACCATAATCTCATAATACATTGAGGATCGATCATTTTACTGGGCCAGTCCTGTGGTCCAGAATAAACTTCCACAAGTATTCATGGTATTTCTGGTCTTGGAACCCTAAAAAAAAATCACTAAAATAAGACAAGCTCTCCAGCCAATGTAACTCTTTACCTCTCTTCAATTATGACTGTTCCTATTTCCTTTCTTTTCTTGACTGCCCCATGAGCATCTTCTCATGATAGACATGCACGTGGTATTCATGTCCATAATTGATATCAATATCCTTATAATTATGAATGTGTTAAAACATGGATAAATTCTTAGAATGTTACCAATTATGTCCAGTCGCCGATCTTGTCAAAACGATTCCCTATACCGCGCTTACTTTGTTCCAATCACAGAATAAAATACTCTGCAAAATAAATTATGGGATGAACTGGCTTACCTTTCTTATTCGGCGCTTGTTGGCTGACACTGGCACCTAGACAATAATGAGGAAAATACAGAATCGTCACCCTAAGATTCGTTCGAAATATTGCGATTTAAAATGGCAATAGACTAATTTCTTCCCCGGGATGCTACATGTACATAGTTATCATTAATTTTGAGATGTTGTATAACTGAGAAAGGACATTATATTCAATGCCCATATATTTGGGAAAATTGTAAATAATGTAGATTTAACGTTTAACGCACATACAACCGTCGACAATGTCTAATTTCGTTCGACATATTGCGATTTAAAATGGCAATAGACTAATTTCTTCCCCGGGATGCTACATGTACATAGTTATCATTAATTTTGAGATGTTGTATAACTGAGAAAGGACATTATATTCAATGCCCATGTATTTGGGAAAATTGTAAATAATGTAGATTTAACGTTTAACGCACATACAACCGTCGACAATGTCTAATTTCGTTCGACATATTGCGATTTAAAATGGCAATAGACTAATTTCTTCCCCGGGATGCTACATGTACATAGTTATCATTAATTGTGAGATGTTGTATAACTGAGAAAGGACATTATATTCAATGCCCATGTATTTGGGAAAATTGTAAATAATGTAGATTTAACGTTTAACGCACATACAACCGTCGACAATTTCTAAAATGAGTTTCTTTAACATAAATATTAAAAAAATACCCGAATGGAAGTCGACACTTTTATCAACTTCTGTGGTATTCACCCTTTTCCTCATTAAAAAAATGTACACGTAATCATTAAAATATAGAATAGTGTTCTAAATGATAAATCTTTTCGCTCACTCACTATTGTGTGAATGAGTGTATTTGGTACGCACACATAGTGCAATCGTCACATAATATTTTTTTTTATTATCTAAGTGAGATAATTTTCAAAGTAATCTCGTAAATTGAACAAGAAACGGTATCTATTCAAATGTTAAACTCATCAATATGCCCCAATATAACAATTTCTTTACGTCGATACATTAGGAAATGTCACACAAGTCATTGTACATACTGTATTCACAGTGGTGGTACTGCTGGGGGCAAGGGAAATCGCCTCCCCTTATGTCTTTTTTTCCATCAAATAATGGCGAAACGGAAGAAAGAGGAAGAAAAAATATATATCAAAGAGAGAGGGCTTGCTCCGTGTAATTCCACCAATAATTCAAGTGAGATATGATAAGGTTGTCCCCCTTCCCCTATCAAAACATTGGGGCTGTAAATGCATATTCATGCACATTTTTAGAACACAGTGCCTTTTACTAAAAAAATAATAATTTCGATGTGGAAATCAAGAAATTCATATTTTCCTATATTTCAAGCCAATATACGATTGAAACTGTTGTAAAATCAGTCGGATAATATCCTTTATGTAACGAGATACCTGTGTATATATATATTATTCACTTAATATTTCATTTACAAGTGAACCGTACGGTGGCATTTTTAAAGTTGATAATGAAGCCCAATTGCTAATGCAGGCCTTCTATAGAAGAAATAAACCCAGTATTTATCAATAATGCATAAGTTAATAAAGCGCAACTTCAATACGGTAATTGTGCCAGTCAAGGACAATGGTAATATCGACTTCTAAACTCAAAATGTAATTTACCTCATCTGTAATTTGTTTTCATACATATTTTAAATCAATTTCGGTCTAGGCATCAATTATGACTACAAAGCTGTGGTGAATGAAATAATGATTAAAAACAAATATAGTCACTATTTTGATGATATTATTCTTGTTTATATTACAGTATCTTTTCAGAACTGAATATCTCTGCAGGGGGGGGGGTTACTTCTCCCGAAAAATGCATTAAATTGATTTACAAAGAGGCCGGGGAAAACAATGCAATAAGTAAATCAAGTATTTATGAAATCAGTATTAATGATAATAAATTTGGTAGATTAAGCCTACAGACTAAACTCAGCAATTCTTTCGTGCACTGCACTGTTAATTTTCAAAAACTGTGTAGCAATCATATACCGATAAATAAAGCCTGCCAGTATAAATTTTCACATCCAGAGAGACAACGCCAAAAAATGAACTCGAAATACAATAAAACCCGCAAATAAAATAAAAATCTATTTGACACATTCCAAGAGTGGACGTTAAATTTCATACATGAAAATAATGAATGACAAATTATTTTGTGTTTATACTACGAATCATATTTTCTTACAGGAATATCTTGCTTTGATAAAAATGTTTCCTGATTATGATGGCAAGTAATCTTTAAGCTTGGATGTGGAAATTGAGTAAAATTGTAAAGATAATTATGATCTGTGTTTACTGTTATTGTATTGCTTTATCTGACATTAAGCCATACAGTGTAATTTGGTACCTACTCTGCATCTTACTCCTTATCTTTCAGACAGGGGAGCTCCATTAAAGGTGCATCTTTGTATCCTAATTGGGAAAAGCTGCAAAGTTGCACCTTTAATTGGTGCGCCCAGTGTGACATTGATAAAGGTGCAAAGTTGAACCAATTGTTCTAATCGTGTAGATTATACGGAGACGATGTTTAGTGGTAAAGAACATGATAATATTCAGAGGATGCATTTACTTTTATGCATGTTGTGTAAAAGTACATCACTACTTTTCTTTGCTAATTACATTGAAAATTTTGTCAAAAATAATGAGCTGTTGAAGGATTAGTGTGGCGTTCAGGCGACTTAGAGGACATGTCCAAGAAAAGACAACTTTATTCATCAATCAACCTTCAAGTTACGCTTGAACGTATCAAATGAATTTCATGAAATTGTGATGAGAAGTTATTAGCAAATATTGACCTTGTATAAATTATAAACGGAAATTCATTTTTTATATTACAATTTTACCATTTGGAAGGTCACTTCAGCTTTATATTAAATGTTTTCGGGGGCACAGTTTATTTATTGCTAAATTTTAAAACCCATTTTTATTTCATTTTATCCATAGATGCAGGACAATTTAACATTTGAAATCATTCAATCAAGCAAGACAGGAATTGAATCATATGAATGTCATCAAAAGCCGATAAACATAATTCAATGAAATAGTGACAACGTGGCAAATGTCAATTTAGTCGAGCACTGATCACAAAAAAGGACTGATGAGAAAATTCTACCATTTTTGTGGGGGTGTATAATAACATTAGCTCAAAGGTTTAAGGGTATAAATTATTAACCATATACTAATCATCAATCAACTGGACAATTATAATCCTATAGCTTCGCTGGTCTCAAAACTAATTTCATAGATGTCACAGGAAATATGGTTCTTTGCTCTTCATTATTTATTCATGCAATTAGAATTATGAACAGGCAGAAACACAAAGGGAAGGACAAGCTAGGAGTTCTGGAAAGTACATTTTTAGTGCGCATATCCTGATGGCAACGAATAGTAGAAAATTTCATTGATAGGCCGCTGGATTACTGAAGGTCAACATATCAGTACCAATTTTAATGATTGGTTGCTTTTATTAATGAATTATTGCAACATGAATATTTACTTCAATTTGGAAATTGAAAATACATAATCCAAAGAAAAAGAATACAGTGGTAATATAATAATTACAACATGTACATTATTTAGTTACTCTTTAGATCACAAGGCTCAAATTAATTGAACATTTCACTTTCAATTGCTGAATGTAAGCAATTGTCAAGGAGTTTCAAGTATCCTTATCTTTGCCCTCAGAGGCCTGTTGAATGAACTCAATAATCACTTTGAATATTCTTTGGGATAGGTATGCATTTATCAAACTTTACTTCACCTATTTCAATAGTAATAATTATTACACAAATGGTACTGCCAACTTAGGGACTCTTTGCCAATTTAGATTAATCAATCGCAATGGTACTGTAAATTATATACATTTCTTTATATGATTATACCAAGATGCCAAGACAAAGTTTAACTATATTTTCAAAAATATGATATTCATACCACCAATATTTATCTTAGGATAATGGACCATTCCCCTAATTTCTATGTTGAAAGTGTGAGGTTGTCTAATGACTAACTATGTAACAAATATGTATAAGAAATAAGTGACTTTTGTGAAACTTGCCTTTAAAGAAAATAAGGAGCCAGCAGTATACAAAAAGTCCTAAAAGAGATAAAATAAAAAGAAGTTAAACAAAGTGTGCATAATTGAATAGTCAGCCAATTGAACCCTGTCTTGAAACACAATACATATTTCTAGCTGATCTTAAAATCCACCAATAATAAGGTGGTGTAGAAGGGCAAATGAACATTATGTCTAAACTTCTCAAATGGAATTTGCAAACAATGGTTTTCAAACTTGATGGATAGCAAGCAATTATTTGTGATGGTGTATATTAGTTTTCATCTAAAAGATAGTTGAACTTATCCAGCAGTTGCATAACTCACCCCTCCTCCCCCATGTGTTATTATATCAATGGGTAGATATTAAAGGTCAAGTCCACCTCATGAAAATGTTGATTTGAATCTATAGAGAAAAATCAGACAAGCATAATGCTGAAAATTTCATCAAAATCGAATATGAAATAAGAAAGTTATGACATTTTAAAGTTTCACTTATTTTTCACAAAATAGTTATGTGCACAATTAAGTCACATGCAAACGAGAGAATCAATGATGTCTCTCAATCTCTATTTCTTTTGTTTTTTTATTGTTCAAATTATACATTATTTCAATTTTTGCAGAATTGACAATAAGGACCAACTTGACTGAACCATAAAATGTTAAGCAATGGTAATTCAACAAGTTCAGGGTGAAATAAAACTTTGTTTCACAGGACAATGAAGAGAAAATTATAATATTTCATATAATAAAATACAAAAGAAATAGTGAGTGAGTGATGTCATCAGTTCCCTCATTCGCATACCGACCAGGATGTGCATATAACTGTTTTGTGAAATTAAACGAAACTTTAAAATGTCATAACTATCTTCTTTTACATCCGATTTTGAAGAAATTTTCAATGTTAAGCTTGTTGAATTCTTCTCTTTTTATTCAAATCAATTTTTGTTGGGGTGGACTTGTCCTTTAGTAAAATTTCACAGTAGTGCTAAAATTGTATATCTTTTCTCGTTCAATAATTTTGAAAGAAATATTAGTATTTTGAAAAAAAATGCAAGAGGTATTCTGTCTCGTACTATACAATGAGTCTCAATCTAACGGTGGAATCAAAATATTGTAATGTACGCTGACTTTCAAATCTACTAATTTTCTATACTAATCAATTATCTGAACAACATTTCAACTTTGGGACTGTCTTACCTGCCTTATAGTGTACTGGTCTAAACCAAGGCCAGTCATAAATATATCTAAAATAATGATTAGCAGTGGGACTTGTGTCAAAGTTCATACAACAATGGTAAAGAACTGCTAAGCTTGTATAAAGAACTATCAATTTGTACTCACCACAACTTTATGTAGATTTTGTCATAATGTGGAAAAGTTGTGAGCACAAAGATGGCGCTCTTTCTTAGATGCATCGTTGAGCACTTTGATGACATTCAGCATGTGGTAAGGTTCTTTATTATATTTCTCAATCCTAACAAGCCCTTGAGGCTGTTTCTTCAATTTCTTTCTTTGACTTCGTATTTGCATTAAGTTTGTAGGGTAGGTTCCAATCCCACTCCTGACACCATTTGCCATAACTGTAATACATCTCATTTCAATGTCATTGAATTAATATTGAATTAGTTATTGAACTAATCGTAAAATGTTATCAAAAAAGTTTCTGATTGCTGATACTGAATGAGAGATATTTGCTCTCTCAGTCAGAATGAATATCCTTCATTTGATGATTTGATATATGGGTATACATTCTCATAATCATAACACAAAGTCAAAATATAGAGGTCGTGCAGCACAACAAGCAATACTATCATTTCTATTGCCCCATTATCATAATAATCTTCAGTACTATATACCATCATTATCATCATCATCTCAATCATCACATTCTACATCTTCATGATCATTACTATAACCACCGGCATAACTTTATTTTTAATTGCCACAATGATCATCACAATTACAGTCTAGCATTCATGTCTTCATCATCATGTACATGTACAAATACATTTCATAAGTATCACAATTACTTTCATTTTAAATAATCACCCGGATTATAAACATCAGCAATTTTTAAGAAATTAAGAAATTGATCTGTTAGTCAACCTTAACCATCATTAGGTTGACTGACAGTTTGGTAAAGTCAATGATAATCTTTGTACAATTTCTTCAATGCCTGTCCTTTCCAATATATTTCCAATTTCCAATTTCCAATATTCTGAGTTGAGAATTAAGGAAATTGTATTTTGTATTATTTCACCTGCATTTACATTGGAGGTAGATTTTAAAGGTAACGGGGAGTGAATGGTCAATTACCTTTGATATAAATGTCCATATCAGATTGGGGTAATAAACCTTATTCTGCTTGCAAAATATTTTACACAATGAACAATCATGATTGATGGAGAAGTGCAGTTACCAATAGCTGTATGGCAAGCAATTCATAAATGAATAAATAACCTAAATAATTCAACAATAAAATGAAAAATCCATCAAATTATTTATTTTGCAGATCTAGGTGAGCAGATGTTTCAAGTGTTGAATAATGATGAATAAATAGAGACCCGACATAAAATAAATTTGTGTACACAAATGTTAATTGCTCAAGGACATAATATACCTGCAGCTGCAGTGGTATTAATCAGTTTACCCAGTCAGCATAATCATTCACACCTATGCATAAACACCATGCAAACAGCTCTACACATAACACTACATCACTCTCTCAGATGAAAGGAAATGTTTGACTGGTAACCAGTTTTACTCACCACTGCTGCTCGGTTGGGCATGGTGAGGACTAGGAGAGAAGAGGTCACCATCTGTTTCATCTACATCACCTTTGTCAGTCTTAAAAAGTTCATCATCAGAATCTTCATCACCAAAAAGGCTTGAGCTCTGACTTTTTACTGACCTGTTGAAAAAAGGTTAATATAAAAAACTTACTACAGTCTGAACGCAATCAAAACATCATAAAATTTTTTGTTTGTATGAGAAGCAGGTTTAAAACAAGATATGGGCACTCAATGTGTGGTGAACCTGCAGCCTTCTGAATTTGAGAACACATTTTATTTTCATTATCATTTAATGGTTTATTCAATAGATATGTATCGCAGTAAAAAAATGAATTACACATGCTTTACAGGGTATCAATTAAAAATACATGGTAAGTTAAATACAGAGACAATTGAAATTATTCACATACATTTGCACAGTAAATTTTTGATAAAGATGAATAAACAACACGAGAATGCATAAAATTATTCATAATAAAACTTTTAAAAACACAATAAGTCAATGGTTATTAAAAAGAATTCACAATCGCTAAGCATGTATATAATTTAAACATTTAAGAATTTTCAAATTATTTCATTTATGATTCGCAATATATGTTAAGCACACATACAAGATTAGGGAGGGCACTGTTTCTAAATCTGTTTGTCTTGTATTTGAATTCTGTATATGTGTTTGCATTTCAAAGAAAATTATTATTTCTTTGAGGAGGTAACCAAGACTGACATAAGTTATTTTATTCAAAACAAATAGCAAAATCTTGAGTAAGTTTTTCTCTTTGGGACATTATAGTTGGTAATCCTAGCTCTACCAATGCATCATCATATGAACTGTATTTTGATGATCCAAGAATAATAATAATTTTCTGTCTGTGTGGAACGAAATATTTTATTTGTGGATGTTTTTTGGAAAGAAAGCTATGTTTTTATTTAATTTCAATGTTGGTTGATCATTTGTGTAACCTGCTGTATAATGAAGAAGCTTTTAATACCTTATTTTACAAATACTTCCAGATTGTTTTTACTTTCAGATATATCATGACCTAATTCTATCTTTGTATATATTACATCACAACTTCCTCTGTAGATTTTTTATATAACAATACTTCCAAATAATGGCTAATGAGAAACAGCGAATGGTTTCAATGATGTGTGGATTTCTTTGTATTGCTGTATGCTATGTTCAAATTGTATTCAAAAGATTATCCCAGGATCAAATTAGACCTGCCTATTGGCGTAAATCCTGACAGAAATTCCAATTAATTACAACAATTATCCAGGAAAATATATCTGTCTCAAGTATGCAAACTCAGAAGAAATTTTGATAATGAAAATTTTTGGTCATTACTTGGAAACACATGCTAGATCATATAATATCAACTATTAAAAAGTAAACCTCATAATAAAGAAACTAAAGAATAAGTTTGTTCCATCAGTCATTTTCCAGCCTTGAAACTTTTAAAACACAAAAATAACCAGGTTGACAAAAATCTCTGAAAACACTTGCTTTGTGGGAGATTTAAGATCACCCTTTTCATCCTTGGGTGCACCATCTCCATGTCCTCCAGTATCTGATTCTTTTCCCTGTCCCTCAACAGCATCTATTTTAGATTGTGGTACACCTGCAAAGGATGTGTGATTATAAACAGACAGGAAGGAAGTTAAGATGGTTTTGTCTAAAGAGCAGTTCACATGACAAATCATATTAAATGTCCAATTGTGAAATTAAACTGCACACCAATCTCTTAGTTTGAATATGAATATTTTACAGCTCATACTCTAAGCTTCAAATCATGATTGATCATGAAAGAATTGTGGAAACTTTAAACAGCAGAGGGCGATCTTTATATGACTGTAAATAAACAATGAATTTCAAAGTTAGGGTTGAATAAAAACTCTCTCATGGCTTGAAGTTAAATTTAGAGGAAGAGTTTGGTGTAGTTTAAGCACTATCCTTATTTGATTTTTTTTTCTCTATTCATTGGAATCCACTTTTGGTTGAAGTAAACTTCAACTTTAAGTACTCATGCCTCCTGAGCCCATAATTTGATTGTCATTCATGAATGTAATATTATTACACAAATATACAACTATTTAGGTACCATGTGAACATAGCTTTAACACTTGTATGTAAAGAGGTCATACAGGTGCTCCCCTCTTATCAAAGACTAACAGGTCATGATTTTATTGTTTCACGCAAACCCCTTTCAATGTTAAGGACTGTTTAGTCGATAATATTAGCTATATATGGCATATGTACAGCAACTGCACTTTTCATCAAAGGTCAAGTGCATCATAATTCATAATATTAAAATAGGAATGAATGAAAAGGCATCATCAACTATTCCAAACATTGAATATTTCATCAAATTAAGATGTAAAATGGATTACAAGATATGAAAATATGATGCCACATTTTTTTTCAATTTCAATTTCTTCAATTCCATTTTAAAGAAGCTCTTCATTCAATCATCATAAAAAAACCTTTCAATTTTATTTTTGCTTTAATGCTGGGTTTGTTCATTTTTTTCATGTTTATTGATAAGCTTACAGTGTGATTTTATGCAACAAAACAGACATGACTTCTCCCACTTCTATAGAGATAATTTATTTAAATAATTATCTCATCTTATCTTATTGTATATAGAATGTTACATGGAGAGTCTTATGCTTATATTTTGATGGCATAGAAAAAAGAATGTTCTTGCAATTATGTCAATTTTGATTTCCTCTTCTTTCATTTGATATTAATATATGATACATAATTATTCACTTATTATTGGGTGCCTGAACAAAATGAAATGTCTGCATTTTTTCTGTACAAAACTTCTTTTCTTTTCAGGCATGGAATAGGTTTACAATTTTAGGATATAAAACTTGTCTGCAGCTTTTTGATATCCAATCACTAAAGTTTTAATGCACGCCTTAGAGGCCCCTTTTAAGGAAAAACAATGAGAGGGGGTTAGATATTTAAAAAAAATCCTAATTCAGATTTTCATGAAGAATCATCCACTGACAAAAAAAAATGACAGCTACTACACTTTGGAATAATTGGAATGTTGTTTGATAATACACAAGTAAATTTCACATTACTGATCAATGCTTTATCAAAGCTTCTGACAGGATTTAAGCACTTTAATCTGCTTTATCTTGTCCTCTTAAAATTAATAACAATAATAATATGGATATTTGTAATGCACCGGTTCACATTTCTGTACTTCACAGGGGCCGCAAAAGCGGGGGGAGGGGGGCTGGGGGGCTTCAGCCCCCCCCCCCACTTTTTTCCAAAAACCGTGTACAAAAACGTAAAAATGACCATATGATTGTGATTTTTTGCATGGTCAGCCCCCCCCCCCCCCACCTTGGAAACCGTTCCGCAACCCCTGCTTCAAATGTGCTTAAATGCTAATAACAATAACAAACATATGCCCCCCTCCCCCATTCTGGCACATATCTCATCCTCATGACACAGAGGGGATGTTTCCCCTTCCCTGTTAGACCAAAGTAGCCTTGTGCCTCCCCATTTTTTAGAATGAAAGGATGCCCTCCTTTTTTGCTTACCTAAGAAATCCAGTAGAATAGGAGAGCAGCAAACTTTGGGACTTGAAGCAATGAACTGCATCAGTTTTTCAAAGGCAGCCCGCCTTCCCTGCGGAGTGCTGTCTCGGACCATGAGTACTTTCTTTGGCAAATCAGGGAAGATGGTGGCTGGGTAACGATCACTCATGGCCTTGTGTAACGATTCAAAATCATTGTACCATTTGGGCACCTGCATGTATTAAAAGGAATATAATCATGAGCATGAGTCACCTTGGTATGGTGGTGAATCCATCTATGAAGAGAGGCATTGTCTTCTCTCCCTGTCAGCTCTTAACCCCCCCCCCCCCCCCATGAATTATGATTCTGTTTGTGAGTAAATGTCATTACTAATGGAAGATCAAACTCTTTTTCAATGAAACTAATAAAATAAAATATATCCAAATATCCTAAAGAAAGATAGAGGTAAACTAGAACAAGGCCACATATATAAAGGGCATTAATCCCAATGGGAGGGTGTATGTAGGTGTGTATGTTGAAAATTAATAGTGTTCTTCAATCATTACTAGATCCTATTCATTTTAATGTTTTATGAGAAAAATGAAGACACGATAATAATAAAATAAACTGACCATAAACTGGACCACATCCTCTGGCTTATGGTCTGGCGATTTAAAGTACGGCAAGCTGGTGATGATGATGACATGATATTCTTCTTGAGTTGAAAGAAGTTTGGTGATGGAGCGATATTCTGGCACAGTGATATCAATTCCTGTCTCTGTATTCTTCAGAGTTCTAAAGACACATCAAGATGAAAGTTTTATCAATGACTTTAAATTATTTCAATGAGTACAGCAGCTACACTGGATAGTTTGGAAACATGTGCTTGAATGCTCCCCAGAGAGTGGAGAAAGTGAAAATATTGTAAGGAGTCAATCTAGAATCCGATAACTAGGGTAACGTTATATCTGTAATGATTTTAGAGATTATTGTTCTGATGAATATATAATGCAGTGGAAAACTATTATCACTTATATTATTAATATTTTCTTTGTTACATATTAAGATGTCTTTTTTCTCATTTTGGCACATTTCACTCACTCGATATTGGTGTCCGCAGAATGGACAGGTATATGAAGATTTATTCATTAATATGCATTTATTTCATTCATGCATTAAACATACATTTACAAACATGTTAATATAAAGACACACAAAATAGAAATAATTATTGAATGAGGAGTTGGCTTAAAGGCAGAAGAGCCTTTTTGGTGCTGCCAATGACAAAGAGCTAATAGAAATTATATAAAACGCTTATAATACAACACCTAAAACATTATATAAACAACTAAAGGTAAAGCCTAAAGTATAAAAAAAGAACTAAGTATTGTGGTTATTAAAGTAAATTTTTTTTAAATCTCCTTTTGAAAACGTAATGATTTATCCAGTGAAATACAAATTCAATGCTAACCAAAATGACCCAACACTACAGGACATGGTCAAGCCAAGGCTAAAGAGAATTTAGATATGTGATACAGAAGCTTAAACCTGCATTCACAAGCATTTGTAAGTATTCATAAGCACCACACCACAAATTAGTACTGAAAATAAACAACATTAACATTTTCTTTTCTGGTCAGTCATAATAATCAATAGTTACAGTGCCCCCCCCCCCCCCCCCGTGCACACAGTGCCCCCCCCCCCCCCCCCCCCCCCCGTGCATTCATCAGACATCCCCAATCACATTCACACATATCTCAATTTATCATGATCTATTAGAAAAACCACTCTAGGGGGCATTTTCTTTGCCTTTTCTGTCTCCTTCAAAAGCGCATTTAGGGACGTATTTGGCAGTGATATGCGCTATAAGCATGTTGGTATTATTATTATTATTAATAAGGTAAAAAAAGCTGCCAGAGTAGTTGGACTTTCAAGCACCATTGTACAAAATCCTTATAGGGCCTATATCTCATAACAATATTAACCTTAGATATAATTTGTTATACCTAAACTGACAATATCTAATTTCACTAAAAAAAATAATAACTAAAAGAAAAAAATAAAATCATCAGACAATTCATCCCACCGACAAGCCTTGTCTTCATCATTGTGTGCATTTCTGTGTTACCGCGGGAAGGCTTTCTACAAATTCCCCCGTTTATTGTTGCCTTTGAGGTCATATCTGCCCTATTGTCGGGGGCTATTGACTATATGAGGTCAATACTGTAATATTGACCTCATTATTGGTACTAGGAATGTCTAAAACTTGGACATATAATTAAGCACAAACTGTTACCAGATATAGCCCGGGGGGGCACTCGACCAAAAAAGTAGTAGGTCTGTGCCGCGGGCGAGACAAAAAACGGGGGCCTTGGAGCGGGCTTATTGTAAAAAGGAGGGTCCTCGGAACGGGCTTCGGAACTACAAATGTGTGTGAAAACGGGGGTCCTTGGAACGGGTCGCCTGCTTGTGAGTGCGTATTCATCCCTATGGAATGGGCATACGTGCATGCAGCTATAGCCCGGCGGCACGGGCGCCGGGTGCGCTAGCGCAGAGGCGATGGTCGGACAGCGCTTTGCGACCGCTTTTCACCAAAATTGCGGCTCATTGTAGCAGATCAATACGGCCGGAACGGCGTAACGGAAAATATGCGAAGCTTTGGAGCGGATTTCTTTCTTCTTTTTCCTCGATAAGAAGAAAATGCTATGCTTTGGAGCGGCTTTCTGTGTTCTTTTTCTCAATAAGACAAAAATGCTATGCCTTGGAACGGAAATTTGAGTGTAAAAATGGGGGTCCCCTCCGCGGCACATACCCACTATGCATTATATACTGAGTGCCCCCCCCCCCCCCGACCGAAATTTTCCATCTGTAAGTTAGTATTATACACTTATGGATGCTTCTGAATGCAGGCTTAAGTATTCAGTTCCATATTCTGTCTCCTCTTGAATTTACACCTTAGTCTAAACTAGGTTGGTTGGATCATAACCTGGATGGGTCAGCATCAAACTTGAAGTTGAATTTTACTGGTTCACATCTCAAATACGTATCCAGTCCATTCTCAAAGCAGACAGAAATGATTGTATGCAATTGCTAAGCCTAGATGCATACAAACCTCGTATTAGTGTGAATGACTGATGCGCAGATAGCATACATTTGTTCACTGCAACCACCCTGCCTGTGGGGAATCTACATGTATATGTAGATCTATGCAGCACAAAATACACTTTAAAAAAATTCAAATTGGATATGAAGCCAATTTCATTTCCTCTCTGTCTTTCTGGTACTTTATATCAATGATTTTTCTTGATGTCGAAGCAGGCATGCAGCTTATTTGCTGGTTTTCTCTATACGCACAGAGAGGGCGCGCGATATTATTTAATAAACTTGCTTGTTTACGTCAGATCAGCTGTACTGCTGGTTGCGTTCTAGGCGCTCCGCATTTTTTTTCGCTGTTCAGTGTTATTTTATGATGTAGCGCCATCAGCGATTATACGTGAGATGCAACCTGTTGATTTTTTTGGTACAATTTCATATTATGCGCCGACGATTTGAATCTAAACTGTTCGATAGGAAAAATTCGCATTTCGATTGTTGTTTGCGTAATTTCCACCGCAGTATTAAGGATCGGACGGAGTGTCTTGGCTGAGATTTGGAGGTAAGCGTTTAAAATCCCTTTTTATAAATACGTTCGAGCACATTTTTAAAATTAAATTAAATGATAAGATGTAGATGAATAAATTTAGTATATTGTGAAGATTTTGGCGTGTTTCATTCTCTCACATTCGTGTGATGAATGAAAACGTCAAAATTCACTATGAAATGACATGCGTTGTGCGAGGTTAGTACGACTAACCTCGCATGCTTGTGTGAGTACGCCACTGACTATCGTAATAAATAAAAGAGAATGTGCAGCTGTCTACCGCGACATGGTTTGTCGCAAGTTACCTTGAACATGTTGAACTTGAACTTGAAGTTGAAGTTACCTTAAAAGCTTGATGGCCACATCTCACTGTCTTTATGACAAGGGTGTACAGATGAGTGTGGCAGGGTTAAGGAGGCTCTTACTAGTCTTAGAGCCCATTTAAAAACCCAATTTAGATAATTGTGTCTTAAATTGCAGGAGTGGCTAGAGAGTGTGTCATGACACTAAATTATAGTCATGATAGTAAATAATGACTAATTCAGTAATTGACAGTGAGTGTGACAAAAAATCAAGCATGCCATTTGTACCCAAGAACAAGAGAAAATAAGCCAAAAAGTGATAACCTTATTTCCAACACAGGGAGTTGTAACACTAAAGAGAGAACAAGGTCATGTCATAACCTTGTTTATGATTGAATGAGCATGAGTGGCACACTAGCTACTAGAAGAGGAGCGCCATTTGTATTAGTTACTACAAAATATTCAACGTATGGGACTAAATACATTTTCAGGTGGGCGTAGATCTATTCAATAATTCATACAAAATTATGTTCAAACTACTCCCGTAAATCGCTCATAGCTGATCTACAATTAAGGAAATAAAAAAAATCAACGAACCTCGGTGTTACGATCGCTTTATTCATTTTCCTGTTATTCAGAGGTCGCGAATGATAATCTTATGTTTATTTGCACTTGTTGACTTGAATTGAACAGAGCGGAGCAGCCGACATTCCGGAAATAGACTCTCGATTATTTCCCATAAATCATTGCGCGCCATTGGATCTCGAAAGCTGAAAAATGTCTGTTGCAAGTGAGTAATTATTGCCCTATTTTTTCTATTATGCAGCTTCTTTATTCAAAAAATATATTTTGTTATTGTGTAAGAGATTTTGTTTTGTTTTTCATACATTTTCAATGATTTCTATTAATTGTGTGAATGGCTTAAAACTCTTTAAAATATTAGTGGTGATGTAATTTGTAGATTTCTTCAGACCCACCAGTGTATTTCCATGTATTGATTCGTGGGAGAATGTAACGCGGGAGCTTCGCTTCGGCTTCGCTGGCCATGGCATGCATGCCTTTGAGGCTTTGGTTGCGGATAGCCTTGAGGACTCCGTGATATTTTTGAATATACGTTTTCATCATGGAGCCTTCAAGTTAAAACCCTTCCCATTCTCGAGGTCGGCATGACATCTTTTTCACAGTCGTCACGCATCACGTGATAGATACGCGATCGACCAATTTGGCAAAGCAAAGGTGCAAACAAGTCAAAGGGTAGCGAGTTCGATGAAACGGCAGTTTCGTAATTTATATCTGTTTGTACACGAAAACTGATGTTGCGAGCTCACCGATAAAACTTTTTCTAATTGTAGGTATGTGACAAAAAAAATGAAAATCATCAAATATGAATAAATTTGGTATCACTTGAAAGCTCTTAAAAAGACCTTTAAAATGATACCAAGAACTTTAATTTTCATCAAGAAATTATAAAGTTATTCCAGTTTAAGTCGCACATATTGATCCAAATTTGTGGTCATTGTCTGTATGTAAAGTCAATGGAGTACAGAACCGATTTTTGTGACCATTTTGTGACCATTTTGAACCCAAGTCTTCAACAGGCTCTAACTTCTTTGTTTTTGAACCCTATGAAGTAATTTAGGTATCAATGGAAAGGTGAGAGAAGGCTCAATTGATGTGCATCAATTCATCTTGTAATCTTTCTTATTCTGTTTAAAATAATTTCTTCTAATTAATTCTAATTAATTATGCAAACAGAAAATCACAATTACTCGCCTCTTTATTTTGCCAAATGAAGGTGATTATGATAGATAATTCATATAATTTAGTTGGCATCAAAACAGCATCATGTAGATAATTTCCTAATAAATTTGTCTAAAGTATTGTTTTTGTAATTTCTAATGTATTTCTTTGTTTTTCTGATATAAATTACAAGCTCTTTTTCAACTTAGTATTGTAATTTTGTATGTACGGGGGTCCTTTTTTACATATAAAAAAATTATTTTGTACTTTGTATGACCAAATAAAAATATGTGTGTTTTTTTCTGATGTATTTGATTGTTTCACCAATTCCTTATGTATTCTATTGTTTCAACAATTTGTTATAATATGTAGCTTTTGATTTGAGAGACAATGGACATGTGATTACATTTTTTTAGAAGGAATGAGCAGCTGAGTGTAAAATATGTATGTAGAATTGTATGCAATTTATTTCAAGTATCAAGAAGGACGAAAATGAAGTTTTAATATATTCTATCAGTTGTCAATTTCTTAGATTTGTATACATACATTGTATTACAAAGGCCCTGTTTGAGCTCTCTTTTTAAAGAAAAATAAATTCAAATTATTAGTCGAAGCCAAAAGAAAAGGAAAAGAGTGGTCTATTTCTTTCAAAACAAAACAAAAAGCAACCAGTAAAAATATATAACAAAGCTTTAAACAACAAAACAGACATCAAAGCTCCAAACAAGCACTAAAAACAAGAGAAACAAAAGTGACACAAAAACTTGTACCAATCCCATCCCCATTTTCCAATTCAAAACACAACCCCCACCTGCACCCCTAAAAAAAGAAAAGTGAATAAAAAAATAAATAGTACAATTAATAATAAAGAAAACATAAATACAGGAGTTAGACCCATCTGGAAATGAAATATCCTTTCCTCTGAGTTTTCATGTATTTTCTCATAAGAGTGAAAAAATTACAACAAACAAAAATAAACAACATCTAGTTTGTGCATTTTAATAAAAAAATCACATTTAAGATATTCTCCTTTCAAAAGCAAATCCAGTCTCCAAATATTGAAATATGACCCCCCCAAAAAATGAAAAAATAAACAATACAATAATTTAAAAATGAAACTTTAAAAAAATATATAAAAAAAGAAACTAAATAATAAACATAATTTTTGCATTTTAATTAAAAAGTCAACATTTATGATATTCCCCTTTCAAAAGCAAATCCAGTCCCAAAATAATGAAACATGATTGAAAAGTTTCAAAAATTTTTTTTTTTTCTACAAAAGAAAAAAAAAACACTATAGATTTTGCATTTTAATTTAATAAGTCAACATTAATATTCCACTTCCAAAAGAATCCAGTTTCCAAATGATAAAACATGATTGAACAATCAAAGTAAAACATGTTCATGTTGACTCTATAACCTTAGGAGGAAAGAATGTTTTTGTGACAAAATGTATATATTTAAATCAATATCAGAATAACAATCTACAGTATAATGACAGACATTTTCAGAAAAAGGCACAATATTATCAAGTGAACAATTTAGATCCAGTTCAATCCAGCATGAACGACTCACTATCGACCACTCCCGTCACCAAGCCCTCCGCATCGGGTACCGGTAGCTCGACTGCCGAAAGACCGTCGGGAGCCCACCGCATCGGGCAGCTCGACTGCCGAGAGACCGGCTGTGACAAGGGTAGCTCGCTTCGCTTATATCTGGACTGCGTCACGATAGAATCATTTGATTTGACATTTTTTATATATTTGAATATATTCTAAAACAATTTAGATACATAATTGGATCGTAGTTCTACTTACCATAAAAAAATTTCCATCATTTGCGCATCCAAAAATTTGATGAACTTTCAAGCTCCGATATCCACACTTCACAGGTGAGTATCCACATTGAAACTTATATGTACAGAAAGAGCACATTTTCAACTGTCTGTATCAAGGCACGAGATTGCATCAACTATGTGCGCATGCGCATGAAACCCCATTTTCGATGAGCCGCCCAGACAGAGGCGATGCCACTTGCAGCAAAACCCGCGCGAAAACCGTGCAGCCAAAACCAGCGCTCGCGATGCGCCCGTATTCGCACATACCTACTAATTGATCTTTTAGTCTAAAGACATCTATGTATAGAGGAGAAGTTTCTTGTTCTTTCACACTCACACAACATGCGAGGTTAGTATTATTAGTATAATAACTAACCTCGCACAACGCATGTGATTTCATAGTGCATTTTGACGTTTTCATTCATCCCACGAATGTGAGGGACTATGAAACGCCAAATCTTTCAATATTTTTCCACTATGTTAATCTTGATCGTATGATTTTGTTCATTTTAAAAATGAATAAAAATGATTGATAAAGGTGTTTTTATCGCTTACCTCCAAATCTCAACCAGGATACTTCGCTCGGTCCGTCCTTAGTCATCCTTCATACTGCGGTGGAAATTACGCAAACAAAAATCGAAATGCGAATTTTTCCTATCGAACATTCTCGATTCAAGTCGTCGGCGCATAATAGGAAATTGTACCAAAAATCAACAGGTTGCATCTCATGTATATACTTAAAGAGGGTCCTATTTGGTCAAAGTCGTGAGAATTGAAATATTGTATAATTCGAACAATAAAAGAGAAATAGTGAGTGACATTATTGACTCTCTCATTTAGATATCAATGAATTGTGCATGTAACTGTTTTGTGATAAATAAGCGAAACTTTAATATGTCATAACTTTCTTATTTTACATCCGATTTTAATGAAGTTTTCAGCGTTAGTCTTGTTTCATAATTCTCTATTTATTCAAACATTTTTTTTCTGGGGTGCACTTGACCTTTAAGAGATTTTCCAATGAAAATACTACATGGAACTTGGAAATACAAATCATAATTTGGTTGAACAAAATGTTTTATGTTAAAGATAAATTCCAGTAGTTGCAGTAAACACTGATTTCATGAGAAAGTCTGTAAAACCAGGCTTAATTGTCAGTATATCATCGAGGATCTAGATCTGGTACAGTTACATAAACTGAACTTTGTGAAATCTTGAAATCTACGCTGAAAAATGTTCAGACTGAACTTCCCCAACACAGATAAGCGCACGTGGGACAGTGTATAATTATTGCTTTGAGCGTCGGGCCCGACGCCCTACCCGAATCCTGTGCTTATTTGCTGATTTCTCAGCAATTACACAATTTCTTCCAGAATTCTTTGGCACATGCGTTTTATTTATACAAACAGACACTTTGGTGGTCATTTCATTGGATTCTGTACGAACTCATTTTGATATCGTTACCAAAACTAGCATTTACCTTTAAAGTATAAAACAGAAGAGGAACATTTCCTTCACGTATTTTTATATCCAAAATATGTTGCCTTAGTATGGAATAATCACAATGACATAAAATGAAAATGGGTAAAGTACCTTCCTAATGATCATTGAGATTTCGCCTATGGAATCGTTGTTTATTAATTTTCAAAGCTTTAAATAGATGAAAATGTTCATTGAGAAAATATACATATATATATATATATATATATATATATAGGTCTCCTCATGGTTATAAAAAGTGCTCAGAATGTTTTATTTTCAAGTCCTTGTATCAGAATTTTCAGCTCGGGCAGCTCTATCGCATTTTGATTACTATCCTGTTGATTTATTTATTTGAACAAAATATTCAAAATGTCCAGCTGTTAGAACAGATATCAAAAAAAGGTATTCACCTTTGATCATAGATGAGAAAGAAGAAAAAGAGCAAAAAAATAGGAAACAAACTAACGAATTAATGTGACACAATTTTTCTTCATTTCAAGGCGACTCTTTACATTTCATCATTGCTGATGGCGTTACAATAGAAAATACCGCTTGACAGCAAAAAAAACAAAAAAACAAAACAGAAAGAGGAAAATAATGCTAAGCGTCTAAAATGCAGCTAGCAGTACAAGCTGCAGAACCGTAAACAAACGTCTTGTGAATAATATCGCGCGCCCTCTTTAGGAAAAAGTTGATATCCACGATGATCCGGCGGCATCTACGTGAAGATCACGAGAAAATTCTTTTTTTTTCTTAAAAAAACAGCAAAGAGAAGTCAACAAACGATCCATATGGTTCGGTAAGTGTCATAGCACAATTAGAAACTTTAGGTAAACTGTAATGGCATAGTTATTTTAGTTATTTTAGTAAAAAGGGTGTGAAAGATTCGCGTGCACCATGTGCACATAGCACAATTAGAAACTTTAGGTAAACTGTAATGGCATAGTTATTTTAGTTATTTTAGTAAAAAGGGTGTGAAAGATTCGCGTGCACCATGTGCATATGAATCCTTCGCACCCGAGATGCATTGAACCCATGAGTGGTTCTTTCATGTCTTTTGATACCGTTTATTTGACTACAATCTCTGGAAAAGTGGAAAATTCAGAGTTTTGAAATCCGTTGACTTCGGAACACTATGCGATCGCGTATTCACTGGAGGCCGCCATTTTGTTAAAATTTCTGACTGACCTCTGCACTCTGATACTACTTCCAGGCATCAAACTTGCATAAGGCCGTTGTCGACAGTGATTTTCCGCTACGGGAGATTCTAAGCTTTTATTTGATACCAAGATTGTCGAGGTTTTGAACATTTTTCCTGATGTTCAAAGTCAGAGAACAATAAGTCTTATTTTTTGCCTATATTTTCAGGTATTTTCTTGATGAAAAACATGTAGAAAGAGCATGAAGGAGGGGGAGAAACCTAGTAGAAACCCATATTTTCTGAAAGTTTGAAGTTTTCTGAATGTAATGGTATACAACGTTAATGCATTCATACAATCGCATACGCTTGGAAAAAAAAGGCACACATGGAAAATAAGGAATTTCGTCGACCTTGTATTTACTCATTAAAGCATTATGTACTGTAATTATATGGCATAGATTAGATTTTTTTAGTTTGTCTTTTAATTAGGAAATATGTTGCCTTGTGATATTTCTATTGTTGAAATTCATTGTAAATTTGTGTTGTGAATGTGATATTTGTCTGGGGAGTGAGGGCAATTGTTACCAAAATTATATATATATACCATGTATAGATTTCTATAGATATTATGTCATTCACTTCAATGTTATTCAAGTTGATATGTGTCAATTTTTTTTATTTTCTTTGTTCCTTTATTATAGAACTAATGTAGTCTATTATTATTATGATTGATTAGGCCCTATTATAATGTTATCATTATCCTTAATATTTATATTATCATTATTATGATAATTTTTTTTTTATTGTCATTGGTAGTATATGAAAAAAAAATTACTACTGACTGTTATAACATTTGAAAGGGGTCGTCGCATCTTTAGTTCGTATGCCTTATTTAGTAAGAGTAAACCAGCTCTTGTTTACAAATAATCTTTATTATACAATTATTTCATTAATATAATGTGCCCTGTTCAATTAAATCTATTGCTTTGATAATTGTTTACATCAATTGGAGAAGATTGGAAAATTAAATATGGTTTTTGCTCATATGGTATGACATCACATGTTTTGTTGATCTCTAGATTGCCAAAATGCATTAAGGATTGCATCAATGTTTTAGTTTACCACACAGTACCATATTTGGTAGCAATTAACTAGCAGTCATGAAGAATTTAGCTGCAATTGATGAAAGATTGAAGACCATATGTGTGTCTAACTGCTAATATGTTTCCCCTACAATTTGGAATGACTAGAGGCTAGAGTCATAACTTGCAAACAAGATTTTATTTTTTGTATATATATTTCAGGTGCCTGGGTTTCCAGAATGGTTGCTGGAGGACTTCAAGGATGGGGACATGGAAATTGTAGTCTAATGGTGCATATTTACGTACATAGCATTGGTCATAATAACCCACATCCACCACACCCCCTCCCTCCCACACACATACCCACACTTTAAAAAGAAGTTGAATACATACAGTTCATTTCCTCTAATCTAGTTTTTATTTTAACAGCATTTTAATTTCAGCTGCCTTGATTTCATTCCAGCACCATTGGCCTGGATGAGGATCCTGCCACCAGTTTCTGCAAGAAAACCAGACAAACGTGTTAGAACAGAAGGATCGCACAAGCACATGTATTGTCATCTGACATTGTTTAAAGATACCTATCATTCCTTGTTGTTTTTTGTCTCATAATAACTTAGAATGTTTTAAAGCGTAATGCAATCAAGTTTGTTTTTTTTCGGGTAAGTAAAGTAAACTCTATTTCATGATATTTGTTACCGGGGGAATGAAAGGCGACAGACATGAAATGGAGATTCGCAAAAAAAAAATTGCCTTTAACTTTTCTAATATTCAAGGTATGGAGCTGATTTTACTACCATTCTTTTTCTCTTTGAATTATCTTTCCAATGATACCAAATTTATGGGGGTGCTGTACAAAAATCAAAAACTCGCGGAACTCCCTACAAAGGGTGCGAGCGTACGTGTTGGCTGTGCAGTTTCCTTGACTTTTTTGGAACTCGTTGATTTGAACTGTTTCTCCATTACATTTTCATCGCGTTTTTTACTTCATTTTGATTTTTAATTGCTGGACAATGCAATGGAGAAAATATGTTGTGTGTACGGGTGTTCCAAGAACAACAAGGCAAGATGGCCAGCTTTATCCTTTTAACGTCCATGCGCAGTGAGTCGCCATGTGCAATTTTTTTACTGTTGCACCACTCACCTGTCACTGCCTGACCACAATGGTTCTAGAAATAATTTGCAATGTTGAAAAGTGTCTTGTGGCATCTGATATTAATCCTCAGTAATTCCCTGAAATGTTGCAATGTTTGGTTAAAAGATCCAGCAAAAGAAAAAGGAGTTTACATGTAGCACAGTCAAAGTCAGACAAGTTTGCAAACTTGGTCTGTACGGTGCGAATTTTAGCTGCCATTTTTCTCGGGCGACAATTTGAGACGCCCACACTTAGCAATCGATGTTTCCAAAGCTGCCCGCTCAAGTTACCAATATTTGGTATCAAAATATAGATTATGAAAAAATGCTCACGATCATTTCATTTTGAAAGTGGGGGTGACAATTGTTATCAAAATAAGAGGGGTGGCGTCTCAACGTATATCTCAACACACGGAGAGATTTCTGAGTCAATGCACTTTTGTGTGTGCGCCTGGCTTGTACGGCTAGTCTTCCGGCTTTGTTTGCACCTTCGTGATCGGTTGCTATGCGGAAAATACTTTCGCGAGTGAAAATCCCAGGACGTCCAACCTCGTGAATACATGCATAAGCGAGAAGATACATCCAGATGGATTTCCCTAGGAAATTCATATTCAGGGTGAAAAAGTTAAAAACTGATATCG
Organism: Lytechinus pictus; assembly: GCF_037042905.1. NCBI lineage: Eukaryota > Metazoa > Echinodermata > Echinoidea > Temnopleuroida > Toxopneustidae > Lytechinus > Lytechinus pictus. Next base: position 5,071,498 of record NC_087245.1, on the reverse strand, counting down.
GTTTGTATTGTATCCATTTATTTTATTTATAAAAAAGACTATGAACCTTCATATGCCTACTCTGCATATGAAGGTGTAAAAAGAAATTAAGAGGTTTCTTACCAAATTGATCTTGTCTAGATCCCTCGATCCATTTATAAACAACGCAAATACAATACGCTTAACCCTTGAACCACTTCGTTATGACGTAGCTTTGATAAGCGATGTTACAACAACATGCCGTTTTGAAGAACAATTTATAGATAAAAATTATTATTTAACAAATAATAAAATTTGAAACTTGATTATAAATAAATATTATAATAATAATTATTTATGATCACGTTGACTTATTTTTTGTGCAAATACAATATCGTGGGTTTTTTTATTTGTCATTTCAAATTTGTGAGAAAGTTTGCGAACTCAGATCAAAACCACAGATTCTTCATTTTCAGCACCTTTTCGGGGGGGCTACTCTGCTTCTCAAAGTTGAGCTAAGCCACCATGTGCCCTGGAAATATGCGGATTTCACTTTTTGAGATCGTTACCACAACTGGCATATATCTTTGATTGGGATTTTGGAGTTGAAATCGGGACCTACATAGTGCCTGTGTATGTGGGTGTTTTAACAGGGTTTTTTATATTCCTAAATAAGGGACTCACCAGCAAAATACCATGTTCAACAAACTATAAAGGAAGTACATACCTGATAGAGTCCACTTCAGTTTAAGTTATTACTATCCCAGTAAACTTACAATGATGGAAGTACATGTAAAGTGTAATTTTCCACTGCAAAGGAACAAATACAATTTGATGGGAAAAAGTAAAGCTATCACTTTTAAGGCAAACATGTTTTAATTCATTGTTAATATACTAGACTACAGCCTTAAATTGGAGTAAAATAGCATGTACAGTCTCATAAATGGAAGAGAACAACCTGATTTTGAAAATAAAAATCTGAAATCATTCAAGAAATTATATGTAGTTGGTAGGCATTAGTGAAGCTCTAAAAATGTGTTCATTGTGTAAGCTTTGGTGTCCCCAAATTTAGTTACATTTAGTTAGTTCCATAGGAAACACTGAATTTTGAATGTAGAGTCCAAATTACCCTTCCAAAGAGATTTTAGTGTTTTGTTGTTTGTTTGTGTTTTTTGATAGCCATTACAGTTTTTAATATTCCAAAAGAATAATTAGCAAAAAAAAAAGACAATGATGAAAATATGGTCCTCATTATATTTTGCAGATGACTTTGCCATCCCCCAAAAAGTTTAACTGTGAGTCTGTGACACTTTCTAATCATATGTGTTATTAGTAAAAAAAAATTCGACTGAATTTATAGTGTATTTGTGGTTTCTACGGGTTTCTACACATACATTAATAAAGAGTGACAATTTCAAAGCACTCTGAAAAAATGGAGAATAGTATTGTTATTTGGGGGTTAAAGGGATGCTCCGGGCTGGAAATAATATGATTTAAACAGATAAAAAAAAAAATCAGACAAACAAAACACTGAAAATTTGATCAAAATCGGACAAGGAATAACAAAGCTATGGCATTTTAAAGATTTGCATTATTCTGGTGAAACAGTTCCAGGCATGTCTTCATGAATATTCAATGAGCAAATTGATGATGTCTTATCTCCACTTGTTCTTTTGTATTTTGAAATTAGGTTTATTAAAAAAATTTCTACCAAGAACTGAAAAATTTTAATTGGCAACTGATTTTGTGCATGAGTTATTCATTGCTGCAACTTATTTCATAAAAGAGGAGACACATTTTTCACACATGTATGAAAAAATGAAACAATTATGATTTCATGTTATAAGATTTTTATAAGAAAAAGGAAAGTGGGGCTGTGACATCAGTCCACCCAATTAATATTCATGATGATGTGCATATATATCTATTTTCACAACTTTGCTATTTGTTATCATATTTTGATAAAATTTTCAGCATTTTGCTCTATGAATTTTACTCTATTTATTTAGATATGAATATTTTCAGCCCGGAGTACCCCTTTTACATAGGTTGGTTTACAAATGTGGCCTGTAGACCCCTAAGTGTAACTTTTGTAAGCAATTCCGACTTCTTCACCTCCTCCAGCTTCTTCCCCTTCTCCTCCTCATCCTCTCCTTTCAACCCCCTCCTCCCCCTCTGCTCCCTCCCTCCTCCTCCTTTTCCTACCTCCTGTTCCTTTTCCTCCTTTATTGTACAATTTGTCATCAGTCTATTCACAGTAGACTACCCTGGCCTGACTGCTGTTATTCAGTGCTTGACTACTTCTCCAAGATACATCAGACCGAAAGAGATTATAAAGCTTGATAATGCTATAGGCCCCTTACTGGCTTACATGTAGGTAAATAAACGCCATCATATGATTAACACTTGCTATATCTTCATTTTTTTTCAGGGAATAGCTCGCCTCTCTTCAGCAGCTTCCGTAAATGGTATTACGGTCTGTGTGGATTTAATCAGCTTGGTAAGTACTGTAGTAAATTACTTGATAGCAAATCTCTACATGAATAACTTGAAGAGATGGGTGGAGGAGGGATGATCATATAAACATTCATAAATTTTATTGATTATACTTTTGTAAGCGATTATTTGTTTTATTGGGGATGTTGTTTTTGTTTATCCTTAATACATGTAGGAGCTGGTGGGCTTATGAATTTGAAAAATTTGTGTTAGCTTTCATGTCAGCAAATGACTTTACATTGATCAGGGGAGGTGTCACTATGGATGGTTGCTGGTAATTGTTTAAAAGTTAGGTTCTTTTTTTTTCTGATACACCCAATATTATGTATAGCTAAATGAATTGTATACTTTCAAAACAAAGCTACGTCTTTTCAAAAGTTTTTCTTCTCTTCTTCATTTTCTATCTTTTTATCTGTCACTTAAACAAATAAAAGAAATTGATTGATGAATTGTTTGTGGATTGGGCAATTATCAGTATCTCCTGCAATAAGGTGAATGAAACCTAACAAACAATGTTATGTTATCTGGACAGGACTAAGGAGAGATGACACACTGAGGAGTAATCCCATGGTTGAAGAGGCAATCAGACGGCTACCTGAAGAGGAGTACAATGCTAGAGTCTTCAGGATAAAGCGTGCTCTTGATCTTTCCCTCAAGCACTCCATCCTTCCCAAAGAACATTGGACAAAGTTTGAAGAGGTGGGTGTGCTCAAAGATTTCTTAGACTTTGTAAAGAACTCTCCATTTCCAGAACTGTTTTACTTGCAATTATTTGAGGTGAAATAAATTATTTGTAAATATTTTGTATGAAATAAACAATAATTTAGTGGCTGAAATGGCTTTAAGAACTTCTGTTATTCGATTATAAACAAAATGTATGACATAGTAGATTAGGGTGCAGCATGCATACATGAATTATGAATTTTAAGGGGTATAAAGTGATTGCAGAAAGTTTATTAATTTTTTTTATGTAAATAGTTTTTATTGAACATTATGATACATTGTATTTTCAATTCTCGCTACCCCAAATAGGAACTAAAATCTCATAATGCGCGAGACGAGATAATTTTCACTCCGTCGGGTCGTCATCACCACTTTCGGTTCAGAGTCATGCTCGCGCGAGGTTCGCGATACTGAGCTTTCCACCACGCTGAAATCAATGCCAATCAGCGTAATATGTACAGATTATAATACTTTTTATTCAATTTAGTCAGTTTTGATTCCATGTGAATTATGAATAAAAATAAAGAATATATTTCACGTGAAAATAATTTTTATTTATGTTTTTATTTGGTTATAAAAAATTAAACAAACAATGAAAATCTTAAAATTTTGCATTTAGCAACCAGCCTGACATCACGATCGTATTCGCCTAGATGCTAAATATATACAGCATTCATTCCGTTCAATTTTTCATCGACCACAAAATGGATAAAAAATCAGTTTCGGAACTTAAAAAAATCTTAACTGACAGAGGAATACCGTGCAATGGAAAGCGTCAGGCAGAATTAGTGACTTTAGCAGAAAAGGCCGTTAAACTGTATCTTGAAAGAGAGGGATGTGATCACGAACTTTCGGAGCGAAAGCGACATTGTGTTGTTGTGCATGACGGCACTGTTGATCTGAATGGCAAAACAGTGCATTGGACTTCCGAACAGGAAGTTGTAATACCGAAAAGCTACCCCATAATGCAATGCGCGTTACAGGGATTTTCCCGGATCTCGGCGAAATCGCTATTTGGGGTAGCGAGAATTGTTTGTGTACATACATGTAAAGCCATTGGAAGCTGAATAATAGATTTTAAAGATTTTTCATGAAATAATGCCTGCATTCATGGACCAATAAAAATATTTAAATAATCATGAATTTGAAAAAAATTGAGAATGTTCTATATTGTTTTCATTAAGGAAAACTACTGACAAAAGTTGAAACAGCTTTGAAAATCAATGATTAGTTTGTTAGAGTTGATAAAGTCTGGATTTTGGTTCATCTCAGGACCCTGTTAGTATAGTGATCAAATTTAAGTTGAATATTTTATAATCCAAATCAAACAAACGTAACAAATAAGCCATTATTGTACTGTAAAGTTTTCTCATACTTTGTGTGCATGACTTATACAGGATATTCTAACCAAACAGTTCCCTCATATTTCTATTATCTTCACTCGGAAAGAAAATTATTCATTTATTGGCTTTTTCTTTCCCCCCCCCCCCCTTTTGCTTAATAGGATGAGAGGTATCTCAAACCCTATCTGGATGAAGTCGAAAGGGAATTCTCTGAGAGGGCGGAATGGAACAAACGTTAACACCACACCGATATCTCCTGTTGTACAAAGCTTTATCATAATAAATGATAATATTAAAGAATGAATATTACTTTTTGTAAATGATGCTGATGGTAATATATGGCATTGAAATGTATCTCAGCATTGTTTTTCTTACAAAATAATGCAATATTTGAATGTATTGATATGTATGTTGTGAAAGAAGAACTCCTAACTTTGACACATTTATGATTTCAAACCATCAATCCATTGATTCATTTTTGGCATTACGATCTAATACAGTATCTGTCCGTATACACAATTACATGGGACATTTTGCAGCTCTGAAGAATCTTGTAGAAATGTCTAAATGTGACTGCCATGGAAACTGTCCAACAATATTTTGAATCATCTGAAGACAAGTCTAGCTGAACTTTTACAGAATTACAAACTCACATAAAAATTGATTTCTTTGAAATTATATCATGTACATTTTCCCCAAAAATTTTTAGGCTTTCAAATGTTATAATAGTTAGGGCAACTTTGGCATTATCATATGATGATGTTTATATAGTGCTACATGCCTTGTTCAATTTATAAATCTTAATTCTTGCACCACTTACTAACTTGTATTGTACCACAACCTTACCTTGTCTTGGCTCAGTGGTCTGTGTGAAATATGAATTTTGAAAATGTAAGATACTTTGGAAGTGAGATAAAATAAAGTTGTTTCTTCTACTCTTCCCATTACATCATTTGGTTTCTTTGTTTCTTATTGGAATGTGAATCCCTGACATAGTAGATCCAAGATTACTTCTGATATATCTTAATCATCTAAAGCCTGCCTAAAGATCACAATATAATTTCCATTGATTGGTGCTGTTATGAAATAAATCTGATTTAGTACCCTCTCTTTGTGATATTTCTTTGTAAAAGCCCTCTGAAAATGTTATGTTATATGTTTGGTTGTACATTATCATATTGAAAAGCTGTATACACAGGTGCTATCTTGGAGAGAGGGTTGTATAATACCGAAAATAAAAAAGTGTGTCAAAAATTACCTGGCAGACAACCTAGTGGGGTTTTTTTTAACATTATATTTCAGTTGTACATTTTAACCTATCAACAGTCTTTGTTTTCTTATTTACTTTAATTTTTTTTTCTGACATTGAATTCAGTTTTGAAACTGAATTATTTCTAGAATTACAAAATCTTTATACAGGCTGTAAACTGTAGTATTGACCATATCGTGGGAAGATACAGTGCTGGTGGATTTTTTTCTTTTTAAGTTATTGGCTTGTTTAGACATCCTATTCATGAGAAAAATATCAGTCATTTCATGTGGGTCAATGAGGGATATGATACTGTCTTGACAAAAAAATTGCCAATGATAGTAACTTACTATTGATAGTTTCATGGGAACTTATATTTTGATCTGCAGCTTGACAATGGCACCATAGTAGAACAATTGAAAGGAAAAGTTATATAATTATGCTAGAAACCCTGTACTATAATACTGCAGAATAACTATCATATAGTAACTTGAAAACATTCTCAGTATCACTGCTCTGTCATTCACCCATCACTAATTGACTTCAGCTGTAGTGTGATAGTAGCCCTTTTGACAAGAGAAAGAATGGGCAAGGTTAAGATGGTTGGATGAGCATGGGAATATAATTTGAGGTGAAGAAATGAGTTGAAATAGGCAGTGATTGACAGAAGTGTGAGAAGGAGAAAGGATCTGATTTCAAGAACTAAAGCATTTATGAGAGTAAATAGGGTAATATTAAACAAGTTTAATGAAATTGAATGAAATCATGGATCAAAATTAGATGAAGCAGGATTTCTTTTAAGGGTGTTATGTTTCAATGTCGCATGTTAAATTTCAATATCTCATGGTAAATTACTGTGATGATTTTATTGCATAGTCTGACCTATTATAAAGCACATAAATCATTAGCCCTAATGTAGTCACCTTTGACTCATAACACTCTGCGGGGAGGGGGGTATGATAAAGATCATACAAGAATAGCACTGAAAATTTCATCAAAGTCAGATATAAAATCTTTGCAATTGAGGGAGCCTATGATGTACTGCACTCACCATAATGTCCATTGTATCTTATACGGTACTATTAACACAAAACATCAAACATTTCATCAGGAGCACCTCCATTGATTTACAATATCGTAATTGTGATTTTACATTTTCTCTAAAGAATTAACCAAGTTCTACAATAAAAAGAAATTATGAGTGCATCAATGGTGCCCTCTCATTATGCTTAGCACTGTTTTGTTCTACTATTGATTTTTTTAGTGTAATAGAATTGTTTTGAAGAGGAAATGAATTATCGATGTCATGCTTGTATGGTAGATTGGACCTTTGAACCAACTTATTTCGATACAAAGGAGCAATCTTTTTTTATTATCTCCTCTGAATTAATACAAAATGGAAATGTAAGCTTATTAGTTTTCTCTCAGTATTGTCTATTTTTCTCTTGGGCACAGTTTGCTGTTTCAATGACTAAAATCATCCCCATCTTTTTCGTCTTGCCCACTGGTGGTTAAAGCGAGACTTTGGGATCCAAATAGCATCTATCATCCATCTCTCTATTTTTCTTTCTCTCTCTCTTTATCCTCTCCCTTTCCTGTCTTTTGTCTCACATAATCTGTCACTTTCTCCTTCCTCTATATAAGCCATCGCTGATTATATTCAGTATGTACCTGAACTCCCCATCCACCTTCCTCTTTGTCTTAAGAAAGGTCCTTCGGGTTGAAATTTAAGAGTAAAATTAGTATAAAAAAACACTGAAAATTTCATAATAAGTGGAACGCCTCTGGCAGTCTCGCCTGCATTACGCGATTTAATATAGTAGCAGTGCTAACTTTGAAAACTACTATAAAATAATCATTCACAAAAACACCATTCATATGACATAATACCACGTTCATTGACCATAGATGTCATTTGAACGGTGACTTAAGACTTGTCAACTACACCCATGTCCACATTTCATTCACTCTATCCATAAACTTTCAAAGTTATGATGGCAATTCAACAATTACCCCAACATGGCCTAAGTTTATTGACCTTAACTGACTTTTTGACCTTGGTCTTGTGACCTGAAACTCACAGGGGATGTTCAGTGATACTTGATTACTCTTATATCCCAAGTTTTATGGAATAGATCCATAAACTTTCAGAGTTAGGATGGTAATTTAACAAATACCCCCAACACGGCCAAAGTTCATTGACCTTAAATGACCATTGACCATGGTCATGTGACCTGAAACTTGCACAGGATATTCAGTGGTACTTGATTAACCTAATGTCCAACTTTCATGAACTAGATCCATAAATTTTCAAAGTTATGAAGGTAATTAAACAAATACCCCCAACTTGGCCAAAGTTCATTGACCCTAAATGACCTTTGACCTTGGTCATGTGACCTGAAACTCAGGCAGGATGTTCACTAATACTTGATTAACCTTATGTCCAAGTTTCATGAACTAGATCCATAAATTTTCAAAGTTATGATAGTAATTCAACAAATACCCCAAACTTGACCAAAGTTCATTGACCCTAAATGACCTTTGACCTTGGTCATGTGACCTGAAACTCAGGCAGGGTGTTCAGTAATACTTGATTAACCTTATGTCCAAGTTTCATGAACTAGGTTCATATACTTTTCTAAGTTATGATGTCATTTCAAAAACTTAACCTTAGGTTAAGATGTTGACGCCGTCGGAAAAGCGGCGCCTATAGTCTCGCTCTGCTATGCAGGCGAGACAAAAATTAGATGAGAAAAAAGAAATCGTGACATGTCCTTGTGAATATGCAATGAGCAAGCTGATGATGTCATCTTCCAACTTATTCTTTTGTATCTTGTCATATGAAATTATGTTTATTCGATTTCTGTTCTCCAATAATGTAAAAATAGGGCCGACTACCGATTTAATGTGCAATCATTACTGAAACTTAGTTTGATACAAGGGAGACATGTATTACACTCATGTATGATGGTATGAAATAATCATAATTTCATGTACCCATAATTGATTAAGAAAAAGAAAGTGGAGACATGACATCATTAGCTTATATATTGCATATATGATGGCATGCATATAACTCTTTTCATAAAGTATTGCTTATCTTTAATATTCAATAACTTCACTATTTCTATTAGATTTTGATAAAAATTTTCAGTGTCTTGCTCTTTAAATTTTAATCTTTTCATTAAGATATTATTTTCAGCCTGGAGTACCCCTTTCAAAGTCTTCAAAATAGATCTTATGCATATCAGGGGCTGCGGAAGCAGGGGCCCCCCCCCCCCACTTTTTTCCAAAACCGTGTACAAAAACGTATAAATTACCATATGATTGTGATTTTTTGCATGGTCAGCCCCCTCACTTTTGGCTCAGCCCCCCCCCCCCCACTTTGAAAACCGTTCCGCGGCCCCTGCATATGACATAATCTCATACTGCCCTTTCTCAGAGGATATAGGAACTAGCACAAACTGAGTTGTCAGAAATGCGCCGGCTGCAGATGCCCAAAGCATGCAAGGCAATGGCTACAGCCTCGAAAAAAAGATGGCTGCACGATGATGTCAATGCATAGGGTCTGTACCATTATTTGTCCGTTTTTTTCACAAGAGTAATATACAGAAATGTACAGTCAATCAAACATGCATTCTTATATTGTAAATGTGCATACATGTATGTTTAATTGGAAATATTTTTTTCCAGCAAAACAAATATACATAAAAGTAGTGTGGTCTGCCATATTAACATTGCAATAACAATGCTTCTTCATAATTTGTGCAACTGCTACATAAAAACAAATGAATACATAAGTTCAGTCTTGCATTGGTTGAGTCATTCAAACACTACTACATCAAGAATGAGCATGAATATATATTTCATGTTTGAAAAGATGGTGAACAGTTTCCTTTCCAAAACAATGTTCATACCGATGTCAAATACATCAGTCACATTGCCATTGTTGACTCATTGCTATTCCACCCATATAAATTCAACTTTCTACTCAGCTGCTTACAAAACTTAAAGGGATGGTCCAGGCTGGAAATATTTATTTCTCAATAAACGAGAGTAAAATTCACAGAGCAAAATGCTGAAAATTTGATCAAAATTGGATAACAAATAACAAAGTTATTGAATTTTAACAGTTCAAGGCATGTCTTTATGAATATTCATTAGATGGGCTGATGATGTCATATCCCCACTTGTTCTTTTGTATTTTATTATAGGAAATTAGGTTTATTCTAAATTTTTCTACCAAGAACTAAACAATTGGATTGACAACTGATTAAGTGCATTAGTTTTTTATTGCCGCAACTTATTTCCTCATAATGGAGACACATCATTTACACATGTATGAAAAAATGAAACATTTCTGATTTGATTTCATAACATAAGAAAAAAGGAAAGAGGAGATGCGCCATCATCATCCCACCTAATGAATATTCATGACGATGTGCATATAACTGCTTTAAAAAAAATATTGATAAACTTTAAAATTCAATAATTTTGTTAGTTGTTATCCGACTTTGATGAAATTGTCAGCATTTTGCTCTGTGAATTTTACTCTATTTATTTAGATATAAATATTTTCAGCCCGAACCATCCCTTTCACTGCAGCATGAAGCATAATCCCTCTTTAAAACTACATGAAAATATATGTTTCAGCTACCATTTAGTCAGCTTATCTAAGAGGTTACACTTACCTGTATCTACCCTTGCTTTGGTATCCCCAAAAGTGCCAATCCAAAATTTGGTGCTTAATCCTAAAACCAATGTATGATTGATAATTGAGAACTAACTAAACAATATATTTAGCATGTAAGATATATCAATCTTGATGAATACAGAAAATATTTGTTTATGGCATCGATAAAGTTAGTGTACATGCTTCATTATACACTTGGTAACTGTATTACAATGATGGACCACCATAAAATTGCCACCTTCACAAATTTTCAGTTTCTTCACAGAGTGTAAAGAACATACAGTAAATGATATGAGAACATAAAATCCTTTTAAATATTCTCTAAAATACATAACCTCATACATTGACATGCCGTCATGAAAATTTGTGCATACATTAAAGCAGAAAATACAATTTTTATATTCCTTATCAATATCAAGTGCGCTTCACATTTCTGCAAAATAAATCAGATTCATAGCGTTTTTGTTACTGTAGAACAAAACTCATTTCCTTTTCATTTCATATCGGAATGCTGAATTCAAAATGAAAAATAATATATAGGTCATCTAAAACTTGTACAAGTCAATTGTGATCAATTTTTATAAGCCTCTTCTTTGTGCTCTTTTCACCCCCCCCCAAAAAAAAAACAATAATGAATAAATCTTCCCCCTCCTTATACTTTTTTTCTTTGTGTCCTCTCTCTTTTTATATTCAATGATTTTCTATCTAAGGTACATTTACATATTTACATATCCCATGATCTGACCATATAAATATTTTATATATTATGGGCTGATAGCTATACAGGCACATAAAAATCCAACAAAAAGTGTCTGGCATAAAACAAATCCTGTCTATCTAGAAAATATAAAACTGAATGATATAGGACCATAACTGCATAAAGAATCACTGATAAAGTATGACAATGACAATGTACAGATTTGTTAATGCCTTTGTGATACTGGCTGACTTGACCAACAAAGGGTGTGTTTATGCTTCTATTGCGTAGAGAGAACCCTTGTTTTCAAACGTCATTTCAGAACGCCGATCGCAAACATGCTTCTGGGAGTGCTGTTTATGCTTGATTTTTCAGATGCGAAATCACGATCTGGGCGTGCCCTGTTTCAAAAGTTTTTTCCGAGTGTTGTGATGGTCGACTATTATTTAAACTTTGAACAATTTCTGATCTTTTAGTAATTGCATGAAGCTACTTGACATTGCCATAGAATTTCCACCATGGTGAGGATAATAGTAAGACAAAATAAAGAATATTAAAGTAAGGTTATACATAAGAAAATAATATTTGTTTATGCAACTCGGGCTTCTGGCTCAGAGATGTCTCCTCATCAAAACTTGTATTCCGGGTTTTTTTAAATCCCTCAACATCCATCGTGATGACAAATTAGAGGAGTAGTAACAGTGATACTTAAATCACACATGCAAATACCAGGGAAATGAGAGGTAATTCCGTGGAGGTAAGTCCCTGTTAGAACCATGCGAATGTATTCGGCGAATGTATTCGCATGCGGATTTTCATCTCACCGGAAGCTTGTACCACATGACGTCATTTAAACACGTTTACGATTGTGGTTCTGTTTATACTTCCCAAGAAACCCTGATTCTGGTCTAACGATGTTAAGAAACACACCTTTTAGTAAGTTTACGATCGGCATTCTGAAACGTCGTTTAAATGAAAGTAAGCATGGACGCAACCGTGTTTTGGACTAATCACGTATGAAAACGCTGATTCTGGCCTGAAAAGTGGAAGCATAAACACGCCCAAAGAAATATCTTGAAGGATATCATAGTCATACATATTATTAAGTCTTCAATTGCCCTTCATTAATCATACTCCAAGCAATGTAGCATTAATAGATTGCACAAGTCTTTTTTTTTCCATTCTTACGGGTAATCTGCACCTCAGACTCGGTTCAAGATAAGTGTACAATAATGAACAGACGCAAGAGTATCAAATGGCCTCATTGATTACATTTTCATATCGTGATCTCCAGAGACCTCATTTCATATAATAGGCACCTACATGTAAAGTATGTCCAGTCCAATGGTGTTTGCCAAAACTAAACAAGTGCATTTGACACATACTGTATAGAAAACTCAATATAAATAATGTGTATCCCAATGAGTAGCTATGCATCTTTATGAAATACTTCCTCATACAGCACTTGTAACTTATATCAGAAGTGCCTAAATTAATGCAGCATGATTAATGTGGCTTCAGCAGGTAATATCTTTGTCAAACTGGGAAATTACTCTCATTCAAAGGGAAAGATTCCTACCAGGTCCCCACGTGTGTGAAGTTCACCTTGATCTAACACAATGTGATGTGGATGACTTTAGATATAAACATGCTGATGTTTTCAGGTTAGAATGGGATAACTTTGATAAATCATCATGTTCTAATTCTTTTTTTTTTTACTCTCTCTCTCTTTTATGATAGGACTGCAATTGTAACCCATATTGTTCATTCACCAATAAGCCTATTAATATTGTCAGGTAATCATTTAATACTGCTGTTGCACCTCATCTGAAACAGACACATAAAGTTTGTAAGACAAACTCCTAGTGAGGTTGATGGATTCATGACTCAAAAAACAATTCTCTTGTTCTGAATTGAAGTCTTCTGATTTCAAATTGTTCCATCCATGGCTATTGCCAATGCAATGTTGGTCTCAAACTCTCCATAGTTGAATGTGAGTCCATTACTCAGATTAACTCATCGGCACGTAGAATTAATGTACTCCAGTAGTTATATATGATAAGGGCAAGCATGATAGCCACTGAGACATAGAGAGGTGGGAAGAGATTATACCCTGTGATGGTATCTTCTCCAAGTGAGGTAATAGTGCTGACAATCTTCTGTGTCTTCAAAGCTGATGGATCACCAGGTGGAATGGCTTTACCAACCTGCATGCAGAGAAAAGTGGTGGAAGAACTATTTAATAGTTATCTTAACACTTACTGGGAGTATCTAATTAGTGATATTTATCAATAAAACCATTATTGTACTAATAACTTTTATCTTTAGACCATCTGGTCTATTTAAATTCATGTGAAGTAAGGCCAAAGCAGGTATCACAAGAAACTAGCACATCAATGATGTGGAGCTCATCCGGCATCTCGCAAATAAATTTAACACAATTCTTAATTTCAGCCCAGTTGACACTAGTGAATTATATTGGTGACATAAATTGAGGAAACAGAATTGAAATTGATGAAGAAATGACAGAAAAGCATCATTTTTGTGATTTATGAATAAATTTGGTATGAATAAGCATAAATAATTTTCTAGTCAAAATTTCTTAATTCTGTGTAGAACCTTGGTGAACCTCATGTAGCTCTCAGATGGAACAAAACAATTCAAAATCGGTCAACAAATAAATAAGCATTTTTTGTGAGTTTTGAAGGTAGATGAGGAGAAAGAGGCAGAGGTGACACAAGAGGAACAGGAGGAAGAGGGTGAAGAATAGAAGCGGTGCAGAAGAGGGGAATGGAGGAGCAAGGAAGAAGAGAGAAGGGGATGGTGGTGGTGGTAAGACACTAGCTTTGGTGCTAATATCTCGAGTCAGACATGTCATGACATTAATCAAAGAAATTAATCCCACAAAGGTAATGATGATGAGGATGACAATGATCATGTTGTTGATAACAGTGATGATGGTAACAAAAACAGTAACATGCTAGGCATAACTTTATTACAGTGCAAGCTCTTGTTCATTCCTAAAAAAAAAATATATGCCTACATCCCAACTCATCCATTTAAATATATCCTACTCTCTTTGTCTGAAAATCTGATGCTGATCCACAGTTCTCTGTCTGCCTTCACAAGCATTGCTGTACTTTGACATTGCAATCTCTCAAAATGTTCCAACACTGGTGACAATAACCAATGATAATAATTATGATGCTGATGCATATGAAATAAGGGTTGATAAATAAGGAAAATAACTGGGTATGATGAAAATAAAAACATTGACAGAATTCACTCACCTCCTGAGCATATTTATATAGAATCCTTCTCAAACTCTGAAAGCATGTAGCCTCCATCATGAGGCTGACTGCTTGACCCTTGCGAATCTTGACCACTCCAGAGAATACTTTACGGTTGTTATAACACTTAGCAAGTGTAGCTATGGCCATCACCTGTAAAATAAAACCAATATAAAATGAACATGAATCTTCAGATGTTAACGATGACAATGGCCCTTTCCAAATTACTACCGTAGACCATGTAGAAATATCTTTGTTGTATTCTTAGCTGATAAAGAACAATCGATGCGATTGATCAGTTTATGAACAATTGGCAACAGAATACTACTTTTCACACTAATCAAATGTTCACAAGATGTTTGATTACTGATTTCAAACATTTAATCATCAACATTACTTGGCTATAAAAATTTGATATTTTACAACAAAGTGCAAGATAACAAATTGAATTAATGCTAAATTTTAATTAATTCTTAACATTGTAACTCTTTCAAGAAACTAAAATGACAGACATGCCGGCAACCATGCAGACGTGCATCATTCAGTAGTTTTAATGTGCATGTCAAACCCTTAGCTGCTGTACTGGGACACTCTTCGGAGTCAGCCCGCTCATAATGTGTGACCACCAAAGGTCATGACAATTGGTCATATTTTTTGTGATTTCCGATGATCTGGGAATATTCAAACGATTTGATTGTTTACCATGGTGAACTTTGAATGGCTAAAAGGGTATTCATCCCAGGCAGGTTCAATAGACAAGAAATTGATATGAGATTTCCACAAATGAAATAATGCTTGCATGAAATGGGCAAATGAATCACTGTCCATCTTACCTGAGGAATTGCACAAAAGTTGAAGATAGATTGGTTTTTGATGCGTGACATGTATTTGATGACATCAGGAACATGTTCAAGGGCGTTTGTGATAAGTTCATTCAGGCAATGCACTGCTGATTCTATATTTTCCTTGTCTTGGAAGTCACTCAGTTTTTTCCCATATTTGCTCCATACCTAGTTCAGGGGCAGAAAAAGGAGAAAGTGAGACATGCACTACTATATTAGCAACGAACTTGACACAGAGAGGGTATAATGGAAGATATACCCTGTATAAATAAGTGACTTCATTTCAAACTGATTTCACCATACAGGCTAGAATGTGTACATCTTTTTAATTATCACTGTAATTTGGGCTGCAGAGGCTTCTTGATTAATAACTGAAATTAAAATCAATATCAAAGATATTCAATTTACCATGCTTAGTACCTAGGTCAGGGGAGATAGATCTTAACTTCTGATGAATTCTTCAATAAATCAACCTTAAAAATAAATTTCCTTTCATCATGGCAGCTTTTAAATTTGACACATTCAATGTACATGTATGTGAAAATAAAATTTCCTTATTTTATATTCAATATGTGGATAAGAATAGATGAATCTGAAACTGAATCTGAATCAAAGATAAATCAATTTCATTTAAATCTAAACCAACTAGAAACTACATAAAATTTGTAATTAATATTTTCTCCATCCTGCACATCTTTTAGTATCAAGTTTATGAAAAAACAGAGTTTGGGTCACAGCACATCTTGGAATAGCATTTTGGCTAAAAAAATAAACAATTTTCAGGAATTTGTGAACAAATAAATGGAAAAACTCAATTACATAATTTACTACAAAGCACTGCCACTTGAATCATATTTTCTCTTGTCAAATTGCGAAAAAAAAATACAATCCAGAACACAGGCAATCCAGGAACTTACATCTCTTGGCCAGAATTCCCTCTTATCAATGTTATCCTCGAGGTAGTCACGAATGATATTAGTTTTCTGTAAGAACAGTCCCATGGAGTTTGATAGATGTGTATCTTTGCCAACGATAGGGTCTTCCAGCTTAGATGCACTGAAGAGTCTTGAGAGTCCTATTCCCACCAGTCCAGCTACATAATGACAATACTACAAAAGAAAATAGAGAAGGTTTGAAACATATGTTTTTTTTTTTTTTTTCTGAGGGGTGAAAAAGAAAGTAAATCATTTCAAATAAACAGGGTCCCTATTACATCTTGACAGTGGAAGGGGTCTAGTGAGGAGGTGAGGTATATCATTTGATTGCCGTTATAGCTAAACCTGGATGTTTCAGGTTATAGTAGTGATGTGAAATGATTCCAAAATTCAAAATACAATGATAATTGCATTGTAAATGGGGGAAATTTCGAGAAAGAGTAAGAATATTTGTAAATCAGATAGACTAAGAATATTGGTAAAAAAAATCAAACATTTTGGTTTTGTTACATTTCAAATCTCATACTAATTTTGTGTCATATTCACATCCATTCCCACAAAGTAAGATAAATGGACTGATGATGATGATGACGATGAAGATGATGATAATGTTGATGACAACAAAAATGATGATGATGACGATGGCGACCAAAGATGATAATGATGATGATGACGATGACAATGATGATGACTGAATCGTGACAGAAACTCTTTCAAAGTGATTTGAAATATTGATTATAATGTTAATTATATAACACCTACAAGAATGAGCGTATGTAAGAATTCAGGATCACTAAAATGGTTGTAAATCAAATCTCTTTGCTGTGATTCACATGCACTGTATATGTACATAGAAATGTTTGTATGGGACTACAAACAAATGTTCTACTGGAACATTTTAGCTGGGGGCTTTTTCTTTATTTTTTAAATGTTAGAGCTACTAAAGAGCAATCCTTTGCAGTGGACTTTTCCTACAAATGGACGGGGAGTTTTCCTTTAAAGTTACTACTACAAAAACTAAACTTTCACCTTTTTCTACAAGAAATATACTTATGTGTTTATGTTTACAGGAAATGTAAATGCTTACCATATTCCAATCCTGTAATGTGATGACTTCTGTTTGTAAGACCTTACTCATTCCATCTCCCATTTTATGGCAGATATCCGAGATCACTTCCCTGTAATGCTCATCCAAATCCCTGTATTCCATTGAAATCTACCAATGAGAAAATGTTGCATGGATTATTTTAACAAACACATTATAATTATAATAACAATAACAGCAATATGCAATATTATTATTAATATAATGTTCAATACAATGTTTCTAGGCAATGCGTCACAATTTCAAATCTATTCTTTCCACATTTGAAATGGAATAAAGATTGCCACAACATAAATTTTGGAGTGTCGCAACTTCACAAGGTAAAAAGTGACAGCAGATGATACAATATGCTTCAATTCTTAATTTTTAATTTCACACTTAAATATTAATCAATCAACACTTTCAGTAAAGTTACAGTGAGAGACATACATAATTCTTGGCATTGTTTCATGAAGCTTATTACCACTGATACGCTGTGATTCTGAGTGTAAGCAAAGTAAGAGTAAAAAATCAGTGCCTCACCACCAATCATAACCAAGGGTTTCATTTAACTAAGAGAACTGACACTTAGCAAGTATTAACAGCATGTATGAAATGGTGCACATTATTCCTTTCACTGCATGAAAGAGAATTTATAAAGCCAAGTAGATTTCCATTTTTTTTTTTAATAATGAAAGAAAGTTTGCTTACTGCTGGAAAATCTTCAAGCACGATTCTATCCTTATCTTTGCTTTCCATATACTTCCAATCAGGATCCTCAAGATTTTTGTAGAAATTCTGTAGCATTTGAACTTTATCTTTCAAGGGAATGGTCATGTCATCTTCAACAGTATCCAATGCCCTCAGAACTAGGTAGAATATACATACTGCATGTCTAAAATAAAAGGGATAAAACAATTTACAGAATAAAATACAGAATGAGAAGTCAGACTGTGACATCACCACCCCACTCGTTTGGAAGAAGCTGCAATCAATATTTTTTTTGGAAAGGAAAGAAACATTAAAAAGCTGTAAATTTTATTACGGTATTTCAATTTTTTTTAAATTGATTTTTCTATTCACTTACAAGTACTTCAATTCAACATCTACTCCCTGAAATGAGAGTAGATTCAGATTACCGGTAACACTTGTTTTTTTGCGCAAATTGTTTCTTATAGGCCTCAATATTCATTGTTTTTAATCTGCCATGCATGAATGGTTTGCTAAGCTGTTGGTCTCCAATAAAAGATAAGATTCCACTTTTACGATAAGTATCAAATTCAAATCAAAATCATATATTATAATTAACAAATATGTCTCTGAAAATGGCTTTCCTTTTTGGTGGGAAACACTGTGTATATTTTATTATTTTGCAACATACACTGTAGAACGATCAGACCAGACTTCATGATTATTTTCTTTTTCTTTTGTTTCACTTTTTCATAATGTATTTTCTTCTGGGTTGTCACCCTTCACCCCACCCCCCTCTCACAAGAATGTTGCTCTCACCTGAGATCTCCTTCCAATGCCTGAATGACTGCAGCAAAGCTCCTACTTGTCTGATTTAGATACATGTAACATTTCTTAGCAGTTGTTGACATCTCATCCTATCAAACAAGGACACAAGTACCAGTATATATTCAAAATCTTTTGTATGAATTCTTCGAATGACTGAGGTCAAAGTAAGCTCCTTTGAAATTTTGTGTTCAATTCATTTGCTCATATGAAGGAATATTTTTAATTTCCTTTCAAATAATTTGAGCACGAATTCTACCTTTAGCACCGCGCCCACAAAAAGGCATTCATCCATTAGCCGAAAAGTACTGAACAAGCAACAAAAATTGTAAAAGTTTGCCTATAATAAAGAAATTACACAAAAGAGAGAAGAGGAAATTGGCAATTTATTACGCAAGTTTAAATTTTCTTGAATTTCTGGTAATGACAAGATTGAAAGTAAATTCAGTAAATGTAGATTATTTAAAATGGACAGGAAATGTGTTTAATAGAATAAGTTTATTAGAAAACTAACTGAAATTGATAGCAATAGTAATGAATGACCTCAGATAACATATGACCTCAAACCTCCTACAGCGCTATGATATAAAAAAATTTACTTTGTGGGTCCATCTCAGTTTTGGTTGCATCTTTTTATCTTGCACAGTGCCAAAACAAATAATTATTATTATCAAAGCATGAAGATTCATGAAAGGTTACTTTGATTCATTGGACTCAAACAAAGTTAATCCTTCATTGACTTGAAGCAAATACATGCTTCACTTTAAGTGTATACCTGTAGGCATTCCTTGCATGCAAAGTGATGATCTTTATCTTGGAACAATGACAAAGTAAACAAATATTAACAATTCTTTATCAGAGAAGGAGTTTATAATCTTCTCCTTGACTTAGGGTGACAGGAACTAGAGAAGTAAATCATATTTCTCTGTTGAAATGAATTTAGGAAGGAACTACTGTATACAGTGAAGGTGGCATGCAAACATGGAATAATTTTGAAAGGAATAAAAAAGGACCTGCATGAAAATATCTTCTGGAATAGAGTGCACATTGACAGCATATCATTAAAAGTTCATCAACTTTCATGTGTTTTCATTCTAAATATTATTCAATATATCATTAATTATATGATGTCGATAACAATAATCTAAGACTCCTTTACTTTATTTTGTAGCATGTTCCTCTCTCTAAAATCATTTATTTGTATTTGATGTTGAACCTCAATAAAGACACAGGTCAGCAAGAACAAGCTCTTATAGTTTTCTCAGTCAAAATTTCTTCCACCCCCCAAAAAAAAAACACATAAGAAAAACTTCATACAGGCGTGATTCTACATTAAGTCTTCCAGGATATGTAGGCCTACTAATAAAAATTGAAATCTAATAATTGTAATCTATGCAAGTGATTTAGTTAATTGTGCTTCCTAAAACCAGGTAATAGCTACAGGTACAGAGTCTTGAGAATAACACGATTCAGCAGTCAACTGGTCATCAACAAATTGTACTATATACCCATTATTCCAACAGCTGGCAAAAAAAAAGTTTTATGATCTTGAATGACATAAATATTTCATTTCAAACCAATAAAAACTGTATGAGTGCTGCTTCTAGCTGCTGAAGGAAAATTACACTGGATGTGTTGGTGGAGATTTTCTTACCAGTTTTTGTTTTGGAATGATGTGCTGACCTCCTCCCAGCTTAAATTTGAGGAGAGCCATGACCTCGTCTGGGTGACCTATCGACTTCAAAAACTCCATGATTGAGAATATCAGATCCCAACCTGCAATGGAGAAAATTTGTGTTTCCGTTGATCATCAAAACATGAAATGTTGCAAATATTAATTTCACAGCCGATTTGAAATTGCTTTCGCAAGTATCGCCATGGAAATGCATTCTTGCATTTCCTGTGTTTTCAGATCGGCGGTGAAAATAACACATGATGTAATACAGGTACCGGTTATAAATCATTGATTTTGAGTGTGGTAGAACCACAGAAAAAGGACTGAACTTGTTGTTGCCTAATATCGAAACTTTAGTCGAGAAAAACCCAAAGAGCTGTGGGCCAGAGCTCTTTGGGTTTTACTACTATGCACGAATTTGGCCGAGTCTATTTTGCACATGCTCCCTCAGTAAATCAATCAGTATATAATATTGATCGGCCAGTTTTCTTTGCAAATTTGTGTGAATTTCAGTGAACGAACGTAGCCTTTCCCCCCCTTTTTTGAGGGTCTGGCTACTGCCTTGATATCAGGATTCATGCTGTCCGTTGGACCTACATCCATAGAAATAAGGTGGGTGAATGATTTTTTTTCTTTTCTTTAATTTTGAATGTTTTTGGTACGTACCCCAACCTCGGAGGTAACCATGTAAGTATTTGTTAACTGTGGCAGCCTATGCTATGGCTACCTTCTGGGTTCCACCGAAGCTCTCTGGGTTAGTTGAGTACGAGTTAAAATGCAAGAGGCAAACAGCCAACATGGGAGACAATCTCCCATATTGGAAAGTTGCTTGGCAAAATGATAAAAGAAACAAACGAACAAAAACATGTATGCCATGATGTATACTAGGATTGTATACCAACACCATTAACCGAAATAGACTGAGTTATCGGTCTAAACCTAGGCCTAACATGTTTAAGGCCACTCACAGTTAGTGCGAGGTTTAGTAGTATACTATTTACCAACCTCACACACAGAATGGCGTTTGGCAGTGGATTTCTAACTAGTGCAGTGGGTCACGCGTGCTGCGATGCCACTTCTGGCATCCACAACACACGACTTCTATGGCTTGATATACGTGCGTGGCGGCATGTAATGAACCCTCAAGGCCTAGGCAGTTTCTAAATTGGAACTTATTAGATCTAACTTCCTAGATCTAATAAGCTCCAACTTAAAAACTGCCTAGCCTAGGCTAGGGCAAGGCCTCAGTACCTTAACGGTCAAGTCCACCCCAGAAAACAGTTGAATTAAATAGAGAAAAATCAAGCATGAATAATGCTGAAAACTTCATCAAAATCGGATGTAAAATAAGAAAATTTTGACATTTTAAAGTTTCGCTTATTTTTCACAAAACAGTTCTATGCTCAACTCAGTGATATGCAAATGAGAGAGTTGATGATGTCACTCACTCACTATTTCTTTTGTATTTGAATTATACAATATTTCAATTTTTCAATTAGGACCTCCTTGCCTGAACCACAAAATGTTAAAATAATGGAATTCCACGTGTTCAGGGAGGAATGAAACTTTGTTTCACATGAGTGACGAAAAAATCAAAATATTTGAAATATTTCATATAATAAAATACAAAAGAAATAGTGAGTGGGTGATGTCATCGGTCCCCTCATTTGCATACCGAACAGGATGTGCATAGTCTATAACTGTTTTGTGAAATTAAGCGAAACTTTAAAATATTATAACTTTTTTATTTTACATCCGATTTTGATCAAATTTTCAGTGTTATGCTTGTTTGAATTTTCTCTTTCTATTCAAAATCAGCTTTTTATTGGGGTGGACCTGTCCTTTAATCTAAACACCATCAATTCTAACCCAGTAACAGGCAGCTGGAGTCCCTCTAAAAAATAAGGAATTCTTGCCCTGTCCTAGGCAATGGCTAATAATTAAAAATAATCTAAACTGGTTTGATTTTGCTTTAATTCATGAACATCCAACCTATCCCCGAGAACTATCCTTACTATAACTTGGCTAATCTTGTGTGTCCTTCAGTTTGTTTGACGGCGCTTTTCTCTGTGGTTTTCCACTCAATCGAGCTGGAATTTTTTCTAAACATAGTTAAATTGTTTGCAGATTGTCATGAGGGGGGTTGTTTGTGGTATTTTGGTCGCATTACTTAAAGTTTTTTTACAATTCGTAACTTTTTTGAGTTAGTATAGCTTCGAAGTTCCCAGTCTCTTTTACTTCTCTCGGGTCAGCGAAATACAAAGCATGCATATGCCATCATGCCGACCGTCGACCGGGAATGGTACGGTATACAGTACGTACGTACTCATGTGCTGGCTGCATGTATGTGTGCTACTGAAACGTAATACGTAAACAACATACCATAATCGGCCGATGTCCTCAGTGGTTACCGGTGAGTACGACTTTCTGACAAACCTACTTATCTATTTTATTGTGAATGATTCTGCAGTGAAGCCCCATTCTGTAATTCTAACGTATAATAAATTTGTTTGGCTGATGTAGTACATAGTACTGTATAAAACTTTTTTTCAATGAATTTGTATGGGGAGGGGTTCAAATTCAGAATAGTTCTAACACCTACAGTTATTGTTAGATCTAACTTAGATTGCAGATCTAGCCTAGAGTAGACTCTAGGCCGAGAGAACTTAACGTTACTTAAAAGACTCTAGATCTAGAAATCTAGTATAGCCTAGCCCTAACTGTTAGGCCTAGGCTACTATCAAATGCTGGTCATAAGTGGTAAGAAATTTTGTTATGTTATAGGCAGTGTATACAGCCACATCTCGCTCTTTTGTATTATTTATAATTTCTCTATCTCTCTTCATCTCTCTCTGATTTTTCCACTGTCTCTCACATTCATTTTCCCCACTGTCACTCTCTCTCATTCATTTTTCCCACTGTCTATCTGTCTCTCATTCATTTTCCGTGTAGGTCTCTTTCACTTTTCCCTGTCTCTCATTTTCCTCAAGTGCTGTCCGTCTGACCATGGACCTACTACTCTAAGTAGTAGGTCCATGGTCAGACTAATTTTTTCCCACCACTGTTTCTGTCTCACTCATTTTATCACCCCCCCCCCCTTTCTCTCACTATCACTTCTTTTCGACATCCCGCTGTACTATGATTGAGCAACTTTTAATTTAATCATCATCATCATCATGTTATGAGGTGAGGTAATCCTGTTGACCTCGATCCCTTCATCTGGAATTAGTCCTCCATCTCCATACAATGTGTTATTATACAAGAACAAAAACTTGCAAACGTGGAGGGTAGAGACGGTTTTGATCATTGAAGATTGAAACGCTCAGACCACCAAAACTTATCGAGTCTTAATTTGAATACATCGATAGAGCCTGAGTCAATAACTTCTTGGGGGAGGCTATTCCAGTCATTCACTACCCTGTTACTAAAAACGCATTTGCATATGTCGAGTCTAGATCGTTCTTTGAATATCTTTTATATGACCTCGAAGATGTGAACTTGTCGATGGCAAGAAAAGTGACTTGAGTCCATCTTGACTATTCCTTTCCGTATTTTAAATACCATAATGGCATCTCCTCTCCTTTTTCTATATAGTACAGGGAGTGTAAGTCCAATACTTTTAATCTATCTGTGTAGGGGAGTTCTTTTATCTCCTGCACCATCTTAGTTGCTCTTCTCTGGACTTTCTCAATTTTATCCGCATCTTCTTTCCATCGAGTGGAAAGTACAAACAACCGCAGTCTACATTTGCACATTGTAAGGTACATGTGCAATGTACTTATGTTATTTGACCCAGGCAATACATGTAATGATAACATTTCTATATCCAAGGAGATATCTCCTTGCTATCTCACAATAATTGCCTCTTGACTGCTTACGAGTTTACTGAATACACCGTGTTCTAATACATTTTTCCATTTTATAGTTAGATTTGGATTTCACTCTGTAATGATTATTGAACTTCTTACTCCAGTTCAATCCAAGAAGCTAGATGCCTTAATTGAACCTCCCATCTAAAGTCTAGTAAAGACAAAGTCTGCTGTGAATCAGTTGTTGAAATATATTTCAAGACAATAAAGTTTAAAATCCCGGAATAAACTGCTTGGCTTACATTACAGTTACAGAGTGAATACGGTAGGCAGTCTAGCTGTATATACAAGAATGTCACCCCCCCCCCCACACATACACACACACCTTGATAAAGAAAAATGACTCCTACTCCCTGTGCCTGTGGCTGTGCTGCCACGGGTAATTCCCGGGGGGGGCACTCGACCAAAAAAGTGGTAGGGGTGTGCCGCGGGCGAGGCAAAAAACGGGGGCCTTGGAGCGGGCTTATTGTAAAAAGGAGGGTCCTCGGAACGGGCTTCGGAACTACAAATGTTTGTGAAAACGGGGGTCCTCGGAACGGATCTCCGTATCTCTGTGAATGCGTATATGCATCCCTATGGAACGGGCAATCGTGCATGACGCAGCTAGCGCGGCCTCCGCTGGGTGCGCTCGCGATTAGGCGATGGTCGAAAAGCGCTCTACGGCCGCTTTTCACCAAAATTGTAGCAGATCAATGCGACCGGAACGGCGTAACGAAAAATATGCAAAGCTTTGGAGCGGATTTCTTTCTTCTTTTTTCTCGATAAGAAGGAAATGCTATGCCTTGGAGCGGCTTTCTTTGTTTTTTTTCTCAATAGGACAAAAATGCTATGCCTTGGAACGGAAATTTGAGTGTAAAAATGGGGGTCCCCTCCGCGGCACATACCCACTATGCATTATATACTGAGTGCCCCCCCCGGGGGGTAATTGCTGTGCAATTAATACAGCCTCAGCTCCATCCACCGCGGTGTCAACGCGCCGCTTCGCCGCGAAGCACCTGAGCCAGCTTGGACATCAAATCAACCTACAGCGGGCTCATGGAGCGGCACTTATCGAAACGAAATGTGATTCATCATCGCAAAATAACCAACTGAATACGTAGTTTTGACTTCAAACTACACAATGTGCAACCTGTAACTTATAACATGTAACACCAAGTTTACTTTAGAACTAATATTCAACATCAAGTAATAAACTTTAGACTTAACGTTAGAGAATTACCTTTATATTGTCGGTTTCTACCCCTCGTATATCCCGGCAGTCACATCACCTAGGCCTAGCAGACATCACACTACCATGACCAGCTCTGAATTTTGATTGGTTGAAAAGCCATGGTCTGATGTGGAACGTACGTATATATAGAGTTCAATCATGGTCATCCACGCTCCAGGCCAGCCAGTTGATGCATCATCGCCAAATGCAGCTAGCGCATGAAAGTGACCGGAAAAATGACCAAAGTGAAAAAGTGTTTTCAGAAAATGAATGCGAATTTAACCTTTCAATTACTCTTTCGATACTTTAACGTATTAAGTGAACCAATGTGAACATAATCTAACTAGATCTTGAAAAAAGAAATATATAGAAGAATTACATGACTGAAAGTCATTTTCACATCATAGCCAGGTAGCAGACGACAAGTCCCTCTATTGACAGACTATAGGGACTGCCTCCCGCATTTTTTTTTTTTTTTTTTTTTTTTAAGGACAAGCAACTTCCGAGGTACTCTGGGTTGAGTATACCGGTAAATAATAGAGTAAAATTCATCGAGAAAAAAATCCGACATCAATAACGAAGTTATTATGCAGGTCAGATGACCATAATTATTTCACATTTTAATCATGTCCCCTTGATATGTCTCCCTTGGGCTTGCAAAGTTGCAGCAGTGATTATCATCTTAAAATTAAATCAGTTGCCAATCATATACTTTTCATTTAAAGTGAACAAAATTTTATACTATTAAAAAAAAATATAATTCGTTTGTTAATAAAAAACGTGCATAAAATTTTTCAGATAGGAATGTCAAAAATGTTTACCTCGCGCTTTGCGCTTGTATTCACAAGTTGAATTACTACTAAAGTGCAGATCCGGATTCTCTCTCCCTTGTGAATCAAAAATAAGGAGAGAGAGTGAGAATAGAAAGGAGCAAAAGGGAAATTCAATTTATTTTTCATTTGTCGTTCGAAATGAAATCTGAAATAGAAATATATATACTTCGAAAATTCATTTTTTTGCCCAATCGATATCCCTTAAATTTATTGTTGAACGCCGGTACCCAGGGTGGATCCAAGATTTTTTCTAAAATGGAAGCATTTCTGTCTGACAGAAAAAAATAACTAGCCCCCCCCCCCCCCTAGAAAAAAAAGTGGGGTATTCACTCAAAATTATAATGGCGATTTATGTCAGGAACATTTTGAAAAGCAAAAATAATTCAAAACAAAACATGAATCCTCACTCCCAACTTCCGACCTCCCGGATGTGAGACGGACGCACTACCAACGATAAAGCTAATTAACAAACCGGTTATAGAGAAGAGGAAATAAAAACGAAAATTTTAAGGAAAAGAGAGGGGGAAAATTAGAGGGGAGGAAAAAGGGTCATGTGGGAACGATCCAACAGGTGAAAAAAAATAAAACAAATCGAAGGAGTAGGGGCCGAAACGGCCTCGCCCCCAATACAGGCATACATGGGGAGAGGGGGCTTGGGGCCATGTCCCAAATTTGCATGACCAAGAAAAAAAACAAAAGGAGGAGAATAAGAATATAGATAGAAGCAAAGGGGAAAGGCTAAGATATGAAAATTATTTTCTGAATATTATGTCAAAATCTATTACAGGTCACGGTTTGTTCGCTCGCTTGGAACTTCAGTTGTCATTTTTTTTTCACTCACACAATGATGTGCTTCTCAATTTTAGTAGGGGCATGCAGGCTCATGATGTCACTGGGTATACGACGTGACTTGCGTTCCTGCATGCATGACGCCACCATTAAACCTGCGTCCACGATTTCAAATTGCCCCCCCCCCCCGTATTGCCCTGCAAGCGAGGGTGCTGTCGCACCCCCAAGCAGAGGCGTCGATCCTGGGGGGCAGGGGGGCGATCGCCCCACCAATGAAAATACTGGGGGGGGGGGGCAAACATATCGTTTTGCCCCCCAATAATTCCGCATGTGTAAAAAATAAAATAAGATTGTAATGTTACACAGAAATCAGCAAGCGAGATCGAAATACACAATTCGTTCTTTATTTAAAATCATGCTCAAAATGTCCGCTTTTCAGATTGGAATATAAAAATTTTCAGCTCGCGCTTCGCGCTCGCATCATTTCTGTAGCAAAAACCCATACTTTTCATGATTAATAGGTGAATAGAATGTCCCGTTTTCAGTTCTAAGCCTCAAAATAGCTCGCGGTTCGATTTGCAATAATCTTTTGTTGGATATATATCTTGTTCTTAATTAAAAACGTCCATTAAACTCAATTTTTTTCTGATCAAAATATCAAAATTTTCAGCTCGCGCTTCGCGCTCGCATCTATTGTTTTTTAGATACCCATCTTAATCATTGGTACCAAAAATGCATAATATCAAGCTTACAGGTCAGAATATAAAGAAATTTCACATCCGGCTCTCGCATTATCTGTGTAGTGAGATATGTATCCTCATGACAAACAGTCCTAAACAGGCACCTTTTTCCTGTTATCAGATCAGTAAATAAAAAAAATTCAGCTCGCGCTTCGCGCTCGCATTAATTTGTTGGTGAGATATGTGCCTCTATCTCATGAGTCATATACATATTTATATATATATATATGTGTGTGTGTGTGTATAGATATATATATAGGCATATAAGGGTGTGTGTGGGTGAGTTTGTTTGTTTTGTGTGATCGAGCGCCTTTGGAAAGTTGATTCATGATTTTGCCCCCCCAATCTGAAAAATGGATCGACGCCCCTGCCCCCAAGATTTACCCTGGGGGTGCTGCGTGTATTATTTTCCATAGGCAGCATCCCCATGAATACTCTGGTAGGTGTTAAAAAATTGAGAAATGTAAGCAAAATTACCTATATTTTTTTAGTGAAAACCCTTTTTTTTTGCTTGTCAAATTTACTTCAGCATCCCTAGTTTAAAGGTCAAGTCCACCCCAGAAAATGTTGATTTGCATAAATAAAGAAAAATAAAACTAGCATAACGCTGAAAATTTCATCAAAATCGGATGTAAAAATAAGAAAATTATGACATTTTAAAGTTTCGCTTATTTTTCACGAGATAGTTATATGCACAACTCAGTGACATGCAAGTGAGACAGACGATGATGTCTTTCACTCACCATTTCTTTTGTTTTTTATTGTTTGAATTATATAATATTTCATTTTTTACAGATTTGACAATAAGGACCAACTTGACTGAACCATATGGTATTAAACAATGGCAATTCCACATGTTGAGGGAGGAATTAATTGTTGTTTCACTTCACAATGAGGAGAAATTAGAATATTTCATATTTCATATAATAAAATACAAAAGAAATATAGTGATTGGATGACATTATCAGTCTCCTCATTTGCATACTGACCAGGATGTATATTTATAACTGTTTTGTGAAATTAAGCGAAACTTTAAAATGTCATAACTTTCTTATTTTACATCCGCGACGTTTTTATGAAATTTTCAGTGTTATGCTTATTGGATTTTTCTTTTTTTATTCAAATCAACTTTTTGTTGGGGGTGGACTTGTCCTTTAAAAATCGTTCCCAGCCCTGCCCCCCCCCCGGACCCTATATCCACCCCTGGGCAGTCGATCATAAAAATCCTGTCTTTGAATCCGTTCATAGTCAGTGTGACCGCAGTTGATGCACCTATATGGATGAAAAAAAATAAGAAGAAGAACAGATGGAGTATACATAACGCATCATCTTCAAAGCCCGGTTGATGCCGAATGCATGAAATAATGGATTTTTCTTGCAGATTGCATATCCTCACTGCCTTACAAACTGACTTGCTAGTTCAGGGGCGGATCCAGCTTTCGCCAGTGGGGGGTAATTCCATCCACATGCATTTTCCCCGATCGGCCACTAAAATCTGATAATATTGCTTTGTGTGTTTGTTGAAAAAAAGTCAGGATTTGTTTTCCCTTATTTTGGAGGGGCGGGCGGGTATAGTCCTAGCTAAAAACTGATGTTATCACCATAACTTTAACCATGGACCCTACCACAAACATTTTGCCTAAATACAAATCATTATAGTTAATTTAGTAATGCAAGCGCTAAGGGCAAGCTCATTTTTTTACATTCAGACCTAAAACGTGTAAAAAGTAAATGACATTCTGAGCAACTTTTGTCATCATGGCTATATATAAGAACGTTTATCTAACCAAACAAATTATTAATACCAGCGTGCATTTTTTTTAATTTTGTAAACACATTGAAAATTTTTGATATTCTGACCTGAAAATTTTGACATTTTAAGCATTTTTTGATAAAATGATCAGGATACGTGCGCGAAGCGCAAGGTTATTATTTTTTTTACAAAGCACGTTTATAAAGGGTTCCATAACCTTTGCTCTGGCGACAATATTGCTCCGCTCTAAATTCCATACACTAATTGAAATACTAACTTCAACCCTGTGTTTGACACTATACTCTAACCTATAAAACCTAAACCTAACATTAAAAAAAAAACCTGTTGCAACCCTAACGGTCGAAATAAAGCCCGGAGCAATTGTCGCAGGAGCAAATGTCGTGTGACCTTATCATTGTAGCCTCGGCCAATGAGCTAATGAGCAAAACAATTTGATTTGACCAGGAATGTCGTAAAGAGTAAAATCTTAAAATTTCGCTCACTCTCATTTTCCCCTACCCCCGACTTTGAATTAAAAGATATACTCGGGGGGCCAGAGTATACCTTTTAATACAAAACTATATAGACTTTAACATAATATTCAGAAGTTGTTTCACACTTTTCGTTTCCTTTCCGGATATCTGCAGACACATCTGCTCACTTTTACAAGCAAACTTGAAAAAATAATGTTACAATGTTTTGTTTCTTCTTTTTTTTTTTTGCAATATGATTTGAAATTACTTGATTGACACATAACATCACAAAATATATACAAACCAATCTAATGTTTGCATTGTCACGGAGTTTGTGGAAATATGTTGAGTTGAAAAATTGTCAAATCTTGAGGTGTTTCACATTTCGAAACTATTATCAACAGGGACCTGGGAAGCGGGGGTGCTGGGGGTGTATTATTTTCCATAGGAAGCACCCCCACGAAATCAGGTTCCCTTTGTATTTTTTTATATATGTTATAATGTACATAATTATCGCATCCGACAATCACAAATCATTTACATAGTCTTTCACATATTCCAATAACATCCCTCCTATAACGCGATACAGACGTGGTCGCGCGCGATACGTGATAACCATAGTTTACACACTACTCGATAGCAGGGAGGGACATGGGTGTGGTTGGACGGACTTGAAACTTCCAGGTTTTATGTCGAATCAAGAGTGCGCGCGCCCGACCGCCCGTGTTTTGTATTAACAATTACAAGTCGGACAATAGAAATCAAATTTCACAGTCTTTTTCGCCCTGCACCATGGCCCTGGGAAGCGGGGGTGCTGGGGGTGAAGCACCACCAAAATCTGGGGGTGCTGCATGTGTTATTTTCCATAGGCAGCACCTCCTGGAAATCTAGTGGTAAGTTGATAAATGACAGAAATGTAATGAAAATGAACGACGTTTTGTAGACCCCCCTTCAGAATTTTCCGACACAGTACTTAAAATAGTGTTTTAATTCACCCTTTTTCAGATCGGAATATTTTCAGATCAAATATTTTCTGCTCACGCTTCGCGCTCGCATTATTGATTTTTATAAAAAAAAAAAAAATGTATTAACAAAGCCCAGATACTAGGTCTAACTCTAAACACGCGCTCGCATGTTTATTCAGGTACGCAGCTTGTTTTGGGGCTACTCCGGGCTGAAAATATTTATATCAAATACAATTTTATGAAAATCTGATAACAAATAGTTAAGTTATTTAATTCTAAAGTTTAGCAATATTTTATGAAAATGGTGATATGCATGTCGTCATGAATATTTATTAGGTGGGTTGACTTGTGCGGAAATCTGTCCCCAAAGGTAGGGGAACCAGGGCCTGGAAAATTTGACAAGCAAAAAAAAAGAAGAAAAAGTTTTTCACCCAAAATGTTAGGTCATTTAGTCCAAAAGGTATTATTTCGATTGTAAAGTGATGTATTTTTCTCCATGAAAGACCAAAAACAGTAGGGGGACATTTTATATTGTGTCCCCCTACTATTTTTGGTAGGGGGGACACGTCCCCCTGTCCCCTCTGGGATTTCCGCCCATGTGGGTTGAAAATGTCACATCCCCGCTATCCTGTTTCTTGTGTTATTACATGGAATCAAAATTGTTTCATTTTTTCATACCAGTGTGAATGATATGTCTCCCTTGTAATGAAATAAGTTGCAGCAAAGAATATCTAATAGACTAAACCAGTTGTCAATTCAACTGTTTTTGGTTCTTGAAGGGAAAATATTAAATAAACCTAATTTTATATAATAAAATACAAAAGAACAAGTGGGGATATGACATCATCAGTTTGCTCATTGAATATTAATGAAGACATACTTAAAACTGTTTCACCGGAATAATGCTAAACTTTAAATGCAATAACTTTGATATTCCTTGTCGGATTTTGATCAAATCTTTATTCTCATGTTCGTCTGATTTCTCTTTATCTGTTCAAACCATAATACATTCAGTGTGGAGTTTCAGATCAGAATATCAAAAATTATCTGCTCGCACTTCGCGCTCACATTATTAATATAAGAATAAATATCAAATTTCCCATCATTTTCTTGATTTACAAAACATGAATAGAATGTCCCAATTATAGGTCTGAAATCTCAATTTCGTTTCCGCTCGCGCTTTGCGCTCGCATCAATTGTACAGTATAGTTATATACCTATCCTGTTCATGATTAGAAAAGTGCTTAAGATGTCCTGTTTTTAGTTCTGAAAACTCATTTTTTATTTCTGCTCGCGCTTCGCGCTCGCATCGATTGTATAGTTATATATATACATATCCTGTTCATGATAAGAAAAGTGCTTAAGATGTCCTGTTTTTAGGTCTGAAATCTCATTTTTTTTTATTTCTGCTCGCGCTCGCATCGATTGTATAGTTATGTACCTATCCTCTTCATTATTAGAAAAGTGCTTAGAATGTCTCGGTTTTTTGGTCTGAAATCTCAATTTTGTTTCTGCTCGCGCTTCGCGCTCGCATCAATTGTATAGTTATATACCTATCCTGTTCATGATAAGAAAAGTGCTTAGAATGTCCAGTATTTAGGTCGGAATGTCAAATTTTTCAGCTCGCGCTCGCATTATTTGATTGTTGATATATGTATAGTCTTAATTAGTAACTGCAAACAGTCCTTATAACACTTCCCTTTCGATCAGACCAGAGCGTATATAAAAAATATCTGCTCGCACTGATCACTTTCGCAGTTATTATTTGTTACATATGCATCTTGTTCAGGACCACAAACATTGCTCAAAATGTTCAATTTTTCAGGACAAAATACATGAAATTCCCCCCCCCCAAAAAAATAAATAAATAAAGCTCGCGCTTCGCGCTCGAGTTATCTAGTTATATATCTATGTTCTTTGATAAGAAAGAAGTGACTGTCATATAATTTTATGTGTATATATATGTAACACGCGGAAACTGATGTAGAAAGATGACACACGACACCATTCTTTGTGTTTCGGTTCGTTTAATAATCGATGGATCGTTATATACAAAAGATAGAAAAAACCCTGCAAAAACCAATAAGAACAAAACAATGAAATAGAATTATGATATGTTTGAAAAAATGCACAAAATAGAAATATACACATATTTGCTTGTGACTCTAAGATAAACATTCATCAATATGACGTCAAGTAGACTCGTAAGAATAAATTATAAACATGTTGTCTATATCCATTCATTAAACCTAATCAATATTGCCTGAATTCAACTCATCTAATCACAAATTCAGTTCCTCCATCGTTATGGATAACTCTTCCAACAAATAAATGAAATACATCCATCAAGTGAAATTTACCAAACAACAATTAGAATATGCCAACAAATTAACATTGAAATACAGTGGTTAATAAATGATAACCACTCACCCTGGCAATCTGGCCTAGAGGACCATATTTCCTCTGGTGAGAGCCTCACCCGCTACACGAATGTCATGTCAAATACCTTAAAAAGGAAAGTAACAATTATTACACATTCGCCATCGCCATAAGCAATCATCGTGACCCTTAACTCTGAAGACACAAAACTGAAACATTGAATTAACAATTCAATAACCAAAATCAATTTAACCAAAATCTTTTACTCTAAAGATCATTTTACTATAAGATTAGAACCGAACACATTTTATGTTTATAACTACATACTTACAATCAAGTATACAAGTACAAGTGATTAATACAAAATATAACAAAAGTACATAAAAATCATCTGAAGTAACAAACACAGATGCATAACTAATAAACTATTTAATTAACAAAACCCCTTTAAATTAAGACAAATAACATGCTATGCTAGCAAAGCAACACTTCAATATAACCTGAACTCTTATTCAAAACAATAGAAAATACATTGCGAATCAACGCTATAAACTATTATTCAAAACTAACAGAATTGACAAAATAAATAATTCTGACCCGAAAATGAAGAAGCCTCTCTGCCTGCCCCATGAATGGGGTGCAGTGCAGGAGTGAATTGGAGCAGAATTCTTTCTCCCTTTTATGCAGTTATCACTCTCCATTCACAGATGCTAAGCCTTGACCATAATTATCTACGTCATACAAGCTCATAGCTCTGGAATGTGGTGTTTTGACCCAAAGACCATCCAGCATCACTCTTACCCAGAAAGAGTGTGAATCATACTTCTTAAAAAGCATGAAGATTGTTAAAAATTTCTACTTTCTACTACTTCCTGTGCAGGCATCTATTACTTACAGACAAATAATTAAGAGTAATGAAAATATATGAATTTCCATTTAACAGTTCATTTTGACCTGTTACATATATATATATATATATATATGTGTGTGTGTGTGTATGTGGTGCCCTTAGAGGTGCGTGTGTGTGTAATTATGGAAAATTCTAATGTCCCCCCCCCCACCTTTGAGGAGAGATATCAGCACCCCCACTGAAAAAAATCGTTCCCAGGTCCCTGATTATCAAAGTACATATTTATTAAGACAGTGTTTGATGTATATATCGCCATGTGTTTAAAATCTATGTTTTGTGATCAAATAAAAGAGGAATTTTTCCCCAATCTAATTTCACAATGTTTAGCTTCCCCATGAAACTGGCGACATAACACGTATAGCCATGCTTGAACTTGGCCTGAGGCTAGAGTAATAAGTAAACAGATGACTGTAGATGTTTACGGTGTCTGGGGCTGCATGAGCCGAAAGTGGGGAGGGGGCCGGCTACGTGACCATGCAAAAAAAAAAAACACAATCAGATGGTAATTTGTACGTCTGGTTTTGGACAAAAAAGTGGGGGCTATAAATGAAGACCCCCCCCCCCCCCCGGTTCCGCGACTCCAGTCTTACACTTATCATGGATACCGATTATGGACATCAACTTTTTTCGAGCTTTTTCCGTATTGGGTCCAAAAGACCTTGCGCGCTTGCCCAATCCAATTAAACCCGGGGTCCAAAGTTCGGGCAGAGGCCGCGCCCATCGACCACACCCCTAGCCTATAATCTAGGCGGAGGCTGCAGTTATTGTCTTTGCTGTTATGCTGAACGCAAGAGATACGTCTGATCTGGCGAGACTACGCATTTGTGGCTGCAGCCTCCGCCTAGATTATAGGCTAACCCACACCCACACCCCCAAAACACAGTTCGCGAACTCGCCCTTATACCGTATCACTATGGGCAGCCAAAAGGGCCAAAATTAATAATCTCAAAAATAAAGAAACACTCAGAAATAAATGTAGTATCTCAGAAATACATGTGGTTTTCAGAAATAAATGCAGTCTCTCAGAAAAAATTGCTGTTTCTCAGAAATAAATTAACTTCCTCAGAAATATTAACATTCAGGAATGTCAGTACTTCGACCGAATAAGACATTCAGAAATAAAAGTATTTAACCAGAAATGGATATAATTGAGAAATAAAAAACAAATCAGAAATAACCTTGTCAATCATAGATAAAAGCTTTTAGAAATATAAGACTCATTCAGAAAAAAAAAATCGTAATTGAAATAGCAGTATATTTTACAAATCATATGCATAATGGTTAGTCGCGTGCCTTTGAGTGTCCGAAAGTCCACACACACAGCTTCAACACAGGGAACAGTGGTTTTCATGAACAAAATATTGCAGAAATCCGGGTATATCTTTATAACTATTAATATAATCTCACACCAGATTGATAAAAGTGTGAAAATTTTATCCAATTCCATTAATTTGATGTAATTATTATTACAATTAATTCACTATTTACGTCTCGCTGTTCATTTGAAAGTGTCCATGTTCACAACTCTTGCTATGGCAAACTTGGGTCTGAAATATCACCCATATTTTCGAGACACTGAAATCTTTTTTACCCCTCAGGAATATCTCTAAGGGTAAAAAAGGCCGAGATTGATTGTCAGTCTAAATGCCAAATAGATTACCTACAGACATAATGGTTAGTTTCGGTCATGTTCGCTCGTTTTGGTTTACGTAGCAGACGATGCTAGCCTGCTGGTATATAGTATACCTACGCAGACCCTATTGCAAATCAAAATCAATTCCGGACTCGATATTTGCTTCTTCAAACTGTAGCTATATTATAAATATCAGTAAGCAAAGCTTCATAGTACAAGAACATTGTTACTTTCAACATTAAATGCGTTAATTAAGTTTATTTGGACTCTATTAATTGTTTCAAATGAAAAGGGTCTAGGGACAGAAACTATCATACGTTAGTCACGTGACGTTGTATACAGAAATATGCCATGTTCTGCCTGCTCGATCTCAAAGTTTGGGGGAAAATGAGATGTAACCATTATACCAGTCATAAAGTATTATACATCAAACTGTAGGTAATCTATTTAGCATTGAGATGACAATCAATCTCGATCTTTTTTACCCTTAGGGATATTCCAGTGGGAAAACAAAGGTGCCAGTGTCTCCAAAATATGGGTGATTTCAGACCGTTTGCCATAGCAAGAGTTGTGAACATGGAGACTTTCAAATGAACAGCGAGACGTAAATAGTGAATTAATTGTAATGATATTTACATCAAATTAATGGAATTGGATACAATAAATTTTCACACTATTATCAATCTGGTGTGAGATTATTAATAGTTATAAAGATATACCCGGATTTCTGCAATATTACGTTCATGAAAACCACTGTTCCCTGTGTTGAAGCTGTGTGTGTGGACTTTCGGACACTCAAATGTGTATAATACTTTATGACTGGTATAATGGTTACATCTCATTTTCCCCCAAAAATTTGAGATCGAGCAGGCAGAACATGGCATATTTCTGTGTACAACGTCACGTGACTAACGTATGATAGTTTCCGTTCCAAGACCCTTTTCATTTGAAACAATTAATACAGTCCAAAAAACTTACTTAACGCATTTAATGTTGAAAGTATAAATGCTCTTGTACTATGAAGTTTTGCTTACTGATATTTATAATAGCTACAGTTTAAGGAAGCAAATATCGAGTCCGGAATTGATTTGCAATAGGGTCTGCGTAGGTATACTATATACTTGCAGGCTAGCATCGTCTGCTACGTAAACCAAATGAGCGAACATGACCGAAACTAACCATTATGATTTCATGGTTCAGTTAAGCGATCACCAGTCACCGCCGCCCAAACTCACAATTATCATAACGTTACGCCTATGGGAAAAATCGTGAATTAGTCGCTTACTATTGCGATAACATAATATCATGTATGAAAATCGCTTTGGCAGAACCAGATCTAAAATCCCCAACATTTTCTCATCCCCATGATATATTTTAAAATTAAATTTGAAATAACTGAATTTCGTCAATTTCCACATTTCTATAATAACATTTTGCTCTATATTCCCCTTTTTGTGCGCGATATGATTGTGTGAAATTCGCTTGTTTTTCTCACTTAGGGGTTTTTCATCTCAGTGATACTTGAAAACGGTAGCAGACGAACCTTTGGTAGCACCGCCAAAATAAAGAGTCTTACTTCAGTTTTTTCTGATTAAGGGTAATTTGGATTGGATAAAAGTTCATCCTGTCATTTTTCACGTCGAATCAGATGTTCCCTTAGAAGATTAGCCAAAACGGGAAGAAACCGCGGTCGCGATTACACACAAAACCAAAACCTATAGCGTGTGCGCAACTAGTGCAGTGGCCTGGAAATAACTGTCATTTTAATGGCAAGCAAACGCCACTTTTTCTCTTCATTTTTCAATTTGAATATTACAGACATGAAAAATAACATCTGTAGAACGAACAGTATGAAATAATATCGCATTTAAATAACGTGCACTTCGTTTATTTGGAAGTATTCACACGTATTAATTTTGTTCTTGTGC
This sequence comes from Lytechinus pictus, assembly GCF_037042905.1. NCBI lineage: Eukaryota > Metazoa > Echinodermata > Echinoidea > Temnopleuroida > Toxopneustidae > Lytechinus > Lytechinus pictus. Next base: position 5,033,516 of record NC_087245.1, on the reverse strand, counting down.
CGTGGCCTGTGCAGCTGAACGGTCAGTAGACTGTACCAACGGCAAATGGGGTGTACAGTATGGTTGGAACTACCCCTTATCGACCACCTAATATTCTAAGCATCGTATTTGCTAAAATATTCATCAATTTTACCCAGTTTTCGTCTCATTTGTGCAGAAAATTGAGCAGATCAGATTCCCATGTTTCGCTCGGCGACTCCGATTCAATCCGCGTATATATCGACGAACAACGAGTGCGACGATTTTCCATTTGCTCATGTGCACCTGTCATGAAACCGACCACCCGCGGTACACTAAGTTTACGGCCGATTCTTGTCGCGTTGGCGAAATATTTTGACTCTTTCAAATCAGTTCTATGACGTCAACATGCTAATTTATAAACGATCGCCTCACTTCTTCTTCCACTGCGAGCTCCGGCGCATGATTCGACGATTGACGACGGATATTTGTTCTAAAGCCGTTTCATATCGGATTTCTTGGTTTTTCAGCGGGGTTTGGGTTTGGTCAATACAACTTTGATTAATTTTACTAAATTTTTACATTTTGTTGTTTCATTTTTTCTCGTAAAATCGATTCTTACCGTTTCTATGGACACTGCGACTACTCTCCCGCGCGTATCGTTTGTAATACGCAATAATTTTAACGCGCGCAAGACGCAAGGTGATCGGTTTCAAAAGAGGTGGTCGATATGTGGTAGTCTCACCATACCCGTCTAGTCTGGGCCGGGAGCACTTACGAAGTTACTGTGCGTGTGAAAGAATGTGAGGAATGCATGTGAAAGATTGTGTCTGTACTGTGACACTCCATGCACTGGATTGTCCCGTCCACAATCAGTATTGTTTAAACGGTTACAGCCCGATAGACCGCGGGTCCGATAGACCGCGGGTCCGATAGTCCGCGGGTCCGATAGACCGCGGGTCCGATAGACCGCGGGTCCGATAGACCGCGGGTCCGATAGTCCGCGGGTCCGATAGACCGCGGGTCCGATAGTCCGCGGGTCCGATAGTCCGCGATGTGTGTAAAATTATGATCAGGATATAGTGAGATCCAATGTCATCAAGAGGTCAAAAGGTCAATGATACGAGTCCATGGGGTTCTATAACGATGCCGACACAAAGGACAATCGCCCCCTGAAAGCTACTTCAAGGAAAATATTATCCCCATATTTTTACCGTCGGGGACTGTTACCCCCCCCCCCGGAAATTTACCCTCTAGACGCCAATTACCCCTAGTACGGAGCCTTTCAAATGCCATTGACTTGACGACAAGGCGAGATTGTTATCTTGCCATGTCGACTAAACAAGCTTATGTCCGCATGGCGAGATACGTTATCCTGCCAAGTCCACATATAAAAGGTTATACGTCAACATGGTGAGATATTTTATCTTGCCAAGTCGACTTGTAACAAGTTATATGTCAACACGGCGATATATCGGGATTCTCGCCGGGACTTGTACACTTCATATCTCGCCATGTCGACATATCGACTTGACAAGATAGAATATATCGCCATGTCGAAATAATAAGCTTATTAATCTTACATGGCAAGATAAAGTATCACGCCATGTCGTCACGTCGATGGCATTTTAAAGGCTCCGTACTAAGGGTAATTATCCGGGGTAATTGTCTGGAGGGTAAATTTCCGGGGGTAACAGTCCCCGGTGGTAAAAATATGGGGATCATATTTTCCTTGAAGTAGTTGTCAGGGGATGATTGCCCTAATTGGGTTATTGTTATCGAACCCAGGCGCGGATCCAGGATTTCGTGAGAAGGGGGGCCCAAATTTGATCTGATTCTTGGCGCCCATGTGTACTTTTCGAAAAATGGCGCCCACTCCCTCCCAGTCAGGCTAACTTAAGTGCCTAAAATGGATTTTGAATTTATAAACACATTAAAAAAAGGCAATTAATGACCACTCTTTTAATGTGTTCTTGAAAAAAAAATCCATGAAAATATAATGAAATATCAATGGGAGCGCGAAGCGCGAGCGATTTTTGGGGGTTTCAATTTGGTTTAGCTTCTCTCCAGAGTAGGCCCTACTAGAATATTGTGTGAACGGGAGCTGTTGTTTCTTTACTAGTTGTTTTAGAATAGCCTTCAATAATATTAATGATAACTTCTTGGGAATAATGCAATCTCGAAGCAATCGACTCATTCTCCTCATTAGTGGCGTATTTATTCAGCATGGGTGCACGGGGGGGGGGGGGGGGGGTGGGGGTTCTTGTTGAACTTATGCAGAGGGCACCAAGATGAAAAAATAAATGAAATGGGAGGGGGGTAGACGATAAAGAATATCTGAGATTTTATTTTTTTAAACACATTGAGGTATTTCACAAGGCCTAAATAAATAATGAGAACGCGAAGCGCGATCTGATTTTTTTTAATTTTTCATGTATTATATCCTGAAAGCCTAAGTCAGGGGCGGACCCAGCTTCCGCCATTAGGGTGAGGGGCCATTTTTTCACCCATATTTTCCCCGATCGGCCGCTCAAAGTTGATTTTTTTTTTGTTTCTTTGAAGGGGTTGTCCCAGTGCCGTATAAATGAGCCAACAATTTCGAGGGGGCTCGATATGGTGTATCGCATAAAATTAATGAAATTTCATGTATTTTGTCCTGAAAATTGAACATTTTGGGCAATGTTTGTGAACCTGAACAGCGTATGTAACTAGATAATTACCACGAGCGCGAAGCCGAGCAGAAATGTTAAATATTCGTTCTGGCCTGGTCGAAAAGGGACATGTTAAGGATGTTTTGCAGTTAGCCATTAAGACGATACATATTTCAACGATTAAATAATGCGAGCGCGAAGCGCGAGCTGAACATTTTTGATATTCCAACCTAAAAAGATGAGATTTCAAATCCCCCAATGGGACATTCGATTCATGTTTGTCAATCATGAAAAAGGATGGGTAATTTTTGGTATCTTCCTACAATAATAATGCGAGCGCAAAGCGCGAGCAAATTTTTTTTGATATTCTGATTCGAAACTGGATAATTTTAGCACGTTTTGAATAAGATCAAGCTTTGTATCCTAAAAACATGCGTGCGCGTGTTTTAGAGTTAGACAGAATCCTGGCAATCTGAATACATTTCATTTTTCATCATAAAAATCAATAATGCGAGCGCAGAGCCCGAGCTGAAAATAATATTTGAAATTCCAATATGAAAAGGGTCAATTTTAGCACTGTTTACAGCACTGTGTATATATGGAAATTTGATAGCACTATATAAATAATGCGAGCGCGAAGCGCGAGCTGATATTTTATTATTTATTTGACCTAGGATCGAGACATTTTAGGCCTAAGGACATTTTGTCATCATATAAGAATGATGACTATCTTCTCTTTCTTTTCCTAAAACTTGTTGATATTTATTTCTGAAAAAGGGACAATTTAGTTATAATGAATTTATACAAATTTTATTTCATATTTATTAATCTGTTAAGCCTAATGAGTGTGTGAAATTTGTTGACAGTGCATGAGGCCTAAAAACTGGATATTTTAAGTATTTTTGTAATCATGAATATGATTCATTAATTGGTTGATATATTTTTTAGCAAATAATGCGAGCGCAAATCGCGATCCGGAATTTTTTAATGGGGCCGGGATTTAAGTAGTTTGTTATAAAATTAATATATAGGTCTACATAACCCACCAATCAAAATCACAGCGCTAGCTCATAGGCCTTTATTTATTTTTTTTACAATCGAGACACCTGAAAAGGTATATTTAGAGAATCTTATATGAAATATAAAAAGACAATACGTAGGCCTACTTGGCATATAGTGCGAGCGCACAAAATGTTGCAAATGTTGATTCAAACCATAAAACGGACATTTTCCAGAGCACTTAAAACATAAATTGGTAAATAAAACAAAATAATGAAAGATCGATGTCCGAGCTGAATTATGTTTTGTATATTGATATCAAAACTTGATATTTTAAACTACATATCAGCCTATTGAGCAAGATATGTATCTCATCGAACAGGCAATGTGAGCGCGATGCGGAGCGAAACTTTAATATAGTGACATCAAATATTTTTTTTAATTGTTTTCCAAGTCTTCTTCTGACCTTATTTTATTCACTCGTCTTCCACCTTTTATGTTTCGTCTTCTTTTTTCTCCTTTCTTTCCCCCTGTTTTTCTTCCCCCGTTTTTCACAATTTATTTGCTCTGTCAACAGGGGGGAGGTTGCCCTCGGGCCGCCTCGATCCGCCTATGTTAGTAGTTGTTATGATGAACACGATGCATATCTATTAAGAAATGAATGCGACCGCGAAGCGCTAGCTGAAAACTTTTATAATGATGAAATGAAAAATACATTTTTAGTTGTCAGGTTAGAATATCAAATATTTTCAGCTTGTGCTTCTCGTTCGCATAAAAAACTGTAAGGTCGGGATGCGTATAATTATAACTAAACAATTTATTGATGCCAGCGCGAAGCGCGAGCTCAATTTTGTATATACTGACTTAAGAAGGACTAAGGTATAATTCCTATTCTAATTGCTTGTCCTTTTCTCTTCCTTTTTTCTGTTTCTTACCCCTTTTTGCGCCACCATGGGGGGGGGGGGGGCAAAATCTTTGCCCCCTGGATCGACCTATGTATGTTGACTTGAAAAACACTAACACTTACATGTGGGATTGAAGCAGAGGATACATACCTCATTAATCAAATATTGCGAGCGCGTAGCGCGAGCTGAATTTGATAACCCTTTTTTGTGACCCTGAACAGGGTATCTATCTCGCTAAACAGACTTAAAACTCGAAAACATTTTTTTTTTCTGTTATCGTAAAAACGGGATATTTTAATTCAGCCGCATTAATTGAAGTTTTTTGGCAGGACATATATTTCACTATAAACAGGCAATGTTGCGTCCCCGGTCGAAAATGAATTTGCATGAAGCCCTCTAAGTTCAAGGTCAATTTGGCGCCCTCGGTTGAACATAAACTTGGCGCCCCCAAGTGAAATATAACTTAGCCCTCCCTCCCCTCTCTGAAACATGTATTTGTCGCATTATGGTCAAAATTCAAATTAGCGCTCCCCTAGTTCGAACATCAATTTGGTGCCCCGCTAGATCGAACATCAATTCGGCGCCCCATAGTTCGAACGTCATTTTGGCGCCATCAAATCGACGTCCAGGTCAACATCTCCCTCTTCCGTTTACCATCTCCTTTTCTTTCTTTTTTCTTTCTTTTATCCTCATTCCCCTTCCTTCCTTTCTCTTTCTTTCTCTCTTTCTTTCCCCCTCTTCTTTCCCCCCCCCCTTTCTTCTCTTTCCCCCCATCTTTTCTTTCCCCCTTTTCTTATCTTTTTGCTGTCTTTTCTTTCCCTCTTTTCCTCTCTCTTTTCTCGTTTTTCCTCTCTTCCCACTTACTCTCTCTCTTTTTTCTTCTTCTTTTCCCACTTTTCCTTACTCCGTTCTTTTCTTTTCTTTCTTTTCCCTCTTCCACTTTTTTTCTCTTTTCCCCTTTACTTCTCCCTTTTTCTTTTTCTTTCCTTCTCCCTTTTTTCTCTTTTAATATTTTTTCTTCTCTCCCTCCCCTTCCTCCCTCTCTCTCTTTCTTCTCTTCTTTTCCCCTCTTCCTCTCTCTCTCTCTTTTTTCTTATCTTTCTTCCCATCTTCCTCTCTATTTAAATATTCTTCTCTTCCTTCCTCTTTTTTTTCTTCTTTTTCTTCCTTTTCCTTTCTCCTTTCTTTTCTTCTCTTTCTTTTCCCTCCTCTTTTTTCCCTTTTCTTTCCCCTTTTCTTCTCCTTTTTTCTTTGTCTTTCCTTTCCCCTTTTTCTTCTCTTCCTTTCTCCTTCTTACTTTCTTTTCTATTCTCTTCTTTTCCCATCTTCCTCTTTCTTTTTTTATTCTCTCCCTTTTCCCCTCTTCCCCCTCTTTTTTTTGAGCTGGGGGTGGGGGGGGGGGGGTGAGGCAGTTCCCCCTCGGCCCTCCATGGATCCGCACCTGATAGAACCCCATGGCCTCGTATCATTTGACCTTTGGACCTCTCGATGACATTTGATATATCTGATCATAATTTTACACACACTGCGGACTATCGGACCCGCGGTCTATCGGACCCGCGGACTATCGGACCCGCGGTCTATCGGACCCGCGGTCTATCGGACCCGCGGTCTAACGGACCCGCGGTCTATCGGACCCGCGGTCTATCGGGATGTCCCCGTTTAAACAGGGCAAAACACACATTTTTGTTAAAATGTGGAAGCGTCCGCCCAACTCATCGCCTTTGCTCGCTCTGCGTGTTCACCCGCCCTTATGCGCGCATATCAGCTGTGCGCATAGTTGGAAACCGCGTATTTTAAGGTGATGTTAGCTGGACAAATTGGGCGAAACAGATTCATATGAATGTCATCGACGTTCAGAAATAGATAATCTCGCAAATAAAACAATTTCAAAAAATAAAAAAAACTCTAGAAATAAAGAAAACTACTACAGTAATAAAGACAACCGGAGAATTATAAGTTTACGTGGAAATACGGTGGAATTAAAACAATTCTTGGAAATAAACACATTCACAGATTTGCATGCTTTTGCAGGAAATTACGGAAAATAGAATCTATAAGGCGAATAAATGTATTTGCTCTCAAAAATAAAAGTTGGAACTCGCATTTACATTAATTGACAATTCGAATGCAATAGAGGGTGTAGCTGCATAAACCAAGGCCGACCTTTTTTATACCTGCGCTAGCTACCGAGCGCAGCCGGCCAGCCCTCGACATGTCCGGCACGGTGAGACTGCAATTAAGCACTTGGCTACTACTAAAAAAAGTACTCTACTAGCACAGTGAGCAAAATATATGGGGCCCATATGGGTTACTTGTGGGCTTATCAGGGCTAAAAATGTGGGCCCCATATGGATTGCCCATGTGGGCTTATGTATGGGCCCAACTGGGCCCCTTGTGTTTTTTGCACCGTACACCCCGTCTGGGGCCCATATGGGCCAGGGTTTCGCGTGGGGTAAATATGGGCAGGCCCACATCGTACCCATGTAAACCATATGGGGCCCATTTGGGCTATGTATGGGCCCATATGGGCCCCACTTGGCCAATCTGGGACCCATATGTACACCCTATGTGGGGCCCATTTGGGCCAAGTTGGTTTAGTGTGGGTTGAATATGGGCAGGCCCACATTGCTCCCATATGGGCCCCATATAAAAACAATACTGTGTTTTTATATGGGTCCCATGTGGGCCATGTGGGTCCACCATGTTTTAATCAATTAAAAAAATATATTAATTTGTATCATTAAGGTGACTTTATATACAACCCAATACTCTAATCCTTATCATTTTATCATATCCTATAATCCTACATTCTAACCCTAAATCCTAATCCTATCCTAATCCTATCCTACACCTAACCACTGAATCTTGTTATTGACTTCTATATATAGAGCGAGTTTGCTATACTTGACAGGCTAGGGTTAATAACAATTTTCAATATTTAACCTTGAAAATTTCTCCTGAAATTAAATGTTTTGATTTTTAATTTTATGGTTATAAATTACATACTTTTCTGAAACTTTTCATGGTGGAATCCTTGCATAAACATTAACATATTAATTGTTGTAGCCGTATTAGCTAAAATTTTGGTCATTTACTGTTGTAATGAATATTCATGAGTGCAGTCCAGATCGATCATCCAGTGATATTGAGCTCAGATGTGACCCATCTGGGTCCCAGAAGGCTTATCTGGTACATATGGTCCCAGATATAACCCAGATGGGTCCCACATATTTTAGCCCGTCTGGGTCCCACTTGGAAATGCTCATCTCCAGCCCAGATGATATTCATCTGGTACATATGGGCCCAGATATAACCCAGATGGGCCCCAAGTGGGCCCCATATATCTGGGCCCCATGTGGACCTACCCACTTCTAGCCCATATAGTTTCCATATGGGCCATATGGGTCCCAGATATTTTGCTATCTGGGGTGTTCTCCTTTGAAAATTCAAATTTTTTCTTTATTTTAAGATGCATTAACACGATTAGAACCTAACCTGTGAATTGTAAGATCACAAACATTTTTTTTTATCCGTAAGCTATTTATCATCAATCAAATTAGCCGTATACATAGGGTACCCGATAAATCCCTAAAATCAACACTAAACATGAAATTTCTAGAAAAGGCAGGCATTCCAAAGCGAACTTTTATGGGGTTGAGTTCTCATCATAAGTGTATCAAAAAATGTGAAAATGAAGAAAATCTTTTTTTTTCTTCTTCTTTTTTCCCCCTTTTTTGGTTCCATGACAATTGCTCCGCCGACATTTGCTCCGCCGACAATTGCTACGCAAAATACGACAACTGCTCCGCCGACAATTGCTCCGGACAGTTGCTCCGCCGACAGTTGCTCCGTCGACACTTGCTCCGCCGATATGTGCTCCGTCGACACTTGCTCCGCCGATATTTGCTCCGCCGATATTTGCTCCGCCGACATCTGCTCCGCCGAAAATTGCTCCGCCGACAATTGCTCCGCCGATAATTGCTCCGCCGACATCTGCTCCGATTATACGACAATTGCTCCGCCGATAATTGCTCCGCCGACATCTGCTCCGCCGTAAATTGCTCTGATAATGCGACAATTATTTATTTATTTTTTTATTCGTACTTTCATACGCATAACAATTGTAGCACAGGCTGAAGGCGTCAATTTACCATGGAGCATAGCTCCATGAATTTACAAAGTAAACTTAAACTATGCTTGCATGATATATTACATGTCATACACAGGGGCCGCGGAACGGTTTTCAAAGTGAGGGCTGAGTCAAAAGTGGGGGGCTGTCCATGCTAAAAATCACAATCATATGGTCATTCTTACGTTTTTTGTACACGGCTTTGGAAAATTGGGGGGCTAAAGCCCCCCGGCTCCGCGGCCCCTGATACATGCATATACAAAGAAATAGAAAAAAAAGGGGTAAGCACAAAGGAGGGATAGATATTCTTAATGCTTATTCATGGTGGGGGGAGCATTTGTGTAAGTTTTATTACGTGCCTGGCGATTAGAATGAAAAAAAAAAACGCGTTTTCATGTAATTATTATAACCATATAGCTCCATGTTATTACAGTAGAAACAAATTAGACATACCCCATTCTTAGCGTCAAAATCGCTCAGACTGGCGAAATATGCTCCGAAGTGGAGACATTTGCTCCAGGTGAAATTCAACGGTATACCCCACCTTATTTTGTCGAAAACCCTGTACTGTAGTCACGCAAAATGTTTACTGTCGGCAAATTTTGTGCCACACAAACATGACCAAGACATTCAGTAAGTAAAAATTAATATTCAAGAAAATACCAACTTGTGAAAGGCTACATGTCGTGTCACCTTCTCGGCACACCCCTCCACTCTGGTTTCCATATCCTCTCGTACACACAGTGCTCTCGGTCTGGTCTCCACATCCACATCATGTCATACACACCGTAGGTTTTTAGATTATGATAATACTGTATACAATAGTGAGTTGCTTTTTTGTTTTATGTTGATTATGATTGTTTTCTTCACTGATAGAAAAAGGATAATTAATTTTTTTAAATAATCCAAAAATAAAATCCATATGTTCTGTTTTATATAGTTATTAGTCAAGGTTACTTTAGTTCGCATTAGTTCTCATTGTTTATACGTTCTAATTCTTATGCATTATTCCGATTGATATTGTACTTTAAATTTGACTATGTATTGTTACTTTGATTTTGTTGTGCTTTGTGAACGGAAAATGAATAAATCTTAATCTAAATCTAAATATGGTCCGCCAATAGTCGAATTATATTCATTATGATGTTATAATGTAAGTAACAATTTGTTGTTGATGGGGGATATAATTTTACACGTAGTTTAAAAAAATAAAAAATATCAATCAAACAAGATTTTCTTCTATAAATGATATACCTTCATGTGTATATGGCCGCCTATGTATTTTCCAAGAATGAACTATATGAGAAGAAAACGTGTGTTCATGTACTTATTATCATTATCATTGTACCACCATTATCATCATCAGCATCATTATCAGCATCTTCATCATCATCACCATCATCATCACCATCATTATCATTGTCGTCGTCGTTTTGCTTATGCGGAAATCAAACAAACATGATTGTGGAAAGGGTTATGGAGGGAAAGAGAGAGAGAGAGAGAAAGAAGGGGAGTGAGTGAGAGCTTGAGGAAAAAAGGAGGTGTATGACTTATTATTTCTGAATATCGCGATTTCTGTTTATTCATGGGATTGAAATAGAAGGATAAACTTAACAAGTTCTTGTCATTATCATTTTTTTAATTTGATTTACTGATCAGAACATGAGATAAATGAAATCATGAAGACTGTACGTTCTCGACAGTTTTATTAACGTTTTCCAACCAAAACTACACCTTAATGACTGCAAACACCTTCATTTTCACACACTCGCAACTATGGACACAGTATACATCTCATTTCCACAATGTGCATCTGAATGCACAATGCCTGTGTTTCTAACATGTACCCAAATTACCAAATTTAAAGAACACATGTTAAGATCTAATGAATCAGCAAAATAATCCACATTCTATCATGATCAGCAGGCATAACAGCCTATATACTCTTCAATACTTCAATTACAGTTTGTCGAAAGAAATAACACAAAGAAAAATAAATGTATAGAATTGTAACTCTGGTAAATATATCAAAAATATTCAATTAACGCATCATGCTCTCATTTCTTTTACGAGATATCCCCCCCCCCCCGAGATATGCTTCATGTTTACAATTAAAAAAAGGCGTATAAATGTCCCCTTTCCATGTCAATAACAGCTCGTGCTTTGTGCTCGCATTATAAATTCAGTGAGATGCGTATTGGGTTTCATGAATTTGTAACTATATTATTGCTGGTATATATATTATTGTCTTTTAAAAATAACATTATTTGTTTAGACGTAATGAGAGAGATACATACATATATTCATTTATTATAATATATTTATATTGTCGCTATTGCACAGAATAGAACAAAAATACAACCGAAGTCTAGTTTTATAGTAACTCACCAGTAGCGTAATGAGCCAACAACAAAAAATGGAGGGGGCGAGACAAGGATGACATTTATTTTCCTTTCCTTTATTCTTTTTTTTTTTCATTGGTAGGGAGAATGGGGTTATCCGTGACCCCTAGCACGCCCCTCCCCCATCTGTACGCCAGTGATGATCATACTTTCGTTTGAAACAAATTGAAGGAAAAAAAGTGCAAGGGTAGATATGGCCGAAGACGTAAATAAAAATTATTGATAAATATATTAATAATTATAATACTGATAAATATACAATAAATCAAGCGGTCACCAAAAAAAATAAACAAAGTGAAAGAACAAAACGAGAAAGAGAGAGAGAGAGAGAGCCCGCGCGAATGTATGGTGTATAAGTTGCTGGAAAGCAGAAGAGATATTGTGTCCAGCACCCCCCCCCCCAAAAAAAAAAAAAAAAAAAAATTCTCTCCCCGCTCAAGACCGGAGTGAAACCAATGATAATAATATATGAACAAAAATCCAGATTCACAATTTCAATGGGGAGTGTGTCATTCCCCTTCTCCGTTACAATTTGTCAAGTGGCAGCGGCAGGGAGAACAATTTGTTTTGTTTTTTAAGCAGAAAGCTGTGATGATAGAGGGAGAATGAAATAAATAAAACATTAACGAATAACAAGAACAAAACAACGACAAAACAATTTGTATCAGGATGAATTTCTTATCATTTAACCAACTTGGAGAAATAAGATGTTCATGAAATTGTCGTATAATTGGAGCAGATGTCGGCGGAGCAAATATCGGCGGAGCAATTGTCGCGGAGCAATTGTCGTATAATCGGAGCAATTTTCAGCGGAGCAAATTTCGGCGGAGCAATTGTCGCGGAGCAATTGTCGTATAATCGGAGCAGATGTCGGCGGAGCAATTATCGGCGGAGCAATTGTCGGCGGAGCAATTTTCGGCGGAGCAGATGTCGGCGGAGCACATGTCGGCGGAGCAAATATCGGCGGAGCAAATATCGGCGGAGCAAGTGTCGATGGAGCACATATCGCCGGAGCAAGTGTCGACGGAGCAACTGTCGGCGGAGCAATTGTCCGGAGCAATTGTCGGCGGAGCAATTGTCTTATTTTGCGTAGCAATTGTCGGCGGAGCAGATGTCGGCGGAGCAATTGTCGGGTCACCCCTTTTTTACCCCTTCGAGATTTACCAACAATGTGAAATATACCTTGATTACTATCTATGTCGAGCTTTAAAATACATGATCGGATTTTAGTGTCAAGTAACAAATGCAAAGGCTAACATACTAATTAACATTTATCAATCAAACATGAAAATAAAGAACGGATTTTGTCAAAAGCTAGAATTATTTATGAAAGATATAGGTTATTCTCATATTTGGGAAAACCTAAATACATTTTCTAAACGACATCAAGTTAAATCAGTGGGTACAGTTTCAGGAAGATAGATACTGGAAGAGAATTATTGTAGTAAACTGAGAACGTATATAAAGACCTTAAACGTAGGCCCTACATAGAGAAATATTTATAACTAGACATTGATAATCTATAAGTTAGGAATAATTTATAGATAAGAATTAGCAATAGTAAATTTATGACTGAACAAGGGCGTCAAAAACAACTAGAAATCAATACTCGCGCCCATCCTTAACCCGCAACGAGAAAAATTATGATAATAGGCCTATACAATAGTGCCGTCATTTAGAGAACTGAGCTAATCAGGTTACTTCTTGAACATCATGCAAATAAAAGTAATGATTACGATATAAGTAAAATTTATGTAACTAAATAATATGAGTAATTATAATGACGGACTACGATACATTCGTGTTAATAGATGACGCCATGGACGTGTTGTAATGACTTAATTGTAATATCTTGAAATCAGTAAGAGTTTAGCAAAATGTTTAATAATGTATTTTCTTTTCGAATGGACACATATTTTGGCGATTGCTTATATTTACTTGTTTATATATATATATATCTCTGTTTTGCCACGTTCATTATTTATAATATTTGATGACAATCCTAAATTGTGGATTTTATTTGAATAAATTGATATTATTTGATTTGATTTGTAATTTCAATGTTCTTCAAAACATTTTTTTTTACCAACCGTGTTATTTTGTTTTGAAATCCTCCTAATATAGTGATTTACCCCCCCCCCCCCCCAAAAAAAAAAAAAAAAAAAAAAAAAAAAATTAAACAAAACATACACACATTTTGATAGTTTTTCTTCTTTTTATGAAATAATTCCCCGTGAAGTGATGAGTTAACCATTCCCCTGCACAATATCTAAAAAAGGCGAGTGCGAATTAGCGTGAGCAGATTTTTCCACGATGTAACGTCCTATATTGTTCCCAGCCCCCCCCCCCCCCTCGTCTTTTTCTTTAATGTAATAATAATAATAATAGTTGGGCATTTATAAAGCGCCATTTCATTTCGGTTACATGCAAAGCCCGGTCTCTCTCTCTCCCACTTTATCTTTTCTCTTCTCCTGTCCACTCTTATTTTTTTCCATTTCCTCTCCTTTTTGTTTTCCTCTCTTTTTCCTTTCCCCCCTGATTTTTAGACCACCAATATGGGGGTGGGGGGCGGTCCCTTCGGCCCCTGTATCGCCAATGTATACATACAGACCCATTCGATACACACATGTGTGTGCTACCTATGGATTTATTATGTGTCTATCAGTAGATTAATAGATTTATATCAGACCACATCGCCTACAGAGATACTGCATATGGCCAATTATTAGTTCTACTATTTTATGTGGATTGTAGTTTGGAGGATTCATTTGGCCCCGTATGGGTTTAATATGTCTCAATCTTGGCTTAGGCGATAAGCCACACCGCCCATGTAGATACCACATGGAGTCTATATGGTTTTATTTCATGGGTTCTAGGTAGAACCCAGATGGGGCCAATATGGGTTTGATATGTTTCTATCTGGGCTCAGGCGATGAGACACATCGCCCATATAGATACCACATGGGGCCCATATGGTTTTATAGTGTGGGTTCGTGGGAGGACCCATATGGGCCCCATATGGGTTTGATATGTCTCTATCTGGGCTCAGGCGATAAACATCATCGCCCCTATAGATGGCGCATGGGACCCATATGGTTTACTTATTTTTTGGTTTCAGGTAGGACCAATATATAGGGCCCATATGGGTTTGATACGTTTCTTTCTGGGCTCAAGCGATCCCATATACATACAAAGTGGGGCCCATATGGTTTTACTTCGTAGGTTTTAGGTGGGAAGACCAATATAGGCCCCATATGGGTTAGATATGTCTCTATCTGGGATCAGGCGATAAGCCACACCGCCCATATGGAAACAACATGGGGCCCATATGGTTTTATTATATGGATTCGTGGGAGGACCCATATGGGCCCCAAATGGGTTTTATATTTTTCTATCTGGGCTCAGTCGACCCAGAAATATGCCACTTCGCCCATATAGATACCACATGGGGCCCATATGGTTTTATTATGTGGGTTCTAGGTGGGAAAACCCATATGGGTTTTATATGTTTCTATCTGGGCTCAGTCGATCCATAATTATGCCACTTCGCCCATATAGATACCACATGGGGCCCATATGGTTTTATTATGTGGGTTCTAGGTGGGAAAACCAATATGGGCCCCATATGGGTTTTATATGTTCCTATATGGGCTCAGGCGATCCATAATTATGCCACTTCGCCCATATAGGTACCACATGGGGCCCATATTGTTTTATTATGTGGGTTCTAGGTGGGAAAACCCATATAGGCCCCATATGGGCTTTATATGTTTCTATCTGGGCTCAGTCGATCCATAATTATGCCACTTCGCCCATATAGATACCACATGGGGCCCATATGGTTTTATTATGTGGGTTCTAGGTGGGAAAACCCATATGGGCCCCATATGGGTTTTATATGTTCCTATATGGGCTCAGGCGATCCATAATTATGCCACTTCGCCCATATAGATACCACATGGGGCCCATATGGTTTTATTATGTGGGTTCTAGGTGGGAAAACCCTTATAGGCCCCATATGGGTTGTATATGTTTCTATCTGGGCTCAGTCGATCCATAATTATGCCACTTCGCCCATATAGATACCACATGGGGCCCATATGGTTTTATTATGTGGGTTCTAGGTGGGAAAACCCATATAGGCCCCATATGGGTTTTATATGTTTCTATCTGGGCTCGGTCGACCCTGAAATAAGACCACATCGCCCATATAGATACCACATGGGGCCCATATGGTTTTTATTATCTGGGTTCTAGGTGGGACAAACCATATGGGCCACATATGGGTTTTACATGG
Organism: Lytechinus pictus; assembly: GCF_037042905.1. Classification (NCBI taxonomy): domain Eukaryota; kingdom Metazoa; phylum Echinodermata; class Echinoidea; order Temnopleuroida; family Toxopneustidae; genus Lytechinus; species Lytechinus pictus. The sequence continues at coordinate 5,018,172 of NC_087245.1, read as the reverse complement.
TACATATGGGCCCCAGTAGGCCCACATGATTCCCATATGGGCCCCAGATACTTTGCTATCTGGGAGGCCACGACGACATGTGTACTACCGAATTGTTCGAATGTTGGACGGGTTGCTGGTCAAATTATTTTGTGCTTGGTCTTGGACGACCATTATGCATAGCATGCATGCCGCGCATGGACCGCATCGCAATGCAGCATGCACCGAACAATAAATAACGTTCTTTTTCCAGCTACGCCCGGCATTCCAATTGTCAATGTAAATGCGAGTTCCAACTTTTATTTTTGAGAACGAACATTAATTTGCGAGTTCCAACTTTTATTTTTGAGAACAAACATTTTTTCGCCTTAGACTCATTTTCAGTAGTTTCGTTTATTTTTGTGATAACATATTCCTGCAAAAGCATGCAAATCTGTAATTTTGTTTATTTCCAAGAAATATTGTTTTAATTCCGCGTAAACTTATGATTCTGCGGTTGTCTCTATTTCTGTGGTTGCTTTTATTTCTGTAGTTATCTTTATTTCTAGTGTTTTCTTAGTTTTTGAAATTGTTTTATTTGCGAGATTATCTATTTCTGAACGTCGATGACATTCATTTCTGAAATATACTGCTATTTCAGTTACGATATTTTTTTCTGAATGAGTCTAATATTTCTGATATCTTTTATCTATGATCGACAAGATTTATTTCTGAGTTGTCTTTTATTTCTCAATTATATCCATTTCTGGTTAAATACTTTTACTTCTGACTATTCTGTACTATTCGTCCAAGGTAATATATTCATTTCTGAATGTTAAATTTCTTTTTTTTTTAATCTTTTTTTTTAATTTAAGTTTTTATTAAAATAAATCATAACAATCACAATATTTACAAATGATGAAAAAGTATAAAATCATGAAACGTTACAATAAAAAAAGGCAGATATAAGATTATAATTATCTAAAAGTTTTCAAGAGGGAAGCGCCGAGATAGAAACAAAAACAAAAAATACCGCCCTAAAGAAAAGGAGAACAGAAGCCAAAATAAAGAAATCGGACTAGAATGAGGACAAACAGCTGAAGGATCAATTCCCTCTCCCCCCCCCCCCTCTTCTCTAACTCTCACTCCCTCTCTCTCTCTCTCCCTCTCACTCTCCCTTCACTCGTACACACGCAAATTAGAACCTTATCCCCAAAGCTTATCCCCGTACAAACACAAATATCTTTGCCCCCATCCTGCATACGACACACACACACGCTCACATAAAGAAAAGGGCGGAAACCCTCAGCCACGTGGCTCCATCCAATCCAAGATCCTGCCAAATATGGACCATCAATCTCATAAATTTGGAAACACTTTGCAAGTTTGCCGAGTAAAAGGTCAGGAGCTTGGTCAAACACTCTCCAGAATACGCTTGCATAAATTAAGTCTCGGAGGTCGCCCTTTCTGATATACCATTTTACTTATGAGGAAGGTAATTTATTTCTAAGAAACGGCAATTTTTTTCTGAGAGACTGCATTCATTTCTGAGATACTACATGTATTTCTGAAAATTTCTTTAGTTTTGAGATGGTTAATTTTGGCCCTTTTGGCTGCCCATAGATGCAAGTACCGCATACAGTCGATGTGTTGCGTTGTAATTGTGGATGGAATTAAGGATCAGATCGAAAGTGCTGCGCCGCTGACCATTATCACGAACCTAATACCACTGCATTGTGAAGCCGTTTGAAGGTAAGATTACGAGTAAGGTTAGTTGTTTAGAATGGTACCCCTTAGCTTAGGTATTCTAATTTGCACCTTTTCAAAATTGCAATGTTAAAGATGAAAATGAGAGTGCAGTTAGCAGGGAAATTTGCTCCCACCCACGCAGGTGGGTGCGTACGGTATAAACACTGTCAAGTCTGCCTCAGCTCCGGGACCGGGGTTACCTCGAGCGAGCGAAGTTCGTGCAGGCTCCACTCCACTTAACCCAGGGAGCTCCGGCCCGCGCAGCGGTCCGGAGCCCAGGGGCTTACCGTGTAATTCCCCATACCCACGGTAGTAGCGTGAAGTATGGTCTAAATAATTGTAATAATAAATAGTTAAAATAGAAATTAAGCACTTACCACGATTATATGGATGAAGGTCTAACGAGTGGCAGCTTCCTGACATCAAGGCACAGACTGGAATTTCAGACAGACTGGAATTTCAGGGGGATGATACCGTGCACAAGACGGTGGAGTGGGGAATAAAGTTAGATCTAACGTTATACTAAAATTCCATTATTGCTTGGGAGGCTGCCTAGACTTCTATCGTAGTCCTAAAAGAAAACCAATGAGGCAAACACAAGTAGATTTAATAGTGCACTCAACTATTCTGACCTGAAAATAAGTGTTTGTTAGACACTAATCATGTAATGATTGATTGAACCATGGAGCTAACACAGTAGTAGCTCCATGGTTGTACCATTCCAGTGCTCACCAGGCCATCTGGTGTCTACAACTCGAGAAGCGGTAGAGTTCAAGATCATGGACCCAGTGAACATGATGAAGACTTGCGGGGTCAAATGTCCGTAAGTTTTTACTTTAGATTTAGAATTGAAATTATACCATGAATCGGCTTGAGGATCCTGCTAGAACTATCCACATCAAAGGAACTTAAGATAGTAGGCTACCCTTGTCCCATGGGCCAACAGCCTAAGCAAGAATTTTTGTCAGTATGAATAAATACCCTGTTCAAAGAATGAGTCATTGTATTCTTTTATTTCCCTTCCACCTGTATATTCCTCATCACATCACATAAAGCATAACAGTAAAATTTTTAAAAAGTTTATAACTTGTGAAAATGTTCATCTGTTTGCTGCCAGCTAGCTTTGCAGGCAGTCTGACAGGGAGCACTTGGTGAGTACAGGATGTGAACAGCGGCTTGAGCTGCCAGGCACAGTGCACACATCTTGAATGGAGGGAGAAGGTCAGAAAAACAAATAGGGAAAAGTGATATAAGCCTGATGTTGGCAAAGAAAATGAACTATATCATGGTTAACACTATTCGTAGTAAAACAGTTTTTTTTCTCAGAGTTCACCATCTCAAACAAAATAAATCAATTGCATTCACTTTTACCCCATCTTGAAGTTTGGTCCCATCAATTCGTGTCTAAGTTAATTTCCATAAAAATGAAAACTTGTATTTCCAGCCTGTCCAATACAAGGGTTTTAAGGCTCATGGAAGTCATTTGAAGAATTTGATATAATAATTTATACTACACACAACAAAGACTTCCTTATACTTCATTCAGGTTAGACCAAAAGCCTTGGTCTTTAGATCTTGAGCATATTCTATTTTTTCAAATTTATATGAAAAATGTGGAATTCAAAATCTTTCTCTCCCTATCATACGATTGGAAAATGTGAAAAATTGTTATGTCCTTGAAAGGTAGAAAAAAATAATGAATCAAAACACTATGGATCAGCTGCTTATTATCACTCTTCCTTACATGCCTTTTTTTAGGTCAGCTGTGGATGTGGCACGTGCCCTGCAACATAAAAGTTAAGCCCAGCTCTCCTAGCTTAACCAGACCAAACCAAACTTACTAAGAGAACTGAGAATAAGAGTCATATTTTCTTGTACTACAGCCATCATCCCCTTTTTCTTTGTTCTTGCCCACATTATGCAGTGACACCACTGACCATCTCAGTAAGATGCGTAAAGCTAGGATATGTGCTTGGATGCTGGTGGGATTCTCTCTCATAAGTGGTGCCTATTTCCTTTTTATTATCCATGAGGAACATTATGATTGGATGGATACAAGGACAGGTACTAGGATCAGACAGGCTCTTTCTCAAAGTCAACATATCTTGACCAACACCAAAGGTTAGTTCAGATTAAAACACTGTCAATAATGAGAGCGTGTGTGCTAATGTCCTAGGGTGCGACAGTTCTGACTTGATTTTGATAGCCTGTTGAGTATAACTATTCTAAAATCAGTGATAGTGATGTTTAGACACCATACAAGAAAGAGCAGCAACATATTTGTTAAGACAAAATTTTTGGAGAAAAAGTGTGTTCATTGAATGTTTGTGTATTAGCTCATTATGGAATTTTTTTTTTAACAAGATGTAAGCTCATGACATCATATTTCTATCATAACATGCTTGGTATGCAATATAATGTGATTAAAGGGGTTTAAGGTGCATACAAGTCAGATATTAGCATATGGATTGAAAGTTTGTACAGCTCATACATGTAGAGAACTGTGTGATGGATCAGCCACGAAGTGAATGAGCACTGGCGTACTCATTTTTACAGTACTAATGTGCATAATCAATTCTTGCTGACAAATATAGCTTTTTGCATGATAATAAAGCCTTAGCAATCTTCAGGCAAGGACAAAGAAAGCTAAGTTAATGCCCCAGTGCACTTCAAAAGATCATATGTTTACTGACACTGATGAGTGTGTCTGTCAATGAGTTTTGTTTACTTCACTGTGTTCTATTTACCTAGCTACCTCCAAATCCTCTGTAAAGGGACCATGTCTTGATTATAGAAAGCATATTGCTCAGGACCATATCTAAAATCTAAAACCAAACTATCAATAGGCTGAAAGATGTAGAATAGTAATGTGTTTTGTGAAGGTGAAGATGTACAACAGTGGAACCTATGATAAAGAATAGAAAAGAAATTGCAAAAAGTTTCAAAGCTAATAGGTAGTCAACTAGTAGCCTAACTGGAAAATTATGTATTGTTCATGAACACATGTGGCCTGTTTGTAGGGGAGCAATTGAAAATTGCTAAATACCTATCCAAATTTCTAATGATCATTTATATACAAGGACTCCCAGAATCAGTCATCTGTTTGCAAACTTTTTACACAAGCTTTTTAATAGCCATAAATTGTAGTTCTGAACTAAAAATGAGCACCACATCAGGATCTTGCCATATCTTTCTATTTGAGAGAAGGCAAATTTCATTTCCTCTCAATTTTTTATGCATTCCAGGTATACTTCTGCATAAAGATAGCAATGCACTTGATTTGAGTGTTGCACCTACAGCTGGAGGGTTGTGTAGAATTAAGTTACACCTGTCATGCCAGAAAGAAATAACTCTATGATGGGTTTCTATACATGTTATTTGGTGTTGATCTTTACAAGTTTACATGATAAAGGTCAAAGGCATCAACATAAGCCAACATGCATTTGTTATGTATTCATCATTTTAATGTGTAGGTCTACATTTATACAGTGGTGTCTGTATTAGCACCATGGTTTGACTCTGGGTTATCAGGTTTTGGGTCTCATTGTTTATCAGACACATTCAAAGACATCATGCATCATGTATCTTTTGTACCAAGTCCAAACACTTAATCTAGATTCATTATATTTCTCAAGCTTGTTACCATTTTATTGATTTTATTTTCAGAGTATTATAACAACTGCCCTGAGGATCCTGAATTTTTAGCTTCAATCAACAACACAGCTTATGGAAATCTAGTGGAGAAAAAGGTAGGCTACTTATATCATTCCAAGGTAATGGTAAGGAAACCTTAAACACCAATTCAGTTGAAATATGACTTATACGATTGAACACAGTGGCTTGAATTTAGCTAGTGAATATGTAACAAAGGTCATAACTATTGTGATGTTCTTCCTGATGATAAATAATCAATGAGTAAAATGCAAGGTCTAGCGACCATTACATAAAAAAAATTGTTAGGTGTTTTGTCTGACAGTATATTTTACCTGCTTCTAAGCCAATCAAAATAAAAATTCTTGTGAATTGTTTAAATTCTATATTCATTTTGATGTATACACACCCAATACATTATGATGATCATTATAGCATGATTATCCTGAATGTTTGAAAGAATGATACATAAATCGATTTCAAATTTGTAACAATTCCTCTGTATTATCATCCCCTATCCATTTTTACATTTTCCTTTTCAGACCAGCAATGTTGTATACATTAGTGTTCCAAAGTGTGGGAGTAGAACGTTTGTATGGACATCTTGGATCTTAAAGGAAATAAACAACATCAGTGTAATCAATGACTTGCCTTACCTTCTTGAAAATAGTGAAGAGGACAAGATGGTAAGAAACTCAACTTATGAAGATTTGAAATACATCATGCTGGGTTATATATTGAAGAGTGACTTTTGAAGAGTTTGCAGTATCACCCTAAGCGCTGAGCCACAACGTATAAACATTGCTCAAACAACCACCAAAAGAAGAACCGTTTCGCCATTGTTAACATTTTATCCATGTAAAAAAAAATTCCCCAGAGTTGCTAAAATATTGCACAGTTTACATATTTACATAGTTGAAACAACCAAGAAAATGAGGAATATTCCCTTTTGTCTTGATTATGAAAGATTGATATTGTAGAAATTTTAGCTGATGTTAAACTACTAACATCAGTGTGTGCATTTGGGACTTGATAGGACATGATCAGATTCTAACAAGGCCAACAAAAATTTGTTAACAAAAATTGTATTCAGCATTAAATTATATTGTGTGCCAATGGATAATCCAATAATAAGTTATAGCATCTTTCATTTTAAGCTCTTTTATGCTCTTTGGTTCTTTTTCTCAATTTAAAAACAAGAGCTTTTATGAGCTTTTCAAGATAGTCTTGTGCGAATCAATGATTTGGGGGGTTTTGCCTATAATGCCCTGACTTCAGCTTGTAGCTAATACATTTTTTAAAGTCAAAAGGTCACACTCCTAACAAGATCCATTGTTTAATAAATCACCTATATTATGTGTTTCAATATAATTATGTCCTCTATTTTTTTCATGTAATCTTTACTTGTAATTGACTTTTATAGATTTTGCTATGATTCCAATATATTGAAGAGTGTTAAATATATATCTTGACACTCATGATAGCATACATGTAGCTAGGTACTGGGTCTATCAGTAAAAGAATAACTTAATTCTGTATTTTTGTAATGGACAGATTAATCTTATGACTGAAAAGCTGCATTCGGTGCCTGAAGGTGCATTATTTCATGGACATGTACGTTTCATAGACTTCACAGAGTGAGTAATCTTTACTGTCAAATATCTTATTTTCTGAATCCGTGCACTCTTTGCTGTGAATATCCTGTTTTGAAAATCCTGTTCTCTGTCTACCTGCAGTCAACCTTGCTCTAGTTATCATCAAATAATTTATAGTCAAAACATAAAACTTTTTGTAAGACACCGTGATTATCAATGTCAACATATTTTTGAATTAGAAAGGTTATATTTTTTTTAGAATATAATACAAAGCAAAAAGCAAGAGCTATAAACAAAAACAAATAAATGAATAAAATAGTTGAAGCATTTATCATATTTTGTTTGTCACAAGTGTGAGTATTGCTTTGAATGAAAACCAGAGTATTATGTTTCAAAACATGAAACCTATTGTTATATTATCCTGGTAGCTCTTTACCATGTTTAGTCTGCCTGCATGTTATGTGTACATTTGCCAGCAAGCATTCACATAAAGCTTTAAAGCACACATTGGAATCACCTTTATACACATAGATTTAAGTTGAATATAATTACAGTCCGACCTCTCTTATCCGGCCTCTTCTTATCCGGATCTCTGTATTATCCGGACACACACTTGCCGATTTTTTCAATCTAGCCCGTGAGGAAATGAGAGTTCAATCTAAAATTACTCCGCAAACTCACTTTGATTCCATAAATTTTCCAATGTAGTCTACCTACAACCAGATTATTTGTTATGAAAATATCTTATCCAAATCACCAAAAGTACTTTAAACAAGATAATTTTCCAATTTCCAGTAAATCAGGGCACAGCGCAACCATTTTATCACGTTCTCTTTCTTTTCTTTATTTCTGGTAAAAAACATCAGCACATGTCTCGCGCATTCAAGCTTCATCTTGCATTATGGGCAGCGCCATCTATCATGTTTGAGCCTACAGTCAAAGTAACATTGGCTGACTCTGCGAAGCTGCGATGCCCGCTGTGATCATTTTTGTCTCCCCCACCAGAGGTGAAGGCGAGACTTAGGGATCCAAATGTCGTCCGTCCGTCACAAACCTTATGACACATAACTCCACAACAAGTCGCTTTTCAACCAAACTTGGATGGTAGATGGACTTGGGGGACCTGCTTGTTATGCTGCAGTCGGAGGTCACAAAAGGTCAAAGGTCATTTTCAGGTCAACGTTAAAATTTACATGCAAGACTCTCTTATGACACCTAACTCCGCAACCGTAAGTCACTTTTCAACCAAACTTGGATGGTAGATGGACTTGGAGGACCTGCATGTTATGCTGCAGTCGGAGGTCACATGGTAAGGTCAAAGGTCATTTTCAGGTCAACATTAAAGTTTACATGCAAGACTCTCTTATGACACCTAACTCCGCAACCGTATTAAAGTCACTTTTCAACCAAACTTGGATGGTAGATGGACTTGGAGGACCTGCATGTTATGCTGCAGATGTAGGTCACATGGTTAGGTCAAAGGTTATTTACAGGTCAACATTAAAGTTTACGTGCAAGGCTCTTATGACAAGTGTTATTCCATCCCAGTCATTTTCACAATGAAGTTTCGATACAATTCTGTTGCGTGCCCTCGCAAATCATGATATTTCTGGTTATTTTCATAAGTGGGCGAGACACAAAATCGCTTTTGCCTTGTTCAATGTCAGTTTCATAGAGTCATTCTCGTTCTGTCAAGGTATGCTCGATGTACAGTATATATCTCAATCATTTCAGCAGGTAAATTATCCAAGAGTTATGGCAAACAAGTTCATTTCCGTAAAAGAACGGCAATGATTTGCACTGACAGCAGTGAAATACTGTCTGTGTGCGCCCACTACAATAGATTACGTGTAGCTACCGTTGGGGATAGGCCTGTATTTAACATGAAGTCTCCCAGATCCGGATAAATCCCTTATCCGGATTGGTGCTGGTCCCAACGTGTCCGGATGAAAGAGGTCGGACTGACCAACATGTAGGAAGTCAATATCTTGTTGAAATAATGTCAAGGATGAAGAATTATACTTTGATCAGGTCATACTTGTAAGAGGCAATGATTGTTTAATTCCTCAAGTATTGTACATGTATGTATGACATTCCTTTAATGTTCCCTACTGTTCGATATGGTATTCAATCGTAGCAAGTGATATTTGTCGCAAATGAAACATAACACACAAGTAAGTTCCCCTTACATGTAAATCAAAATGATGTAAATTTCCTTTGAAAATATTTTAGAAAAATGATTAGTAATGTACCTACACCAAAGTACTTACTGTGTAAAATTAAATTGATTCGTCTAGCCATGGATGAGTATGCACACATCAAAGGGAAAATTGTCACTTATATAAGTTATATTTTTATTTTTTTCTCAGATTTTATTTCTATTAAATGCAAAAGTGCAGTAGTTGTTTATTATCTATTGTATGGCTGGACCTACTCACACCTATCCTGATACTGTCAAATTATAATCCTACACAAGTCGATAAGCTCAGTTTTAAGTAGAATTTCCGACATCCAGCACTCTTTAATTTGAGATTGGTAAACCCGTCCACTTTGTTGAGGAAAAAATGTTCAAATGTCATTGAATGTTTTTTATAAGATATCATTCATATTCACACATTAGTTTTTAGTCAATGTGAAGAAGAAAAAAAAATAGTTCAACCTTATTATTTTGCTTTGAATCTTTTTATTAAAGAGTCATGCCTTTTTTGTGGTGCATTTATTTAAGTCATTTACATAAGGGCATTTTCACCACAGATGGACACAGAGGCAAAAAAATCAAGTTGATATTCATGTAAAATGCTTTATGTTTTTTAATAAAACAAGACCTGAAGTTTCTGAGACAAATTTTTTTCTCCAACTCTGGCAGCCATTTTTTATTTCAAAATGGCTGCCAAAGTATGGATACAAATTAGTGTTGAAAATAGTATATTGATACATATTTTGTTTTGACAGATTTTTAAAGAACAGGTTTGATCATGATGGTTTCGCCTGTGATTTAGCTTGCTATTATAACACTTTTTAAAATCCCACAGAAAGAAACACCAGTAATTCATTCATCTGATAAAAAAACATTGATGAAGTATGTGATATGGTATGTAATGTCAGTTACCGAAAACATGAACTTTTTTATTCATTTCCTGGAAAAGAGGATATATTATATGAAACTTGGTAGATTTCCTCTCTAGGTAACACCCCTCCCTTCTATACCAAAATTAAAGATTACCAATTAACAATGAAGCCATAGGGTACCATTAAATATATGTAATGTCAGTTACCAAGTGGAAAATGTAATGTCAGTTACCGAGATGTAATGTCAGTTACCATGATAAAACGTTGGTTACCAATATTGAAATGCAAATATGTGGTCAATTTTATGGTGAAGAAATATTGTATACTTGTTATTTAAGTCAAGTCACACCAGAAGGAGCTTGCTATTGACTTTTAAAAGGTATAGTTCACAAGGAATACTATATGAAATTATGAAGGAAGTTGCATTCCCATCGTGCAAAAAAAAATTACTATGAAATTGTTTTGTACATGCACTTACCAAGTAAATAATTGTTTGTATCAGACAATTTTTTGTTTGGTTTTCGGGGGGGGGGGGGGGTAGGGGGTACTTTTCCCAACCTATTGCCTAAATCTGCAACATTTTTAAAGCTTAACATTGTGATGAAGGGGATTTTCAGGGTCCCCTTTTTTAGTTTCTAGGATTCTTTTGAGCATTGCCTCGCTAAAAGTGAATTCCTGGTTTTTATACCTGTTAGTAGTGTGGATGTGTGATACAATTTTGTTTTTGGTTTACAAGTATAGATGAAAAGTGAAATTTGACAGTTCTGATCAATGTTGCATGGATCTACTAAAACTGGTGTGTTTTTTTCTAATTTACAAATAGTTTATTTTTTGTTGACAGCTTATAAAAGAAATTAGCAAAGAAAATGATTAAACAAATTATGAAGAGAATTGAAATCCGACAGATATGAACAAGCATTGCTTGCACTGACCAGAATAGAAATCAATAAAACTACATGGCTGCATGAGATTCGGGGGAGGGGTACATGTAGCCTAGGGGAGGAAACCCTTATTCATTTTTGCCTTTTTTGAGGGGAGGGGGAGGTTGGAGAAGGAATAGGTTTAAAAAGTCAATATAAAACTGATGAATATATTATGGGTGTATAGTCAGAAAAATCCATGTGTACAGTCAATGCAATATCAAAATACTACATGAAAACATGTAGCTGCTATGACCCCCCCCCCCCCCCCCGAGTAAGTAAAACATACATTTCTTATCTTTTGATAATTAAAAATGTGAAGTATTATGAAACTTTTATGATTTTAAAAAGCCTTACATATAAGTACATGTACCAAGAAAATTATGCCTTTGAAAATCATATAGCACTGGTAAATGTTAATGTGTATTGTCAGTTACCGACAAGTAATGATAAAATTGTTCAAATCAAAGAAAGGAATTGAGAAAAAGAAAAAGTTTTTCATTGAAATGTTCCTAAAAACTTGGGTATACTTCCACATCAAGCTCACTTTCATGTGAAGCCCTGCACAGAAGATACAATGCAATGATTCCACACATTTGACTTCCATGTGTTATCTCTATGGCAAATTAAGTGTAATGTCAGTTACCGTAATGTCAGTTACCAGCATGGTTGTTGAAAAATTATCATAGTCCCCAAAAGACAAAAACAAATTTTTTAATATTTTGACACATCTTAACCTAGTAACGGAGGTATATTTACATATTCAAATTATTACTCTATCTACTCAGGGACATGAGATATTTCAATTTTAATGGACACCCTGAAATTGCATGTCCTTTTGCGTAATGTCAGTTACCGACACATTTTTGCTTGCTGATGCGTAAAAAAATGTTTTCATAGGAAAACTTAGTATCAGAGTATACAGCAAGGTTCACTTTATTAACTCTATCAAAAGCAAACTCCCATCATTTGTTGTTTTAGAGATACACACAATGAAAGGTGTGAAAACATTGTGCCGTGTAATGTCAGTTACCGTGAAAATGCCCATAAGCACCTGAACAGACAATGATATGGGGAAAATAATGTTGAAGATTTCCTTTTGATTTCTACATTGATGAGGGTTTCATGAATTGTTCTTATATTATTAGATTTTCATTTCATTTATTGATGACTGTTAAGAATGTTTTAGATTGTGTTGATTAGTAAATGCATTTCATGTATCTACAAATCATTATTTTGAACTTGTAATTAGGTGATCTGTCAATCGATAGATCAACTATTAATTTCGTACAAATTTTCTTTTTTATTTATTATTTATTTATTTATTTCTTAATTTTTATTTTTCCACCCTTTTCTTGTTACCATAAAATCTCAAAATCTACATCTTCAATTTCCTTCAAAGTATCATCAGTTATGGGGACTTACCATGTTATGTGGATGAAACAAGTTCAAGGTCAAAAGGTCATCATGACGTCATCTAGACGCCATTTTGTAAAATCACATAATCAATCATATCTTCATTATCAATTATCAAAAATTAATCATATTTACATCACATTATCTTCAGGTCAAGGGTCAACTGTCCATGTCATCAAAGGTCATGTAAAGGTCACAACGTGCTCGTACGCGCGCGTCAAAATTTTAAAATGCTCAAAATCACTTTTTGAGTATGAATCAGGCCATTTTAAGCATTTCAAAAATTTGCGCGCGCGCACGGTTACGCGCGCGTTCTCGCGCGTAACGGCACTATGCAACATAGGATTGCCATTTTTTTAAATATCAATGCACCGATAATATAATTCTGAACAATTTGATACCTTGATCAACCTTCTACGACAAGTAATAACGGAATTAGCCTCCATCAAAGTTTACAGCACGTGCGCGCGCACTTACCATAGACAATATATGTGCAAAAACATGCCTATACAAAATTCATTATAGCTCTTCAGGAAGTCCATTGACCCCCAATTTTTTTTTCATATATTAATAGAGTATGAATGGGAGATATGATTTCATGTCACATTTGACCCGAAATTTTATCATGACGTCATCAAAATGGCGTCGGAACACAAAATTCCCATTTTGCTACTTATGACGTCATCATAATTATGCATATTTGACTCTAACTCCATAAATATTGGCCAATTTTTGCTCAGATTTCAATATGTTGTAGCTGAGGACATACTCTTTCTAATTTGATGGCTATATTTACATTTAAAGGAACGAATCATCCTGAAAAATGGCAAGTTATAGAGATATGTCATTTTCGCTCATTTTGTGTGCAATCTCTATGGGAAATGACTTTTTCTCAAAACTGGATTTTACATTCCTCTATTTCGCGAGCCATATCTCCATTTTTGTTTGTTGGTTTTCTCTGAGCTTGGAGTATGTTGTAGCTGAGATTGTAAGCTATCGGAAGTGTGGTCTCCATTTTCCGATCAGATGCCGGGATCATGCCCGTATTTCACTTGCAAAATTGGATTTGAGATCCTCTTGTTTTGCTTATGTGTAAAGTCTATGGGAAGTGTGTAGCTCAATGGGTAAGGCATGAGACTTGCGTCCTTAGGGTCCAGGGTTCGAGCCCAGGGGGCAGGGGTGAACATGAGAAAAAAAAATTCTTTGTTTTTCTTTTCAACATATCACAAATGGTCCTTTATGACCATTACAATGTATATAAAATAAACATTGGACAATAAAAGATATTAAAATCCCTTTTAATGTACAATGTTCCTGTACAATATGTGTATGACCTACACTTTTTTACACAACTTTTTCATTTCCCTCTTTTTCAAGAGTATTCAACACGTTCTTTTCGTAAGAGAAGTTCAGTTTTCATCATGATGATCATATAGATCTCAATAAACATGCTGATTGTCTTCCTGATCATGAAAGCAGAGACAGATCACCTAATTCGTCCTCATGACGAATTAAAATTCTAGTTTCATGTTTGTTTTTTTTAAGTGTGAATGGCATGATAAATATCTTTTTGAATAGTTTTCAGTTTTTCTTAATGACTGAACAGTAGTTAGTCATGGTATGAATATAAATGATTTCACTCCATTATATTAGCATAATTTGAGAGAATGTTAATGATACTTTGTTTTGTTGTTTAGCCCAGCGGTGATGCCTATCTATGTGAGCATGCTTCGAGACCCACTAGCCCGCCACATATCCTGGTACTATTTCATGCGGTTTGGTGACAGTGATATGGATGCAAATAAACTTCATGAGATGATTGCCAAGGAGGGTGTAACAGCAGTTAATGAGGTGAAAACCTGCTCATAACATACATGTAGACTTTCTAGTGCTTCACTCTACTGATGTTATAAAATGTAGCTCTTTCAGCTTCCTCAAATTTGAAACATGCATTCTAAAAGTGTTTTTCATTGAGAGCTAAGTTGGGCTTGAAGTTGTTATCTCCCAAGGCTAATATCATCTTAGGGTGATTCAATAAAATTGGTCTATTTGTACATCTACCCCTAAATTTCACCTTTTTAACTTCAATTCATGAACTGCTCCACCCATTATAATATGAGAGCATATGAACGAGAAAATAGAGGCAGTCATTTCAGGAAGATCCAACATATAGGGGAATTTGAGGTAAATGCTTAATCCTAAAAGGACTGAGCTATTAATATGCAAAATTATTCATGAAAAACATTATTTGCATATTTAACATCCAATTTTATCTTCAAATTTTCATTTTTTTTTTCCTTAGATGTCATCTTTGTAATCTTATTTCAAGATTTCCACAAAGATAAACTGCGAAAGCCAAAGTTTTCCTTATGTATTTCTTTGCTTCTAGAATTTCTTATATTTCTTTGTTTTTTCATCTTTTATTTTTCATTGTTTTTTTCAATGGAAATTATTACAGACCATTTAAAAACTAAATTAATTAAGCAGACCGATTAGAATGAAAAATAATCGCCCTTTTATGAATTTCATCTCCCATAGACTTTGTACACATTGTATTATAAAAAGTCACGTGGCATCGCAACACTATACTCATACATCATGAATTTAGTCTCAAAAGTTGCACAAGACTTCAAAGAAAAGAAAAAAGTCATAAAATTTTGCGGCTCTATCATTTTGCGTTTCGGGAATATCGCGCAAAGCGTTGAGGGGCATCATGGCCCCCCCTTCCCAGTACTTTAAGGGTTAATGAAATTGCCCTTCAGTTTTACTGTGCAAAAAAAATGTTGAAAGAAGGCATATTCTTCCATTAAATATTAAAAAGTATATTCTGACAATCATCATATGTGGTGGTTTTGTGCAAAGAAAGGAATGTTCTTATTGAATTCAGTCAAAATCGGTCTATTGACTGCTGAATTCCGTAATGCCCATTGTCTTCATACAGTGACCACCACGTTCAATTGGTCAACATCTTTCATTGACTTTGTTTTCTCATTTCAGACCTATGACGAGTGTGTTGAGAATGGCCGACTAAGCTGCACTTCATTGTACTACGTTAACATCAATATCAGGACCTTCTGTGGCTATGAGAGAAAATGCATGTAAGTAAAAGTTTATTCAAGAACTTTCTGACAGGTAGCTTGATGAATGGTAAGGAGTTTATACCTGGTCACATTTGCTCTACGGCGACCGTACGGCGAGTCGAAAACAGCCGTTTTAACATTTTTTGTACCAGCTACATATAGGTGGTTTGAATAAAAATGGATAAAACGGCTGTTTTTTATTCGCCATACGGCCACCGTAGAGCGAATGTGACCGAGTTATTAAAGACGTCTTGTTTTGTTAATTTTATATTAATGATAAATGACTTGTTGCACTCATGCAGAGTATATATCGGTTTAATTCAAGCCAGTTGTGCAGTGATGTAATAATTGGAACATCATGCCTATTCTTAGTTGGGTATCTTGCATTAATGTGATGTATAAACCTCTCAAAAAAAGTTTGGAAATCTGTGTTTGGCCATTAATTTCTCCCTACTCCGAATTTTAAACAATGCATATTTTACATCATTCGAAAGATAATTTAATTCTATTTAAAATGATACCATGCTTTTTATGATCATGTCATCACGAAAAGAGCAGGATTCAAATGTGTTGGATGAGGTCTGAATTGAAAAGCTGCAAAACGAGCAAAAAGGGTTTGGAAATCTGAGTTTGACCATTCCTTTCTCCCACCTCCCAATATTGCACAATGCATATTTCATATCATTCAAAAGATAATTTAATTCTCTTTAAGATGATACCATGCTTGTTATGATCATGCCATCACGAAAAGAGCAGGATTCAAAAGTGTTGGATGAGGTCTTAATCGAAAAGCTGCAAAAACGAGCAGAAATAGTCATAAAGGTAGTCAATACAGAACATGGTTCTTTTGTCTGTGTCAGTAGAGATGAAAATCCATTTAAACCAAGCCCCTGCTTCTGTAGTGATGGTTATGTGAGATAACGTGGTTTGTGTCGTTGTTTTAAATACCCATGCATGTTCGTTATGTTTTTGCTTGTGCAGAGGTGTGTTTGATTCCATGTTAATGTTGATGTTAAGGTGCATGAAAACAATTTAAAGAAATTACTGAAAAACTCACTCATCACCACGGAAAAAGAACAGTGACTTTCAATATTGCGTCATTTTGCAACTTTTGAATTTTGACCTTGCCTACATTTCAAGGCACTGCACCTCCATGTGAATGATAATCATATCATATTGGGTATCATTTTAAAGAAAATTAAATGATCTATTCATTGATAATAATTACACATTGATATTTACTAAAACTGATGAGGAATTATCGGTCAAAGTAAAAACAAAACCGCTGAGAAACTCACTCATCACCACGGAAAAAAGAACAGTGACTTTCAATATTGTGCCATTTTGCAGCTTTTGAATTTTGACCTTGCCCCACATTTCAAGGCACTGCACCTCCATGTGAACCATAATCATATCATGTAGGGTATCATCTTAAAGAGAAATAAATGCTCTATTCATTGATATTAATTACCTATTGATATTTTCTAAAACCGAAGAGGGATTATCGATCAAAGTCAGATTTCCAATTTTTTTTTGAGGAGTTTATGTAGGATGGAATTTTGTTGCGTTTATGTTGTTTTTAATATTTTTTATTCTTTGGTGTATTATTTGATCTGTGGAAGCATAATTTGTCATGTTATATCCATTATCCTACCTAGAACCTCACCAGAGTATGCCTTAGAGCAAGCAAAGCATAACCTTGACAAATTCCTGGTCGTTGGTATCGTTGAGGAGTATGAAAGCTCACTTCGTGTCTTAGAACGTCTGCTGCCCTCAATGTTCAAAGGTGCCATGCATGAGTACCAGTCAAACAAAGGTAAGTGACTGCAGAGTATGTTGTGAATTTATTTGATGGTTCAGTGATTCATCTGGTTTTGATTCATGTAGATTTACTTTCTATGCCTCCACCTTCAACATTTCTTTTTGTATTTATCCTGATTCATTGGTACATAAGAAAAAAAAAGATCAAGGGAAGTTGATATTGGTCCAAATGCAATGTTTTTTCAACTTAAGTGTACGGTACGATAAGTAGAAGAAGAATAATAAATTGTTGGTTTTGGTCTTTTCACTGTTTTCCGAGTTTCCGATTAATTGTTATTTGAGCTGGATTGTAAAAAAAAGGGAACCAGTGGATGATATGATGTTACAAAAAGAATTTGTTTATTGATATTCAGTGGCTGGCCACTTTAGTGTATTTTAAGAGGGGGTAAGATGTCCCAAAGATGAGCTATATGACTAAGAGCCATCTCTCTTTAGTAATATTCATGTCTTCTTTTCTCTTTTTCTTTTATTTTTACGAGGCCGAAGGTAATATTTTGAATAATAATTTGCAACATTTTTACAGCACTTAATACACTGTTTCTAAGCCAAGGGCAGCATACTATTATCCCAGCTTTAGCACGGCTACTCTTTTCAGGTGCTCAAGTATTCAAGGAATTTCTTTCTACCCGGTACCTATTCACCACACCTGGGTGGAGAGTGGCAACTGCAGATAAACGCCTTTCCAAAGGATGCGCGTGCTGCGTTAGGATTTGAACCCCAGACCTTATGGTTCAACGTCTGGAGACTTATCCTCTCAGCCACAACATCTCTACAATGATGAGTTGAAAAATCACCAGAAGGGCACCCAAATTGTAGGATTAACTCAAATTCTATCCTATTATTTTTATCATAAAACAAAAAACAAAACAAGTCAAAGTTATTCATGAACTTGACAC
Organism: Lytechinus pictus; assembly: GCF_037042905.1. Taxonomy (NCBI): domain Eukaryota; kingdom Metazoa; phylum Echinodermata; class Echinoidea; order Temnopleuroida; family Toxopneustidae; genus Lytechinus; species Lytechinus pictus. Next base: position 5,000,017 of record NC_087245.1, on the reverse strand, counting down.
ATTACTTAATGTTTTAATTTCTTTGTTTTCACAGCGCAGTTTTCTTCAGTGTCTAAGACAGCTTTCAAGAAGATGCCCACTACCAAAACAGTGGAGATCATGAAAGATAGGATGAAATTGGACTATGAGTTCTATGATTATGTCAAGGAGAGGTTTCACCGATTGAAGCGCCATCTAGGGATGGATCGATGCGAGTCTGTGTAGCAGCCATGAAATTTGTTTGTTTTCTTCCTCGGCTGAAAATGATGTATGTGACATGGAGATAACAGTATTTCAACGGTATGAAAATATGTGTTGTTTACTGCTGTAAAGACTACAGTGTGATAATCACTTTATCCAGCATTCTATGAAGGAAATTAAAGTGAAGTTTCACCATGATTTATTAAAAATAGAAAATTAGAGAAACATATTAGGGAGTTATTGGCAAAAATACATTAAGAAATGACAGTATCTGTTGACCTTTCAACTACTATGAATAATGTGTGTATTAGTGAGACAGTAGATTCGGGTCATTGGATTTTATCTCCAATTGAATAAATGATGAACACTAATACACCAGTTTAGGAGGTTTCCAGTGCATCAAATTGATTTTGTGACTGGGATTTGCAGTTAAAGGATCACTGCTTAAATACTTTTTTTCAGTTTAGATAATATGATTATAATATTGCTTAGTTTGTGATTGTATTTTATATTATCTGAAAATGTCCGATAGGCCCTTATCAGTACATATTAAATTCAATAGATTGAATTGTACCTTCCTGTACTTATTGGATTGTACTTAAAGGGATGGTCCGGGCTGAAAGTATTTATAGCTCAAAAAATAGAGTAGAATGCACTGAGCAAAATGCCGAAAATTTCATCAAAATCGGATAACAAATAAGAAAAAGTTTTTAAATATTTATTGCTGCAACTTATTTCATTATAAGGGAGACATATTATTCACACAAGTATGAAATAATGAAAAGAATTATGATTTATGTAATAACATAAGAAAATGGAAAGTGGGGATGTGACATCGTCAGCCCACCTAATGAATATTCATGACGACTGTTTTCACAAAATATTGCTAAACTTTAAACTTCAATAACTTTATTGTTTGTTATCCGATTTTGATGAAATTTTCGGCATTTTGCTCAGTGAATTCTACTCTATGTATTAAGATATAAATATTTTCAGCCCGGACCATCCCTTTAATGTATTTTAAATGCAATACCTGCACTCATAATTATGTCTTCCTATTGAGTGACATTATGCTGCATCCCATGCTTTAAACAAGACCCTAGCTATAATTCAGTCACATTTTTAGCTTAATTCAGCTTGAACATGGACAATTGCTTTCTATCTTTATTTCCAGAACAAAACCATAACAATTTAAAGTTGAGTACAATTTTTTTGTAAATGTACAAACAAAGAAACCAAATACGAATTTGACATTGATTGGAGAAATTCTTCTCATATAAACTGAAAACATTCAATGATTTCCTTATAATTAGCATACTTATTATATTGGCAAAAAGAAGCTGCTGAAAACTGCTTATCTAATAAAAGAGAGCCAATGGAGTAAATTATAAAGTCAAAAAGGGGCCTAAGCTTTCGATCCTAGCAGAATCTTCGTCGGAGGCAAAATTATTATATTATATAAGTAGATTTTTGTAGTATTAATATTTTTCAACAATTTAGGTCATAAAAATTGATAATCCTATGTGAATGTGTGTGTAATCTGTGATGAAACAGATGTTTATGATAGTGTTATTTCAAACACAAATGTGAGACAATCATGGAATTCTGTAATAGAATATGTTTATGAGGCAATATACATGCTTCTCAAAATTAATACATATGCTTCTCAAAATTAATACATATGCTTTAGCAATATGTAGTTAGTTGTTACTTCATGTTTTTGTGAATATGTAATGGATTCTGTTTTAAATGCCTTCATTTATTTTTGTCAATTTTGTAATTTATTTAATGTCTTTCATTTTTACACTATGAAGTTGAAGAGGGATAGTTTCAACCCATATAGTTAAGGGTAATCAGGCCTTTTTTTTATACAAGATCTTATAAATGACAAGCTGTTATCAATTTTTGTTACCATAGCAGCATTGCTTCATAGCCTATCAAAATCATTAATTTCTCTTAGTTTTCAGCTCGTTATTGATAACAAGCTTTATGAAATATGGCCAGGAAACATCTCAATCACGTATTTTGAATTTGTCGAAGTAGAAATCTGTCTGATCTATCAAATAGAGTTGGCTCATTTCACCTTGACTAATATGCCTTATGCTCTATGTATTCAAGTTAATATTCAATTGTCAAGTAAGCACAAATATGTACTTGTTATGTGATTATGTTTCATTGTAAAGTCATGTTATTATAGAGGTATTAGTAGGTTTACATGATATGAATATTTGATATCAAATTGCATTACATTATTTTTTTCAAATCTCAGTACCTGAAGTGTGTGTTTTATGTCAATCTTTAAAGATATTAAAAATGTTTACTTTTGAGCAATATTCATTTTGTGGTGGCATAGTAGCTATAGTACTAAAGGGTCCCGTTGCATAAAAGTTACCATTATGGTAATTTTGCCAACCAATGATAGCTACCATGGTAACGCTGATCACCAACCAATGTAAATCAAGGATTCCATGCAATGCAACAGGCCCAGTTGTATTGGACATGCCTGTATTTCATTTATAATAATAATAATAAATAATATAAGATTTGTATAGCGCACGTATCCACCTTGCTAGGTGCTCAAGGCGCTCCTATATTACCCCGGCTAAGCTAGTCTACCGATTCTGGTGCGCACAGCTTTTTGAGGAATTACTTCCTGCCGGTACCCATTTACCTCACCTGGGTTGAGTGCAGCACAGTGTGGATAAATTTCTTGCTGAAGGAAAACACGCCATGGCTAGGATTCGAACCCACGACCCTGTTTGAAAGGCAAGTCTGAACCACTAGACCACGACGCACCCACAATCATGTATGCATTTGATAGCACTTCCCACACAAAAAGGAAATGCTTGGCAAAATGCTGATATACACATGTTGCATCTCTTTTCTTTTTTTTAATAGTCATCAGGAAACGTCAAAATGCTGGAGATAAACGGAGCTTTATGATTTCAATGAAATCATCATTTGCCTGTGTAGTACTGTATTAAAGAGTACCAGTAATTCTTTGTACCATACTTATTGTGCTTAGCCATAATTTTTCTCCCAATCATATATTTTATACAAATCAACTCATTGCAAATGTTAGGTTTCCCGCATGCTGAATTGTTCAATTGTTCGTTTGTTTTTTTATTTACTGTGCTGGCCTTGGTGCTTGTTATGCAATCTTCAATTCCAAAGAAAAATGTAAAGAATTAAATGTAATATATGCTGAAGCTGAAAGCAAGATAGATTGCAACCCGGGGGGGGGCACTCAGTATATAATGCATAGTGGGTATGTGCCGCGGAGGGGACCCCCATTTTTACACTCAAATTTCCGTTCCGAAGCATAGCATTTTTGTCTTATTGAGAAAAAGAACATAGAAAGCCGCTCCAGAGCATAGCATTTTCTTCTTCTCGAGATAAAAAGAAGAAAAAAAATCCGCTCCAGGGCTTCGCATATTTTCCGTTACGCCGTTCCGGTCGCAATTTTGGTGAAAAGCGGCCGCAGTTCGCTGTCCGACCATCGCCTCTCCGCTAGCGCGCCCGTCAGTCGTGCCGCCGGGCTAGCTGCATGTACGTTCCATAGGGATGCATACGCACTCGCACACAGGCGACCCGATCCAAGGACCCCCGTTTTCACAAACATTTGTAGTTCCGAAGCTCGTTCCGAGGACCCTCCTTTTTACAATGAGCCCGCTCCAAGGCCCCCGTTTTTTGTCTCGCCCGCGGCACACCCCTACCACTTTTTTGGTCGAGTGCCCCCCCCCCCCCCCCCGGGGATTGCAATAGGTTTCAAATGGCTGCAATGTGTATCGTCGAGTGCAACTGTTCTCTACCTGATGTACATCATGGAAAATTCCCCATAAATCCATGAACAAATCATTAAAATTAACTTGAAATTAACAATATTCATAATTATGTACTAGCACTAATTTTTCTATGCATATTCAATCCCCTCCTATCTCGCTGTTAGATCTTTTGCTCATTCTTACAACTGATGTTGCCATATACAAGAGTAATGTAGAGGGCCTATGTTTCTATGTTCATAGGGTATAGATAGGGTTTAATAATTGGTTTTAAGATATTATTGGTGCTCTGGATGGATTTGAATTCTCAATGCCTTTGTGTGTGGACAAGGTGAATATTTTTAAAGCATTGATATGGATATTGCTAATAAGTGAATTGTAAGGTCTCCAATTTTGCAAAATAGCAAATGCATGTACTGTATTGCAATCCAAAATAGAACACAGATATATTATATGCATTGCATGTATGCCATGTTGGCACAGCAACACATATGCGGGTGTATTGTACATAATCATACTGCTATTCAGGATATACACTTACGAACATTGATTTTTCATTTTTCATTTAGGACACAAGAAACTGGGGACTTGAGTGAATGGGATGGAATGATGAATGAAAGTAGATTAAGCAAGATAAAACCAAAATCTTTTTTCACCACTGCCCAAATGCAATCTTGTCTCTGGGTATTTTTTTTTGATGAAAACTGCTATTTTATCTTTTTTTTTCATTTTGATTTCACAATGATAAATTTGTGATCATTTGTGAGACATTTTTATAGTGGAATTTTTTAAAAGTTATTATTTATTATTTATTTCGGCATTGAAAAGTATAGAAATTGTGGAAATAGGTTTGTACTATGATATTTTTTTTCTACTTATTTTCTTTTGTATGTTTCTTAAGCTTCAAATATTGCATTGAAATATTGCTAATGATGTTCTTTCATTACAAGAAATTATTGTCAAGTATTTATTATTCATTATTTTGTATTCATGAAATCAGTACAATAACAGCTTATTTTTCTTTTCTATTAGTGTTCATGTTTTCTGTTGAGTAATTTAAAAACTATCTCATATTTATACCACTTAATATTTAAATAAAATGTGATTGAAAGAAGTTTGCAACACCTTTATTTTATTGTGTTATCAATTGTATATTTCATGAAATGTACAGCAGAAATTTGATGGAGCTCAATGGATATGCTATTGATTTGCCAATTCCTGTTGGAATCCAAATTTGTTTGATTTTTCATTGCCATTCCGATTCATTTTTATGCTGAAATTTGACAGAAAAATTCACAGGGGAAGTCAACTTGCATTTGGGCATTGGAGAGAAGTACTTTTTGTTCTCCCTCTCTTTAAATCATTATCCTTAAAAAATCTGATTTATGAATTTCAAATATCTAAATTCTCAAAATTGATAGCATTGAGCACTCCAAATTTTACAAGCTATGTTTTGTAGCACAGCTTCAGTGTTCGTCCATGCCAGGTTTAAAGAATATGTGGTGTGAAGAAAATTCAACTTCCATTTAAATTGGTACAAATTGAAAGTCTTTGTGACACTAAGAATAGAAAAACACATTTTTCTTCTCTTCCTCCCCCCCCCCTTCCTCTTTCTCATCACCTTTCTATTTCTCCTGAAGTCCTTTCTGATAATTACACTTCTTATCCCCCACCCTATTTCTCCTCCTTATTTTTCTTAACCTCATCATCCATCACTTGTTACTCTTCCCTCTCCCCCTTCTTCCTATGGGTACAATCATCTTTACAGAATACAATTGAGAGTCAAGACTGCAATAACAAGACCTCATTGAGTGCAGTGAAAAAGGAAAAAGCCTGGCCTTGAACCTCAAGATGATTGAGTAGGGGAGAAACATTAGTATGCAAATTTACAGTAATTAGAATTATCTTCCATATATCAATGAAGCAAATAGACAAGTATTTTTTCTTCAAATTTATAAATTTTATTTCAGATATTTTAGTACAGAATATATCCAACAATCAAAATATACATATAACTACAAAATAATATTTAGGTGAAATATTTACAGCTTACATTGATTTAAAGAAATTAGTATTCATAGGAGTTTCACTGAATAACAACATTCAGTTGCTTTGCATGATCCACAATAACGAGTGATCCACGATAAAGAATTCACATATTTTGATACAAAATAATATATATCTTTCGATTTACCAAAATCTTGGTTCATTATTACTCCGGCCCAAAGCCGGTGTAATAATAACATGATCATGTTAAGCAGGGCCCGCTGGTAGAAGTTTTCAGAACTGAAGTGGCTTCCCTGGGTAAAATATGACATTATTATTATTATTGATAGATATTAAATGAGTGATTTTCTTAGATGAACCGACCCTTGGTGAATTTGATTAGTTTACATTTTGCAATCATCAAAATCAAAGGCTTTAGGAGAGGCTCCTTTATCTTGTATTACTATTTTACCCAAATTTGCTATTGCTTATAATTAAAAACACCAGAAATTTTACATGAGATATTGTCATTGTTCTAAAGATATGTTCAATGACTGGAATAGTACAGTAAAAATTTCATACTATTCAACAAGCTCTTTTTTATTGCTTTTTCATAAATACTTCGCAATATACTATCAGTATTACATACACAGATTTCTACACATTTTCCATCTGATGAAAACTTAAATTGATCATGGCTATACTGGCAAGGTTTCCACAATAATACTGAAAAATTGTAATGTATCAATAATTTCATGAAAATATTTTGAATGCTATTCGTATTAAATGAAATATGACTGTTCACCTTGGGGTATAGTGTAAGAAGCAACTCTTTTCTTAAACACATATGCATAGTTTTTGGAGATATACATGTAGATTGAAGGGCTCTTATAGAAAATAGTATTTAACAAAAAATAGATTTCATTCAAGCAAATCTTTTGAAGATAGACTCTTTATATTTGCAATATAGGAAACAAAATGAGAAAGCTAAACTTGACTGTTGAAGTTCCTTCAAATTGATCATTGCTAGTTCTATAAAACCACCTGTTTTATATTTCATTACAATAGATATAGACTATCAAATGTGATAATTGAAAAGGGTTGGAAATAAGAATTAGCTATGTTCTTGATTTCAATACATTTGGATTCATACCAAACAATAATGGGTATATTATTTATCTTTTTGCATGATTGAATAACATTAGCTGTAAAAAATTGTAAAACATAAGGAATCGTCAAAGTTGCTCATGGTCTTATTATATCATGAGAGATTCTGATAGTTTTCATAATTTGACCTATGATTTTTGAAAAAAAAATCAGTTGAACGGAATGTGTTGATCCTGGGCCAGTTTTGAAATATAAAAATGCAATTTATAAAATTACGGCATTTTATTCTTCATAATTTGAATCAATCTGAAGGGCTGCTCAGTTAAATTCAAATTCCCACAGAATGAAGTAACTGACTTGAAGTGAATAGTCTCAAATTAATTGAAAATTCTTCATTCCAATACCATTCATATCTTCAAATTTACATCACTTAATTTTGAATTTCGAATCGACCCTGTCCCTTGTTTAACATATCTTTGAAAAATATACTGACTTCAACTGGCATTAGAAATATAAAATTCAAAGCAGCTATTAAAGGAGAATGAAACCCTTGAAACCAGCTGAATCCATATCAAAGAGAAAAATCAAAGAAACATATTGTTGAAAGTTTGAGGAAGATTGAATGAATAATAAGAAAGTTATGAGCATTTGAATATTGAGATCACTAATGCCATGTAGATCCTCCCATTGGCAATACGACCAAGATCTGTGATGTCACACACGAACAACTCCCTCATTGCTTTAGTACTTATTTCACTTATATTCTCACTTTTATAGAATCTATCACAAGGTGAGGTGTTCTCTTTATGTGAGGACAAGTACAGAGGTTTCACAACATTATATCATTGATGAATCGTTTGTCATATGATTAGAAAGAGCAAAAAGAGATGTTTTGGGGTATATTTTCAGTGTCCAAAGGGGAGAGTTGTTCATCTGTGATATCATAGATCTTGGTTGCGTTGCCAATGGGAGGATCTCCATAGCATTAGTGATCTCGACATTCAAATGCTCATAACTCTTCTATTGCTAGTCCTATTTTACTCAAACTTTTGTTGATCTTATTCTTTGATTTTTCTGCTTTCACAAAAGCTAAATTGCTCCTAGAGTTTCATTCTCCTTTAACACATTCCTCAAGACAAAAATAAGGCACATTGTTTAAACTTGAATAAAATCACTATAAAAAACATCAGGGGGCTGCTTAACACATGGTAGTATATTTGTATTTGAAGTATGCATAGTTGATGAAATAGCAGCGACACTTGTGGCAGTCATAGCAGCAGCAGTAGTATTAGTAATTTAATAAGGGATGCTTATGAGTTTTAAAATATTTATGAACAAAGCCCTCACCCCCCCCCTGAAAATAAGGGATAATATTGAATTAATAGAAATTATCATCACTTACATGTATTTCAATACTAATAACACAAAAATTCACATTTTATTGTTACTACAATTCTTAGAATTATTTTTTTTTAGGGAAAAGGACTTAAATTATCTTTTAATATTGAAAAACTGAAGCTAAAACTTATTCAGTCTACCTCTAGTTTGTTTCCTTTCTATGAGAATATATCCTACTCATTTAAGGTGAGAGCGGAAATATGAGGACAGTTATTATGCTAGATGCATAATTTCATAGACAACCAGATATAAGCAGTCATAAGCTGATTATCATGAACATTCATAGTTTTGAGATAAAGGTTGTTTATCAAATAGCAAGGAGCCTATCATGATCTTATAAAACAAATAGTAGGCATCATTTCACCAGGGCAGTAGTACAATTACCCACAGTCAGTACCTTTGATATAATCAAACTATTCTTGGCCATGCCTTAGGCCAGCAAGAACTATCTCAAAGGTACCTTATACATCCAATGATCCTACTAGTGCCCTCACTAATGTAATTCATATTAAGGTAATTAAATTCAATTGTTTGATAACAATATGTGGAATGACTTTGGCAAATTCATTTCATTTGTATAATTAAATTATTCGTCAGCAAGCAGCAGGGGTCAGAAAGTGAACAGTGTAAACACACTTTGCCTCTTCAAATAGCTTAGTAATAGAGTTACTCAGACCACATGAGAATTCAATCTGCAATGAGAAAGAGTGAAAAAATAGAATATTAGACAAAAATATACACACTAGAAAAAAATTGAATAATCATAACATCATAATAATACATTTTAAAATTTCTATTCTAATTTAGGAATTAATTTTCTTCTGTGTGTAGCAGGGCAGCTCTGCGAGACGGCCGGTGGCCGCCCACCGTCTTGCCCTGCCTATGTACAAAGAAAGACGGAGTCGAAAAATGACAAGTTCGAACGAAGAGATGAAGTAAAGTTGTACATGATGTGTTTATTTTTAATCAATGTCAGATCAACAAGCTGGTGTAGTAAAATAACATCGCATCTCTGGGCTAGACGACCGACAATGGGGTATAGCTAAACCGACATGGCCTACGGCAGCAAACAAATCGTGAATGAAAAGAACTACCCTGCCCGAGTTGGCACATGCCCTTTTTATCCTTCTTGGCTCAAATGCCACGTGGCGAGAAAACCCTTCCCCAAATCGGTCATATCATTTTTGGTGCAATGCGCCAAATTAATCCGCCTGTAATATCAGTTTATAAAATGGAACTAATTAATGTGCGTACTCTGATTCCAAAATTCAAGTTCTTCGGCTTTCCATTATTCTTCCCTCTTACGTAACTCTCTCTTCACCACTCCCCCAACTGCTCTCTCGATCAACCTTTTTCCCCCTGCGACTCTCACACTTTAACCACTCAACTACAGCTCTCTCATTGCATGCACTCTCTCACTCAAATTCTCTCGTTCTACGACTCTAGTGTCTTACAACTCAGTTATCTCTCACTCACACCTGTTCTCTCTCTCTCTAGTCACTGAAGAATGCAAGCGAGCCGGAGAACAGGAAATCAGAAGCAGAATAGAAAGATATCTAAGTTCAGCTGGTCCGTCCATAAATTCCATTCAGTATTCAATTCAACTCTTCCAAATCCATTGAGTCCCCCAAAATACTAATCCTAAATCCAAGACAGCCCAAACGCCTAGCAACCATTCAGTTTGCATTCGTTTACATTTCACTCCCACATTCCAAACGCCAGCTTGACCCAGAAAGATGACAACTGAAATTTACACATTATGGAATGTAAACAGTGCAAGTCAGAAGGCAAACAAATTTTTTACCAAAACAAACAAATCTCTATTTTCCACCCCGCTATATGTGCAAATAGAAGAAATGTTCAATAGGTGAGCAATCATAGAAGACCAGTGGTACAATCTAACTCATCAATATGCCACAGATTAGGTAACAAGGAGCCATGAATGAGATATGGCTACACTTTGATGGATGGCCTTGCTTTGTACACCAATAATCTGCACAGTGTAATTTTAATTATGAACTCAATAGAGCCATCTTTTATTGGCTTGGTCGAATTTTATGATAGGATATTCTGAAAGAGTGTTCATCGTAGTATATAGCCTACGTTTTATCTAGAGTATCTGGACTTTATATAACCTAAATACCTATCTCTCTTTGATCCCCTACAACTCTTGTATTGAAAGTTTGTTAGCATTTAATGAAGAAACAGATGTACTTTAATCAGTTTGTTAAGATTCAAGACAATCAAATAAATAGCTTCGGGGACACAGGTTTTAATCCAACTTTTGTTAACTTGGCTGAAGAGATTAACAAACATAACGAAAGACTGCTGCCTTTTTAATTCATCTATTTTGAAAAGAACTGTTCTATACCTGGTTAGGACCTTAGAATGCAATTGAGTGAATTAATGTTTATGATAAAAATCTCTGCTCTCAGAATCAGTCCTCATTTAAAAATTATCCTACGAGTATTTTGTGGGTTAGAGGCCTGATCACAAACAAGAAATAATCTTATTTCATGTTCTGTCATTCACTATCTACATGGTCAGAATAGAACTTCTGTGCCAAACAAGGCTATTATCCAAGGGATCCAGATACTGGTAAGGAACTCGTAGGTTAATCATAATACTTCTTTTCATATTCTTCTTCCTCTCTGTCTCTCCTCACTTTTCTCTACCTGAACTATTATCATTATAACTACCATAACACAGAAAGGGACACAGAGTATTATTTCTCACCTCTGTCCTGCGACCGTCACCTGGACATCCTCTCCTGTCTCCGCCCATCATGACCAAGACCAGCTTGTCCACCCGACTGGTATCCCACTGTCCTTTGCTGCCTAACTTGAACATGTGACCATTCTGTGTCTGTTCTACTTTTTGGAAGGGGCAGATATGGTAGGATGCTGCATATTCAGCATGATCAAAGCACTCTTTGCTCAGTTGGTAAAATTCTCCCTGCTTGCCATAAATATCTTGCTGTGCACAATAACAAAGAAACAATGAAAAGCATTCCCTATATCCATGTATTTTGTACATTCTCTCTAAAAATACCAATGGGTATTGATGGATAACTAATTCAATTTTCTGACACTTTCATCATGCATGCAATAAAACTGAATTGTGCTTTCAGGTGTTTTGTCTTTGCTTTTTGTATTAAATTTTGGAATCAGCAAACATCAGAGGTAATGATAATGATAATGGTGCTATTAAACTGATGATTGACGAATATGATGATGATTGTGATGATGATGATAATGGTGATAATGATGATGGTAATGGTGGTGATGGTGATGATGGTGATGATGATGATGGTGATGATGGTGATGATGATGATGGTGATAATGGTGGTGATGATGATGGTTATTGTGAGGCGATGATGATGATTGTGATGTTCATAACAACCCACATTCCCCCAAGATTCCATTCATCTGCATACATACTATGTGCACAATCAGATCACAAATACAACAAATTAATGGAAAGGTGTAAGAAGACTAAAAGAAAATGTTTTACTTACTGAATTTTTAGACAAATGACCCTGTGCTCTAGCTATATACTGTTGTTTTAAACGTAACCCTATCTGACGTACTCTCTGATCTTCTCTCTCCCTGTCTACTAGTTTGCTGCATGTATCCACACATGGTGCATGTTGAATGACATCACTCAAAGGAAAACCTATCAAGCAAAATCAAACCTGAACTGTTGAGGCAAATCCAAATATTTCTTATCAATGTCAGAAAGAATGAAAAAGTAATGTCTTTCTTCCATGATACATAGTCCCATCATTCACAAGAGCAAACATTTCCTTTAAGTCTCCCCTCCTCCCTCATACTTCACCTTCATATTCTGGTTTTTCTATATCTTCTAATCTGTATCTTGATGTTGATTCTTCCCCATTTGTTAATATTTATTTCTCAATGTTACTCCAACCAACCATCAAGGTTTCTTACAATAATAAAGAAGTTATAATTGTAATTCTCATGAAAAGTGTATCAGGCGACCTCTTTTTTCTTTAAAATCCTCATAAGAGGGACTTTATTTGTTCATATGATATTTACAATCGTTCGTCACATACACAAATATACATAAATAAGATAAGAAGTCCTGAAACAGGAACTTAAGGATTGAAATAACTTTTGAGAGCTGTTTTAAATCAAGTCTCTTCTGATTACATTTTCTTTTTAAATAACTTTGAATTTCTACCTTAAGGTCTTTCATAAAAATACCAGGTAACATATATATACCATATATTCAGATCAGTAATATTTCATAAGAAATTTGACACAAGCATAACCTCAAACTCTTAGGCAAATCTCATGTGAAAAATCCCCTGATCTTTTGTTTCTTTCCATTCTTTTCAATTCGTATATGATATGAGGGACATATTGGTGGATATTTTGTTTACTGACCTTTGACCTTTACTGATCCGAGGCCAATTTTCCACTCATCACTTCCATCACAGCAATCGCATATACCATCATTCACCTTACCAGATGGCAAGAATTTGTTGTTGTGCTCACAGTAAAACCTGAGGAAAATTATCAACAAATAACATTATAACACAAATATGTCGACAGGAAAGTGAGGATAGAAGTCTTATGCTGCAAAATATTCTTCTTTTCTGATAAAGAATAAAGCCACTGTAATGACTGAAATAGCAATTGTTACATTATGTATTTTTTTCTCACTTCTGTGTAACAAATTATAAGTACAACTGTACAAAGACTAAACACTACGCCAATAAAAATGTCACTGCCCTCCTTGAAGAATAATTACAAATAGAAGGAAGAATATTATCAGTATAGATCAATTGAATAAATAAACAGGAAACATATAAAACAAACCTTTTACCACTAAAATGGAATTTTCTAGGAATGGAATAAATAATAACACAAACATCGAATGCTCCAAGGCAAATACTTTGCAGTTGAGCAGCTGTTTATACTAAGGTAAATCAATGTGGGTATCCATTTCATAATGTTTTGTGATCATGAGTTCATAGAAACCATTTGAGTTGATTATCTGTATAAAATGCACACGTTAAATGAGATTTTATATTGAACTGTATGTTGGGAGGAAAATAAAGCCTGTCCTTTGCTCCAAATCTGAAGTGAAGAAAATTGAACACAATTTTTTTGAAGTTGTTTAATCATTATGTAAAATCCAATTCTTTAGGTTTATCTAATTGTTCTGGTGTCGTTATTGTAGTTGAACTACTGTACATTCTCAATGACCTTACATATACGTGTAATTAAAAACCCCAAGAACCTTACAGTATTTGACATCCTTCAAAACTGTTTTTATTTTACAATACATGTTCCTTTGGTTTCATAAAAACACAAAATGAGAGACAGTTTTATACAAAATTCCATCAAAAGATAACAAACTCATGATTTTTAAAGAAATTTCTGTGACATCACATTGGAGCTTTTCTTCTATAATGTAATAAATACAAATAATTCAATAAACTGTAATTTTGAAATATTTCTCATTATTATTTTTTTCATTACGATTACATAATAAACAATCTGCAAGTTCCTAACCCTGATCTATTGATGATTTTGAACAAAAGGCTTCATTGGTAGGTTTCTCATATTCTTTTTAAAATCAGGGTACTAACTTCCACATAAGGGCAGACTTTATGCAATTGGTCAAAAATTATTTATTCTTTTGTTTTCTTCAAGTTTTAGTTTATTGATAAAGGTTATCAAATAGGGAAAGGCGGGGTAAGATGAGCCTTTTTTTTTTTGCTTTTTGCAAGTAAGGCTGATATGAATAATAATCTTGTGGAAATAATTACCTTGCATTAAAATTTAATTCTTGGGAAACATTTTTTTACCTAAATGAAACTTTCTACCCCAACACTGAAAGGCAATGTCACCTTTGACACAAAAGATGTCAAATGGCTCAACTTGTCCCACCCATGGGGTAAGTTGAGCCACAAAAAGCTATGGGGTAAGAACCAGCAAGACAGTTTTTTATTTAAAAGTCTTTTCACTTGCTAATTCTCTATAAATACTAACATCCTCTAAAAGTAGAACAACTGTCTTGTGAATTTGGTTCCTTCTGCCTGCATATCAATGGCCTTTTACAGTTTGTTTGTTTCTATATTATATACATTACCATATGATTTACCATGGCTCAACTTGCCCCATGTTGGCTGGCTCAACCTAATCCAATCCGAACTTCATGGGATATATTCACATCCACACATTATTTTTATACACCCATCATGTAAAAGACTATGTCAAGAATGAGGATCTACACCTGGGCCCCGTCTTACAAAGAGTGACGATTGATCCAATTATGGACCTATGATCCCATTAATCGTAACTCTATGGAAATTAGTGTCATAATTTTTTCTAAAGGAAATTTGCAAACAAAGAGAAGCACAGTGAATTTCAAGACAACGATGAATGCATGAATATACATCATACTAGCTAGAAAATATTTTGAACAAACATGCATAATAGATGTTGACATTGCTGGCCGTCCATAGTTGCGATCGATTGGATCAATCACAACTCTTTGTAAGACGGGGCCCAGGACTAACAAAATTGTCATCTTATGTCCTTATTATATTTAAAGATGCATGTGGGTTAAATGCACTTATCTATTTTACACTTTCTTACTATTTTGGCTTAAATTTGTATTTTTCCCTCTGAAAAACTACTTTCCGTTTCAATGTTGAAAACAATGTGGTGGGGTTAGGGGTTATCTAATGGGTCATCAATAAATGACAAAATCACACTGTCTGACTCATTCATAACTGGCCTGGAGGTGGTGGCTCAACTTACCCTTAGGCTCAACTTACCTCGCCTTCCCCTAGTGTTGTCATTTCCCTCACACAGTGCATTCAGATAGCACACATACAATGCCATGTAAGAAACAAAACAACTACTAGAATGTTGTAATCACCTTGCATGTGGGCAAGCATCTGTACCAGGTTCATCTGATCCATCCAATGGACAATCACAGTACTCATCATTGACAGCCATCATAGGAACCTTAGCTGATCCATCAATACAATGGAACAATCCATCCTTGTCTGGTACGTAGTGTAATAGGTCATCTGATCGAACTCCCAAGATAGTAAGTGATTTTTCATGCTTGACTTTAATGCTATCTCCTCCATCTTATAACAAATCATAACATTCACTATTAAAACCTTGATTAGTAAAAAAAAAAATAGCAAAATGATTTTATTTGAAATTTATTTCATTTGTTCTTGGATTAATATCTCTGCATTAATCATTGATTTAAACACTAGCATCATTACTTTAGACATGTTTGTTAGAATTTTGACTAATATCTGAGTATTCCTAATATTTCAAATAGAAAAATAAAAGATCTGTTTATATTTGTAATGAACGAAATAAGGTTTGTAATAAACCTCTCCAATATATATTTTCAAATTCCAATGAGCTTCCCGGATACAAAAATATTTTACCAATATCAGTTAATTTTCTGGAGAGAACTGCTCTACAATGCATTCTGAGATTGTTGCATGCTTAGTAAAAATCATTTTAAAAAATAAAACTTCAGGTGAGCCCATAAATATTTTAAGGGAGGACACAGAAGGTAGTCACAAAGAGACATTTTAAGAAGTTGAACATCTTGCCAATGGGGAATGAAAACTACACAAATTTGAGGATTTAACATTGAATAAAAAAAATTCTTTGTCAGTGAGAAATTAGTACTGGTCAGGCAGATACCAAATTGCATTGATTACTGGTTGGAGATTTTGAGTGGTGGAAAGTTATGACCAGTAATTGACCACTGTAGCACAAAACTGTAACGGCATAATTCCAATGATGATTTGCACAATTATTTCCTCACACAATACAAATACAGATTACTTGACCAGTGCTTGTAAGAAAATCAATACCACAATTGTGATAGTCAGTAAATGGGTGCTTGCTAATCCTGACCTTGGACTAGTTACCTTAGTAATTTCTTACCAATTTCTAATTTATCTGCACTGTTATTGTTGAGTGCCCTCAAGTAAGTTCCCTGGAAGATGAAATAGATAACTGTGGCAAAAACAAGCAGGCACAAGTACCTTGACCATCTTCGTCTCCGGAAACAGATAAGACGTCTTACACCCATGCTACATTGCGTCTACACCAAACTTCAAAGGCCTAGAAAATCAAGATGGAAAACATGCAATGATTAATCATCATTAGTACATTTAAGTGGGGAAAAAAAATGTGATAAAAAAAAAATAGTGAGTACATGTAGGTGATGTCATCAGTCTATTTGCGTACTGACCATGGACGTGCACATCACTGTTTGGGAAATCAAGCAAAATTTACAAATGTCATAACTTTCTAAGAACTATTTCCCATTTCTTACGTAATATTTTAATTATCTCCTCATTGTCTTGTGAAATATAGTTTTAATCCTCCCTTAACACGTGCAATTACTTTACATTTTTTGGCTTAATCAAGAGGGTCCTTTTTGTAAAAAAATATAATATATTCTATATAAACAATAAAAACAAAAATAGGGACATCATCGACTCTTTCAATTTTTTTGCAGTGGGGTTCGTTCGGTTCTGGTCATTATCAAAATTATAATGACCAGAACCGAACCCCACAGCAAAAAAACTGTTCATATTGTGCCAAGAAATCAGATAGGAAACAGCTTTGGAACAAATATCCGTCAATCGTCGAATCATATGCCAAATATCGCGATGGAAGTAGCAAAAGAATCAGCCAGCCTGATGACATCATAGAACTGACTTGGAAGAGTGAAAACATTTCGCCAGCACGACAGTCTCTATTCAAGTCGTCGGTGCATAATAGGAAATTGTACACAAAAAATCAATAGGTTGCATCTTATGTAAAAACTTATAAGGTGAAGTAGTCTACGCCATCTTTTGACAGCGAAAAAAAAAAAGAGGAATACCGGTAAAAATGCTGAGCGCCTAGAACACAACCAGCAATACAACTTCCGATGTGAACAAGCAACGTATAAATGAAAAGATGGAAAGTGCGCTATATAAATCTTATGTATTATAATTAAATAATATCGCACGCCCTCTTGCAGCTCTCTATATGCGAAAAATCTGGATATGTGATTCAACCTTCTTTGGCATCAATAATGAAATACAGGCCTAGATCTTATCATCTATATCTATATAGTATTATTTTCATAGAGAGACAAACAAGAGGAAAAGTAAGGATTCACATCGTTTGGTAAGTAGTGTCATAGCAAAAAGTGATTTCACTAGGATTTAGGAATGTATTGTAAAATCTAATGACAATGTCACAATGTCTTTGCGGGTGTTGTGCCTTGCACTTTCCTGTGAACGATGCCCGAGTTGGAACCTTGAGTGGTTTCTGTTTCTGTTTCTGTCTATACCAATCCAATTATATGAAATTTTCAGCATTTTCTCTTCAATCTAACTTGCTATTTTGTCTAAATCAACATTTTTCTTCAGAGTTCAGTGGACTTGAACTTTAAATTAATATTTAAATTAAATAATACTATAGTATAGTAATACTAACTTTATTACCCCTGGCCCTGCCCATGACCCCTTCTTTTAGGGGAGTTGGGCAGTATAAAGTAGGTATGTACCTGTATGATGGTGGGCCCCAAGTCTGCGTTCCTAACAATTTGAGTTAAGATTTAACATGAATTTCTTCTTTTTTCACAAAATCTTTTGGTTAATAATGTTCCTTATATTAATGAAAGTACACCAAATTTCTCATTAAAAAATGAAAGAAAATATAGGATTTTCTTGAAAAAACCTTGGGCAGTCATTTTCAGATTGAAAAAAAAATGGTACCCCATGCCTGCGCACTCATTCACTTTGCACACGATTTGGGGATTTTGATGAGAAAGGCTGTATTTTGAGGCCGTCACATGAAATGCCCTGAATTCATTATTTTTTCACCATTTTGAGTCAGATTTTTTTATGAATACCTGTCTATGTATTGCATGTGTAAAGTTTGTGCTCGTTGCGTATTAGCGAGTAGTATTACCTCGAGCGAAGTTCGTGCAGGCTCCACTCCACTTCACTACCGCTACACTACGCTCCACCTTCGGGTAGGTGGAGTGTAGTGTAGCGGTAGTGAAGTGGAGCCTGCACGAACTTCGCTCGAGGTAACTTAGTTGCGTATCTTCTTTTTTTATTTTTACTAGAATCGCGCAGATACGCGGGTGTCCAGACTTGGGAGACCGCGCAGACGTACATGGGGGAACTGACCATTACTAGATTTCTAAGACTAAGTAACTTAACGTTTGTTGAGGAATTAGGTTGTGAAAGTAGCTCTCGAAATAAGTTTTAAAAAATAATACATTTTGCCTGGCACAACCAATATGCTACATCCGTGATTCGGCCCCTGTGGAATTCGAATATTGTGAAAAATGCATTGGACATGCGTGCATAAAAGTTGCATGTACCGATAATATCGATATTTGTAATTGTCTAACGCTGGTAATGGTTAAGCTACGAATCTGCAGAATCATACCATCAAAGTCCATACAAAAGCATGAAATAAGAATTCATTGGCTGTTATAAATTATATCATATAACCATAACAAAAAAGTAGACTTACACTTTACAGACTTTAGCTATGAGTATTGTATTGATTTTCAACAATGTCAAATTGTCAATGTTCCTATCTCGTTCGACAATTCTCCATCCCTCGATGATATCCAATACATGGGACAATGCATGCATATTCGGTATGCAGCTGCTGCGTTCCGTGATCCGATCGGATATGCGAGTTTGTCAGTCAGACAAGGTTAGGTACCGGTATCGGTACCGGGTACCCACAGAAACACACACAGCCCACTGGCCCATGACTATAGCACAGCCACAGATGGATATGCAGAGCAGATCAATTTTGGCATAGAATTATGGATTTTGATATAGATCTAATATCCAGAAAATAATATCATATTTCAGATTTTAGCCATTTCCTTTTCATTATTTTTTTCTCGTTTTTTTTTTTATCGGTGGGGGGGGGGGGGGGGGATCAGGGGGCACAAACGACGAGCCCATCCGATACGCCGGGGGATTTGAAGTGAAAATTCACCTTTGTTTAGCTTTGCGATAAGTTTGTGTTATCGTACAGAAACAGGAAAAAAATGAATAATGCGAGCGCGAGCTCAAATTTTTGGATATTTCATGAATTCAGATCTGAAAATAGAACATTATATGAGAAAATTTCTTAATCATGGTCAAATGAAAACAATAATGGGAGCGCGAGCTGAAATTTTTTATATGACATGAAAAGGGATCTTTTTAAGAATATGATAAGGAAATACATATAATCAATCATAATACAAGCGCGAAGCTTCAAGTACATCTTAGCTTTATTCTGAAAAAAAAATAATGCGAGCGCAAAGTGTTCACGAGCTCATCTTTTTATTATTATTATTTATTCAGACTTAAAAATTGACCATTGTCACTGGATGAGTAAAGAATGTATCAAGATGTGTGAGCACGAGATGAAATTTTTGATATAGGCCTATTGACCGTGAAAAGAGACCTTTTATAACTGTTTGCAGCGAGGAAGATAATGCGAGCACCAACTTCGTGAGTTGAAAAACTTTTGAGATTATACCTGAAAACAGGATTCACTTTTGTTGAGTGTTTTAATCATGAAATTATGTGCGCTAGCCATTTTCCTAAGATGCCGAAATAGATCTGATGACGAGAGCTGGAAATTTAGGACCTATTACATTCGAGTCTGTACTATACTTTTTAAGCACATTTTGAAACAAAGAACAGGCTGTGTATTTCAATAAAGAATTGATGCGAGCTGGATTTAAAAAAAATACTATCCCAAAGTAGGGTACATGTTAAACAGCGTTTAACATGAAGGAACACGTATGGATGCTATATAGCTCCATGCATGCGAATACGAAATGCGAGATGATTTTTTTTTGGCGATTTAGACCTAAAATGGGATATTCTAACCGAGATTCTAAGCACCTTTTAATTGTATATAACCATGAACAGGATGCGTATCTAATGTAAATGCAAAGCGCTGAATTTTGATTGATATATAGCACTGGCGTAAATCTTGGTCCGAGGGGGATGATAGTAATATGACCTGAAAATTCAAAATTTGGGGGGGGGGGCACCCCCACACCAAGGGCGGGGTATATGACCATGTACATCATACTACCATCTTTCAGTTAAAGGCCTATGGCAATTTTTAAAATGGCTATAAAGTAATTAATTGTAGTTAATATCAATATGCGAGCGAGCGTCGCGGCGAGCGAGTAAATTTTCAGTAGATGAAAAAAAAGAATGTTGCCCTAAAATTTTACCTCTTTCAAGTGACGTGTAATTATCACTTCACAAGCTACAGGGGTACATACCTGCGATGGGTTTTTTCGATGGCTATCATTATTGTAATTGATTTGTTGTGACGTAATTAAGCTATACTAGCTGGATTACAGTAGAGATGATTTAGCAAATTTTCCATAGTTAGAAGACAGAATGATCATTACCAAATCGTCTTTCAAGGGAGCCTGTAATTACGACCGAAATTGCGGCGGTGAGCGTAGTTAGCGAGTTTTAAAATGTTGATTCGTATCATTCGTTTAGAATTAATATGCGTTAATTACAGTGGATGATAAGGGTATATTAAGGGATAAGGGTAATAATATAAACTAGTAGAAAATATGAACAAGAATTATACACAAAAGAGCAAATAGAGATTAAATAGTCGAGTTTTGTTCAATGAAAACTCATATGCTCACTGCTGGTTGAAGGTGAGATGAGAATGAAAACAAAAATAGGATCTTGATTATCGGGAATAAGGGTGCCTTATGAATTATGATCATATAGGCCATCACAGGCCACAATATAAACTTCCAAAACATGGAAATATTACAATGATGCATATAAAAAGTTTTTTTTAGATATTTATTGCATTGTTGTATTAATCAATGTGATTTAAGTCCCCTACAAAATAATAGATAAAATGGTAAAGACATGGAGCTAGCTCCATGGTAAAGATAAGTGTTTCATTAACGGCATTTTGATCAATGTCATCAGTAACTCATCGTACACTTAATTTAAAGAATACGGTAGGCCAAAATATTTTTGTACAAACTCCCCCGCTTCCACAAAGATACCAGATGACCCCCTCCCATATTCACGAAAGTGTATTTAAAGGATGTTTTGATTCGTTTATAATAAAAGTTATAATCATATATGAAAGTCATTTGAATCACTTATTCATAAATTGACTTATTATAACTAAACTCCCATGATGCAGTGCATAAGCATGATAAGCTAAACGTAGGGATTTGTCACGGCCAAATTCTTGTAAGAATAGATTGATCACGGGAGCGGAGCCGGGGTGCACTCGCTAGTCATATTTATTATACCCACTAGTCATAAGGACCGCTAGTCATAATGACCATAAGGTCGCTATTTATAAGGGTCTATGCTCATAGAGGTCGCTAGCCATAATCAAAGAATAGGGTCGCTCGTCATAATCAAACAAGAGGGTCGCTATAGTCATAAGGAGGAAAGGGGTTCATTAACCATAAGGTTCGCTAGAGAGGGTCGCCATCAGTCATAATAGTAGAAGAGGTTCGCCAATCATAATAGTAAAAGAGGGTCGCCAGTCATAATATTAAAAGAGGTTCGCCAGTCATAATATTAGAAGAGGGTCGCCAGTCATAATAGTAGAAGAGTTTCGCCAGTCATAATAGCAAAAGAGGTTCGCTAGTCATAATAGTACTAGAAGGAGTTCGCCAGTCATAACAGTAGAAGAGTTTCGCTATTCATATTGGAAGGTGGTTGTCAGTCATCATGACGAAAACTTCACGTTTAAACATTGAGTCATTGAGATGTATTCCAACCCCAAGACTGTTATCAGGATAGCTAATCCCTGAGTAAACATAGACCCCCTTGGGGACTTCATTATTGCTCTACTAGTTAACCGCAGCGAAGCAAACCCTGATATGGGTCAATAGTCTTATACTCAGACATTTTGAAGGTGCGAGTTAGATTTGTTCATCTCCCTGCCCCACTCTCTCCCCCTCTCTCTCTCTCTCTCCCTCTCCCTCTCTCTTTGTTCTTATCTCTATCACTCGGGCTATCATTTTTTTTGGTCATTTACACCTCTCTCCCTTTCATGTAAATACATCGCATGCCCTTTTATTTATATATTTCTTTAAATTAAGGATCATATCGTGAAATATGCTGGGTAATGATAAGGGGATGGATTTTTTTTTTGGGTACTACACTAAAGCCATCGACCACACATCTCACATATTATTATTGTGCATCTGATTTACATTTCCTATTATTTTATGCGTTTCCACTCCCTCTAATCATGTAACGGACTGTCTCTCTTCTGACTTTTCGGGAAGGGGTATGTTCGCAGCCATTTATTATCCTCTATAAAAGCTGTTCACCCTTTTTGAATGTTCTCATTCAGTGTGTTCTGTTGGTGGGTCAAATTATCGTACAGAGAGACTTGAAAGACACAAGAAAATTAGAGTATGAAATTGTAAGAAAATTGAGAAATTGTTCTTAGAAGTGAGTATGAATGACTAGAGGAGTTAAAGAGCCATTTGGTAGTTACCATGATGACCTTTCTTAGTTTTTTATGAATTCTAGACACTGATTTAAAACTCCTACTAACAACAAATGACTAGAAGATGCTCCAATGAAATAGAGTTCTCATGATTTATTAAGCAAGTTCGACAAATCACAAGTCTTTTTATGTAAGTAATGAGATATACATGTCAGAAGAAAATGGTTTATCAATGTCGTTTTTTTAAATATATATTGTATGTATACATATAAAAAGTTTAAATGGTACTCCAGGCTGAAAGTAATCCTATCTAAATTCACTTGAAAATTTAATCAAAATCTTATAACAAATAACGAAGTTATTGAATTTTAATGCATAGCAATGTTAAAAATACAGTCAGATTCACGTTTTTATGAATACCCATTACATAGGTTGATAACTTTACATCGCCACTTTCCTTTTTTTGTTATGTTATTACATAAAATCACATTGATTTCTTTCATACATATGTGTATGTCTCCCTAATATAATAAAAAATAAGTTGCAGCTATGAATATCTAATGAATTGAATCATATGTTATTCCATTTATTTCTTCTTGGACAAAATATGGATAAACATAATTTCATGTAATGAAATATAAAATAACAAATGGTGAGTGATTAATTATAATTATAAGTTTGTTCATTGAATACCCATTGACACATGCACACATGTAGAATTGTTTCAGATATTACAATTTCGACATTCCTTGTAAGATTTTGATCCAATCTTAAAGGTCAAGTCCACCTAAGAAAAATGTTGAATTGAATCAATAGAGAAAAATCAGACAAGCACAATGCTGAAAATTTCATGAAAATCTGATGTAAAATAAGAAAGTTATGACATTTCAAAGTTTCGCTTATTTTTAACAAAACAGTTATATGAACGAGCCAGTTACATCCAAATGAGAGAGTCGATGATGTCACTCACTCACTATTTCTTTTGTTTTGTATTGTTTGAATTATACAATATTTCAATTTTTACGAATTTGAAGATTAGGACATCCTTGCCTGAAGCATAATATGTTAAAATGGAATTCCACGTGCTCATGCAGGGAGGAATGAAATTTTCAGTGTTATGCTTGTTGAATTTTTATCTTTTTATTCAAATTAAGTTTTTGTTGGGGTGGGCTTGTCCTTTAAGTGTTTCGTTTGTCTGATTTTTTATTCGCTCAAATCATATTATTTTCAACCTGGAGTATACCACTTGCGAGAATATTTACAGAGTATTAAGCACACATAAAGGCAAAAATTTACTCAATGGTTTGCATCCATAGCGATTAAAGTTTCAAGGAAAGTTACAAATAACAATTCCATACACTTCAAATATAGGTTTGCAAATATTGAAATATAACAAAATGCGTAATGCCTACATCCTTGTACGTGTAGATAGTAAATACAAAATGATAAAATAATGCTACAAACCATTAAAGGGGAATGAAACCTTTGGAACAAGTAGGTTTGTGTCAAGACAGAAAAATCAAAGAATACGAACAAAGAAAGATTGAGAAAAATCGGACAAATAATGAGAAAGTTATGAGCATTTGAATATTGCAATCACTAATGCCATGGAGATCCTCACATTGGCAATACGACAAGGATGGGTGATGTCACATGTGAACAACTTTCCCTTTGATGGACTATGAAATACCCCCAAAATGTCTCTTTTTGCTTTTTCTTATGGTGATACAAACTCTTTATCCATGATGTATTCTTTAGAAATCTGTATTGCATGCCTCCTATAGAAAGAACACATGATCTGCTGATAGATGTGATAAAGAGGCATTTTACGTGAAAAATAAACTAAAGTAATTGGGAGAGTTGTTCACAAGTGACATCATACATCTTTATCGCATTGTCAATGGGATGGTCTGCATAGCATTAGTGATCGCAATTTTCAAAAGCTCATAACTTTCTCATTATTTGTCCGATTTTTTCAAACTTTCATTGATCTGTTTCTTTGATTTTTCTGTTTACACACAAGGTATCTTGTTCCAAAGGTTTCATTCCCCTTTAATTCTTTCGAACCAAGCCCCTGTACAGCGCTTTCCTCTATATTTTTCTTGTTGTGTTTTAAACCAAAAGTGCTGCCAACAACAAATACACGGGATATCATCAGTTTTTCTGCACAATAGTGTTTGACAAAATCTTTCACTTGATAGTAGGTACATTAATCATGAATTAATCTTTTTTTTTTTTGGGGGGGTGATATCATTCGCCCATGTACATTCAAAATGGCCAATCATCTTTCCCTCACAGGGCTGTGAATTCAGTTTCAGTTTGAGTTCCCTATTTTTTTTTTTTTGCTTTTAGTCCCTACTCTAAAGACAACTTCAAATAATCTATTTGCATGCCATGGTAGGGTAAACTATATACAGTTTCACATATCCAGGTTTGAAAAGTATGCCGCTCTTCCAGATTTTGGCAAATTTAAGTTACACTGTACGTGTGTCTATCACCCGGCCGTGAAAAACATCCCTATATTCTTTCGTGTGTTTTTATAGACAATTAAATACAGGATAATCACCTTCTATTACAAGGTTAATTATGCTATGGTTTTAAATGAATGAACTAATACTAAAAAGCTCAAATGCAAGTATTAAACACATCAACACTCATTTTTATACCCACGGTAATCACAGTCACAAAAATGTCGTAAAAAACTTTCTACATTTTCCAAAAAAAAAATCCAAAGGCACGTAAGAATTGCATAGGTCGTATGTAAAAAATGTTTCACAAATTAAAAAAAAATATGAGCAAGCTTGAAAACGAGTGACGTTTTAAATGCCAACATATTTATAGTTCAGCCTGCGAAATGCAATGTTTGTCCGTATGTTGAGCAATCTTAAGAGACATTCATTTATTATTTTGTATGTATCTTGTATTGGGTCAACAAAGACCAATTATAAACAAAAAATAACAAATCAAACATAATTACAATATTTACAAGTAATCATAACATCATTAGTAAAGAAATAATAAATATTAAAAAATACAAAAAGTGGAAAGTTTTATGCAATGACACAACCATGATCTTTATATACACAGCAAATTTGATGGAAGGTATTTGTATGCTCATACACAGTTAACAGGATACATGGATAGACAATAAGATGACAAAGATAAAATTCAAACTCCCAATTCTTGAAATGAGCCGAGAGTTTTTGTCTTTTTTTTGCCAAACAATATTCAATTTCTTTTTCCTTCTTAACAAATGATCTAAATGGTCCAAAGTTTGGAACAACTTATGAAGTGCTTCAATGATAAAATAAGTAGGATATAAACTTATCCGGACCATCAAAAGTTTTTTTCTGAAATTAGACAAAATGAAATTAGAATTAAAATTTGCAACAGGCGGAAACATTTTCACAGTCACAAAATATATGAGCCGTTGTTTCAGACGTTCATGTACTTCAAATGTGGGCTGAATGTACCCGAATGTATATGTGAGAATGAATTGCTCTTGTAAAATCATCAGTGAGAGAATGTTGTAAACTATGATATAACCGATGGATAATACCTCATTTCGGACAAAGTAACTTTTTGAACCCATCTATCTTTAAAGAGAGCACCAACAACAAACAGCGGAAACGTAAATTGTGATAGCATGATAATTTCAGTTCAGTTCAATACAACCAAGTTCTTTTGATATATGTGAATATCATTCATATTATGATCCCTTGCAAATAAAACATAAGGGGAACTAGACAATGTATTACATTAATGAGGCACAATCCAGACGGGTACTCGACACAATATAGGCCGCCGTTTCTTTGGTAAGTTAGGCGATACCTGATTCCCAATGTGAACAGCTTTGACAAAATAGCCTCTTCAACATGTTCAAGACGTCGCTGCTTTTGGTCGACCCGAGCGAAAAGATTGATACCCTGGGGACCCTGGTGAGTGCCCGGGCCTAATGTATAATCATCAGTCACCATTGCCTGGGCGCGAAAGAGGCTAGGATAAAAAATCATTATCAATATCATCTCCGTGTATACATTGGTATACACTACACTTTGGAAAACTCACCATGATTGACAAAGAGACTGTCACTTCAGTATGTTCGTATTGAACATATACTTTTGGAATTATATAAATATGTCTAAAGGCTATAGACTATATAGAAATTACTGCTCACATTTCAATTGAATACTAGGTTCAACTTATCCTTTTAATCTTCCTAATAAGCAAAATTAATACTTTCTGTAGAATAAAGTTAAATTTAACTTCATACCATCTCAATTCATTGCAATTTGAAATGACCTATCATTGAGAAGTCAGAGCATGTACATTATAAATAGCAGTCTCATACAACTGAGCACCGTGACTACCTGTTGAGAAGAAACACGTCAAGCTGTAGTTCCAATATAACTACCGTAATCCTTTGTAAAATGGAGACGTCACCTTATTGTATGATTTTATTTGCTGTAATTTTTCAATTCTTTCCAGGTGATCTTGTCTCTTGGCATTCCACAATCTCTCAAAGTGCATTTTCTGTTCAAGTGGAAGTTTTCTAAACTCATCGCAATATTTCTTTATAAGACTTCCTTGATCTGAAAAGGATACATTAACATTTTCAAGGTACTCTTTCCTCTTAATATGGCCATACATCAGGACTACATTTCGAGGGAACTTTGTTTTTGGTACTGTGCTGGTTTTTCTTGTTCTAGGCCTCCCTCGCTTTTTTAGAATTGACGCAACACCCAATTTATGGCCAAAATGTTGGGCATTTATTGGCTTGTTCTGATTGGTTTCATTGAAGGAGTTAGCAAAGTTCGGAATATATGATTCAAATGATATACGGGCATTTTGTTCAATAGAATCAAATATATACCTATAATCCAGAACGATTTGCCGTTTTAAGAAAGCCTCATGCACAATATCTGGTATTTTCTTCTTTTTTATTGCATCCGTATTAACTAATACATACACAATTTTGGTAGATCGTCCTTTAGTATTTCCTGGAAGACATTTCCGCACCTTTCCACCAAGCAATTCGATTTTTTCACTCAAACTCCCCTGTGTCCATCTTTGGCCAAGTCCTGGAGGAACACTACCTGATAAAACAAAATGCTTCTTGTGGAAAATTGGTAGATTTTGGGACAGATCTTTCAAGGGATTCCTACAAGACTCAAATTCCCTCATGATTACACGATTTTGGGTCTTTTCACTGGCACTCTGTGGATTAGAATGCCAGCCTGCGTTTTGCAAAGATTTCCTTACAGAATATCCCCGGTAGAATGCCTGAATTGTACTTGCAGCCATATGCCTCTTGACAAAATGTTGAAAATGTGTACTTGATTCTTCACTTCCAATTTCATAATGCAATCTGCGGTACATGCTAAGGAGAAATGAATATTGAGGGTCTTTTTTTATCTTTCCACCATGGCGGGTAGTATGCTTGTAATAAAACGAACTATGAATATAATTTAAATGTTCTCCCCCTTCAGTTTGGAAACGGCTCATAGGAAACGGCAAATTATTCATAAAATATGGAGCATAATCAATGAATTTGATCATGTAGGGTGTTAGGTTTGACCACGTGTAACGGAAGTTGACCAATTTATAGAAACATTCTGCGTGTTCTTTGTAACGAAGCTTGGTGGTCTCGTCATATCCCCAAGTATAATCATTCTCTTTTAATGAACCTTTTGGTCTGCCCGCCAGCAAAACTGGACTTGGTTCTGTTTTCAAAATAGTATACATATGAAATATAGTGTCAAAAATTTTGGCAGCAACATCAAATTCTGTAATAATTGGCGAGTCAAAATAAGGTCTTACGATTTCATGTGATGCTGATATCAGTTCTCTTTTTGGAACAACATTATGCAAAACATGGACAATGGAATCATTATTCAATATGCCTACAATGCTTAAAGCATGATCCTTATTCAAAGAGATCTGTTCGGGGCGACCACTTTTGTCAAAATGAATCTGAAAGTTTCCCTGGCGCACACCCCTGTTGTTTATATTGGTCACTAAGTTTTCAATCAGAATTTTCTTTGAACTCGATCCAGATTTCTGTTCTTCTTTATTCCCTTCAAATAAAATTTTTTCTACTTCCAATTTCAGGAGCTTTTCTACAATCCTAGTAAAACCATGCATAGGGTCAAATACAACATTACTCAAAGGGACTTGTACGAGTGATTCGGGAAACTTCCTGTCGATTTTGACTTCTCTATCCGTTCTTATTCCATTCGCTGCCACTTCTTTTTTATCTTCCTTCATGCAAGCATGATACAGGTTCCAGCCTCTTTCTGATGTTGGACTTAATATTCCAGAGCCATCTAGAATCTTTATCAAGAACATCTCATCACCACACAAATATATATTCGATGGATCACAAAATTTTTCCAACGATTTGCAAATGTTGATAGATGATAAGTTCTCTTCTAAATTATCACGAGAATCACTCTCATAGAAAATTGTAAATGGATATAAGTGATTTGGGCTTTGGAACAAGATATCATGCAGATAAAGATCATTATTCAAAATTGAGAGAACCATGAATGTGCTTTGGCGGCCGCCAATCTCTCTCCCGTCTCCCCAAAGTCTGACAGATAATTTGCTTGTGAGAAAGGGGTATTTATATGTCAACATTTCTAATAACCGACATGGATCAATGAACCATCCAGTAGCGGTACGACGTGGATTGAGGATAGCGCCAAAACTTTTAACATAATTCTGCCTTGCTTCTTTTTCTTTTGAATAACTAGGCAGTATCCCAGGGATTTTCTTCCGAAATTGGTTTAGAAGCCGCGAACCACTATAATTATCACTCATATAGATGAGATCCTCTTCTGTAACAGGATGTGAAGATCTATAGATTTCATACACATTTTCTGTAATAGACATTTTATTTGAAGATTTTGACTTAGTCTTGGATGCTTGAGTAGTCTTAAGTACTTGGTCAATCTCATCTTTCGTCAATTTCTGTTTTGCCAATTGATCAAGCACATGTTTCCTTGTTTCGGGGTCATTCAAAGAAGACTCTGCCCAATGCATTTTTTCTTTCTTTTTATCTAATCCCAAAAGCGATAGTATATAGAGCTGGTGTGTAAGTTCTTTCACCACTCTTTTCTTGTTTTCACCATCACCCGGTCTGAACTTCTCCAACAGTACAACAAGTGCTTCAAAACTGATGTGGCATCTTCTCTTACAAAAAGCAATTTTAACATCAATATCATGTTTGGTTAGACACTTGTCCACATATTTCCAGCTATTTTTCTTAATATGGTAATGGATTGCAACATTCTTGAATATTGGTTCTACCTCTAGGTAAATGTTACTTTCTGTGGAAAAGCAAGGTATCTTCGTACTAAACAAGGTAAAATAAGCATGGGCATTGGATGGGCACTGAATGCCATTATGACAATTTTCCTTTCTGTTATCATTTTCATTCTTTATTGATGTGTCATCTTTGACGCTTTCAATATCATTACATTTATCTGGAATGTTCTCAAAATCCAGTCCTGGGTTCAAATTTGTTATATGGTCTATGACAAGTTGCTTTCTCTGTTTTTCATAATGATGTTTGTGTAATACTATCAGGAGGGCTTCTTTTAGAATGAATGTCCTCTTCTTCCACTCAACTAGAAAGGTTGCCTTTTCGCCAGTATACTCTTCTGATAAGAGCTTGTCAATTTTACGATATCCAGCTTTCAAATATACCCCAGCTACTTTGAGTACATCACAAGAAATGTATAGATCTGCATCATTGATTGTATATGCGATGCTATGACCCAGAATGTTTGTAAAGTGTTTAGAATATTTATTGATACCCCGAATTAATTTGATAAAAGATTTGTCTCCAGTATTCTCAGATTCAGCTTTATATTGTTTTTGAGTTGCTATGGTCTCATCTGACGGATTACATGTATCTGATTCAGTGGATGTACATGTAGTGTTACAATTCTTTGTAGACGAAAAGTCAGAGGCTGGTGAACTTGATTTATTCTTAGGTGTAACATCAGCACTGGCTGATGAATGATCGCCAAGGGATGTACTTGCAGTACCAAAGGAAAAACTTGGATTATTCAAAGGTGTATCTGAAGCACTGGAAGACGATTCGGGTTTGGGTGACTGAAAAGAATAATCTGAACCAATGGGGGATAAATCGAACTTAGCGGACAGTGAATCGGTTTGTCTCTTCTTCAATTGAATATGATCATCGAACAAGAGCCTCTTCTTTGTTTTCGGTGCGACGCAATCTGTAGACCTGTTGATATCTTCATAGACATACTTATTAACTGGTGAATATGAAGCATTGGAGAATGAACCTATTTCAGGTGGCGGGGAACCTGACGCTCTAGACATGCTAGAGGGTGATCGGGATCTACTCATGGGTGTACTTGAACTTAAGGGAATTGATTTAGTCATGGGTGTTCCTGAATAATCGTACACAAATTTTGTAAGAGGAGTACTAGAAAAGGTGGAGGCTGGACCAATTTTAGCTTGAAATGTATCTCTGGCACTCAATGGTGAATTGTGTTTGGTCGGAGGGGTATCTGAAGCAGTGAAATCTTTACACAGTTTTGTATATAGAAGAGGTAATACAAGAACTTGAGTCCGATATTTCTTCAGTTGGGGGTTTCCCTGAATGACTAGAGGGTGACTTGTGATTTTCAAGTGGTTTTTCTGCTAATGGTGTTCTTGATTTTGGTGAACTCGACTTTCCTCTCTTAGGTGGACTGTGACCAAACAAAAGTCTCTTCTTTCGCCACTTTTGGGGTGTGATCCAATCCGAACCGCAAGCATCGATCTCAGAGCCTGTCGGATGGACTGCTGGACTGCATGATTTTCGTGGCAAAGGGGATTGCCTGAATAAACCAGGCGGTGGACCATTGTCCCATTTAGAATCAGATCTTTCAACCTCTTGTTGCGGAGGAACATTCATACCAAGTTTCTGGCTGGTACATGGTCCACCACTTCTACTTGCCATGCTTGCTGAGTTGTTAGAATTAGTTGAGGTACTATGATCTCTTTTGACAAAGAGGAGAACATGTACCCCATCATGTTTATCATTGACAACCAATGACCGCTTGTCATTGAGTACCCTTTGTCTGGTAACTGCAGCAGCAAATGAGTTATAAATATTGATGCATGTTTTCATGTCATCTATGACAAGAAAGTTCCCACCCCTTTTCACGACTGCATAAAAATGTCCCGGAGTTGCCTGGACAGCTCCTTGCAGTTCATATCGGAAGCCATTAACGATCATTTCTTCGTTTATGACAGGTTGTGGTGTTTGGCGATTTTTCGAATTTTGGTCCAAAATCATCTGGACAAGAAGGAATTTAGGCATTTTGGTCTCAGTTATAATGAAATCTGTCATACCTGGATTATGACAAGTCAAACATTTTGTTATTTTGCCCTTATATACAGCATTCCTCTCCATAATAAACTCCAATCCTTTACCTACATTTCCAAAATGTGAGGAGTTCACTCCATGGTCAAACAAGTGAACAGGATCTAGGGCTACTTTATCATTTGAGGAATGCTTACAAGAAAGGCATGTGCTCTGTCCCGTGTATTGTACAATGAACTTACAGGAACTATCCTGAAAATAATCAAATGCTTGCATTATTTCAGCGTGAGATGTTCCTTTCGGGTAAAAGCTAGGTATCTTTTTAACAAGGAAATCCCAAAGCTCTTCTCGCACTTTGCAACTGGGACCATATTCGTCACGTAAGTTACATAGTTTAATAAGCTGAGCCAAAAGCTCATTTCCTCCACTGTCATTATCATCATGTGGGTAGATTCCAAAGTAGTAAAGCTCAGCAAGAGTGTCTATACTGCAAGTTGCTCTTTGAGCACCATGGTAGTGTTCATTACAAAGAAGGGCATTCTTAAAATAAAGCATCTCAATATAATTTGGCATAGGCAGGAAAATAAAGAAGGAAAATAAATCAAAGCAGCCAACAAAGCGTAAATCATGAAACGGCTATACATTTACATGCACACCTAACGAACTTGTATACACATCTCAAATAATCATGATAACTGATAATTTTGGTTTACTCAGAGACAGAAGATTCAATCTCTTTGCTTTTCTCTCGTGTGAAAATGCTATTAGAAAGGAAAGAAAGCTATCTTGCTTTGCACCACAATGATCAATTTATAGGGAATACATAAGATTGCAGTGTTACTTATACAATAAATCTATGGACGTTTCATACAAAAGCTGTGATATCGAGGCGAGGGGACATAGGTATAAAAGACAATGAAAAATGGTGTACACATTTGAAAACAGTAAAATACAAAAAAAAAAAAACATTCGTAAACATCAAAATCAATACGAAATTCAATTTGTATTCCTATATATTCCTATTCCGATATACGACTAATACTTAAATTGGGCAAATTTAGACAATTTTGTTTAACAATCAAACCGATTCCAGACAACATTTGGGACTTGGCAGCGGTAATAATGCCTTCGAGTATGTAAACCAGAAATTATTACTTGATTTAGAGCAGCTAGAATTGTGAATTGATGCATGAACTGGTACGATATTTTTGCAGTTTGGTAAATTGGAAGACTATACCACGCAATCGTTATAACTGTCATGACTGTTATAACTAAAACAAGCAAATTAACGACTGATCAACGAGCGATTTTCATCAGAGTCGAATATTCAACTTTATATCTGAACAACCATGACAACCAACACAAATGAAAAATAAACGGGTACTCCAGGATGAAAAATAATGTGACTTGAAAATCACACTTACAAAATACTTAAGATTTGATCAAAATCGGACATGAAGAAACAAAGTTTTGACATTTCACAGATTTTCATTATTTTAGTAAAAAAATCATTCAAAATATTGTTAATATTTATGGCTTACAACCCAGTAAATAAGATCGCATTGATCAATCTGTTGGATAAGTAAAAAAAAAAAGTCTAGGAACGAGCAAGATTTGAACCTCTCATCTACTGATAGCCGATTACTGGGTTGAAAGCCATAAGTATGTGAAACTTCCCCAGCCTTTAACATTCCAATTCCACTCATGTATTCATGAATATTTCATTAGCAATATACATGCCACATGTTATTTTATAACATTAATTTACTAGGATGGTCATGATGGTTATTCAAGGGTTTTCCCCCAAGAACCAAAGAAAATTCATTAACTTCTTTTCAATGATATTTATTTGGATGAAATCTCCGCGTTTCGCAAGGTGAATATTGCAGTAGACCCTAACTCTTTTAACAAATGTGAATGACAAAGTTTTATTATGACCATGATGACCTGAAACATGCATGGCAAGAGTAGCTGTGAAAAAAAACCCAGATGTTTTCACTTTTCCCTTGGTCTCACACCACAAAGCGCCAATAGGCCTACATGCTCGATAAAAGTCAATGCTGATTCTAATTGCAAAAATTATTTCATCATAAATTTTCACATCGTAACCGCTCAAAAAGAATCAGATTCAGATCACGCTTGGATGTTTTCTTCAGAAGTAATCCAACTTGGTTCAAACGGAGTGTTGTTTATTATCTCTAATGAAAATCCTCAAGTTGTTAGATATACAGTATATCCAAAGTGTTACAGACGCATGAAAATGTTACGTTGAATTTGAATAAATCAAAACCTAGGTCTCGTTAAATCCTAGTTAGCTTTTCCTCAAAAATTTCCTTTCATGCTTTTGTAACTACAACACTTTATGCTTGTTATCATGATTGCTTACAATTCGGATGGGTTACAATCTCACTAGGAATGTACATTGCTTGCTGTTCTAACTTTTTATATAATTCTTTATGGTTTCCCTACAAGAAACTGTGCCTGGATATTCGCCTACCTTTACAATACCAGTGAGCTGACTATCTTTTGTAACATGAAATCTTATACAGGTGACGAATCTGGTCGACCCACCAGAGAAAACTGTGTCCCATTTGTTGCCTAGGAATCGGTCTAGAATTTGTATGTTGGACTTTCTGTAACTATATGTTACAGACCTTTCCAACAACGGTAGTAATATGTCATCTATTCCTGGAATCATGGGCCCTAATTCAAATGTCCTCTGAGACATTCGCCCTTTGAACGTTTTGGTGATTGCAGAAAGGATGGCATATTTCCTTTGGTTTTTGAAAAACCTGTCCCTGTACTCCTTACCGTTAAGTTGAATATACGTTGCTCTATAGGCATTCTCT
This sequence comes from Lytechinus pictus, assembly GCF_037042905.1. Taxonomy (NCBI): domain Eukaryota; kingdom Metazoa; phylum Echinodermata; class Echinoidea; order Temnopleuroida; family Toxopneustidae; genus Lytechinus; species Lytechinus pictus. The sequence continues at coordinate 4,964,850 of NC_087245.1, read as the reverse complement.
TTCATTCTTGCACCTTCTTTTCTTATCATCCCCTTATTTCTCACCGTTAAAGTTGAGACCTTATTTAAGGGTAGAGTAATGAGGATATCATCACTGAGTTGATCATCGATTATGGGAGAAAGAACTGCCGAATCCGTATAGATGTTGAGCTCTCTGATTAAGGCTTGTTGAATGTTCATGACTGTCACCTGAAAAAAATAAAATGTGTAAGCCATAAACAATCGTGTTATTCGTTTTTTTTTTATTGATTAGCGTACGGTAGGCTTATAGGCATATACTTTGAATAAGACGTCCTTCACAAATGAGAGTGAAAGTTTGCATGGATAGTAAATTATAATATTGATGTTCGTTACTAACAAAACAATCATGTTTGTTATATCTGACGTGTTTAGGAAAATAATATGACGGTAATAAGGAATCAATGAGGACATTTTTTGGGCAAAATATATTCGTCAACGATCGATTACCTTACTATTATCTTGTAATTGAGTCAATTTGGATCCTTTACAACTCATTTCCAAATCCAATGGATTGAGATAGACCCAAGTCCAGTTATAGAATTAAGAGAAAATGTAGTATTTCATGCAAGTACAGTATATTGTACGTTTTATTTACGCATAAGAAAATGACATGTTGCATGAATATAGGGTTTCCATGGCAACGTAGTGTGTACTTTTTTAAGCTTGACTTTTGCCTTTCTTTTATTCACACAATAGTTAAATGCGCTGAAAATTGAATTATGAGTCGGCCTACCTGGGCACGCCTTTCACACACAATAGGACATGACTTGTTAGCATTAATTTCCCGTATCTAAAACCGTTTTCAGTAACTCTGTATTTTTTGGTCTACACCAGGCTCGCATTAAAATAGTTCGCCGCACAATTAGCGTTCAGTACCTACATAGCAGAGCTAGGCGGCGCTACTTTTACAATCACCCATTCATAAACTAAAAATGTAAAGACTTGGCCCGGAGCTGGTCTGGACCGTATACTGAAAGCGGTGTAAGTTTAGCCAATACCAAATAAAACTTACTGTAACAATATCTCCACAATTGAAAGGACCAATGGCATACACCAGGCCTTCAGTGAAGGTTGCATCTATCATGTCTACGGGCAAGTTTTCTTCCTGAGGAACAGACTCAAGTGGGTGTTCTTCAGCCTATAAATAAAATTAGACCACATATAAAAAGTTACAAGTTCCACAAATAGTTTTAAGATCGATGGTTAAAAAATAACCAAGCAGTCATTAAAGAAAGAACAAATCATTCCGAAATACTAATACTAGCAGGATTAGTAAGAAAGTGAAATAAATTAAAAGATGAAAAAGTAGCAAACCAAAGCGGGAAATGAAGGTACAATGAAATGAACCATAATTGGAATATCAAGAAAAGGGACATAAAAAAAAAGAACTAAAAATACCACCGGGCTGCCGAGTAGTAAAAAAGAACGGGAAGAATGATGGATGGCAAATAACATTATGTCTGAAGTCTACTTTAAAGGTATTGTTTAACTTTGTGAGCAGCCGATTTAAAAAATTCTCAAACCAAGATGAAACATGTGTACAAGTGCATGTATTAGAACTAATAAACCCTGAAAACAACTATTATTGAGAATGAAAAGCTAAAACTACAAGGCAAACCCAGATTTTGTAAATAGGCGTCTTGTAGACGCCTAAATAGTACACATAAGTGTATGGGATGAAATTAAGATGGTGTTTCCGGTCACTTTATATTTCAATATTTGAAGCACTAAATAATTATTTTCGAACGCAATTTTTTCTGGGCTTCATTTTTGTAACATATCACAGACACAGGTGACAAGTGTGACCTTCTAGCTCAGATTTTTTTAAAAGTCAAACCAATGTTAACCAATCACTTTAAGCTTACTATATTTTTATATAATACCGGGCGCAATCAGGACAAAAAAAAGTTAACCAACGGCTAGACATATCCCCCTAATATACTTTAAATGTCCTTACAGAAGCTGCCCCAGACCCTATATAATGTGCCCCCTGTAGGGACCCTTCCTGTATTGATCTTAACTTTAATGATAATGAGCACTGGCTTACAAGGTGAAATAAAAGGAGGCAACGGAATGTAATGAATGGAAAGCATTTTTTTTTATTTGCCGGATATAATGAAACATCTATCACATATTTAGAATTTCATTTCAAAAAGCCAATTTTTTTCTGGCTTGCTTCGCTCGCATGGGAAGTTTTGCATTTTTTTCCACATTTGTATGTTGTGCCCCAGCAAAATATTTGGTATATTACGCAACTGCGTCGAATCGATGTGTTTTGTAAAAACTTTATACCCGCAAATTGATAAAAATAGAGACCATCTGTATGAAGGTTTAAAATGACATTAGAACAAGAGGTTTCCGGACCACAAAATAATAGCATAGGCGTAGAGATAGAAAGGTTTGGGCCATCGCCCCCCCCCCCAAAAAAAAAAAAAAAGACTGAAAAATAGAGGAAAGAGAAGCAAAGGAAAAGTAAGATATTGATGATATTTTCTGGATATCATGTCAGAATCTGTCTCAAATTTAGATTCTCATGAAAAGGTTGTTTTTCTAGCTTGCTTCGCTCTCTGTGACTTATTTAAAGCAACTTTTTGCCACACATGCCATACTCTGCTCCTCATTCTCAAACTCATTTACGCTACTGCCGCATAGAGCTTTGCACTAATGCTCGCCAACAATAATGTTCAGAGTTGGCGTACAGACCAATCAAAATCTGGTAATAGACCCCCTGTTTCGCCCCTGCTCCCGTGTGTTAGGTTGAATATTCGGGTATGGCGTTACACTCTGCTAAGATATAACTCATGTCTACAGAACAGGTAGACAGGCCGATTTCAACCAAGAATTTCATATAACTAATTGAATTATATTACTTCTGCGTTCACCAATGTTCGAAGTATTAAAATATATAAAAATGGCCGATAGAGTAATTGAGAACTGTTTTGATAATTCAACAATTATCAATACAATTAAATTTTAAGGTTAAACTACAAATGTGGCGATGGGAAAACAATACACGCGTGTCCTTTTTTTTTTTTTTTTTTTGGTGATGGTAACTTTTCTAAATCAAAGAAACGATTGGTATCTTGAAAATCGGACATCGCTAACAGAGACAGTGAACAAAACTAATGATGTCACTTTCGTGTAAAGTCAGCATATCAGGGACTATTGTCAGAGCATCAACAAATAGTGACCTACAGCCCTACTCTATTCCGATAAACATGATAAAGTAGAACACCTCAATGAGCGTTAGACTAGTTGGAGATCTGGGGGGCCCGTTGCTTATAGGGCAAGGCGGGGTAAGTTGAGCATCGGGGTAAAATGAGCCACCATCCCCAGGCCAATAATGAATGAGTCAGACGTTGTGGTGCTGGTGTCATGTTTTGATGACCCATTGCACAACCCCTAACCCCACCCCATTGTGGTGGTATTTTTTTTTACCTGATTGCTAGGAAAGCATGAACGCTTGTAAGCAAACAAGCAGAGGACCGACGGTTTAAGGTCCTCTCTAAGGACCTGGAAATGGGGATTGATGCCTTACCAATCAAAAGCTTTTACGTTTAGAGGATGTTAGTATTTATACAATAAGCAATTGGAAGACTTTAAATAAAAAATGTATATGCTGGATCTTCCCCCATACATTTCGTACATAGTTTTTGTGACTCAACTTACCATTTGACATCGGTTTTTTTTTCAAAGGTGACAATGACTTTCAGTGTGGGGGTAGAAAGTTATATAGAGGTGAAAAATATTTCCCAAGAATTAAATTTTAAGGCAAGGTACTTATTTTTTTACATGTTCTACAAGATTATTCGTCATATCAATTCTAGCATGAAAAAGCTATATAAGTGTCACAACTCACCCCGCCTTATTATTGTATTAAACACTGCCATCCAATCGTATTTTCAATGAAATCCTTGATTTTGATTGGCTTTTATGGTATTTAAATATGGTAGTTACCATTGAATGGCAGAATTATCAAAAGCGGTTGTATAGTATTTATACTTGCAATGTGATATACAGTGCATCCCACACAATTTGTCATAACGAAACCTAGATTTGGCGATGGATTATCATAATCAAATCACAAATACAATAGACAAATGGTCTATATCATAGCATGGGCCTATAGTAAAGCAAATAGTCCCCCTTTTCATCTGGAACAACATAACAGTTTCATCATTCGCGCATGAGTGAGTAAAACAACTTGAAGATAGGATTAGAAATGAATAACTTGGCGGGGGTGTCTGGGTTTCAAAAAGAAAAATAGCATTTTCAAGATGTTCAATATCTGCTCTTTTTGATACCTCATTCACAGAAAATGTCCAAGAAATAATTCAGTTCTGCTTATTTGAAATAAGACTTGAATTTCAATAATTTCATAAAATGAAGAGGTTTTACAGGTTGGCTTTCAGAGCTGAGTTACTCGACACTTGACGATAAGACATGCATAAAGTATTTGTTAAAGATAGCTTTGGTGGAAAACCGCGGTGAAAATGTTTGTTTAATGAAATTATGGAAATACAAGCGTTGTTCTTTATTGAACACAATTTGTTTTTATTTCACGACCATTTCCTGTGATTGAGGCATCAAAATAAAGAGCAGATATTAAACATTTTAAGCATGTGATTGTCTTTTTTTTAATTCAGTTATCCCACCCACCGGGACCCACCGCAAAATTGTATTCTTTCTTCAATTTTTTCTTACTCATGCTTGCATGATAAAACTTTTATGTTGTACCAGATAAAAGAAGAGAGTCTAATCTCTACAATGATAGGTCATTTGTATATTGTATTTGTAATTAGATTATGATAAATCATCGCTAAATCTCGGTTTCGTTTTTGTGGGACGCACTGAACATTACATTTGTGTTTTGCCGCTTCTGCATGGTTCAAACATTTCAAACCCTTGTCAAAATAATGTTACACACTGATCAGATAATCATTGTGCAATGTTAGCAAGATCGTGAAACTTCCGAAATAATTTAGCGATTTAGTACAATAAAGTCGACCTTGCTGTCTATGGCTCCATTTTGTGCAATTTTTGAGAATTTTGTTATTCAATATCAATTTTATTTTTAGATATACTCGAATTATAGACGGTTCACTACTTCTACGTCTTCTATATAGGGCCTAATAACAAAGGATGGTAATTACCTCTTGGCGCTTTTGAACTGGATGTGTGTGCGTTACATGATTCGTCTTCTTTGGCATTGCTTTTGTCCTTTTCGACAGCTTTCTTTTCTTCGTTGGTGGTTCTTCGCCTTTATAGAACAGAGGAAATTTTAAAAATATAATACGAATATATATTCGATTTTGAGGACATTTTCAGCATTATGCTATTTTGATTTTTCTCTATTTATTCAAATCATTATTTGTCGGGGGGGGGGGGCTTGACCTTTAATGATTCGTGACTACTTATTTTTGTTTCTTTTAACATGTTTAAGGAACGGGTGTGAAATTGTTTGCCTATTTCAATAATTTTTACCATACGATATGTAGGAAAACTAAATCGGTGACACGACATTTGTTCCTGCGACATTTGCTCGGTTTTTATTGCTCCGGTCTTAATATCTCAAAGTACATAGGGTTATAGTTATGATTTCAATATAGTTTATGGTTCAGAATAATGTAAAGATAAGAATTAGGGTTTATTTAGTTATGGAGGTTATGTTTTATGTTTGGCTTAACGTGCACATTTTCCATCAGAGCAATTGTCGCCCGAACAAATGTGATGAAACCAGGAACACTGCACGCATATGACGTCACATATCAAATTATTATAATTATAATAGATGTTTATTTTTGATGGATTATTCTCAAACATTCGGCAACATTTATTATTATTTTTTCTGCTATTTTTACAATAAGCTTTTTGTAAAGGTGAAATTCCCCTTTGATATCATACGATTAATGATTGCAACCCACAACATTCAAAAGTTTTCAAAAAAATAATTGTAGGCCTACTCACATTGGTCATGTCGGTCAGGTAAAATGTCCTCCATGTTGATCACTTTACCATCTTCTCCTCTTAGTGACAGACGAAATGGATCAATAATATCAACCACTATCTCCCCATGAACAGTTTGAACCATGTCCCCTCGCTCAAAACGTTGAATTCTTGCCTTGATGACCCTCAGCAATTTGTTCCAGTTTCCCTTTTTCCTTTTTCCAGTTAATTTATCTGGATTGTCTGCAATCAAAATAAATAACCATCAGATGCAATGTTATTGATAATGTAGAATGGCACAATTTGAATTCAGTTAATGAGGCCTGTTGACACATTATATAAGTAAAATAATTGTTAATACCCCAAATCAGCCACTTCTGAAGGAAGATATTGAAATTCATTATGATCGAATGCTGTTTGCAACAAAATGAAATTGATTTCTCTTATATATGTTCTTCCAATACGAATTTACTTACTGACCGTCCAAATTAAACATAAGTAAAATTTGACAGTTTTAGAATTAACGCATTCTTTATTTTATTTTTCATCGGCTGAGTTATAATTATTGGTGGACCCTTCCATGCCTAACCGAGGTTGGCATTGTATTTATAACAGCTGAGAAGCACACGATCGTTTCCAAAGTGCAGCCTTGAAGAGTATTTTAGTAACTGTCGAAAATGTGTAACTTTTACCGCATTATAGAGTAATGAAACAGTAAGTAGTGTATTAAAAAACTACCTCTGGAATAAACTAAACTTTAAATTATAGTAACCTTCTTCCACACCAATTTTGATCAATTTTGGTGAAGTGCTTGTTTTATTTCTCTTTATTATATCTATAATCAACTTGAAGGGATAATATCTGTCAGACATAGCTTCTTTTACAGACAATCGGTTAAGTTTCGGTTGGACGTCTCTTCAAAGGGCTCTCATCTTTACTTTATTTGAAGGACTGTTACAGATAGCCGAAATTCCATGTCAAAATCTTAAGCATTATAGCTTGAAATACATTTCATGTACACTCTAAATTTGAGGTAAAGTAGAGCATGCACGAGACAAGATCATATGAAACAAAACTGCATGGATAATGACGTCATTGTAAAATGGGCTTACTGATCGAAATCAAACAACCAATCACAACAATAAAAATGATTTATCTAGGTGTCATAATATAATGCCTGCTATCTAAATAATCATTCCGGATAATTACCGACTTTCCCTACACTGATTTCTTCCAATAACAAATCTAAACAAATTCATGCGGTGATGTATTCAAACGTATATTGTCTTCCCAATGATATTAAAATGTCAGCTCGCCGAAAGAAAGTTTAGGTGAGTTATTGTGGGTGTCAGAAGACAGAGGATTGATGTAGACGATTCATTCAAAATTCAAAAAAAAATCGATATACCTTTGAAAAAAGAGAAGAAAAATGTGTGATTTCTAAAGAAAACTCCATATATTGACGATGATTGCAATGACGCTATTTTAAATCCATGATCAGCAAAAAATATGAAATTCTTACGGCTATTGTATATACAGAATGCCAAGAAATGCAATTACTTTAATTTAAGATATTAAAGAAGGCGAAACTATTTAGCATTTTGTTTGAAGATAATTCAACCTTCTTTTTTTATTCATAGACGATGCAGTATTTATTTTTAAGAATAAACAGAACTTAATGCTTATCGTTTTCATCAACATCATCATTATTACATACAAATTATGTATTCTGAATCATAATTCATTTACCCCGACATATGTACCGGTATTTCTAATTAATGCCAATATGCCAAGTTAATTCTTCATAATACGAGATTATATAAGACATATGCCAACCACATACACCTGCAAAGTAAATGAAGGCCATTTGCACAGTGCTGAATTGAGCTAAATAGCCAAATTAAGAAATTTCAGTTCGAGGCATAAGAACAGAGGGAAACAAGATTATCTTCCCACAAAAGAGTGGTATATCAGGAAAGAAAGAACACACGGACTTCTTCAAAGAGCATGCTATTGACAAGTTTGAAGATTGACGAATTTATGTATCTAATAAATAAGGGAAAGTTGCTTCAAGCTTTGGCAGATTTATTTATAAGAGAAAGTAAATACATCATTATCTCAATCGACAGTCTTCTTTCTCTACCGCGTGTACGACCTAGAGTTAAAAGCCATTGGAAACTAATTTTCTTTGTCCATTCATGGACCAATACAAATAATCTCCAGTCTTGAATATTTCAGTTACTGTGGCCAAATTCTGGAATCCATTAGATGATTCAAGGAAACGAGTGTCCACTTTGTCCTTTACCCAAAATTGGTAACTTCTAGAAAGTGGTTGAATCCAATACCACTGAACCACAAAATTGTGAAGTTCTCTATACAACGTCCTCCAACAAGTCCAAAGAACCCGCTCTTCCTAAGAGAAGGCCGCAGGAAATAAATCATCCATTTTTTCCAGAGCCTCCCCTCCCTCTCACATAATGGGCTAATGACAGATTTACAATATTATATTGTATCTGACAACCACCTTTCTTTCCAAGGAACTAGTAAGAATGCTAATATTATTTAACATGAAACGTAACTATGCCACTGGCAATAGATTCGGGAATAATTTTTAATTTCACTTTAGGGAGGGGGTCAACTTCAGACAAGCTGCTTCATAAAGCCTTAACACTAAAAATGCGGAGTGCTTAACGCTTTGAAATATATTAATGTTTTTAGGTTTATAGCATTTACTATATTGTCACTGTAGGCAGGGGTGGGTCGAGGATTTTCCAAAAACATGAAAAAGGGGAGGGATTTTGTACAAAAGATATAACAGACCCCCCCCCCAGAAAAAAAAATGATTGTCAGGAATTATTTGACAATCAAAAAGGTATATATTTTCTAAAAAGTGGAAGTCATTTGGTTCCAGAAAATAATGGCAAGCAAAAAAGATAACTAAATTGAAAAAAAAAAAAATGAATTCAAAGGCAAAAAATGAATTTGTATGGACATGATGGATACGTAAGTATGTATCTCCATGGTTTATTTATAATCGTTGAATCACAATATTTCCATGACCACGCTGGTTAGAGTGACACATAAAATTTCTGGATAAGGAGGGAGAGAGGGTACGAGAAAGAAAACATTTCAGAACTGGGAAAGCCTTGTGACTTGTGTGTTGCGGTAAATTCTTAGGAAGAAACGGGATCGGTGGAGATAAACCAGAGAAGTGTCGTTTATTGAACTCTTTCGGTTCAAGTTTCAATAGTTTTCCATTATTGTATTCTAATTCGTAAACATTATCAAATTGTTATCCTCATAATATAAATTCGATAAAACAAAAATAATACATTTCGAGTACTTAAAGAGTCAACATTGGGTGTAATCATCGATGAAAATATCAAATCGCGGTAAGCAAAAACATGATATTATAATAAATTATACAACTTATAAAGATTAAAGTCGACCAGGAAAATATTCATGCAAAACTCAATTTATTGCAAAGGATCTTCATGTCCAGAAATCCAATTTTAATCAAACTAAAACAAATATATAGCTACTTTCGCATGTTTTTGTTTGAAATTATCAATTGATTATTAACTATTTCGTTTTTAAATATCTTATATTTCAACGAAACAATATGAGTTTTGTTTTGAGCTATATGACCATCTTTTGCAATATTGGATCACTGATAAGCTAATCTATTACTTTGATTTCATTTTGATTTCTTTACTAGGCTATGATAAAATCTTTATGCTGAAATGTACTATCTCTTTGTATTTCAGATATTTCGACATTTTTTTAAACAAACATGGACCAGGACCAAGATGCAATAGTTATTTAACCTCTGATCTTATATGATCCTTTTTTAAATTTGTATGAGTAAATGAAATAAATAAATGCTCAACAAGAGTCTGATACCAAGTAGTTTCTTTATCAAGTTGGGAAGATATCGTAACACAGGGGAAGGATGACCGTCTATTTCAATAGCTTATCCTTCAGTATAGTATAGAAAGGCTTTCGTTAAAAGAGTATGCAAAAGACATTATAATTACTCTTTCAGACTTTCAGATTCTTATATGTGATCATGAACAATAGGTTTACACAATATTTTTATCAACACAAAATAACAATCAAACAGCCGTTAATTACAGAGCAACCGTTCAATACAAACTATTTTTTTTTCGAAAATTGACTCAGGGAGAAAATGTTTCTGTGCATATATCAAGATAAATTGCAATTGGATTGACTTGGATTTCTCAAGACATGCACTTCCCATCCTGCTACAATATTGTTATAATTAAATCAGTATTATTAACATTCAACAAACCATATAATATATTGAAACTAACACATACATTTTAAGTATGGAAACCAATGCATATCGCACAGTTTTAAAATTACATTAAAAAAATCAAATGATAAACGAATACGGGATGACCAAGTTACACTGTCGATTTCGATCTGTCAATTACAAAGAAGTATTAAGTTGTATATAGGGAAGCTTCCTACACAATAGGGCTACTTGGTGAGATTATCGCATTGCACTTTATGAAAGATAAGTCTTGTTCCTTCATTTATTTGCATCGGGGATAACGCAGCAAATATACTGCCTCTGTTTATAGGAATTGTGCAGGAAAACCATAACAGTGGTTGAATGCAAGGGATGGGGGAGATTAAATTGCTTCTCTAATGCCTCTTTTTATTCAAGTTTGTACTCAAAGGTAAATAAACTATCACGTAATTATTAAAAATCAAACATAGCCCTATTAGGAGAGTGAAATCTGAAACAAGGATTACTTTGGCGTATGGTTCACTCAGCTTCACTGTAAAGCGGCAAGTCTAATTTGTCTATTGAATTGCAGAGTCGTTTTATAACAGTTACAAGGGGAGAATTTGATACACATTGCTTTACATTATTATTGATCTATAATAGTATTACATGATAATTAAGTATTCACTTATTAATATCATTTCATTTGCAGCTGTATATATTTCAAATTTAGGGGGAAGCTCCCACATTGTATTATTGTTTAATAAGACCACAGTAGGGTATTATACAGAAATACGAAGTTGTTTGACGGACCATGGGAAAAAATTATGGAAGAACATGAATGAAACAATAAAAATCAAGACAAAGAAAAAAGGGGGAAACGGAAACGAATCAGAGGGTCGTGGGTTCAAATCCTCGCCATGGCGTGTTTTCCTTCAGCAAGATATTTATCCAAACTGTGTTGCACTCGACCCAGGTGAGGTAAATGGGTACCGTCAGGAAGTATTATTCCTCAAAAAGCTGTGCGCATCAGAATCGGTAGACTAGCTTAGCCGGGGTAATATAGGAACGCCTTGAGCACGTCCTTGCAAGGTGGATACGTGGGCTATACATATCCTATATTATTATATTATATTTATTATTAATAAAAAGGAAATGAATGTGGTAAAATACGTCATGTCGGAACTTTGTATCTAAATTTGCCACAAAGTTAGATTTCCATCTTGAAAAGGTCAAATTTTACCACCTCACTTTCTTCGCTCGGGTATTTAAAAAATATATTTTCACATGCGCCAGTATATTGTTAACCCTGTTTTAATTTAATTGTTGCTGCTCATTACGCATTAATTTTAACGACATTTCATCACAATGTAACGACACTGCTTACATTTTTCAGCTTTGTCCTCAAATATTGGTCTTAGGAGAGGGAATACAATTGTCAACTTAGGACTAGCAAATTTATAATCAGTTTTCAAGTTTGGCATCTAACTTAAGTGATAACCACGTTAACACTCAGTATCATACCCAAATATACACTGTACGGTTACAAAATTATTTAAGGGGACATTAAAATGTATTCGTCAGATTATTATATTCTTAAGTTCATGTAAGTTAAAGTTTGTTAATAACAATTCTACTTCGCCTAAATAAATGGTAATCACAAAACAAAACAAATCATCAAAACTGATTTAGGCCTACATGCCAAGAATGCAAAAAAATCTAATTTAGACGTCGTTGGATTGTATGTTAATGTAAATGAATTGATAAGAGTCATTTTACATGACCAATTAAGAAAAATATTAGAATTCAGTATTTGATCTACTTACTCCTTCGCTGCTGCTCGAAAGGTAGAATCGGTTGACGAATCTGGTCGGGCTCTACACTCAAATCGTCATCAGGATAGCCGGTAAAAGTCACCAGAAACCTTCCATCTTCTTCAACGTTCTTGATAGCACCACAGGACCATCTTCCAAGCTCATCTACTGCTTGTATTTTTTCTCCGACTTTGAATTTTCCTGCCATTTTGCCAATATGGTGTTTCAGCAATTCATAATTTTAGAACTCGCTACTATAGAAGAAAACAACAGCGCATCCTTTCCTCCCCGCAGCCGAGTGATGATAATGTGATAATGCCAATCAGTATATACATGTAATATCTTGTGCAACCCCCCCCCCCCCCCCCCCCGAAAGGACGATGCGTGGACCATCCGTAGTAGCTCCATGCGTGGACCAAGGCGTGCATGGACCAAGCTCAGTATCACATTTCGCTCTTCTCCCTCCTACTCTCCCGCTCTCTCTTTCGTAAAAACACACACATCCACACCCATCCTCTCACTATTACATTATTTCCTTCATTCTATAAAGTTTCGCCTCTCCCTTTGTTCGTATCCCCTTGTTCTAAGGGGGTTTTTCCCGCTAACGTGTCCTGGCTAAAATCCAAAGATCTTTCATTAATTCTCATCCAAATTACATGGAAATGTAATCCAAATGCGTCAAAAAGTCATGAAAATCAATTACAAAGTAAATAGAACTCACAATCATGTGCCTTATTCTAGAAAGAGAAAGATAATGTTCAAACTGATCGACCAACTTAAAATGAGCGAGAGAGCGATTCGAGTGAGCAATATTGTTCGTAGGCGCGATTGGTTTATAAAACCGTCTATTTTTAAACCAAAACGAGAAAAATGACAATTTAAAAGTCGAAATTTCCTCAGTGAAAACTCATTTACCCGTTCTCGCTGGTGAGAAGTTAAATGGGAAAAGAATTTGTTGTCTATACAATTATGAAACTGAAGAATACGCTGTCATAGACCACCGTGTAAAAATCCCAAAACATGGAAACATCAATTATGTAAATGCAAATTTTGCTCAAAGGAAAGATTATGAATAATCAATATCATTCAGAGATGATGATGATGAGGAACAAGGAGAAGGAAATGATTGGCTGATAAGAAAAGCTTTTTTCAAGAAACTGAAAGAAAGAAAAAAAAAAAAGCTATCACTTCAATGCAGAATCTTGCCCTGAACACCGTCTATGTTCATGAACGAGGATGATAAATGAAATGGACATTTCATTTGACTGATCCACTTTTGATTTAAAGCTCCTTTAAAGAAATATGCGAGCGTGAAGGGCGAGCTGAATGACGCAATATTTTAACAACATGCAATACGAGTGTGTGCAAAACGAAGCCTGAAACTGACCAGAAAGAGAACACTAGAAAATTGTGCATGTAGATCTTTAAACATGTTAAATGTGCGACAACGAGGCGCCAGCTGAATTTTATGAAATTTTAGCATATCAACCTGATTTTCATGCAGGGTGTATTGCCTACACTCTTCAAATGTTGGGCAACATACTGTCCACACAACAATAATTGCTTAAAACTTTATCCAACTCTGGGTAGTTTTCACCCAAGCAATGTGTGGACAGTATGTTGCCCAACAATCTTAAAGGGATGATCCAGGCTGGAGATATTTATATCTCACTAAATAGATCAAAATTCATAAAGCAAAATGCTGAAAATAATTTGATCAAAATCTGATAACAAACAAGAAAGTTACTGAATTTAAAGATTTGCATTATTCTGGTAAAACAGTTCAAGGCATGTCTTTACGATATAGGTGGGCTCGTGATGTCATATCCCAACTTGTCTTGTTCTTTTGTATTTTATTATATGAAATAAGGTTTATTGAAAATATTTCTACCAAGAACTTAAATAATTAGATTGACAAGTGATTGACATTAGTTATTTATTGCCGCAACATATTTCATCATAATGGAGACTCACCATTTATACATGTATGAAAAATGAAACATTTATGATTTCATATAATAATATAAGAAAAAGGAAAGTGGAGATGTGACATCATCAGCCCACCTAATGAATATTCTGCAAAATATTGATGAACTTTAAAATTCAGTAACTTCGCTATTTGTTATCTGATTTTGATGAAATTTTCAGCATTTTGCTTTGTGAATTTTACCCTATTTATTTAGCTATAAATATTTTCAGCCTGGACCACCCCTTTAAAAGTGTTATGGTAAATATATCATGTTTATAGACGTTTCCAAAATGCACCCTTGGCTATCATGTCTGTCACTATATATTCTTATCCCTGGTGAAAATCATCATAAAATATAAGTTTTACCAAGAACCAGCAAATTTTGACAACCATGACAAGTTCTTTGCTTTTTCACAAATGCAAATTCATTTTCATTGGCTGTCGGTTCAATCAAAGTAAAATTCTTCTGGATAATTTATTGAGAATGTCAATGATCCGGTTCTTACATAAGAAATAGGCCTAATCATATATATGTTTTTGCTTTTTGTCAGCCTTATAGCCAGTTTGTAAGGGTCACGATAGTTTGTTCTAAAGGATTTTAGGGAAAATACATGTCTGTATTTGTGTCCCCTTTTAATCCGTTTCAATTATGCAAATTAACTTTTAATGTATGCCATCTAAATTGTATAGTATCCTTCTAACTCCATGAGTTATAACAAGAATTTTCACCGGGTTTGTCTGAAAAATATCAAATAAATTCTAAGTTGTGTCAAGCCTTGTGATTTCAGCCTGCTGTTTCTACGGCTACACCTGAGACATCCCGCCTGGAGTTACGGGGGAAAATAAATCCCTGGTCATGTCTCATTCCTGCTGGATATTGTACATTGATCTGATACTATTTTATCTTTCTTTTTTACGTTTCCGAGAAGGAACATGGTTATTATGTTCAGGAATAAAATAAATAAATGCTATTTCATTAGGGTTTTCGTCAATATTACGCCATTAAAAGTACATTCAAGATGTTCAGAGCTTTCAAAATGAGTTTCTTTCAAAACGTGTAAGGAATCAAACCCTTCTTCAGCTTCTAAAACTAAGTATTTGCCATTCGATAAAAAAACATCGTACAGGGTTGATATTTTTTGTTCTGCTTAGGTATACAAATCAAGCATTTGTTTAATAAATTTTATGATTTTATTTGCAT
The DNA here is from genome assembly GCF_037042905.1 of Lytechinus pictus. Taxonomy (NCBI): domain Eukaryota; kingdom Metazoa; phylum Echinodermata; class Echinoidea; order Temnopleuroida; family Toxopneustidae; genus Lytechinus; species Lytechinus pictus. The sequence continues at coordinate 4,949,645 of NC_087245.1, read as the reverse complement.
TCACTGATTATTAAAAAAATATTTTCATTTGAACTTTTTACGCCCTCTATGGATGAACACTAATTCAGTATGAATTGAATTATTGTTCCCATTATGTTTACTTTCGGTGTCTTAGAATGGTTTTCAAACATGATTTCACATTTTATATCACAACAGATTTTACGATATAAATGGTTTTTCTCTCTTCTTTTAAAACGAATGCAATGTGAGAATTTTTGGAGTACGGTATAAACCACAAGGCCTATATTTTTATTTCAGTCTTTAGTATGCACACTAAACTGATTAAAGGGTGAATTCTATGAGATCTTAGACCAAAGATGATAAGCTCCTTGTATGACTATAGTTCAGTGTTCATCTTGCTCAATTTTAAAGGACACTGGAAAGTTTTGACGGACACACTTCCCAAATACCGACAATACGATAATGTCATTTGAATTTGAATTTTAATCTTGATCCATATCCCCATTATTTATATAGAGAATAATCAACCACATCTTCTCTCACCTAGGACAGTATTCTGATAAAAATCGAAAATATAAACGGTCTCGCCAAGAGTTAAGGGGAAGCACCAACAATTTGGGACAATGACAACCTTTTTGCTATTTAGGTCAATCTTTCACACATGCAAATTCAATTACATTGGCTGTCGCTTCAATCAAAGTAAACTTCTTCTGTATAATTTATTTTGAATGTCAATGATCGAGTTCTTACATAAGAAATAATCATATATATGTTTTTGCTTTTTGTCAGCCCTCATAGCCAGTTTGTAAGGGTCACGATAGGTTGTTCTAAAGGACGTTAGGGGAAATACATGTCTGTATTTGTGTCCCCTTTTAATCTGTTTCAATTATGCAAATTAACCTTTAATGTATGCCATCTAAATTGTATAGTATCCTTCTAACTCCATGAGTTATAACAAGAATTTTCACCGGGTTTATCTGAAAAATATCAAATAAATTCTAAGTTGTGTCAAGCCTTGTGATTTCAGCCTGCTGTTTCTACGGCTACACCTGAGACATCCCGCCTGGAGTTACGGGGGAAAATAAATCCCTGGTCATGTCTCATTCCTGCTGGATATTGTACATTGATCTGATACTATTTTATCTTTCTTTTTTACGTTTCCGAGAAGGAACTTGGTTATTATGTTCAGGAATAAAATAAATAAATGCTATTTCATTAGGGTTTTCGTCAATATTACGCCATTAAAAGTACATTCATGATGTTCAGAGCTTTCAAAATGAGTTTCTTTCAAAACGTATAAGGAATCAAACCCTTCTTCAGCTTCTAAAACAAAGTATTTGCCATTCGATAAAAAAACATCGTACAGGGTTGATATTTTTTGTTCTGCTTAGATATACAAATCAAGCATTTGTTTAATAAATTTTATGATTTTATTTGCATTCACTGATTATTAAAAAAATATTTTCATTTGAACTTTTTACGCCCTCTATGGATGAACACTAATTCAGTATGAATTGAATTATTGTTCCCATTATGTTTAGGTGTCTTAGAATGGTTTACAAACATGATTTCACATTTTATATCACAACAGATTTTACGATATAAATGGTTTTTCTCTCTTCTTTTAAAACGAATGCAATGTGAGAATTTTTGGAGTACGGTATAAACCACAAGGCCTATATTTTTATTTCAGTCTTTAGTATGCACACTAAACTGATTAAAGGGTGAATTCTATGAGATCTTAGACCAAAGATGATAAGCTCCTTGTATGACTATAGTTCAGTGTTCATCTTGCTCAATTTTAAAGGACACTGGAAAGTTTTGACGGACACACTTCCCAAATACCGACAATACGATAATGTCATTTGAATTTGAATTTTAATCTTGATCCATATCCCCATTATTTATATAGAGAATAATCAACCACATCTTCTCTCACCTAGGACAGTATTCTGATAATAATCGAAAATATAAACGGTCTCGGCAAGAGTTAAGGGGAAGCACCAACAATTTGGGACGATGACAACCTTTTTGCTATTTAGGTCAACCTTTCACACATGCAAATTTAATTACATTGGCTGTCGCTTCAATCAAAGTAAACTTCTTCTGTATAATTTATTTTGAATGTCAATGATCGAGTTCTTACATAAGAAATAATCATATATATGTTTTTGATTTTTGTCAGCCCTCATAGCCAGTTTGTAAGGGTCACGATAGGTTGTTCTAAAGGACGTTAGGGGAAATACATGTCTGTATTTGTGTCCCCTTTTAATCCGTTTCAATTATGCAAATTAACCTTTAATGTATGCCATCTAAATTGTATAGTATCCTTCTAACTCCATGAGTTATAACAAGAATTTTCACCGGGTTTATCTGAAAAATATCAAATAAATTCTAAGTTGTGTCAAGCCTTGTGATTTCAGCCTGCTGTTTCTACGGCTACACCTGAGACATCCCGCCTGGAGTTACGGGGGGAAATAAATCCCTGGTCATGTCTCATTCCTGCTGGATATTTAATTGATCTGATAGTTTTCGCGTTTTGAAGCGAGGAGGATCGTGGTTGTTGATTTGAATAAATAGAGAAAAATAAAAAAAGAATTATACTGAAAACTACATCAAAATCGGATGTAAAATAAGAAAGTTATGACATTTTAAAGTTTCGCCTATGTTTTCACAAAACAGTGATCAGTCACGAATAAGACAGTGGATGATCAATGATGTCCCTCACTCACTATTTCTTTCGTTTTTTATTGTTTGAATTACAATATTTCATTTTTTACAGATTTGACATTAAGAACCAACTTGATTGAACCATATAGTCTTGAACAACGGTAATTACACATGTTCAGGGAGGAATTAATCGTTGTTTCACAAGACAACAGGGAGAAAATGTGAATATTTCATATTTCACATAATAAAATACAAAAGAAATAGTGAGTGAGTGATGTTATCAGTCTCCTCATTTGCATACAGACAACTTTTTTTGTGAAATTAAGCGAAACTTTAAAATGTCATAACTTTCTTATTTTACATCCGACTTTGATGAAATGCGTATGCTTGTTGGATATTTCTCTTTTTATTCGAATCAACTTTTTGTTGGGGTGGACTTGTCCTTTAAAGATATTATCAGACTTTTAATTCCAACGGATTTGTCATCAGTTGCGTCCCTACTTGAAATGTGTCCAAATCATTTCGCTCCGCTTTTGTGGCGTGGATGGGAGCCGGTATACAAAGATGTTTTTTTTTCTCAAAAAGTAAGGCCAATACCTTATCCATAATAATGGATATTTCACCTTAATGTAGATCGACTGTGGATAGTGACCAGTCAAAGTTGGAATTATTTAGGATTAACTTTCAAATCTCAAAGATTTAAATTCAATTCTTGTAGATTTATCTTTAAATCAAATCTAATATTTGGCTGGGGTCACAATATTCACAGTCGATCTGGATTTACTTTAAATCCTTTGAAGAGCGTACCCCTAGCGAAATCTCAAAACGCACGGTTCCCAGTGCCATGAGCATCACTAATTTATTATGCCTATTTTCATTGTCACATCAGAACTCCCGTATTTTCATCGATTAATTGATTGATTGATTGATTTTATTTTGTAAGCCACCATGACATCATTATATAAAACAGCATTAAAAACAACAAACTTGCACAGGATGACCCACGAAAGCTCGAAAGCTTATTCCCAGTCTAGTCCTTGACATGACATAGAATTAGTATTACTATAGTAAAATGGTAAATTATAGGCCTACTATTTACATAATGAAAGCGAAGAAAAAAAATCAGAATTTACTATTAACAATAAATAAGATATAGAGATGATATATACAAGAAGAATACAAGAAGAAAAAAGAAGAAGAAGAAAAAGGAGGATAAGTAGGAGGAATAAAAGAGGAGGAATAGAAGAAAAAGGAGAAGAAGGAGGAGAAATGGGAGAAGAAAGAGAAGAATAAAGAAAAAAAAACAGCGACAATAACAACACGAAGAGGAGAAAAGTCTGTGACGTATTTTACATTTAACCCATATTCTGTATTTCTTTCTCCGTCAAAATAAAAGCGATGATGTAGTAGCGGTCTAGGAATTAGACTAGTAAACAATGACGAGAGGAATGCGAATCCGTGAAACATTGACTTCCGAGTTGAAGCGTGGAGCAGTATGCTGGAACTCGGAAGTCAATGAGTCAATTTTAAACGTAAAAAGAGCTCGCCAGCACGCTGGAGGAAGGAGACTGAATATATTATCTTGGCTTTTACTCGGTCCTTTTCATTCGTTCAAAGTAATATCCGGGGTATCTTTCAATTTAACAACTCTTTTTAATAAAATGAAGATGAAAATTACAGCATGAAAATAAATCATTAATGTCCAGAAATTCAAGCCAATCAGAACTAATCTTCGCCTGCGGTCGAATTTCAACCCACAGCCAAGCTCTGGTGAGTGATAGGCAAGTATTATTTTCGCCGAGTCCCCCGAATTGCGAGTCGATCATAAAAATTGTTCATTGCTTCATTGCAATATCTCGACTTCTCCTGGTCCATTTTTCATGCTTCAAAGTTTATTTCGGGATACAAATGTTCATTTTCGAGTGGAACATTTACAAAATACATTTTTGGGCAAGGAGATTTGCATTCACCACGCCGGGTGATTCATTAGGCGGTGCTGCACCATCCCGAGTTTGCTCAATCTCGAGATTTTAGCCCGATCAGCCCTCTTCGCGATTAATCTCGAGATTCAAGAAACCCCGTCTGCACCATCCCACGAAGAGCGATTCCTGCTCGAGCGAGGCAACAAGCCCGATATTACGAGCATGCGCACTTTCGGATCTTGGAGTTTCAACGGCCCGCGCTTTTGAATAACTTCCCGCGATATGCAAGCAATGTACTCCTTTCACTAGCACTTTCGCCGAATTCAACCGGTGTTATGCAACAATCCTCTCAGCTCAGCGAGTGAAGAAGTGATGTATTCTTCGTTAAATATGATGGCGGAGTAGGAGGCAACGACAGAGAGAGAGAGAGGGAGAGAAGGAGGAAAGAAATGCTATTTGCTCACATTTTGCGAAGGAATAAGACAACACTGCTGTCAGTGTTGTTATTGAATATGACCATCGTCGATGAGCGCCTCCGAGCTCCCCCTTCGGTCTGGTCTCTCCCAAAATCCATTCACTGGTGGGACACCATCGTTGCTTATGAACGCTATTCGCATGTATAAAGTTGACTTTCGCACGTGTTTATGTTTTGACCAAGGCGGAAGTGGAACGCAATTGCATTATGGACTGACGTCATGAATAAATTACCCCGAGTCCAATCTCGAGTGCGTCTGCACCGACGAATTAGCGGGATAATTCGTAAAATAGCGCGCTATTTTGCAAATAAACCCGAGTTGACTTGGGATTGCAATCTCGAGATTAATCCTACGAACTAGCGCGATAATTGCGTCTGCACCGCCAACTATCTCGAGATTTTTCAGATCGGGATAATTTGCCGGATCAGAAATAGCGCGCTAATTTGAAAACTCGGGATGGTGCAGACGGCCCTATTCAGTCACTGCTTATCATCTGTGGTTATCAGAGCTCCCTAGCGCTCGAGGGCACTCTGCGGTTTGCGGATAGGAGAAAGCTGGTGCAGTAGGATTCCATCTCAATTAGGGCCGTCTGCACCATCCCGAGTTTTCAAATTAGCGCGCTATTTCTGATCCGGCAAATTATCCCGATCTGAAAAATCTCGAGATAGTTGGCGGTGCAGACGCAATTATCGCGCTAGTTCGTAGGATTAATCTCGAGATTGCAATCCCAAGTCAACTCGGGTTTATTTGCAAAATAGCGCGCTATTTTACGAATTATCCCGCTAATTCGTCGGTGCAGACGCACTCGAGATTGGACTCGGGGTAATTTATTCATGACGTCAGTCCATAATGCAATTCGCGTTCCACTTCCGCCTTGGTCAAAACATAAACACGTGCGAAAGTCAACTTTATACATGCGAATAGCGTTCATAAGCAACAACGGTGTCCCACCAGTGAATGGATTTTGGGAGAGACCAGACCGAAGGGGGAGGCGCTCATCGACGATGGTCATATTCAATAACAACACTGACAGCAGTGTTGTCTTATTCCTTCGCAAAATGTGAGCAAATAGCATTTCTTTCCTCCTTCTCTCTCCCTCTCTCTCTCTCTGTCGTTGCCTCCTACTCCGCCATCATAATTAACGAAGAATACATCACTTCTTCACTCGCTGAGCTGAGAGGATTGTTGCATAACACCGGTTGAATTCGGCGAAAGTGCTAGTGAAAGGAGTACATTGCTTGCATATCGCGGGAAGTTATTCAAAAGCGCGGGCCGTTGAAACTCCAAGATCCGAAAGTGCGCATGCTCGTAATATCGGGCTTGTTGCCTCGCTCGAGCAGGAATCGCTCTTCTTGCGATGGTGCAGACGGGGTTTCTTGAATCTCGAGATTAATCGCGAAGTGGGCCGATCGGGCTAAAATCTCGAGATTGAGCAAACTCGGGATGGTGCAGCACCGCCTAGAGTTTCAATCCCGAGTTTCAAAGTAAAAACTCGGAAAGATTTAAACGTGCCTGTTTCGTAATGATTGTGAGCGTAAGCAAAGCAAATAAGGGGTGGAAAAATATTTTCATTCACATTTTTCCAAAATTGGCAGCTAAAAGCTGATTTTTCTCTTTTTTTTAAGGGGATAGTCCCCACTAAAGTCTGATATTTTTAAGTACATCATAGTTTTATTTTTACAAACAAGATTAGATATAAGGCCGAAATTAATAGTTCGAGCGCGAAGGGCGAGACCAAATTTTGGATATCCCATGTACCATATGTACTCAGAACTTAAAATTTGATCATTCTGAGCATTTTGTAATCATGAACAAAATGCATATAATTATCAGGCGCGTTTCCAGGATTTTGCACCTCGGGGGCCCGACCTGATTTTGGTGCCCATGTGTACTTGTGAATTATCTTATTTTACAGTATTACGAAAAAGGAACAATTAAAGACCACCAGTTTTTTAATGATGTGTTTTATGAGAAAATATCCATGAACTTAATGTTATATTACTTTTTTCAAAGCGCAAGCGACTTTCTGGGTTTTTTGTTTACTCATCGACCAGAAAGCACAGAATTTTAAGTACTTTGGGTTTCAATTTTATTCATCTTCTCATCAGAGTATAGGCCCTATTAGAATTACGTGAGGGGCCTTGAACGTTTGTAGGGGGCACCAAATAAATTTGTTTTGGAGTAGTCCTACAGACCAAGGTATAAGAAAATCTTACTTTTATAAAAAAAAAAAAAAAAAAGATGAGGTAACTCACGAGGCCTAAATACATAATGCGAGCGCGAAGCATCCACTGTTTTTTTTTGTACTTAGACCTGAAAGTTTAAGTAGTATTTGTTATCAAGAACACGATGCGTATCTAACTAAACAATTGATGTGAGTGCGAAGCACGAGCTGAACAATTTCATTTCCGACTAGAAAAGTTCACATTCTAAGTACCGTACTTTGTGTTAAAATGAAGAAAATATGTATCTGATCAAATTAATGATTTAATTTTTTTTTCATTTTACGAACTGAAAAGCGGACATTCTGAGCACTTTTGACAGAATTGATATCTGTGCGAACGCTAAGCGCGAGATATTCTTTATTTATTTATTTTTTATTTATTTATTCATTCATTCATTTATTTATATTAAGACCCAAAATGGGACATTCTATGCATTTATTGTATCAACGGTAATGGTGGGTATCATTGGAGGGCATCACCATACTAAATGATGCGAGCGCGAAGAGCGAGCCCAAATTTGTTCATATTCCGATCTGAACAAAATTTAATAAAGAACACACTGTGTGACCTAAAAAACAATTAACGCGAGCGCGAAGCGCGAGCAGAAATGTTTGATATACTGACTCGAGTGTTCTTTAAGCTCTGATTCCTCTTTTAATTGTTTTTTTTTTTCTGTTTCCTCTTCAGCTCTTTTTTTTTTTCTTTTTTACATTTAATTTTCCTTTTTTTTGAACCGCCATTAGGGGGGAGCACTCCCCCCCCCCCTGCATCCGCCCATGTATACGACCTGAAAAAAATAACATATTAAGGACTTTAAAAGGGGGCTTTTTCTCGTATAGGAAGGGGCCTTTTCTCGTTTTTGATGCAAAAGGAGTTGCAATATTATTTGATAAAAACATACCATTTGTTGTAACGAGAGTGTATGTTTTATATGCAGTCTCCTTTTTTTTTACCCTCGCTAGAATATGAACGTGAACTTGAACATTCAATTCAATTCAATTTATTTTCACATTTGCATAAAAAGACAATACATACAATTACAGTGATAAAAGACATATACTACATGAGATCACACAAAATACAGAGAATACAAATGTGTGGAATTTAACAAAGGCCAAAAGCCTATCAAAGGCAATTCCAAAACGGTTGTAAACAGAAAAAAAGGTCTTAAAAAACAACAAACAAAAAAAACCCACAAAAACAGAACTAACCTAGGTAAAAACACAAAAGCAAACAACAAAACGGCTTAAGGAACAATTCACGAGTTTATAAGAATTTCTTTATATTTTCGTTTAAAAGAGTTGAGTGAAGGACATGATTTAAGATCATTGGGTAAACTATTCCAGAGAGTGGGTCCAACATATTCAATTGTAGTTCGTGAGAAATTATACTGATTTGAAATTAGGCAAATAAAAGTTGTCGGACTGTCTGGTAATGTAATTACTAACATATTTGTTTTTCACAAATAAATCATCATAAAAAGAGGGAAGAGAATTGTGAAGAGATAAGTACATGAAATTTGCAATTTGATAGCTGTTTATATGACTGATAGTAAGTAAATTAAGTTTTTTGAACAAAGGTTGTGTACTGATTCTTGGGGAGGAATTTGTAATAGCTCTTATTGCACGTTTCTGTAAAACAATTATTCGGCTTAAATGGACCATTGCACAATTACCCCAAAGTATATTACAATAATTGAAGTAGGGCAAGACTATTGATTGATATATCATTAGAAGTATGTTTAAAGGGGAATCCAGCCTTGGCCATAAAATGTTGTGTTGGGAAGGAGAAAAATAAATTAAACAGAATGGTGAAAGTTTGAAAGAAATCGGACAAGCAATAAGAAAGTTATAGCTGCTTTAAAATTGAGATCACTAATACTATGTAGATTTCAAATTGGCAACTGGGTAAGTAAATTATGACAAGGGGCAAGGACAACTTTCCCATAGGCCATGTACTTTATTATCAGGGATTTGTGGTTTTCTCCTGAGTACCCATTCCCCTGGGGCAGTAATCTAAATACAACCCAGGTAGTATATTGTTTTATGTCCTCATGAAAGAAAAATATAATTTGAAATAAAACTTTTGGGAAAAATGACATTTTAGCCATAATATGTATTGGAGTACATGAAAGAGTAGTCCTTGCCTTACATCACTATGACATCCCATATGCGGCCAATTTGAAGTATCCATGGGTATAGTGATTACCAATATTTACAACTTTTAAAAATTCATAACTTTCTTGTTGTTTGTCCAATATTGTTCAAACTTTTACCTATCAACTTATCTGATTTTTATTTTCCTTATAAAAACAAGTTTTTATTTGGGTTGGATTCCCCTTTAATGGAATTGAATTTTTTAAATCTGTTTATTGCACCAATGGGTTTAGATACTTTACAAGATATATAATTTATGTGATCTTTCCAAGTCAGTTTGTTGTCTATGACTACACCCAAAAATTTCGTAGAATTAACTACAGGAATTTTACTATTTTTAATAAAAATGTCAAAGTTATCAGATGAAATGTTCTTATTTTTAGGTTGAAATATCATACAACATGCCTTGTCAACATTCAATTTTAATTTATTGGAAAGAAACCACTCATTTATTTTTTTCAGTTCTAAATTCATTGTTATAGTTAAATCATCTATATCATCCCCAGACAAAAACAAGTTTGTATCATCTGCAAAAAATATAAAGTGTAGGATATTACTAGCATGCTGTAAATCATTTATAAAAATTTTAAAAAAAAAGGAACGGGCCTAACACAGAACCTTGGGGCACTCCGATGTTTACATGTTTCATCTCAGAAGAGACATTGTCAAAAGAAACATATTGTTTTCTGTCCTGAAGGTAACTCTTAAAACCAGTCAAGGGCTAATCCTCTTACACCATAATGTATTTTTTAAAAATAATATTGAATGACTAAATACAATCAAAGGCCTTTGATAAATCAAAAAAAAAATATACCAACTGTGAATTGTTTGTTTTCAAAGGCCTTTGCTATTGTGGAAGTGAATTCAAGTAATGCCATGTAAGAGGAGTAGCTCTGTCTAAAACCAAACCGTTTCGAATACAGAATGTTATTGTTACATAAAAAGGGCATGAAACGATTGTATATCAAACGTTCGAATATCTTTGAGAATGTTGATAAAATGGACATCGGTCTATAATTTGAAAGTGACTGTTTACTACCTTTTTTGTAAATAGGAAGAATTTTTGCTATTTTAAGACTACTAGGAAAACAACCAGTGTTCAATGACAGGTTAAAAAATAAAACACAATGGTTTAACTATAAAGCATATACATTTTTTCAGAACCTTTGTACTTATGTTATCGTATCCGACACTTTTGTTTATATTAAGTTTTGACACAATATGAAGAATTTCATATGTTTGTACAGGTTTTAAAAACAGAGAGTTCACATAATTTCCTTGTAAGAGATATCTGAAGTGGGTAGTACAATCAGGTATCGTTAGCAATGTCTGAACCCACTGATGAAAAATAGCTATTGAAAGAATTAACATTAAGCCAGTTCGTAGTTCCTTTCTGCGCATGATCAAAAGATTCTACGCATGATCAGAGGAAGGTCATTTGTACTAAAGTGACATGGTGGTTTAAAATCTAATGAGATAAGCACCAACTTTGATGTCTTGATTTATATTCATATATTCTTTTGAATTGTGGTTTTCATTTACATCCACAAAAAACAACAACGCGTCCACGAACGACTGGTTTTCACAGTTTGCCAAGTACATTGTGCAACATGCTATGATATGCATTCAAAGTAGGAATGCAACAAATACCTTCATAAAGTGTTCATTGGTGTGCTATTCTAGTCACCTGGTCTATTCAATTTCTTCATCCTGCTATGTAAGGCAAGCTTACGTAATATTTTGCTTTGAAATCTGCCTATCATAATGAAAGAAATGAAAGGTAATTTGACCGAAATTGTCCATGAGTAACTACGAACTGGTCTATACTCTGCGTATCGGAAATCACTAGACCATTGCTTTCAATCAGGTCACATTGCACTTTACCTCTGGTTCTATTGAATAATTCATTGATAACATTCCATGTTGATTTGACATCTCTTTTTACATCATTAAATTTGTTAAAATAATAATTACGTTTTCTAGTACGTACTTCGTTTGTAACCTTGTTTCTATAATTTATATATACACTTCTTCTGTAAGGTGATGGATTCTTGAGGTATTTACGGTAAAATAAGTTTTTCTTATTGCACAATTTTCTTAAAGGGGAATTCAGCCTTGGCCACAAAATGTTGTGTTGGGAAGGAGAAAAATAAATTAAACAGAATGGTGAAAGTTTGAAAGAAATCGGACAAGCAATAAGAAAGTTATAGCTGCTTTAGAATTGAGATCACTAATACTATGTAGATTTCAAATTGGCAACTGGGTAAGAAATTATGACAAGGGGCAAGGACAACTTTCCCATAGGCCATGTACGTTATCATCAGGGATTTGTGGTTTTCTCCTTAGTACCAGCGGCGTAACAGGGGTCGGTGGCCAGGGGGGGCAAGAGCCAAAAATGTCCCGGTCATATCATGGTATGAACAGGCGTAATGGTGTAATGAGGCGACTATTTTGAGAGGGCCAGATATTGCGTATAGGGCAGAATTTTTTTTTTAAAGTTGCGAGCGAGCGAAGCGAGCGAGCAAAATTTTTTACCTTTTTTTATACATAGAAATCCAATTTTTGTGATAGATTTTGAAATGATCGATATCCAGAAAATAATATATTTCACTCTTCTCTCTTCCATTCTTTTTTTGTGGTCTGAACGCCACTGTGAACAGGATTCTTTGCGGCAGTAGCGTGAAGAGTAAAAAAACGAGGGGCGCAGTATGACACATGTGCTAAAAAGCTGCTTAATATAAGTCCCGAGCGAGCGAAGCGAGCGAGAAAAAATCCCCTTTTTCATGAGAATCTACCTTTGAGATATTTTTGAAATTATATTCAGTAAATAAAATGATATCCTACACTTTTCCTTTGCTTTTCTTTCCTCCTTCTTTTTTGTTCTTGTTTGTAGAACTTTTGGGGGCCAATGGCTTAACCCTTCCATACTCAAATATGGCAGTGCTGTGCGGTTGGGGTCCGGGGCGGAGCCCCCCCCGGAACTTCTTGATATCAAAGCCATTTAAACCTCGCAGATTGCCGCTATTTTAATCAAATCGCGAGTATATACAGAATATAGCTTTTACACAACACATTTATTCAACCCAGTTGCGTAATGAACCAAATATTTGAGGTGGTAAAACATAGCATTGTGGGAAAATTTACATCCTACATCCACTGCATGTTGGTTCTACTCTTTCTATTTGTCATTATATTGATTTTTTATGTATTGTTTTTTATTGTTCATATAATATTGTATATTGTACCTTTTTAATGGATGTGAGTAAATTGAATTGAATTGAATTTGTTAAAAGTCGCCAGCGTGCTAAGCGAGCTGGAAAATTGCCTATTGAAATTGAATTCTAATTATGTGATAGATTTTTCCATTATATTCAGCAATGCTGACAGCAAATAACACATTTCATTGTTTCCATTCATTTTATTATACGTTGTCTCCTGTATAATTTATTTCATTTCCTCTTGGGTGTGGAACCAAGACCCCCCCCCCCCCCCCTCCCCGCGCCTGTACGCCAGTGATTGAACGTGATTGAACAGGGGCGTTATAGAGCCATTTTATGGTTATAGATGAAGAGCCCCTACTGCTTTGCATAAAATTTAGCAAGCTTATAGCACAATGTTGCGTGCAGTTCATCTTTCTTCCCGCTCTTTATTTTCAATCCTCGGCAGCCCGGTCGTGTTATTTTTTTTTTCTTGTCCCTTTTGTTTGTTTTCTAATTTAGCTTTTGACTAATTCCATTCTTCCTTCGTTTCCCGCTATTGTTTGTCATTTTGTCATATTTTAATTTATTTCCCATCAAGCTACTGCATTACATAAGCCTATTACGGAATGATTTGTTCTTTGTCGAATGTTCTTCTTTCGTACATTTTCCCGCTTTTTTTCCTTTTCCATTTCAAAAAAAAAAATCTTCGTTTTCTTTTTCCCTTTCCCTTTCCTCCTTTCCTTTTCCCCTTTCCTCCCCCTTTCCCTTTCTTTCTCCCTCCCTTTTTTTTATTTTCCCCTTTTTTTTAAATATTTTCCCGGTGAAATCCGCCAGGGGGGGCAGCTTGCCCCCCCCCCTGCCCCCCCCCCCCCGCCTGTTACGCCACTGCTTAGTACCCACTCCCCTGGGGCAGTAATCTAAATATAACTCGGGTAGTATATTGTTTTATGTCCTCATGAGAGAAAAATGTAATTTGAAATAAAACTTTTGGGAAAAATGACATTTTAGCCATAATATGAATTGGAGTACATGGAAGAGTAGTCCTTGCCTTACATCACTATGACATCCCATATGCGGCCAATTTGAAGTCTCCATGAGTATAGTGATTACCAATATTTACAACTTTAAAAAATTCATAACTTTCTTGTTGTTTGTCCAATATTGTTCAAAGTTTCACCTATCAACTTGTCTGATTTTTCTTTTCCCTATAAAAACAAGTTTTTATATGGGTTGGATTCCCCTTTAATTCATTATCAAACCATGGTTTATCATTCCTTTTACGTTTGTCCTGATTTTCCATGTAAGGAAAAGAGTCATTGTAAGTATCAATAAACAATTTCATGAATATATCGAAGCAAACATGTCATCAACTAGGTTGACCTTCAAAACTAATTATTCTGAAATGAAATTCAGCACTTTTGGCAGATATATGCAATTACAATTGCATTTCCTGTTTCGCAACCGTATGCTCAAAAAATGATTGTTTACTAACTTTAGCTATATGTGCAGGTATGCTTACGTATCCTGACTCTGACATGTCTGAAAGCTACTTTCGTTTGAACACGTTTGAGTAATGAAGAACTATGTCGAGGGGTTGTATGTTTGACACATTTTGCATTTTGGTGGCAAATTTTCGCAAGAGTTGATCGACTAAGCCATCAGAAAGAATGGATGTTTTCAAATACTATCATTAAATCACTTTGCATATAATATGTAAGACGTGAGGCACCATTAAATGTTTTTTTAAGTCTCTGTTGAATGAAAAGGTGCAAAGTTCCATCAGGTGTGGGTAGAGGTGCTCCCAGATATGCAACTTTAAAACTAATGGAATGTATGGTGTGAAAATGGTAAAATATTACAGATATTGGAGGAAAATTCACACCAATTATTATCATGAAAATTATGATAAAAATGATTTAACAAAGAATAGCATTTCGGTAAAAATAAATTTTGAGCTCCGGCCTGCCCAGCCCTCCACCAGGAAACTGAAGTCAGATGTAACATATTTAGATGATACTATCAGAGGGTATTTACAGTCATGTACATACATAAAATGAGAACGAAGTAACTGACAAGGGAAAGGGGTAACTTAATCTCATAGTAGGGAGATTAAGAAAGGAATGAGATTTCCACATTAAAATAATAAAGAAGGTCAAATAAACCGTCAAAAGAAACAGGATGAAAAGACCCAGGCCGAAGGTCCGTTACAGCATCAATAGAATTCTCCGAGTGAGCATCGCATTCGAGCGATTGTTATTTGAGTGTATCAGTGACAATCAGTGGGCCCCGCAACACGAAGGTTAGCGATTAATCGCTAATTTGAAAGAACAGTTCTGATTGGTTTCTAGTCAGTCTACTGAGCAAAATGCAGGGGCGTAACAGGGGTCGGTGGTCGGGGGGGGGGGGGGGGGGCAAGAGCCAAAAATTTCCCGGTCATATCATGGTATGAACAGGATTTTTATGATTGTGCCCGAGCATGTGGGCGAAGCAGCTCAATGCGTGATAGGTACAAAAAGGAGAGGGCACAGCATAACGCGCGCGGCAGAGTTAAAGGAAAATCCAGCCTTGGCCATAAAATGTTGTGATGGGAAGAAGAAAAATGAATTAAACAGAATGGTGAAAGTTTGAAAGAAATCAGACAAGCAATAAGAAAGTTATAGCTGTTTTAAAATTGAGATCACTAATACTATGTAGATTTCAAATTGGCAACTGGGGAAGTAAATTATATGACAAGGGGCAAGGACAACTTTCCCATAGGCCATGTGCTTTATTATCAGGGATTTGTGGTTTTCTCCTAAGTACCCATTCCCCTGGGGCAGTAATCTAAATATAACCCAGGTAGTATTTTATTTTATGTCCTCATGAAAGAAAAATATAATTTGAAATAAAACTTTTAGGAAAAATGACATTTTACCCATAATATGTATTGGAGTACATGAAAGAGTAGTCCTTGCCTTACATCACTATGACATCCCATATGCGGCCAATTTGAAGTCTCCATGGGTATAGTGATTACCAATATTTACAACTTTCAAAAATTCATAACTTTCTTGTTGTTTGTCCAATATTGTTCAAACTTTCACCTATCAACTTGTCCGAATTTTCTTTTCCTTAAAAAAAAAGTTTTAATTTGGGTTGGATTCCCCTTTAAGTCCAGAGCGAGCGAAGCGAGCGAGGAAAAAATCACAAAATCACCTTTTCATGAGAATCTAACTTTGAGATTGATTTTGACAAGGTATTCAGAAAATAGCATCATATCTAACATCTTCCTTTCCTTTCATCTTTTCTTTTTTGTTCTTGTTTGTAGAACTTTTGGGGGCCGCTATGCGGATTGGGTCCAGGGCAGTGGCGGCTTGTTAACGTAAAGGGAGGAAAAAGAACATTTTTGGAGGGCAGCACAATATTTTGCCTATTTCACTAAATCAAGCGAGACGCGTGAGCTAATTTTTTCAATGTAGGCACCACTGACTTGAAAAGGGACCTGATAAGGACAAGCTGTTTATATTGGATCATGAAGATTATATTTCACCAAAATAATGCGAACGCGAAGCGCGAGCTGAAATTTTTTGATATCCTGAGATGATAACTGGACGTTCTAAGCACTTTTTGTTATCATTAACTGGATGGCTATCGAAATAAAACAATATTATTGATGCGAGCGTATAGTTTGTGATTTATGAAAATTATGAATACGCAAGATGTGTATCTCGCTTTAAACGAATAATGAAAACGAGAATCATATTGCCTTGAACACTGGATTTTTATGCCTTATAATTTACTTATCTCAGTCAACAGTTACATGCGAGCGCGTAGCGCGGGCGAAATTTTGAATATTATATAATGACCTGAAAGATTTACGTTGACATATAATGTTGGGTCACAGTTGGGAGCTAACAGAGCTAACAATGAATGGATGAGAAAATTTTCAAAACTTAAAGAACGAAAAGCCGTTTTGGAGCACTTTGCAGGTTTAATAGGATGCTTATGACAACATTAACTGCGCATCTTTTTTATCTTCAAAATTTCGGGGGGGGGGTGGGAGCAAGTGGGGGCCAACTCACTGGGGGAAAATACCCCCGTGCCTCCCTCTTGGTGCCGTTGCCCCCGCAACCCCGTGATATTATTAAACATTGCAGATGGCCATTTTATTATCAAACCGCGGGTACACACACAGCACATAACTTCAAAGCAGTTGTAAATAATAAACAAAATATTTTGTGGCAGCACAACATAGCGAATGTGGTAAAAATTTGTAAATAGTCGCCTGCGAGCGAAGCGAGCCAGAAAAATTTGGCCTTTTATAAAAAGATTTTGAAATTTTGAGAGACTTTTTACGGTAAATCTAGCAGGCGTAAAGCTCTTATGATCGACATGGGGGATATTTACATGTATAACTAGCCCTTGGCTGTACTTTTTTTGTCCTGATTGCGACCATTAATGCATAAAATTTAGCAATTAAGCTTATAATATAGGCCATCCACCTTTTTTTCCAGTTCTTAATATTTTTTCATCATCGGCAGCCCGGTAGTGTTATTAACTTCTTCTTTTTTCTTGTCCCTTTTCTTCATAATTATTCTGATTTTTCAATTTAGCTTTTAGCTCTACCTTCATTTTCCGTTTCTTTTTGCGTCTTTATCCAACTTTCCCGCCATTCTTGCCTGTGCCATTGAGTAATATCTTTTGATTTCATATCTCTCTCTTGCTAATCATGCTAATGTATTTGTATTTCGGGATATTTTGTACTTTCTCAAAATTTGAATTTTATTTCGTTCCTTTTCCCGCTTTACTTCCATTTTCTCTATTTATGTTCCGTCTTTCTGTCCCTTCCTTTTCAGTTTTTTCCCTTTCCCTTTCCCTTTCCTTTGTCCTTTTTCTCTTTTTTCTTTCTTTTTGTCTTTCTCCCTTTTCTCTTTTCCCCGTTTTTCCCCCGGTGAAATCCGCCGGGGGGGGGGGGGGCAGCTTACCCCCCTGCCCCCCGCCTGTTACGCTACTGGCGAAATGCCTATGCAACGATGATCGTCTTATAGGCCACTTCATTTAGCGATTAATCGCTAGTTAACTTGTGTTAGTATACGGGACCCTGGTATTTTTTAATAACTGGGCGACGAGCACTGACGTATTGTAGAGAATGGGTGATAATGCACGAAGTAGCTTTTTGCTGGTTATGCCATTCAGCGAAACTGTAGGGCTTTTCCGGGGGGGGGGGGGTGGAGGCCCTAGAGACGTCACAGGACAATGAGTTTTGGAAGTGTTCTTTTTCCCTCTCTCTCTCCCCCCTTTTCTTCATTTTTATACCCGACGGCCGCGCAGATTTACCGACGAGAGTTAGCGACGGCCCTGGTTATACAAGAAAAACAAATCCTTTCTACAATTTTACATTTTCTATCAAGCCCTTTCACCTAGATTGCTACACAATCACATGGCATAGGGATTCTACATTCATACAGGTGTTTATCGCAGACCAATGCGATATAAGAGTAAAATGTTGAATGCTATTCATAACACGTAGCTACATTCAAGACGCAAGGCGGGACTCGATCAGCAGCCATGGCACCAGGAACATTTTTATTTTATGTTCTATAGTCCCGGTTTGCATAGAAGTATATACACGGAGGTGATTGCGACTCCATGGGAGGTGGCTCTATAGATGAAAAAAAGATATATGATCGGCCTTCCATGAAAGAGCGGGACTCGAATCCTTCCTTCAACCAATCATAATCTATCATCCTACCTGTGGCCACGTATCCTTCTGAATTTGGGCGGGGCTTGGTTCCATTTAAACCAGACAAAATCTCATCCATACACCTGATTGGTTAAATGTCAATTGATCATCCATGACCTTGGTAGACAAATTATACTGCTCTTTGATCCAATCAAAATTCAAAGTTTGATATACTCTGGGGATGCAATCTGATTTGATTGTTATAAATGTTGGCATCCACCTTTTCAAAACACAGGAAGATCCAGCAGACATTGGCACATCAAGCAGTAACGGAGAGCAAATCGCCAGAGTTCTAGAGTCCTCATCGCAGTAAGTCCTTTCTATATCTCTGCTGTATACTATAATATTTCTTGCCGCTCCACTTACCAGTCATGGCTTTGTCACAGCCATATTGCTTTAAAGTATTTTTAAAGTACTTTATATAGTTCGTTATACACATAGAATATCACAATCCTGATGAACCTAATAATTTGTATAAAGATATGTTGACTTCTTTTATTTTTCCCTTCAAATTTCACCACCTTCCATTACTAGCAATTTGAATGAGTGACTCATCTATCTACTGGTTTATTTGGAAAGAGCATGTGAATCACAAGTATTATACATATTAATTAAAGCGTGCTCCTTTAAATTACGAATCGTTTTATTTCATTCCTGTAGTATCCATTCACGCTTTAATGAAAAAGGAGGCATTGTATATAAATTCAAAAGTCATGTTCATATAAATATATATATATATATATAAATATAAATATATATATATATATGTGTGTATATATATATATATATACATATATATATACATATATATATATATATATATATATATATATATATATATATATATATATATATATATATATATATAATTCATGGAAAAAATTGGCTATGAGGCGATCGTAGCTTCTATGTCCTCATTTATTAGTGATCTTCATCAGGACTGTAAGCACATACAAAATACAATATTATAGCCCAAGTTAAACTTATAGTTACTTAAAGGTATTCGAATTTATCGTAATTAACCTAGTTTGTATAATCATCATTATTGTTGATAATATTGTCTTTGCCGTTCGTATTTTATCATTATTATAAATTTAGAATTGTAATTTCTAATACTCCTTAATATATAGTATCATCATTTTTTTAATCATAATTGTCATTTTCTACTACTTTGCTAATAGTGCACATTTATAAACAAACAAGGAAATCTGACAACAAAGGACAATGTGCTATAAATTAATAAAGAAGTAGAAATGTGAATGATGATATTAATAAAATGATTACATACATATTTGTATATAGCGTGTGTCATAATTGATGTCCCTCGCCATAATCCTGTATTATAAAGTGGCATTTCAATGAATAAATTTTTATTCAAGACAATTAAAGCAAGACATACCTAAAGATTATTGTCTCTGTCACTTTTGTTTAACAATTTGCCAATTTTCGCTCTCCTTGCCAACCTTATCCCTCATCAAAGCTTGGTTTTCTTGTTTACCTGCAAAATTCATTTTTGTTTTCTGATCACATCCCTTTTTCTCTCGAAGGAGGTGGGGCCATGCAGGTCGCTTTTCTGTAGCCCATTATGAGTTAACCCACTTTAAAAAACCAGTCCAGCATCTTCGCAATCACAGCAAAACTCTCCTTGCCTTTATTTTTAGCTCCACAGCCTCTCTGCTCGAAAGTAGATTTTTTTGCTCCACAAGGAGCCATCTTTATGGCTCCTTATGAATTCCTGAATAGTTGAATTCAAGCACAATTTAAAAACTGCAAAATTTGGTGAATTTTCATCAAGTAACATTTGAGATATCCTCAACAGTACAGAGATAAATAAGGGATAAAAATATTGTTTGAATAAAATAGTTCCTTCACTGAGTTTCAGCTACAAGACTGCCTAACGTGCGTGAACGCTATACTCGAGCATATTACTCTAGGACCTATACTCTCAATCTTCCAATTTCTCGCCTATCAATTTTACTTCTTCCGAAGAAGTGTTGTGTTGGGGTTGGATCGATATGCGCTTTTATTTTCAACCAGACTTAAATGAGACGAGTCGAAGCAGGATGTACAGTTCATATAAATACATTTATTATTTAAAGATGATTACTTGATGATAATGACAATGTACATGAGTAAGTCTGATGGTGACTATACTCTGAGGATGAAGATAATATAAATGTTGCAAATTGATGTAGTATACTTTTCTGTAGCTCTAAACTCCTATCTCTTTTCTGTAAACCAATCTGCAATCTCTAAAGTAATCTGATTTGGGTTCAGAAGTGAACCCCTTTTATATTGGTCTGGTCTAGACTCTTTTACAACCAAACAGGTGTTGGTCAACCTTGGACGCTTGACCAAAACAATATGTACGTCATAACTTTACTCTGAATTGTGGGAGTTGACCTTTTAGGGAGAACATGAAATGTAGTGGATAAGAAACCAATAAAATTTTGTGCGTCAGAAGTTTAGCTGGAAGAAGGATGAGTAATACTTCCTGTAGAAGTATTGATTGTGTATTGATATATTATTGAATATGTGAGATAGGTCTTATCATCACATAACAGAAGTAAAATTGATAGAAGAGAAATTGGAAGATTGAGAGTAGGTCCTAGATTAATATTTCTTGAAAATGTGTGTAGTTCTGAAAATGACTGTAAAACAGAAAAGGTTAAAGAGTTAAAGAGGCTTGAGTAGTTGGATTATTGGATAAATGAGAAGATGCTAGCTTGAGTTGGCGAATGGAGTGCAGAGCAGGAGTACTCATCTATCAACTACTCAAGCCTCTTCAACTCTTCAACCTTTTCTGGTTTAATGTCTTTTTCAGGACTACGCTCATTTAAACAAAAAAAATACTTGACTATCAACTGTCCACTTCCTCCCCTATCAATTTCACTTTTTCCTCTATCCACTTTTTCGAAAACTCCACATCCGCTATTTGAATGTAATTGTTTTTTTCTCAATAATGTTACATAATGTACATTATGAACTGCGGTAGTTTGTTAATCGGTTAATGATTATTTACAAATGAATATTTCCTTGAATTTGTTATGGTCACATTTTCCCCAGAAAATATGTAAAGAAAAAAGAAGATTTTGAAGGAGTCATCCAAAAGTGCTTCCCAGCCATACAAAACATGCAAAAGGAAACACATAAATCGAGTAATGTTTTAAACTTTAATGATTTTTAAATTGTTAGACAATTAAGCTTGTCATATTTCTTTTTCCTCCAGTTACAAAATATGAAACGTATTGCCCATGCATGGATAATCAATGCTGATGTCAGAAATGATTTGCATAGAATGGGGATTTAAGTGCTTATCGACGTCTGCCACGTCAGAACAGTATGGCATTTTGAATTTGAAAAGACATTCATTATAATTTCTTTTGTTTCTGTTGTTACGCTTCTTCTGCTTAATACACTCCTTGTTCTGACAGGAATTACTTGAAACTTATGATGATTGTGCTCTCTCGCGTCGTCTGTGTATGTAAATGTACATAACTAAATGTTTCTGAAAGGATATTGCATGAAAAATGTAATTTCTGGAATTTTGAGTCAATATAAGCGCAATACGTAATTTAATTGATCAGACATGAAAACCACATTCCGAAGCGATTGTTTTGCGCGTAGATTTCATAGGTTCTCATAAATTATGAGTATAGTCTTTCGTAGTGAATTCTATGTTTAATTCTCAAGAAATATATTTTTTGATTGCTCTTAGAAACGCAACTTTTATACTCCATTTTTACACAAAGTCCTTACCGTGGCCGGGGTCCCACACCCTCTCCCGCTCGATCGCTTCGGTACCTCACGCTGTCAAAAATATTGTGCCCTCTTCAGGATTTTGCCCCCACCCCCCCCCCAAAAAAAAAAAAAAAAAAAAAAAAAACTGAAAGTGTTCCGGCGCGCCTGATGTAGAGTGATGAGTCTTGCAAATACAATATCGGCATCATACTAATAATGCGTGTTATCACTCTCCATAAGTAAGTTATTTTCAAAAATACAGTGGCGGATCCAGGGGGGCACAGGGGGCGCACGCCCCCCCCCCCTAATATTTGAGCGGCGCCGAAGCAAAAATAAAATAAAAGTAAAAGAAAGAAATAACGCCGCTTAAAAAAATAAAAATAAAGGAAAGAAAAGGCGCCGCTTAAAAAAATTATACACTGATATATTAGCAACAGTAAAAGACTATCCCCCAGCAAAGCACAATCATATCATCATCCTTATCTTTTCTTTGAACTACCCTTTTCCCAACAACTTCGCCGGTTAAAAATAATCAGCAGTGCGCTGCCTGCATATAACTGGCGCCAATCAAGAATAATCAGCGCCACCTAAATCTAAATCGGCGCCGGACAAGAATAATCAGCGCCATTTGGTTAAAATCGGCACTGCCAGAGTCTTAACCGGCGCCGATCAAGGATAATCAGCGCCACCTAAATCTAAATCGGCGACATCTGGTTATAAATCGGCACCGGACAAGAATAATCGGCGACATCTGGTTATAAATCGGCGCCGGTAAAGAAAAATCGGCGCTGCCTGAGTTCTTAACCGGCGCCGATCAAGGATAATCAGCGCCACCTAAACCTAAATCGGCACCGATCAAGAATAATCAGCTCCACCTAAATCTAAATCGGCGCCGGGCAAGAATAATCTTTTATAAATCGGCGCCGGTAAAGAAAAATCTGCGCTGCCTGAGTTCTTAACCGGCGCCGATCAAGGATAATCAGCGCCACCTATATCTAAATCGGGACCGGACAAGAATTCAAAAACAAAGATAACGATACCTGTAAAACTGGAGAACTATTTCCAAAGCTCTGTCTTTAAGGATCTCTTTCTGAGTTCAGGTCACAAGCATTATATCCAGTTTCATCAAAGTAATTAGATAAAATTACTCATCATTACAAATTGCATTAGATTTAGTGAAAGCATCACCATAATATATATATATATCAATACCAAATTCTGTATATAGGCCTATACATCATGTACATGAAAATTGAATAATATATAAACCTGGATTTGTGATGTATTCCAAATGATTCATGATGTGGTATCATTGCATATATATATAGTTAAAAAAACTTGTATCTCAATTAATATACAAAAGTATTGGCCTCATCGCAATAAAGGGTTAGTACACGAGATTTTGAAATCGCACATAACATGCATAATTTGTGTTACTTTTTGCTTGTTTCTTTCTTTAATAAGTTTTTCAATCTCTCTCTATATATGTTTTAGAAAGATTGATGTATATTTTCTGTTATAATGAGATATGTTTACGTGGACTTCAGGGAATGGTCGTACGCAGCAAGGGGGAACGGGGGGGGGGCAAATTCCCGATCAGCTGTTGTGAAAACACATTTTTTCCTTAACATTTTCATGAAAACTATGAAAAACGTGCAAATGTGAGATGTGCACCAAATACTTTAATTACACTTGTAAAAAAAATCGCCCCATTGAGCAGCTCGGTTCGTTTACTCTATCGTTTTTTTTTCAAAAATATGTTCGAGTCTTGCCCCCCCCCCCCCCGGAAATATTATCTGCGTGTGGTCATGCAAAATGGCATGACTGGAAATCCTACATTTTGAAAAGAGCATTTGACAGGGTCAGACTTTACCCCTTTTTCAACATTTTCTTTTATGGCGCCGGTGAAGTGCAAAAATATGTGCGCCGCTCGGCAGTACGCCCCCCCCCCTTTCGCCAAAAGCTGGATCCGCCTATGAAATATACATATAAAAGGCAATAGTTTTCCACAGAGATTTTTTTATAGCATAGGCCCTACAATGTTAATAGTTGACAAAATTGTTCTTTGTTTCTTCATAATAGGGACATTCGATTAAATCAAATAAAATGGCTGGACTTCCTTCATTGTTGAAAACTCTTTAAAATTTTACAAGTTTTTATTTTTTTATTTGTCAACCTTTTTTCAGTTCAATAGAAAGGTAATGAACTTTTAATTTTATATTGTTTTCAAAGCTCTCTTTTGACTGTAAGAAGAAAAATTGAACATGGACAGCATTTTCCGGCTTTTTGCACTTACTACTACCTTCTACTTCGTATCGAGCAATCGTAAGTATTTGAAAAAAAATATATATACTAGTTTCTACATGCTCTAAATCATTTTTTTTTCAAATAATAATAATGAAGATGTTTGGATCATTTCCCAGAGTGACGACTACCTCAAAGGGCAAGGCGACCCCAGCAAAAAGTTTATTGAACAAAAACTTTAAATTTTCATAACTCCGTCATTTTACATCCTATTTCGAAGAAAAGATTAAAAATAATACTAATACAAAAAAAAAAAAAATAATGGTAAAGGATATTTGTATAGCACACGTAACGTTATATCCACCTTCCTAGGTGCTCAAGGCGCTCCTACCCCTGCTAAGCTGGTCTACTGATTCCGGTGTGCACATTTTTTTTTGTTGAGGAATTACTTTCTGCCGATACACATTGATTCTTGACCAGTGCTTTCAGCTTTTTGAGGAATAACTTTCCGCCGATACACATTCACCTCACCTGGGTGAGATTACGTTACGGCTAGGATTTGAACCCAAGACCATCTCTTTCAAAGTCCAGAGACTGATCCACTGGATCAAAACGCTCCAATTGTCAGCATTTTCATGATTATGCCGTTTTATTTTTCTCTCTTTATTCAAACCCCCTTTGTTGGTTTCAAAATAATATGCGCAATAAAGAAGGCAGCGAGCGGTGAGGTCAGAGAATTTCGCGCGGAGACACGAAATACATAGAGGGGGTGGGGTTGTCAATTTGACCCTCCAGTAAAATAAGGGTCTGTTTCGGCGTAATCATAATATGGCCTTGTTGGGTCTCAACACAGAAAAAAAGGTATGCCTGAAGAATGCCTACAATTTTCATATACCTTAACATATGGCTAGCTAGGCCAACAATTCCCTGTTTCAACAAATGTACATCATTTTTTTCGGGAATGTATATATTTTCCATTTTGTTCTACCTTCGTAACATATTCTTTAACCTCATGCTCAGCTTATTCATTATTTTTGTTTTATTTTGTGAATATATATTTTTATTATGCTGGTAGCTGGAGTCAGTTACTGAAAATCAAAAGCAAGTAATTCAACTACTCACCACATTGCATAGAAATTGAATCCTGATTGTGATTGGCTGTTAAATGAGCCGTCTTCCAAGGATGCTTACTATGGCAACGGCTCCATAATAATGTCCTCTATGTAACGCGCGGTAAAAGTGTTACTCCTTCAAATCAAAACTACCCTCTTACCGACACCTCCCTCAACTATTTTTTAATCCATTACAGCGGCATGTACGGATGATCCTGATGGCATGAATTATAGAGGGGATCTATCCGTAACTTTGAGCGGTAAAACGTGCCTGTCGTGGACATCTCTAGAATTGTTTAAATCCATAACGGAGGTCTTTCCGGATGCAGGCCTTGGAGACCACAACCACTGCAGAAACCCGGACACAACCTTCACAGCATGGTGTTTCACTGCAGACGAATGGGAATGGGAATATTGTGCTATTGGTGATTTCAGTCCACAATGCGCGGGTAAGCATATCTGTTTTTTTTTATTTTATTTTTTTAATGTTATTAGTAGTAGTAATAATAAAGTTGATAATGAGCATAACGGCCTGGATTCAAAATGCCTTTGGATCCGCAGTTTGAAACCATGTTTTATGCAGATTTCTTTGGGTAAATCCCGCTTGCGATTTAGCACACTTTGAGAATTGAGAAACGGCAACAAAAATCAAACGAACAAACAAAACGCAAAAATAAAACGAACAAACAAACCATGAATTCGGAAGCAGTGACAATGATTATAAAACAAATTCCATTACTACTCCCAACACTCCTATTAGTCTTGTGCTTCAAGTAACTGACAGCGAATAGCATTTCTTTGGTGCATTATAAACAACCTTTACCCATAACTTTGAAAAAAAAGAAACTATAATAACTAAACTTACCGATGTAACATTTTGAAAATGCATTGATTTTATTTCATTTATTTTCCCCAGTAAAGCTTGCTAATCTTGTTTCACTCCTTAGCCAGATTTTTCAGAGACAATGAGAGGATCTCAAGCTTTGATGATATGAGAGAAATGTATGGGAGATTCTTTTGCTAATCTACATAATTATTGTGTGTTGTTTCTAGGATAGTAACCTTGTATCTACATAGGCCCTTTTTAGTGCAGTGAGTCTTTCTTTTTTGGCAGCTGATAGTTTTGGGGTATTGTAAAATCGGAAGGACACCTCATTAGCTTTCCAGTAGTTTTCTGGGCATTGTATCTTTGAGACTTTGTGAAGCACACAAATTGCACTTTGAGGCAGTCGACATTTTATTACCCATCTTGATTCAATTTTATTTTTAACTTAAAAATCAGCCTGTCTTGGCCGATATTGGCTGAAGCTTTTAGAAGGTTGTATATATGAGGTCAGATTAAGCAGATTTTCTGCTGTTTTATGCATATTGAAGAAGCCTTCGATGGTTCCAAGAATGAGATATTCGAAGATCGGATAATATCCTGGATCGGAACATGCAAGGTCGGGTCGATTTTATTAGGATATTGGCCAAATTATTGTGTTAGGCCAATGATACAAAGCAATGACTTTGATGGACGTCTTCAGCCAACGGATTGTCAGACAGATAAGTTTTTAGAGAAAGAACAGTGAGAGAAAAAGCAGGAGACTCTTCTTAAAATTCGAAATTGCTTATCAAACATCAAAAAGCCTTGACATTTGGAATTGGAGATACATACATTAATTATGAAGATGACTGACCAATTAATCGATAGTGAAAAGTGTTGTTTTGAATATGGACCCTCGTTTTAAGATTTTATGATGTCAGATTATAGGAACTTGAGCTGAAAGTTGAAGAAACGCTCAAGTTGAGTTTGAAGGGGTTTGAAGAATCTTGCCCTGATTCAGAGATTAAGTGATGACGATTGATGACTACATGAAGACAGATCAATCGATTTTTTTTTCATAGGAATGTTTGGTACTTATAACTGTAAAGGAAATGTTTTTTAATGGTATTTAGGGGGAAAGAGCGATATCCGATACCATCGAAGTGTGATGATTAGATCAGTGCAGGATCTTTTCAAGGACATAGCAATTAGTGGCAGGTCGAGTGTTGAATATTACAGATTGCATCAATGTAGGATCCTTTGCTTTTTGTGAACTTGCAATCAGAGTAATAATTTCAAATCGCTTTATCATTATTTTGAAGGTGATACATTTTTCCTATAAAACTTCAAATCTGTGAAAATATTGAACCTCAAGCAGGGATATTTTGATAATGGCTTTTGTATACTGTATTAAATTGTTAATTGTGATTTGGTATACATTGAATTTCATTATATTCAGCCACCCATGCGACAGCCGAATACTATGAAGAGATCACCGGCAAGGACTACCGTGGCACCATGTCAACCACGAGGTCTGGATACGAATGCTTGAACTGGACTTCTGAAATGCCATTTACTGGAATAAGACCAGAGAACTACCCCGATGCAGGGCTCGGGGACCACAACTATTGCCGCAATCCTGACAGTTCCGCCTTTGTCTGGTGCTACATAGCGGAAACTGAGAGTAACTGGGAGTACTGCAACATTGGCTTGCCAAGTCCTCATTAGAGAGTTGCCACTCTGATGATGATTCATTGTCTTACTAGCAGATTTAGGTTTTTGTGATGATCAACTTTTGATTTCTTATATTCTATTATTATGACTATAGGCCCTTTTCGGTTTTTCTTGATAGTAGCCTATATTTGGCGCTTGTTTACAAACTGTTTTGAATTCATCTCTCACTAAGGGTAATTGTTCATGAATGTCAACCAATTTTCCTGCGTATTTTTGTCTAATGCTTGTGGATATATAACCTGTTTGCATGCCCGGGTATGCATGATTATTTAAACTCTTGATACATATCTGTTTATGTGATTAAGTAATATGAAAATATAAAAATATAAAAAATGAACAAATTCTTACTTGTAATAACGATGATAGAAAATGGAAAGAGAACAGTGTTCCGGCACATGTTGGTAAAAAGAAATTTGTTACAAAATGTGCCGATAGTGCACCATAGCCTGACAGTTTTTTTTTTTGTGTGTGCAGTTATACTATGCACATTTTTGGTAACAACCTTAAAACCTGATTTACGTTTGATACTTATGGTATTGGGTTGGAGACAAAGTCTGGGGTAGTATATTTGCCTGTCTGTCTGTGTGTGTGTGTGTGGGGGGGGGGGGGGCTCCACGTCATGCCATTTCGTCCAATGACGTCGTCTAATGCCGTTTGGTCCAGTATCATTTCGTTCAATAGTCATTTCGTTTAAAAGCTGGTAAGTCTAAGAGCCACTTAGTGCAAAGCCACTTCTTCTAAAAGCCATTTCGTCCAATATCCAGTTCGTCTAACGCCATTGCCAGTTGGTCCAATTGACAGTTCGTCAAATACCCTTGATCAAATTCTCACTTGGTCTAATAACCGTTACTGGGGACAGGCGCAGATCCAGGGGATGAATGCCCGCCCCCGGTAAAAAGAAAAAGAAACACACCACAATATAGGATGAACAATTATTATTAAGACGCAAATAGCGATTTATTGACCTGATTTTAATAACCGTATCTTCGACGCATTCAGCTTATGGCCAGTTTTCTCAAGTTTGATCACTTTTGGTGCTGCAATTTATTCTCCTCATGAATATTAAATCATGTGAACTATATGTCCGTTTAGTAATGTGAAACCAAGGCTCATGCTGTTGCGAATTTGACATTTAAATTTGAGTCATATCTCTGCATCCCCGAAGCTTAACTCTTGTAATATTTAAGAACAACAAAACAAAATACATTTATTATCTTTAATTTCTCCCCGAGTCCGTTTACGTTTTATGTTTTTTCAGAGTTATCCAATGAATGTAATCAAATATTGGAGATTCCATTATTTTGTTTAGCCTCATTTGATTTCTTTGTCTCTGATGCCAAAATAAAAACCGATGATATTGGGCAAAGTAATGTTCATTAAATAATTAATGTTTTTGAGGGGCTAAATTTTTGTTTTGAATATATCATTTGTTTTGAATATTGTTGGGGGTAGTATTGGTCAATTGCTCTCTCCCCTTCTCCCTTCCTCTCTCTCTCTCTTTCTTGCGCAAGTTATTTGGACATGAAATTATTAGTATTTATGTGTTTGTAATCCATGGAATTGTAATCTTGTTTGTTATTGATTTGTTTGTTTTATTTGTATTTTTTTTGCATTTAAAACAAATGACAAGCGAGAAATAATTTTAGGAAAACAATAAAATTTTGGGATCTGAAGAGAAAATTAATGTACAATGCATATCTGACATTGGGAAAGTCAATTATTTTCACAAGTGGCTATTGGACGAAATGGCTCTTAGACAAAGTGGCCTTTGGACGAAATGACTCTAAGATGAAGTGGCTTTCGGACGAAATGGCTCTTAGACTATATAACTGGCTATTGGACGAAATGGTTATTGAGCAAAATGATATTGGACTAAACAGCATTAGACGACATAGTCAATAGACGAAATGGCATTGGACTTTTCATTTTTCACTTGAATTCAATTTTTTTCAATTCAATTTATTCAAATTCCATTCAATAAAAAACACAAGATACAATATCAGAGAAGTACATAATTGGTAACAAAGCAATTTAACATACATAAATACAAAATGAAATTTGGGAGACTGCAAAAGATTGAAAGGTCTTGACGAGGCAGACCCCGAGTGCCATCATGGCGAGTCATAGATAGGTTAAAATGATGACATGAAAAAAAGTACGGATGTCCTACCCCCCCCCCTCCCCCATCGGGAACTGGAAACCAGTGTGTAACAATATATAAATGATCTGAATACACTTTAAGAAAATGAATTATGAGTCATATGACGATATAATATGTTTGTTAGCTTACGTTTAAAAGAATAAAGCTAAGAACATTCTTTTTTTTTTTACGAGGCAGTGAGTACCAGACATTGGGTCCTCTATGTCTAATGGATTTGTAGGCAAGTTTACTGAGATGAAAATTGTTGGAACCTCTGGTATTGTGTTCATGAATCTGGGTATTGCGTATAAACATTGAATTAAAATTGATTGGAACCAAGTGATTAGCATATGAACATGAAATTTGCAGTTTGTAAGATATTGAATATGCCCAGTTTTTTTTAAATTGGATCAGTATGGGCTAAGTAAGGAGAACCTGTGCAAATACTTATGGCTCTTTTCTGAAGTAACAATAAGGAATAAACATTTCTTTTGGTTCCACAACCCCACGCATTATTAGCATAAGATAAATATGATAATATGAAAGAATTGTACAATAATGTAATATACTTTGGCACTAACGTATCTTTAAGTTTAAACATACCAATAATTCTAGAAATATGAGTTCTTAGATGCTGAAAATGCAAATTCCAGTTTAAATGTTGATCGAGAATAACACCAAGAAATTTAACATTAGTTTTCCTTTCAATTAGGGTATTGTCTATTAAGATTTGGCACTGGTCTTCCATAATCTTTTTGTTTGGGTTGTGAAATATAATATAATTTGTTTTACTGAGGTTGAGAGATAACTTATTACATTGTAGCCAGTTAGTTAGTTTACGTAATTCTACATTGATAGTGACGATCATTTTATTAAAATCATGATGAAAATATAGAAGTGTCGTATCATCTGCAAATAACACATAGTAGCTAAGCATTTCAGAAGACTTTACAATGTCGTTCATATATATATGTCATAAAAAGAAGCGGCCCAAGTATGGATCCTTGTGGGACGCCACACTGGAGCTCTAAAATTTGTGATTTAGGTAAGTCGACCTCAGTGTATTGAATTCTATTTTTAAAATAATCTTTAAACCATGCAAGAGGCGTACCCCTTATACCATAACATTCAAGTTTATGTATTAAAATTGAGTGATCGAGTGTGTCGAACGCTTTTGAAAGGTCCAAAAATAATCCAGTTATATATTGTTTTTTTGCAAGGGATTTAGTTATTCTATCGTGTAAGTCCAAAACTACTAATTCAGTTGAATGTCGTCTCCTAAAACCATATTGGGCGGTGCAAAGTAATTTGTTTTTGTTAAAAAAAAATTATATACCTGGTTATGGAATATTCTTTCTAAGATTTTAGATAAAGAGGGTAAGATAGATATTGGTCGGTAATTTTCACATTGGATCCGATTTCCCTTTTTTAATATTGGTACGACACGTGCTATTTGAAAATTGAAAATATGACATAGTTGATCGGCTATAAAGACAATTATTTGTTTTAAGATAAATGAGTTAATATCGTCATGACCACAAGTTTTTGTATTTTTAAGGGATTTTACGATGGATATAACTTTATGTGGTGTTACGGGTTTGAAAAATATCGATTTTTCAGCTCGTTCATGTAAAAAAATCTTCAAAAGAGTGCTCATTGGTTATAAAAGTTTTTGATAACGTTGGCCCTATGTTTACAAAATATTTGTTTAAGATGTTTACAATTTTCTATGGGTCACGTGCATGTCTTTTCTTTTTCAGAGTACATTTTCTTTTGTGAATTCTGTTCTTTTACCCCTACCTAAGATATTGTTTAAGATGGACCAGGTAGCAGTCATATTTCCCGACACTCTTAAGTTTATTTGTATAATACATTTTGCGTGATGCTCTAATAACGGCTGTTAGTTTATTACGATAAGCCTTAAATATGTTATGTTGGACGGTATAGGATTGCGTATAATCCACTTATATAATCGGTTCTTTTTTCGGATATAATTCATTATCGCATTAGTAATCCAAGGATTATGAATATTATTTTTTCTTTTCTTTTTGAGCAAACAAGGTATATTTTTATCATATGCTATGTTCACATCATGTGTTTCTTGAAATATATCTGACTAGGTTTCTTTTATAAGATCGATTTTAAGGGAGTTTATGTTTTCGATTGAATATTGTCTATTAAAGTATTCATTAGATTCACATCGTTTCCCTTGTGTTTTTTCTTGATATTGTAAAAATAGGAAGGTGATCTGATATATCAGAGTATAAAATACCACTTTGGAAATCTTCTCTTACAATATTTGTGAATATGTTATCTAAAAGCATTGCGGAGGTCGGGGAAACTCTGGTAGGTTTATCTTTTAATTGATAGAGGGCGTAACTATTCAGAAACGACATGAAAGTATGATAAGACTGGTATTTTTTTGTAAGTAAGTTTACATTAAAGTCGCCCATTAGATAAATATTTTTGCCACCTTTCGAAAAATTATTGATACATGATTCTAATTGAATAGTAAAGGATTCAATATTCGTACAGGGTGGACGATATGCTACACCTACAATTACATTTTTACATTTGACATTGGTAATTTCTACAAAAAGCATCTCAAAGTCTGGTGATTCGGACAGAGGGGTCATTAATTGAAAGGAAATATTTTCTTTACATAAAATACTACGCCTCCTCCACGTCTACGTAATCCGTCCGACCGTAACATCTGATAACCTTCTATGTTAAATAAAGTAGGAGAATTAGGGTTTAACCATGATTCACTTATTCCAATGATGGATTACGAATTGTTCAGGGATTTAAGTAGATTAGATACACTGTCAAAGTTGCGACTTAAACTCCGGGCATTTAGTACATCACAAGTTATGATGACAATTCCCAAGGCCCTACAGAGCCTTGACAATGACAATTCCCCATAGAGATGTATACTTTTTTTTTTTTTTTTTTTTTTTTTTTTTTTTTTTGTATACCTCTATGCAATTCCCAGAGTTGCTGCCCTCTACGTTCGTTGCGATTAACCCACGGAAATGAATTCATTTTATAATTTCGTGGATCCATAAATCTTACCGACCGAGTGAAGAAAAAAAAGAAGAGAACTTTGAATTTGAGAAGCTTACGTTGTCGAATGCTGCGGGTGTTGGTTTGTCATTTCCTAAGTTTGTCAGCTTCTGATCCTTGCTTTAATTGGAGGCTTGGTCCTTGGCTTTGGAAGAAGAGGGGCAACCCACTCCCAGATCCCAGTCCGCAGACCAAGGCAGTAACGCGGCCTAGTAATGGTACCGGTATATATATTTTCCAGGTAATTGCACCCGCCGTGAGTGAGCAGTGAAGTCATTTCATACATGTAATGTAAATATCTGAAAAGCCAAAATCAAGTATAACTTTTAATTTACGATAAGCACAGTTTCAAATTGCCAAGTGCGTCTTTTTTTCTGTACCATAAAAAGTGAGCTACGTCCGTCTTTTTTTCTGTAAAGTGTAATACATGTGCGCGCGTGCTCCTCCTCCGGTAGCGGTTTTTCCATACTTCACCATGTGCAATTTCTAATGCACACATATCCAGTTGGGATATCACAATTCTGCGAAATAGTAATTCGAATTGCACAGGAGATAAATCCCTGCTCAAAGCACATACGATGTCCGAGTCTTTTATCCTCACAGACACAGTCGCCGACTTTGCTTGTCAAAACGGAGCCTAAATAATCCAAAATCACTTGACTTAGCTTATAGTTGTGAATTGTAGCTTTTTAATTTCTTTCTTGGAGAGAGGTAAATTAGACAATAAATCATCAAACAAGGCTCCATCTAAAAAAAAATAGGAGGACGTCAGTGTGTTGGCTCAGTTGGCTCAGCATCAGTTGGTAGAGCGTCCGTCTCACAACCGGGAGGTCGGGGGTTCAAACCCTGGCCGCGTCAGACCAAAAGACGTTAAAAGATGGAAGTTGCTGCTCCCGGGGGGGGCACTCGACCAAAAAAGTGGTAGGGGTGTGCCGCGGGCGAGGCAAAAAACGGGGGCCTTGGAGCGGGCTTATTGTAAAAAGGAGGGTCCTCGGAACGGGCTTCGGAACTACAAATGTTTGTGAAAACGGGGGTCCTCGGAACGGATATCCGTATCTCTGTGAGTGCGTATGCATCCCTATGGAACAGGCAATCGTGCATGACGCAGCTAGCGCGGCCTCCGCCGGGTGCGCTCGTGCTTAGGCGATGGTCGAAAAGCGCTCTAAGGCCGCTTTTCACCAAAATTGTAGCACATCAATGCGACCGGAACGGCGTAACGAAAAATATGCGAAGCTTTGGAGCGGATTTCTTTCTTCTTTTTTCTCGATAAGAACTTAAGAAGGAAATGCTATGCCTTGGAGCACTCATTCAATGAACAAGGTTATGATATAACCTTGTTCTCAGTTACATCTCCATGTGTGGCAAAATAAGGGTGGCAATTGTGGCTTATTTTCTCTTTTTCTATGGGACAAATGCTTGATTTTCTTACACTGTCAGTTTCCAATAGAGCTATTCATCATATAACTTGGCTCTTATGTAAATTTGATTCATTAAATTATTTTTTTCTGAATTAAAAAGAGATTGAAAAATGAAAATTTTCTTGCCATATTACTTTTTACCAATAGAGGGCGTACACAAAAATATGCCCAAAATTCAATTTTTTGAGCGCTCTGGTGAATACAAAAATTATTCCCAAGTTACTAATGAAAAATAAATTGCAACTGTATGGAAATTAGTAATTTTGGTCACAAAGGTGATATTTTAATGATTTTTTAAAGTGTGTGCTATGTACAGCATTGGCATACCATAGTCATACCTGTAGATTCCCCACAGGCAGGATGGTTGCAGTGAACAAGTGCCTTGGAGCGGCTTTCTTTGTTCTTTTTCTCAATAAGACAAAAATGCTATGCCTTGGAACGGAAATTTGAGTGTAAAAATGGGGGTCTCCTCCGCGGCACATACCCACTATGCATTATATACTGAGTGCCCCCCCCCCCCCCCCCCGGGTTGCTGCTACCCTGTTTGGCGTTCAACGAATAAAGGGATAGAGCCTCGTCGATCTGGCGCTGCACAGCGGCTGCCGGGCCAGCGATCAATTGGGCACAGCAAATTTTAGGAGTATTTAATTTCATGTCTATTTCGAACAATAAAATATGGATTTTCATTTCATTTTTTCATTTTGAGTGTGGTGTTAGCTAGCCAGTTTGAGCTCATGTTCTCTGCCAGAGCTCTGGGTGAGAATTCTATCAGTATGGTCAGTTCCCCCATGTCTGCGCGGTCTCCCAAGTCTGCGCACACGCGTATCTGCGCGATTCTAGTAAAAGAAGATACGCAACGAGCACGAACTTTACACATGCAATACATAGACAGGTATTCATTAAAAAATCTGACTCAAAATGGTGAAAAAATTATGAATTCAGGGCATTTCATGTGACGGCCTCAAAATACAGCCTTTCTCATCAAAATCCCCGAATCGTGTGCAAAGTGAATGAGTGCACAGACATGGGGTACCATTTTTTTTTTTCAATCTGAAAATGACTGCCCGAGGTTTTTTCAAGAAAATCCCTTATTTTCTTTGATTTTTTAATGAGAAATTTGGTATACTTACTCTGAATAATATAAGGAACATTATTATCCAAAAGATTTTGTGAAATAAGAAGAAACTCATGTTAAATCTTAACTCAAATTGTTAGGTGCGCAGACTTAGGGCCCACCATCATACTAATGGCCTAAGTGATGGTGATTTTCCGTTTCAGATAGAGTTTAGATTTCATGTTAATTTTTGAAAACTGTCAAAAAAACTTCATAATTTCTTCATTATGATGAATATTTAAATTATTAATGAATACATTTTCACCGAATTTAGACTCTCCCAGAATGAAAGGCATTTTCTGTGGAGATCTGCGTTTTCAAATAACTTGTGAAAAACTTTAGATACATGAACCTGCAATACAGCATGTAGGCCTCCATGTGGCTATGTGCTGGAATTTGAATAGACTGACTCACAGAGTTAGATATTGATTTCTTTTCTTCATTTCTTTAACATAATTTATATGCAATCCAAGTGCACCTCACAGTCACAATCACACACAAACACTCACCCACACCCGTGATTCTAACCATGAAAAAAAAAACTAAATTTTTTTTTTTTTTTCTAAATTTATTATTATTTGATCTGAATTCTCTCTTTCTCCATCTCTCTCTCTTTTTTTGTATTTTTATTTTATTCATTTATTAAGATTTTTTTTTTTAGGGGGTTCATTGTTCGTGGTTCATTAAAGATGAAAAATAAATAAGCCCATGTGTGTGTGGTTGTAAAGGGGATGTGGAGTGAGGGTGTCAAAACACACTTAAACATTTAAATCTGATTTCTTAAATGTTTGAATAAGCCTAATTAAAAAATTGCAGGAGCTGCGCTTACTATAAACAAATTTGCGGTGTGGTTCACCGTTATATATATATATATTTTTAATTGCCCCCGGTTTCAGAAAATTGCCCCCGGTTCCTCTTTTTCCATTGCGGATTGATATCACACATTTTTCTGTTTTATTATTGCAAAGCACTACTTGACCTGTTTGCAGCAATTTTCATATTTTGCTTGTCTTCGGTTAATTTTCAGAATGCAAAGGTATGTTTATACTCTAAACACTCACATTTGTATTTCATGCGTTATATCTGACAAATAAAATAAATAAATTCGATTTTTCACACGCAGCCTCTCATATTTTCCTTTTTAGTCTCATACAATCAGACATGTTGATTTTGTCCATTTTACTCCATTCAAACCCTATTTTTACCTCAACAATAAACATATAAAGCATAATTTGCGAAATTATCACTTTAAATTTAGTATTCTATAAATATTCTGAATATTGAACTAATACAATGTCAAAATAACTTAGTTACTTCAATTTTTATGTCGGATAAGGGTATCTTTCGTTGAAATATCAACGAAAGGTGTCTCTAAAAGGCCACCGTGTTCTAGATAAGGGAAATAATGAAAATTTTTATTTTATACAGTTGTGTTTGTGAAAGTTTTTTCTCTTTTTACCTCATAAAGTAAGCTCCATACATCAATTCTACAATCAGTAATAAATGAAAAAATAATTTGATCTCCATTTATTGAAATATATGATTTTATGAAAAGTCGTCATTCCGAATTAAAAGGTTCAGGTGACGATGACGACTAAATATTTTCCCAATACTATCGATATCAAACGATGTCGCGGACTTGGAAGACAAGATTGCCTTCGTGAAACAGATCGTGCTGATTTGTCGCCAATCTTCCTATCTCGGGAGAATGGTCCTAGGACGTTCCTACATACGTATCACTCATCTCATCATGAAACAGGCCCCTTGTGTAAAAATTATTTCCAAGTTACTACTGAAAATAAATTGCAACTGTATGGAAATGAGTATTTATGGTCACACAAATGTTATTTTAATGATTTTTTAGCTCATTGGCATACCATAGTCTACCTACCTGTAGATTCCCCTCAGGCAGGATGGGTGCAGTGAGCAAGTGATTCGTGCCTAGCCTAGGCCTAGAGGACTCTGTGATGATATTTTTTAATGATTTTGATATTGTCATTACATCACAGAGCCTATATAGACATGCATATGGTACTGTACCTAGCAAACTTTCTACACAAGAAGGGAATTCGGCACTAATGCAGTTTCGCACCGGTTGTTTACCAGCATACATGTACCCCATCACCAGTAACTGCTTGCAAATGTAAATTACAGGTCATCAAATAGGAACATTTCTAAGTTTCCATCGTGGCTACCATACAAAAAAGAGAGAAATTTGCTCAATAATTTCAGCTCACGGTGTAAGACAGAATTTGTGCATGGAAGGAGAACGTGCAGGTAATGATTTCAACCTGAAATTCAATATTTTGTGAACAAAAAGTGACTAAATTCAATTTTTCATTAAAATAATGAAAAGTGGTGGGCGTAATGACCTTAAAATGTGATTTGATGACCTTTAAACATTTGCAAACCATTAGTGGTAATGGGGTATATACTGGTAAACAACTGGTGCGAAACTGCATTAGCGCCGGTAATTCCCTTCATATTTAACATTGCAACTGCCGATCGCATTTTAAACCAAAATTTTATTAAATTGCGTACCGGTATCTTATTACATACATGTGACTTAATGCATATAAAGGTATGACCATTTCGCAAAAAAAATCAGAAAAATGAGAGGTTTCTTACCAGACCAATCTTATGTATCCATTTGTTAATACTGCAAGTACAATAGTCTTGACCCTTGAACCGCTTTGTTATGACGTAGCTTCGATGAACAATGTTACGAAGTGCCGTTTTGAAGAACATTTTGTAGATAAAAATTGTTATTTAATAAATAATAAAATTGAAATTTGATCTTAAATATTTATTATTATAATGATAATTATTTACAATCAAAATTTAAATTGTGCTACTTTAAAAATAATTGGTTGCCCCATTCGGGCCACCAAAACTTAGTATTTTTCAATAATGATTGCCTGAGTTAAATTTCTGGTGGCCCAGGGTCACCGCTAATGTTGAGCCTTGTAGGTATTTGTGTATTCATTTTAAAGTTTATGAATTTTAAGAAAATATTACGTTTTATAGGATTGAATTTATGAACAGTGTTAAAGTAATTCATACGATCCACTAAAATATGTAATTTATTAGAGGGCTTGATCTGTTTGATAAACTGTACATGTAGGCCTTATGTAGTCTGATGTAGTCACATCTACATTCTACACCCTTATAATTGGAGTTTATAATTATTGTAAAATTACATTTTCTTATTTTTCTAGATGTCTCGTTCTGAGAGTGGACAATCAAGTTGCATTTGCCTTCTGATAGTAAGTACTTAGTTGTTTTATTTCAGCCAAAGTAATTAGATCTATAGACTCGACTTGTCAATAATTTTAGTACATATTCTCACATGTCACAATGACAAGGTTATTCAATTTTGATTTCAGGGTGGAACATGTCAAAAAATGAATTTTATCTGTTATGATTTTCTAACAAATAATACCATAATGCAAAAATGTTCCTAATTTTGTAGATAATGCTTAATTGATTAATTGCTAATTAGTACACACATGTCTCTGAAGATCTAAATTTTAAAATGCCTTCTCAAAACAGACCAACATGTACATGTACATTGTATGTCATCAAACTGTCACTGTCATTGTCATCAAAGGTCATGAACACGTCACGACGCGCATGTACGCGCGTGTCAAAATTTTAAAATGCTCAAAATCACTTTTTGATCAAAGTAGAGCACGAATCAGGTCATTTGAAGCATTTCAAGAATTTGCGCGCTCACACGTTTTCGCGCGCGTTCACGCGCGTAGCGTCTTTACGCAATGTAGAATCTCACTTTCTTTTACGTTAATGCATTTGTTATTAAATTTCTAATAATTTGATACCTTGATCAACCTTCTACGACCAGTAGTAAAGGAATTAGCTTCCATCAAAGTTTGAATCACGCGCGCACGCGCGCGTTCAGAATAGACCAAATATGTGCAAAAACATGCCTTTACAAAATTCCATATAACTCTTCAGACAGTCCGTTGGCCCCTACATTTTCTTTTATATTCGGATAGAGTATGAATTATAGATGTGATTTTATGTCACATTTGACCCTAAATTTTATCATGACGTCATCAAAATGGCGTCGGAACTAAAATTTTCCATTTTTGTTTTATGACGTTTTAATAATTTTGCAAATATGACTATAACTCCGTAATTCTTGATCATTTTTCGCCCAGATTTCGACATATTGTATCTGGACTTATACTCTTAATAAATATTGCATAACATTTTCACTTATATTAATTATTCATCCTCAAAACTGAGAATTCATAGAGGCATATCACAATACCAATTTTTACTGTCATAAGTCAATTTAAGATAATATTCCTTCTTTGAACTATAAGAGTACGGGACGCTGTGTAGTCTAATGGATAGCACACCTGCCTTGCAATGCAAAGGTCCTTGGTTCGAAACTCACTTGACAATGTTTTTTTTTTTGCTCATGTATTTGTGTGTAACGTCTATTAAATACTGATTTTTCTCAAAATTTGATTCTACATTCATGGATTTCGGCAACATTATTTTAACTATTTCGTGTAGTCACTTGCGAAAGTGCATTTGGCACTCTCTAATACAACAAGATTGTTTACACAACGTAATATTTTGTCTTTCAGCTGCTGTATTTAATATGTTCTTTTGTTAATAAAAGTCTGTTTTTAATGATGATGATTATATTGATCTGCATTGCCATGGTTATAATGATCAAATATTAGATCGTGATCATGAGAATGACAGACAGATCACCTAATTCGTCCTCAAGACGAATTAAAATTCTAGTTTTCTCTCTTTTTCTCTCTCTTTTCTTTTGTACTGGTGCGCTTCGCGTCTTACCTCTTAGCGCGTTGTTTTTTACGCTTTGCGTTTTGCGCACTGCGTTTCTTGGTGATGTTGACTAATAAATTCATCATTTCCTGATGAAGCCCTATGGGCGAAAATTTGATCAACTTTTCTATCTACGGTTGTTTTATTCACCTTGTATTTTACATTGTATGTACATGTATTACACCTAATTGATTCTAAAAAGTAAAATCTTAATCTTTTAAGAAATCATAAATCTTTTCAGGATGTGTTATTGAATTGTAAATTCATAAAATTAGTTACATGTACGTGTGTAATTGATATTCATGATTTCGTACTTTATTTTCTGTCATATTTTGCCAATCTTCATTTTCAATATGTAAATGGATGCAATATTTTCAAAAAAAATAGTTTTGATCAGACATACATGTAAGACAAATAAGTATTTTAAAATAGAAACTGACAAGATATCACAAATTAATGAATTGAGCAATTATCAATTACTGTCATGAAAGTATACATGTGGTACTACATATTTTTTATTAGCATTTAAACTTCTTGTCTTGCCTGAATATCGGAGCCTGGGGGGGGGGGGGGTACTTGGTATAAATGTATGATACATATGTGCCACTGCACTCACACTACATGTAGGTGCGAGAATAGTATGCTATACTAACCTCACACACCGAACCGCGTTTGGCCCTGGATTTCTTTGTAGTCTACAAACATCGCTTCATTACAGAAGTAACATTTGCTGACACTCCTTCTCGCTACTCACTGGGGCTCTTTCCGATGAGTAGCCATAACATCGTAATTTTTGTTCAAAATTTATAAATCAAAATCATATAAAAAAGAGCAAATTCGCTTACCTCAGCCTTGAAAGTGTTTTCGCATGTCTCTTTTACGGGAATAAAAGGTAGCCTAATGGTAGCGCTAATGAATTTCACAACCTTAATTCAGCTCCTTGGTAGTTTTATAACTGTGTCTAAACCTCTTTGAATGCGCAATTCTTATGATTATTTGAATAAATATGGGCACCAATAAAGGAAATACCTTCAAAAACGTAATTTAAGATTATTATTGGCGATAACAACACTTTTTTGCAAATAATTCAAAACCATGACTGTTAACTGTTAGACTTATTTGAAAATAAAAAAGAAAAAATCTACGTACCTTGAACGAAACCAGCAGTACAAGCTTCGTTCGTTTGTCAATAAACATACCACCAAAGGCTATACAATGAGAAGATTGGACACTTTACGGACTTCGAGTAATTCTTTTTGTCTTTACGTGTAAAAATAGTTTAAGTGCCTAGTCTTTCCCTTGTAGTGTCTTTGATATGTTATAAATCGCGTGCCCTCTTTAGGCAAAAAATTGATGTTGCCGTGGTTTTACAGACAGTGACGTCAAGTCAAGATCAAGAAAAGATATCGTTTATTTGGAACAGAATGCCAAAAGTCACCAAAGGGACTTTATATCGATCGGTATTAGTGAAATTGAACAATTTTATTAGATTTTAGATTTCGTCAAAATATCTAGTTTCGTGCAATCCAATGGAAGTGTTTCATTTGGACTCCAGGAATCTCCAAAGAAGTGGAAGGATCAGCTCAGGGAGAGAGAGAGATCGCATGTGTCGTGCCTTGATTTTCCTGTGCACGGCGGCATGTAATGAACCCTTGAGTGAGACCTAATTTTCAGCCTAAAGTTCCGTTCCAGAGCATCACCAATTCAGAAAGCCTTAGAAATCACTATATTTCCCCATTCTGGAGACCCTCATGTGATTTCTTGTTTCAATGCACACCAATTATGAACTACTCAGCCGGTCGGAGCGGCGAGCTCGAACAGCACAGAGCCATAGCACTGGGTCACCGAAGCTCCCCGAACCTGAAAAATAGCTACATGTAGCACGAGTCTAATCTAGCAAGACGCGTGCATGTTTTTGTCTCACCTGCATAGCAGAGTGAGACTATAGGCGCCGCTTTTCCGACGGCGACGGCGATGGCGGCGGCGGCGGCGACGGCGGCGTCAACACCAAATCTTAACCTGAGGTTAAGTTTTTGAAATGACAGCATAACTTAGAAAGTATATGGACCTAGTTCATGAAACTTGGCCATAAGGTTAATCAAGTATTACTGAACATCCTGCCTGAGTTTCATGTCACATGACCAAGGTCAAAGGTCATTTAGGGTCAATGAACTTAGACCATGTTGGGGGAATCAACATCAAAATCTTAACCTAAGGTTAAGTTTTTGAAATGTCATCATAAATTAGAAAATATATGGACCTAGTTCATAGAGAGTTCAATGAACTTTGGCCGAATTGGGGGTATCTGTTGAATTACCATCATAACTTTGAAAGTTTATGGATCTGATTCATGAAACTTGGATATAATAGTAATCAAGTATTACTGAACAACCTGTGCAAGTTTCAGGTCACATGATCAAGGTCAAAGGTCATTTAGGGTCAATGAACTTTGGCCAACTTGGGGTATTTGTTGAATTACAGCCATAAATTTGAAAGTGTGTTGGTCTAGTTCATAAAACTTGGACATAAGAGTAATCAAGTATCACTGAACATCATGTGCGAGTTTCAGGTCACATGATCAAGGTCAAAGGTCATGTAAGGTCAAAGAACTTTGGCCACGTTGGGGGTATTTGTTGAATTGCCATCATATCTCTATAAGTGTATTGGTCTAATTCATAAAACGTGGAAATACGAGTAACCAAGTATCACTGAACATCTTGTGCGAGTTATAGTAGTTTTCAAAATCAGCACTGCTGCTATATTGAATCGCGTGATGCAGGTGAGACGGCCAGAGGCATTCCACTTGTTTCCCATAGCAGCTACCAATTATGCCTAAGATCTAACGAGTTTCAGAGACAACCGTTTTTTGTCTCACCTGCATAGCAGAGTGAGACTACAGTGCGTCCCCCCAAAAAACTGTACACTTTTGAAATGGCTGCCAAATAAAAAATATATCACTTTATGGGGAAAACACTTACATATATGGAAGCCAATAAAGTCTACTTTCAAATGACACCAAAAAGTTGGAAAACTATTCATGCTTGAGCAAGCACTGCCCACTGAAACAAAGGTATGAAAACTAGGCTGGGCCGGAATTAGCCTTCCAATTTCTGTCAGTTTTTGAGAGGCAAATCCTTTGGAACTTGCAAAGTTAAGGGTGTTGTGATAAATAAATGATCAACCATGACCAGTTTTGGTTGTTTAAAGGAGAATGAAACTCTTGGAGCAAGTTAGCTTTTGTGAAAGCAGAAAAATCAAAGAATAAGATCAACAAAAGTTTGAGTAAAATAGGACTAGCAATAGAAGAGTTATGAGCATTTGAATGTCGAGATCAC
This sequence comes from Lytechinus pictus, assembly GCF_037042905.1. Lineage (NCBI taxonomy): Eukaryota > Metazoa > Echinodermata > Echinoidea > Temnopleuroida > Toxopneustidae > Lytechinus > Lytechinus pictus. The sequence goes on along the minus strand of NC_087245.1, from coordinate 4,905,780 downwards.
TAATGCTATGGAGATCCTCCCATTGGCAATGCGACCAAGATCTATGATGTCACAGATGAACAACTCTCCCCTTTTGGACACTGAAAATATACCCCAAAACATCTCTTTTTGCTCATTCTAATCATATGACAAACGATTCATCAATGATATAATGTTGTGAAACCTCTGTACTTGTCCTCTCATATAAAGAGAACACCTCACCTTGTGATAGACTCTATAAAAGTGAGAATATAAGTGAAATAAGTACTAAAGTAATGAGGGAGTTGTACGTGTGTGACATCACAGATCTTGGTCGCATTGCCAATGGGAAGATCTACATGGCATTAGTGATCTCAATATTCAAATGCTCATAACTTTCTTATTATTCATTCAATCTTCCTCAAACTTTCAACAATATGTTTCTTTGATTTTTCTCTTTGATATGGATTCAGCTGGTTTCAAGGGTTTCATTCTCCTTTAAGCAAATTTCATGAATTATTAAATTAAACTTTAATGCATGAGTGAACACAAATTACATCTTTTGGGGCAGCATTTCAACTTTATCATGTGGATCTCGGCAATGTTTTCATGGGAGTCAGGAGAATAGGGGGTGAGATAGGACTTAGGTTGGAGAAGTAGGTTGATGGAATAAGGGTCAACTTTAGCCCCCCCCCCTCCCTCTCTCCCACCCTCCCCTCCTGTTGAGAGACTGATTGCTACGCGTGAAGTCCAGAGCAGAATATTGACTTCATTTTCATCAACAATTTATCAATAAATCAACTCATTCAATGTAGCCTACAATGTGATCAATCAAACATTCATTTCTTCAATAAATTATTTCATAAATCATCATAATTTCTTGGTAATCATTCAATGAAAACAAATTATCATCAGCCACCGGTCACTTGTCAGTTAAGTTTTGAATAGGCTACAATCCAGGTAGTGAGACAGAGAGAGAGAGAGAGGGGGGAGCCGGGGAAATGGAGGTGGAGGGAGGGGTACATATGACTTTTAATTTTGGGGGTATTTGTTGAATTGCCATCATAACTTTCATGGATATGCAGTACATGTACAGTCAGACGGCAGGTCCCAAGAAAGTGGCTTCTTTCATCCAAGTGATATTCATGACTTGAGATGTTTTGCATATTTAATGAGCTTGATGCGGACCAAAACACCTCTTTTCATTTGGTCATTGCTGCTCTAATTGTGCATCGAATTTCATGAATTTGGTACCATTGTAAAGAAGAAGAATCATTCTTTCAGGTCATGTGTTTGGAGTTATTCAAAGATTTTGTAATATAGGTTAAAATTTTGATCTAAAATATGCTACAAAATAAATATTTTCACCTGACAAAAGCTGCTATTTTCACACTTGATTTTTGTTTGAGCCCAAATGATTTTTATATCATGATAAAGCTGGATATGTATGCTTTGAAATGATATAGGTTTCAAAATAAGAATTGGTTTAATCGGGTCAAGATCACACTTTTCATTTGCCAAGTACATAAAGCAGCTTGAAAACAAGAATACTGCACTCTGATTGGTCAAAAAGACCACACAATGGCAAATTCCAACGGTTCCAGTGCCTGGGTTCGTGGGAAGGCCACACTTCCCATGTGGTAATCTCCTCAAATACCCCGCGCCTGTTGTTCTGTGAACCTTATTCAGCCAATCAGAACTCTGGATTTCATGCAAGTACAAAATTTCAGAAATCTCGTCTTGTACCTTGGTGGGAAAAGTGTGATCTTGACCCGATTAAAAGGTGCCGCATATCAAGAGTGGCATTGTGAGAAAGTACAGAAGTTCAGCTTTATGGTGATATAGATATCATTGAGGCTCAAAATAAAAAGTTTTGCACAATTTGCAAAAGAAAACAGAGGAAGAAAATTCAGTTTTGAGGCACATTTTCAGGCCAGAAATTCACTTATTTAACAAAATATTGTATACAAAATAAATGACCAATATGAAAGAGTAACTTTTACTATATCTGATGGTGCAATAATATTTCATTTAACTTGAGGTTAAAACAGGTAAATTCTTAGAGAAAGAAAATCTCACGAATCACGAGATTTTGCAAGGAGGAGGATTCAGCCACGAGATGATTTGGATGAATCTGGCCTTTTTGCTCATTAGCATAGGGACCTGCGGTCTGACTGTGTAGTTCATGAAATGTGGCCATTGGGGTAATCAAGTATCATTGATCATCTTGCACAAGTCTTACATGTAGGTCACATTATCAAGGTCAAATATCATTTACAACGTAGGGTCAATGAACATGCAGTACATATTTATGATTAAAGGACCTTATGCTCTTTTATAATGTCGAAAATATAGTACATACTGTAGTTTTGAGTTACTGTACAAACTAAAATATAGATGTATTTTTATGACTCACTGACACATTTCAAGGGTGTTTTCAATATAAAATATTTTCAAGCTCATTTCAAAGAAGTTCTAAAACCATGAAGTGATATGTTATAAAGATCTGACAGAATACAAAAAAATATAATTTACAGACAATCAGAAAATGTTACTATTATTGAAAAAGTACAGAATATGTTTTTTTTTTACTAAGGCATTCATACACTTTTTTATGCCATTTTATGTCTCTTTGATAGGATCTTGTAACTTAGTCATTCGAATATGAAAGGCAGTGAAAAATCAGATTTACAATGAATTTACATCTTTTGATATGTATTTACAGGTGCAGCATGAGACCCCAATTTGCATCTCATTACAACCCTATTTTGAATTTGCAACAGACTTTAAAAGGGGCCTGCGATCGAAAACGTGGCCAATGAAAATCAAAATCCTGTGTCTTTTAATAAATTGCGTTGCTTTGACAGCATTTCATGTGCTGAAACTTCCCACATTAACATTTTCATGAACTTGATGTACATGTATGTGAAAAAATATTCAATTCCATGAGGTTAAACTTGAGATTTTATCATGTTTTCAAACAAGACTTGCCGAGAATAGGCTGCCTATTATTTGTTGACACAGCCCTTGAGCAAATGCTATGCATGTGAATAGTTTATATAAATATTAATGAGGCTTCAATCCTCATTTGGCAAAATTTTTCTCTGGGCCAGTCTCGATAGAAGAAGATAGAAAATCATAGTTTTGTACAGGCCTTTGTAAACAAAGAATATTATACTAATCTAAAACTAGAGAAATGAGGACATGTGTCATATGGCTTGGGTGTTGTAAATTTGCATTTATGTGATTTTAGATAAATTATCTTTTTGAATACTTTTATTTCTGAAGTGGTGTTATTTGTTTTCTTCTACTAATTAAAACTATTTCTCAACACTCTTTCTCCTCTTTCTCTTTCCTTCTTTATTCTCCCTTTCTCCATCACTTTGTCATGTTTCTTTCCTCTCTGTTCAATTGTGCACATCAATCCATATTATTTATTATTAAAGAATATTCTCATTTTAACAAATGTATATCTGAGTGTTGTGCTCACTTTTTGGAAAGGGAAAAAAACACTATTTAAAATATGCTCAAATGCATGTACATGTAATAGTAGTACTTGAATGACATGGAAGTGTTGCACAACCATAATAATATAAATTACAAATAAATCCATATTATTTATTATTAAAGAATATTCTCATTTTAACAAATGTATATCTGAGTGTTGTGCTCACTTTTTGGAAAGGGAAAAAAACACTATTTAAAATATGCTCAAATGCATGTACATGTAATAGTAGTACTTGAATGACATGGAAGTGTTGCACAACCATAATAATATAAATTACAAATAAATAGACTGTAAAACTGACATCCTGCTCTTGAGGTACACACAAAATTAGGTGAAATTTGCATTTTGTAAAGATGAAGAAAAAAAGTATGTTAAACAGTATAAATTAATCAGCTAGCAAACCTTAACCCTAACAATCCTAGGGGACCTTAATGGCCCCTCAACAATTTCTATGATAAATCTATAAACACGACAGGGCCACGCCATATTGTTCAAGACTATTTTTGGGATGCATGCATCGGTATGCTGTTATGATATTATACAACAAGTGCATGTCAGACCCCGAATTGTGCACAAACGTGATTCATTTCATGTATAAAGCCAATTGTGAATTCTCGCCAAAATTTGTATTATCATTATTTGTTCCTTTTGTTAATGATTGGAAAATTATTGCCAATAATTTCTATTCAAAAACAATTTTTAAAGAAGTAAACAAACTACTTAAGAAATCTGGCACAATTGATTCAAATGAAATAAATCATATTGAGTTTAAGCTCTGAAACCCCATAGATTATGTCATTCTCTTCCATTGTGCAAATTTTTCTTGCCCCCTTCCCTAGTTTAACAATACTCTAAATACCCTGGGACTACATGTATATGTATGTGGAATAAACTTATAAAATGTCAACTTTAATGTTCTTTTTCTTAGGCATTCAATTTCCATGATTTAGTAATTTTGGGGGAAATATGAACTTTTCTGTTGGAAATTCAGTAACAAAAATTATAGTCATCTCTTACATGTACTTACTCCAAAAATGTATAGCATTAAGAACTTGAATCAGACTGTATAGTTTAACCAATTTAAATAAAATTGCATAATTCGTGGAAAAAATGATTTAAAACGTTTTAAAATAATAATTTTTTGTTTTGTTTTTTTAGATAAAAAAACGTTTTTTTTATTACAACCCTGGTTACTAGGAAAGAAAAGTACAGGGAAATACATATATATGGAGCAATAACTGAAGTACTTCAAATAATATGAATGCATACATTTGACAGAAGGCCGTAGACAATTGTGATGAAAAAAATAACAAGATTTGTAAAAAACATTTCACTAATCATTTTTTTTTTTTGCATGCTAAAGTGGCCACCTCTCCCACATTGCCCTCTGCCTTTATTTTAGATTAGGTTAAAGTCCATATTTTCTCCCCCCCCCCCCCCCCATTCTAAACATCCAATGTACCTGATTGTGTCAAAGAACTTGCAAGGGATCATAAAATCAATACTGTTACTGGGGCTACCATTGATTTACAGACTTGGGTATTATTAAGGTTTCTATACTGCCTACCATTCCAATATACAGGTACAAGGGCAGACAGAGTCCATATTACTAGTACATGATAGGCTTGTGAAATAAGTCTTCCTTTTTTTTTTTAAATGACAAGTAGTGTAAATGGGGGAAGTGGTTTATTCATTTAAACCGTACTATGCACATATTGTACAAGTAGATGAGAACAATGCCTGAAAATGCCTAGTCTACCAGTAGGCCCTACCTAAAAATGCACATAGTATGTATATTTCAATCTACATATTAAAAACATGAGATACATGTAATGAGATCATGTAAGAATATTATTTCAGATCTTTGATTCACAGGATCAGTTTTTCTTTTGCTAGATGATGTGTAAAGTTTAATAGGCCTGAGTCGAACCAGTTGGTCCTCTGGTGCCCTATCCATGCTGCTATCAAAGTACAATTTCCTGCAAAACAGTGAACCAATAATTATCTCGTCTCGCGCATTATGAGATTTTTGTTCCTATTTGGGGTAGCGAGAATTGGGTAACTACAACATACATGTACAGTGTACACCCGGCATGTACATCCAGATAACCCTATGTCCATAACATTATGTATCGTTGCATTTTTGTTTTGTTTGCAACTAAGTTCAGTGGATTATTATGAGTTACGAATAAACAAAGGAAATATGGCGGCACCCATGCATAATGCAACAATATCATAACATTATGGGCCATTAAAAATTCTAGCAAGAAAATTGGTAAATCCTGCTTGGTGATTCATGTTTACATCAGTTATTTAAAGCAGATACGAACCAATAACGCCATCTCGAGTCCTCAACTACATTGTGTACTTTATACCTGGCCAGTTTCCTGACCTATAATGCTTGTGTAGTCTAGTTATACAGACTCACTTAAATGATAACATGTTAATCAATACATTTATACCGCAATAATAATACCAAGTAGCAAAACAATTACTTTTCTTCTCAAAACATTTTAGTTTCCATATACAAATACAATTATAGGTCAATTTGTTCTCTGTAGTATTACATGTAGTAGATATCTGAAAACTTATATTTTAAGACTGTATTTAATTATAACACACAGCCAATGAAAGACCACACACAGTTCACCCCCCCCCCTTAACTAGTCTTACCTGATTGATTGAAGGTAGCAGTTTGATATCATGTGAAGTTTTGACATTCACTTGTATTAAATAGATTTGATTCTTAAACTAGTTAAGGTCCTAGGTGTAAGGTGACACTGAATTTGTAAACATTCTTTTATTTCAATGGTCCCCTGTCTCAGTAAAAAAAAATCACTGATGGGCACTGGTTAAAAACTGCTATTACTTTGCCTACTCATTTATATGTACATGCACATCTAATATGACCAATATTGTTCAAGCAAGCCTTTAGAATTGCCAATTAGTTGCCAATTAGTTCTTCATGATTGATTTTCATTAACCCTGAATATATGTCCAAATAGATTGATGTGTTCATTCCAGAATTATTGAAAGCCCTAAATTGAATTTGCACAGTGTTTTCTTGTATCATGACCAGTGGCGTAACAGGCGGTGGGGGAGGGGGGCAGGGGGGCAAGCTGCCCCCCTTGCGGATTTCACCGGGAAAAAAAAAAAAAAACAGGAAAAAGAGAAAAGGGAGGGGGAAAGAAAGGGAAAGGGGAAAAGAAAAGGAGTAAAAGGAAAGGGAAAAGTGAAAAGAAAACAAAGAATTTTTATAAAATGGAAAAGGAAGGAAAGCGGGGAAAAGGAACGAAAGGAGAACATTTTAGAAAGAACAAATCATTCCGAAATAGGCCTATGTAATGCACTAGCATGATGGGAAATTAAAATATGACAAAATGGCAAACAATAGTGGGAAATGAAAGTCAAATGGAAATAGTCAAAAGCTAAATTGGAAAACAAAGAAAAAAAATCAATAACACGATCGGGCTGCCAAGGATTGAAAATAAAGAGCGGGTAGAAAGATGGACTGCATACAACATTGTGCTATAAGCTTGCTAAATTTTATGCAAATGAGCTACCAGGGCTTTGCCCCAGACCCCACACAGTAGGGGCTCTTCATCCATAAACTTCATATAGCTCTATAGCGCACCCTGTAGGGGCCCTTCCTACATTTAGCTTTACGTTCAATCACTGGCGTACAGGCGCGGGGGGAGGGGGGGGGGAGGTCTTGGTTCCACACCCAAGAGGAAATAAAAGAAATAATAGGAGACAACGTATAATGAAATGAATGGAAACAATGAAATGTGTTATTTGCTGAATTTAATGGAAAAATCTATCACATAATTAGAATTTAATTTCAACAGGCAATTGTTTTTCCAGCTCGCTTTGCTCGCTGGCGACTTTTTACAAATTTTTCCACATTGCTAATTTGCTATGTTTTGCCCCCTCAAAACATTTGGTTTATTACACAACTGGGTTGAATAAATGTGTTGTGTAAAAGCTATATTCTGTATATACCCACGATTTGATTGAAAACTTCCGAGGCTTCCAAATAATGGGCATCGGTATTCATGAGACGATATAATTTGCATGTTTGTTTTGTTTTCAGATACTCACTGAAACTATGACTCTCATAATTAAGACTTCTGCTGATGATGTTTATACTAATAATATCCAATCAAGATTCGTTTATCACTGTCAATTATTGCTATGTTCATTTGTATTGTTCTATACTCGCCTATAAAATAATGAATGTGTCCATCACGAGCGGGAGAAATATTTTTAGTCATTCATCATACTTTAATATTACGATTTTGTTCTTATTATAATTAATTGTGATTTAAAATGTTTTAAAAGTAAAGCTTAATTGACAGGAAAGTAGATTTATACTCACTGTCAATTATTCCTATATGTTCATTTGTATTGTTCTATACTCGCCTATAAAATAATGAATGTGTCCATCACGAGCGGGAGAAATATTTTTAGTCATTCATCATACTTTAATATTACGATTTTGTTCTTATTATAATTAATTGCGATTTAAAATGTTTTGAAAGTAAAGCTTAATTGACAGGAAAGCAGATTTGTATTTTTAAATAATGCACTATGTAGGCCTACAAATACAGCGTGTGTGAAAGAGAGGAAGAGGGGGGGGGGGGAGGGTTGTAGCTAGGATGGTCGAAGGGGGAGCGCGAAAGGGGAGGGGTCGTGGCGTGGACAATGACAAGGGGATGTTGAGATCGTACGTGTGTGTGGGATTGGTGAAGAAGTCAATATTCGAAGCGAATGCATATTTATAGACATGTCTATACTACTACTGATGATGACGGCTGAATAATCTTTCTTTACATGTATATTTTGGCGATTTAAAATTTTTAAAATATTTTCTTGCACCATGAGTGGGAAGATCGAGGTACGTGATTCAATAAATTGCATCAGTTTTCAAGTTACAGAAATTCACGAACAGATTATTAAAATTGAAAAAAAAAAGAGTCAGAAAGATCTTTTTATAGCCCCCATCCAGCGTAAACAACATGAAGAATATTTGAGGTCACGAAACCAGCTGATTCGCATTCATACAACAGGTTAACAGGTCACGCACATGGTACACAGTCATTCCAAGGCGGGAATTCGGGGAAACCCGTTTTCAAGCACAATGATTGGCTCAACCCAGAAAGTGAATACTAATTAGATCACGTGCCATCGGCTTTGGGGCGTCTCGTTCACATTCCAACTCATTTCATAAATATAATCCACTCGCAGTAATTAGGCTAACGAGTTGTAAAGATAACTCTATATATAAAACACAATTCCGATATAAAACATATATAACGACATAAGTGAAATTGAAAAATTCATCCAGCGATATTCAAATTATACTAGCGACTCATGTGGGCGTGGGCAAACGAAATACATATCCTCTAAAACGTTCACACATATCAACTTCAATAATTCGTACTTGAAATGCAGGGGCCGCGGAAAGGTCTTGAAAGTGGGGGGGGGGGCTGACCACCATGCAAAAAACGCAATCAGGGGAGCGTTTCATGTAAGGACCTGTCGGACGTTTTATCCGACAAGTCCCATTTCATCCGACAGTTACCATAGTAACAATGCTTCTTAGCCAATCAACATCAAGAAAAGTTGTCAGGTCTGACAACTTGTCGGACAAAAATGATGATGAAACGGGCCCCCGGTGGTCCTGTTTTTGTACATGGTTTTGGAAAAAAAAAGTGGGGGAGCTGAAGCCCACCCAGCCCCCCCCCCCTGTTTCCGCGGCCCTGAAATGAATATCTGTGAATGAATTGTCAATTCCACTTTGTTGAATGTGTACTTTTATTGAAATCTATTGAATCACGTACCCCTCCCGACCAAGTCCAAGGGTTGATTTTCCACTCGCCATAAAGATTATGCAGCCACAATCACAGTAGACACATCCATAAAAGAATATTAATTTAATTCGCTCCGAACATTGACTTCTTTTCGCCAATCCCCTCCCCCACAAAGTCACAAACATCCCATCATTTTCATTTACATTGCCCACGACCACCTCCCATTATTCTCTTTCTCCTTTACACAAATTAATTTCAAATAATATTTTATTTTAAATCGTAGTTGTTACCGGGAGTTGTTAAGCAATTGTACAACAAATTCATGAAGCATTCACTGTAATGACTAATTGGCAGGCAAAGAGTAATCAGGGCTCGACACTAGCGCCGGTCCGACGGTCCCAGACCGGTAAAAATCACTGTCGGGCCGGTAGATTTTCAGAAATAGCAAGATTTACTGGTCCGACAAGACCAGTAAGAAAATATCATTGTCGGGCCGGTAATTTTTCAAAAAATAGCAAGATTTATGGGTCCGACATAAACAGTAATAAAAACCATTGTTGGGCCAGTAACTTTTCCAGAAATGGTCAAATTCACTAGTCCAACATAAACATAAAAAATATTCCATGACTCAAATTGCAAACCATTTTCCTCCCGTTAAATTTGGTCATTCACACACAGAATACACACAGAATGAATCGCATGCAATTTTTACTAGGGTAACATACAGTGTACATATGGCTAGCCAGCCACACAGCCCACATGGTGAATTTTCTACTGGCTGCACGAACGAAGCTTGGCGAAGCTTGGCAAACCTCTGGCAGAAATCTCTCACAGAACGGTCAAAATTCACATTTCACACTAATGAAAAGCTCTTATAATGTCCATATTTCCAAAAAATTGGGGTAACTGTCATTTGTAAGCAGTAAAAGGAGAAATTTTCACTTCTGTTTTAGTTCAAAGAGATCGGGTTTCTAGTGATATCGTCTGAATACATGATAGCCCCACATATGCATTTGTGTGTGTTGATACACTTGGTTTCTTTCGTAGCTATATCTTACTTGAGCCAAAAAGAAACTGATAATTTATTTATGATAGTTTTAGCTTTCTTCCTCTGTTTTCTTTCTATCTTTCTTTCCTTCTTTCTTTTCAATCTTTCTTTGTTTCTTCCCTCTCTTCTTTATTTTTTTTTGTTACTGTCTTTCTTTTTTAATTATTCTTTGTCTTTCGTTCTTTCATTCTTTCTGTCCTTTTAACATTTTTCTCTATTTCTTTTTTGATTTCTTTTTTTATTTCTTTCTTTTATTCTTGAGTCCATCCATCCTATATTTATCTCTTCTTTCTTTCTTCCTTTCCTTCTTTTTACCCTTTCTTTCCTTCATTCTTTGTTTCTTTCTTCATTCCATCCATCCTTTCTTTACCATTTCTTCCTTCTTTCAGCCCTTTCTCTCTTTCTTTCATTCATTCCTTCCTTTCTGTTCTTTCTTTTTTCCCTTCATTCCATCTATCCTTTTACTTTTTTTTTTTTTTACTGCTTGCTTCCTTTCCTTTCTTCTTTCGTTCTTTTTTTCCCTCATTCCTTCCTTTCTTTGTCTTTCGGTCTTTCTTTTTTTACTTACTTTCATCTATTTTACATTTTCTTTCTTTTTTCTATTGCTTGCTTGCTTGCTTCCTTCTTTCCTTCTATCTATCATTTTACCTTTCTTTATTTCTTCCTTCTTTCAATACTTTCTTTCTTTTTTCCTTCTTTCCATCTCTCCTTTTACCCTTTCTTTCTTTTTTTATTGCTTCTTTCCTTCTTTCTGTCTTTTGTTCTTTCTTTCTATATTGCTTGCTTCATTTCTTTCCTTCTTTCCTTCATTCCTTTATTTCTTCTTTTTCTTTTGTTCTTTCTTTCTTATTTTTGTTCTTTCTTTCCTTCCTTCCTTTCCCTCTTCAGTTCTTTCTTTTTTTCCTTCCTTCACATTTATCCTTTCTTTACCCTTTTTCTTCCTTTCTTTCTTTCTTTCTTTCTTTCTATCTTTTTTCCTTCTTTCCATCTTTCCTTATACCCTTTCTTTCTTATTTTATTGCTTCTTTCCTTTTTTCATTACTTTCTGTCTTTTGTTTTTTCTTTCTTTCCTTTTTTTCTTTTGTTCTTTCTTTCTTTCTTTCTTTTTTCCTTCCTTCACATCTATCCTTTCTTTACCTTTTATTTGTTCTTCCTTCCTTTCTTTTATTATTTCTTCCTTTGTTTCTTTTTGTCTTGCTTTCTTTTTGTCTTTCATTCCTTCATTTTTTTTTTGGGGGGGGGGGTAACAAGAAAGGACAGCAAAATAAACTCACGCCTTTTTTTAATGTTTTCTTTATTTTGGGGACCAGTAGATTTTAGGTTCGGACCAGTAAAAAATGGAAAAACTGGGTATCTACTGGTCCGACATGAATAGGTTGGACCAGTAGAAAAAAAGGGTTAGTGTGGAGCCCTGGAGTAATAAAGAACAATACAAATGAAAATACACTGTACGTATAACTCACATTAAAAAATGAGTCGTAATATGATAAAAAGCGTGAATAAAATTAATAAAGATTATTACTTATGAAAATTATAACAGATTCAATGAATATCTGAAGAAAAAAAAAACATTCAAATCGGTTTTGGATCCCATATAATTTTGGAAGACTCGGATAGATTTTGATGCCATGTGCGATTTGTATTATGTATGTGGCCATGGCGAGCGCTAGTGCAGTGACACAGAACTTGGTAGACACACCGTCGCGAAATTAATCAACACTTTCAAAAGATCGATGTAGAGATCAAGACTTTGGAAATTATGGAGTAAAATTGGAATATAAATGTGAATAATCATTTTGCTGTGAGTAAATGAGTTGGACATTATATCAATCCATTCATGTGGCTGTGGCTTTGTCATTATTAACGTGATCTTTTAATAATTTTCTCAATTCGTTCTACGGCAGTGTCATCAGAAATGCATTCAATGAATTCATGTAGATGTAGCTATAATAAGGCTGGGGCCTGGGACGAGATGAAACTAAATTTCGATCGAATTTTTATATTATTTTTTGACACACTTTACTTTTGACAAAATAAATGACAATATCAACTGAAATTCGTAACATCTAAATTACATTGCCCAACCCAGTAACCCACGGTACCCCTCTCTTCTCACTTTATTTTTGAGCGTATTTTACTACCATTTTAAAGACGTAAATAATGAGAGCAATGCGATACGCAAATGCGAGGTAAACATCTTCGCACTTCCCACATAAGAGAGAGAGAGTTAAATTGGGCCTCGAGTCGAGGTCGTATCGTATACAGCATAGTAGCGAAGCAAAGAAATCCCGGGAAGAAATTAGTCTGCTATGCAGACTCTGAATGGCTCGTGAAGTGGGATCTGCAGCTGGTTTGCGAAGCAAACCAGCCTGAAAGGGCGAGCGAAGCGAGCCATTTCAGAGTCTGCTTCTTCTTTGGAAATCTTGTTCCCACGGTCAAAATAGGTCCCACCCACCCAAAATTTCAGAGAGCTTTCATTGGATAACTTCATCTGTCTGTAAACCAAATTTTATGACCACTGAGGAGTATAGATAATCCCCTACTTCAACCACAGAGCCATGAGCAGGGTTATTATGTAATACCCTCGCTCAGGCCATCAGACAGTGTTTACGTATGACATTCCACTGAGCAGCAGCATGTATGGCCAAAACCTTGCTCCATGGCCCAAAATAGTGGATGGTTTTATCATAGCTCTATATATATATTCTATTCAATTCAATCTTTATTTCGCAAATAGGATAAAAATACAAGGAAACATCAAATAATGTGATTAGATAATAAAAATAAATTGCGTTGCTTCCCATGAAGGTAATAAGAAACATGTGAGGCTCGCCAAAACATAGTAAAAACAAAACAATATTAATACAAAACAGAATATCATATCATTATAGTTAATAGTGTATATAAAAAGGAGAAAAAAAACACGAGTTGAGGGGGGTAGATACGTTACAAGTATGCATTGATATCATGTGTGAGAATTAATAATAATTTACTAGAAAATTTGAATACTGTTTTCTAAAAGAATATATAAATTGTGAATTAGTTATTATTTGGGGAATCTCATTCCATCGTTTGGGACCTACATAACTCAGCTTCGTGACTATAGACCTAATAGACCATAAATGAAATTTATTGGAAGAACGGGTATTATGGTTATGAACTTGATTATTGCATTGAAAAAGATCTGAAAACTACATGGGTAACAACTACCTCTTCTTGAACTTATAGATAAATATTGTGAGTTCTCGCTTATTAAATAAAGGTGCGGATGGTGCTATTAGAATAGGTAATTATTCTTAAACATATCTTTTTAATATTGAGTCCAATTTATATGAGGTTACATTGGTATTGCAATATTTTAAATAAGAGAAAATCATGGAATGGTATAAAGTTATCAGATTTTTATGAAGCAAACTAAGCTTAAGTTTGTAAATTAAACCAGTATTCCTTAAAACATTTATCATATGGTACTTAAAACCCAAAATATCAAACTCAAAAACACCATTCTCATAAAATTCAGAACTTAAAGGAGAATGAAACCCTTGAAACCAGCTGAATCCATATCAAAGAGAAAAATCAAAGAAACATATTGTTGAAAGTTTGAGGAAGATTGAATGAATAATAAGAAAGTTATGAGCATTTGAATATTGAGATCACTAATGCCATGTAGATCCTCCCATTGGCAATGCGACCAAGATCTGTGATGTCACACACGTACAACTCCCTCATTACTTTAGTACTTATTTCACTTATATTCTCACTTTTATAGAGTCTATCACAAGGTGAGGTGTTCTCTTTATGAGAGGACAAGTACAGAGGTTTCACAACAATGATGAATCGTTTGTCATATGATTAGAATGAGCAAAAAGAGATGTTTTGGGGTACATTTTCAGTGTCCAAAAGGGGAGAGTTGTCCAGTTTTGGACACTGAAAATATACCCCAAAACATCTCTTTTTGCTCATTCTAATCATATGACAAACGATTCATCAATGATATAATGTTGTGAAACCTCTGTACTTGTCCTCTCATAAAGAGAACACCTCACCTTGTGATAGGCTCTATAAAAGTGAGAATATAAGTGAAATAAGTACTAAAGTAATGAGGGAGTTGTACGTGTGTGACATCACAGATCTTGGTCGCATTGCCAATGGGAGGATCTACATGGCATTAGTGATCTCAATATTCAAATGCTCATAACTTTCTTATTATTCATTCAATCTTCCTCAAACTTTCAACAATATGTTTCTTTGATTTTTCTCTTTTATATGGATTCAGCTGGGTTCAAGGGTTTCATTCTCCTTTAAATATTAAATATGATAGTTTACAAAATGAAAATCTTAAATTTCACGATTGTAAGTTTGTAAACTATCATACTTTTAATCAAACATGATAGCTATGTTTTATTTTGTTCCTGTTTGGAATTAACTTCTAACCATAGTTTCTTGATTGGACCTTGTATTTGTAGTCACTTCTCGATGCTACTGTATTCAACCTGTTTTACTGTTATGTTAGCTCAGTTTGATATTAATTAGCCTTAATTAGCCTTGTGTAAGTTGTCATGCCCAGCAACATTCGTTCACCTTTGTATTAAAAGTGTTTTTATGCCAGCCATAATGTATGTGATAATCAGGTACTTTCAAACTCAAAAGTATGCTGAATGAAAATGTTGGCAATTTTTTTATATAAACCTAAATCGGATCTATTTGATTTAAATCAGATTTTTTTAAATTTCAATCTGATTTTTTCTAACAAATTTTTTTTTAACAAAGTGCAAACACCCAAAATATAACCCTTCACACTGACATCAATTTTAAAATTATGCATTTCACCACCAAAATTATTCTTAACTATTTCATAATCAAATCCAGTCAAAATATAATTTGTAGAAAATATTAAAGCCATAAAGAAGCTGACATTTTCTGCTGTGTCTAAAGTACATAACTGTCTTGGTACAGCTAATGCTGCAAACATGCAAAGTTGGTGCTCATTTTCAAAGCTCTTGGTATTTAATGAGGATCAGTTTATTTGGAAGAATTCCATGACTCAGAGATTCAAGTTCTCCAAAGAGATATATTTTTTAAATTTTATTTTCAGGTCAAGGATTGAAGATCATACATGTTAAAGAAAACTGCATTTATCTTTTGTTTGTTTCAACCCCAAGTTGTTCTTTGAGCCACAGTTGGAACGACTGTTTCAAAGCATTGGCTTTCAAAGCTTTGACCGACTGCATTTATTTTTGTTTGTATCAACCTTAAAGGAATGGACCGGGCTGAAAATATTCAGATCTAAATAAATAGAGTAAAATGATGAAAATTTCACCAAAATTGGATGACAAATAACAAAGTTATTGTATTTTAAAGTTTATCAGTATTTTGTGAAAACAGTTATATTTACATCGTCATGAATGTTCATTTGGTGGGTTGATGATGTCACATCCCCTCTTTCCTTTTTCTTATAACATGAAATCATAATTGTTTCATTTTTTTTTATACATGTGTAAATAATGTGTCTCCATTATGATGAAATAAGTTGCGGCAATAAATAACTAATGTACTTAATTAGTTGCCAATTCAATTGTTTTTAGTTCTTGGTAAATTCCTTTTTAATAAACCTAATTTCACATAATCATAATCAAAAGAACAAGTGGAGATATGCCATCATAAGCCCAACTAACGGATATTCATGAAGACATGCCTAGAAATGTTTTACCGGAATAATCGAAAAGAAATCTTTAAAATTCAATAACTTTGTTATTTGTTATCCGATTTTGATCAAATTTCAGTATTTTACTCTGTGAATTTTACTTTATTTATTGATACATGTATCATAATTTCTCCAGCCTGGACAATTCCTTTAAGTTCTTCTTTGAGCCATAGTTGGAACTATTTGACTGTTTCAAAGCATTGGCTTGCAAAGTTTTGACAAACTTGCAAGTTGATTTAAATGATTTCGTTTACAATAAACTGGAAAACTAGTATTTTAGCAGCAGTCTTGCTAAAATAAGAAAACGGGTTCCCTTATACTACTGTGTCGGCCTATTTATTTGAATACAGGAACATGTAAAGGAATAGAAATGTTAAAATATCGGTGTATTGGGTAAGCAGGGACGTTGCCGATTTTTACTTTTATTGTACTCAATTCAAAATATTCACTTAAAAATGTACAAACATAAATCATTTTGGCAAAGGGCACTAAAATGTATAGTTGTTATGATTTAGTCATGTTAGTGCCCTTTGCCAAGAACATTCATACATATTTTAAAATAAATGTACATGTACTTAATTACTGAACCTTTTTCAGTGAACTGGCTGAATGAAGCACAATCCTACTCAGAATGTCTGAACAGGCTTTTTCTAGTATAGGATCCATGGTTATAACCCATCCTGGCAAAAATCTATCATGTTGAGATTCAGCCTAATAAGTTCAGAGTTCCTTTACTTTCTTGAAAACTGCCCTCTAAAACACTTTTGAATTTTGACATAAAGAAACAAGAAATTTGTTTTACTATTAACAAAGTCTACTCATACATACAAGTTGAGTAGGGGTCGCATATAATGTAGGCTACATGTTCATCTTTGGTTTTGCAAGATTGACTTGATTTCATTGATTTGATTTCAATTGTTCTGAGTAGATATGAAGGATTTATTCCTGTTCTCATGATATAAAGTTGGTAAAATCTTTTTCTTTTTAATTTAAAAAGTAAAACTGCCACAAACAATAAAAAATCCCAAATAATTTGTACATGTTTCAATGGAAATGATTTAAAGGAAAAGTCATGCACCCCAACAAAAAGCTGCTTTGAATAGTAAGAGAAAATCAGACAAGCATAACACTGAAAATTTCATCAAAATCCGATCTAAAAGAAGAAAGTAATGACGATTAAAATTTTTGCTTAATTTCACAAAACCGTGGTTATATGCAAATCCTTGTCGGTATGCAAATTATGGCGATGACATCACTCATTTTTTTGTTGTATTTTATTATGTGAAATATGAAATATTTTTATGAAAAAAAAATCATTCCTCCCTGACCATGTGGGATTACATTGTTTTAACATTTAGTAGTTCAAACAAGAGGGTCCTATTTGTTGAATTCGTAAAAATTGAAATGTTGTATAATTCAAACAGTAAAAATGCAAAAGCAATAGTGAGTGAGTGACATCATCGACTCTCTAATTTTCATATCACTGAATTGTCATTATAACTGGGGGCCGTTTCATAAAGCTGTTCACAAGTTAAGAGCGACTTAAAGAACGACTGGTGAACACTTCTTACGCGATAAACCATCGCCAATGTATATACAATTTACCACAAGAAAGGATCTCAAATCGTTCTTAAAGTCGCTCTTAACTTACGAACAGCTTTATAAAACACCCATCTGTTTTGTGAAAAATAAGCGAAACTTTAAAATGTTATCATAAACTATTTTACATCCGATTTTGATGTAGTTTCCAGCGTTATTCTTGTTTGATTTTTCTCTATGTTTATTCAATTAAACTCTTTTTTTCTGGGGTGGATATGACCTTTAAATCAATGATTTGAAAAAAATGATCACAGTGATTTAAATCGCGATTTAAATCGCGATTAAAATCAACGTGATTTAAATCAGCCAATCCTGCTGAATGAACTGAATATGAAAACAATTAGCTTTGTCAACACATGCAATGTCGATGCCAAAGATGTGAAAGTTGCATATTGGTATGCCCGGGAGCTATATGCCTTGATGCTTTACTCATTAGTGCAAACTGCTTACATGTACTATGCCCCATTGCTTTGAAGGATAATTATTTTGTTTCAAAATATTAATTTGTTGGATTTGAATTGTGGAAAGTAGGTAATTTGTTGTTGTTGTCTGTTAAATATGTGCTTACCAGTTATATTGGCTGTAGTGCACTAGCGTACCTACGGGGGGGGGGGGCAATCTGCCCCCCCCCCTGACGAGCCACAACCCATACAAAAGACATATCCCTGCCCCCCCCCTGACGAGCTTGAAAGACCTTTATTGCCCCCCCCTGACAAACTTGAAGGCCTTTTTTTTTTTGCATGTCAATATTTTTTCTGGTACGAAAACCTTTATTTTCGATTGAGGACCTTTTCTTTCTTTTTTTTTTGCTTGTCAAATTTTTTGGCGGGCAAATTTTCCCCTCCTGTGGAAAATCCTAGGTACGCCACTGCTGTAGTGTATGCTACTTCTTCTAAAAAAAAATGCATTTCATAGGCGGATCCAGGGTGGGCCCGAGGTGTCCGGTGTGATGATGAACAGTGTATATTTCAGGGGCCGTGGAAATGGTTTTCAAAGTAGGGGGGGGGGGGCTGATGACGCAAAAAATCACAATCATATGGTCATTTTTACGATTATGTACACGGCTTTGAAAGTGGGGTCACCCCCCCCCCGCTTCCGCGGCCCCTGTATTTCATGTGCAATGGGGATGTCTGAATCTCATCTGTAAATGAAATATATATAATTTATCTTTACATTCACAATAGGCTTAATGAAGAAGGAAACATTGAAGTCGAAAGAATAGAATTATAAAGAAAATGTGAAACTAAATGCTAATGGCAGGGCAAACAAAACTTAATTTATTAAGATGTAAGAAGAAGGAACGGAAAAGAAGAAAAGAGAGAAAGAGAAAGAAAAGATAACAAGAAGGAAAGGAAGGGGAAGAAATAAAGAGGGTATAAGAAAGACCGGAGAACAAGTCATATCTTATGTGAGTAGTACATAAGGTTAATGTTGCACGCTAAAATTTCATATAATTTCTTATTTTGTACTTTAGAAAACGGTTTGGTTCATTAAAGGTCAAGTCTACCTCAGAAAAATGTTGATTTGAATCAATAGAGAAAGATCAGACAAGCACAATGCTGAAAATTTCATCAAAATCGGATGTAAAATAAGAAAGTTATGACATTTCCAAGTTTCGCTTATTTTTAACAAAATAGTTATATGAACGAGCCAGTTACATCCAAATGAGAGAGTCGATGATGTCACTCACTCAATATTTCTTTTGTTTTTTATTGTTTGAATTACACAATATTTCAATTTTTACGAATTTGATGATTAGGACCTCTTTGCCTGAAGCATAAAATGTTAAACGTGTTCAGGGAGGAATGAAACTTCATTTCACCATGACAATGACAAGAAAATAAAAATATTTCACATTTCATATAATAAAATACAAAAGAAATAGTGAGTGAGTGATGTCATCAGTTCCCTCATTTGCATACCGACCGAGATGTGCATATCAAACTGTTTTGTGAAATGAAGCGAAACTTTTAAATGTCATAACTTTCTTATTTTACATCCGATTTTGATGAAATTTTCAGTGTTATGCTTGTTGAATTTTTCTCTTTTTATTCAAATCAAGTTTTGTTGGGGTGGACTTGTCCTTTAATCAATCAGTTCCATTATATTGTAGAAATGATAAAGATACACGTAGGATGATAAATAACATTAAAAAAAACAGGACATTGGAGGAAAGGAAGAAGAATGAGAGAGCAAATGAAATAAAAATGAAAATAAAATTAGAAAAAATAAGAAAGGAGGAGGAAGGGAAAGAATGAAAGAAAGAAAGAGAGAGAGAGAGAAAGAGATAAAAATGAAAAAAAAAAGGAAGGAAAAAATGAAAGAAAGAAAAAGGAAGAAAGGAAAGGAAAGAAAGGAAGATATAAAGAGAAAAAGAAGAGAGAAAAAAGAAAGAAAACAAAAGAGAAGAAAAGAGGAAAAGAAAAAAAAATCAAGAAGAATGAAAAGAGGAAAAAAGAAAAAAAGGAAAGAAAGGAAGAGAAAGAGAGAAAAAGACAAGGTTTATTCCATGTCACTTATAAAAGACCCGGGGGGTGATCAGGGCATCTTCTACACATTCATATACTGTATTAGTTCCATACACGTTCCTTGCTGTAACAAAAATGTTTCAAAACATGCCCTATGCTATTATAACCAGGAGCTATTACAGACTTTGGTATCATCATGGACCTATCATCCAAACCATTCCATCTCCTGACTACTCAAGTACATTCATATATGTATCTATGCATGTATATGGATCCTATGTGTATGTAGCAAGCCCCAAAAGTGAAAGAGGAGTATACCCTATTTGTTTAAATTCCACAAGATAAGAAATGGTCAGAACAGCTGGATCCTAATCCCTCTCTTGCCCCTACTTCCACAAATCTGCTGTCAATCATGGTATCTACTGGCAACGGAGGGTTTCAGCAAGCTCCGCCTTGTGTACACGTTTCGTGTACATTGGTCAAACATGTTGTAGACCCAGATCTGCAGGCTCTAGTAGACCTAGTCTGCTATGCAGACTCCTTGAATCAGCTGTGATACACACACTGCAGATGTGGGTCTACAGTTGTAGACTAGGAAGAAATCGTGGAAGAAATAATCGACAAGTTTATTTTAGGATCTGAAAAGCAGATTGTTTTTATTTAAATATATTATTCAGTTTTTTTGTGTGGATCTAGGCCTGTTTTACAGTTGTCGGCCACGGTTGTCGGGGAAGTTCACGGTTGGCGGATTTGCCCTGAAAATTTTCAGGGTCGTCGGCGCCCGCCAACCGTGACGCGTGGTAGCGAGAACACCAAATGATAGTAGACGAGTTGGCAATTGGACGAATTGGTATCGGACGAAATGAAAATAAACCCTTTGGCCTGTATTTTCAAATGAGGATTCAGTTGTACCATGGTACAAAACCATGGACTATGCAGATTTTGTGTGTCATGATTGCACTCATTTCATCACGTACACTAATAAGAGTCCAATTATTTATGTACGATTTTGGCGAAGAGCACTAAATTCATGTTTGAATGAAATACAAGAAATTGGTATGGTTTTGTACCATTGTACAATTTAAACTAAGTTTTGCAGTAGTTAGTTGTTAAGAAATAGGGCTATGCACACATACATTTCATTTTCAGTTTGCAGGAATATTTTGTGCAATGTTTATAAGCAAAAAGAATATGCATAATTCTATGTTTCATAATGTATTGCCTATACATGTACATGTAGTTCCCAGTCAGAATTTTAAAATTAGTAGTGTATTATACTACATACGTAGTAATACACTGTGCAAAACGTAGTGTACTGTAGTGTACTTAAATAATATTACAGAGATGCCAACCCTCCCGATGAAATCGGGAGGCTCCCGAAAATTCATCCCAACTCCCGCCCTTACGATTACCATCCTTATCCTCCCGAAATTATGATTTTTTTTGCATTGATCAAATCAAGGAGCTTCCTTGGAAGTACATGTATCGTCTGCTGACTTAAGCATGTAGTAACTCCATTATGTTTCGCTGCTACTAAATTCTGTGTGAAAGGCAGACAAATAAGGAGCAGCGAAAAGCTGGTGCATGTGATATGCCCAACGGGAATCCACTGTGCACCAGGCCGGTAGGCCCGGCTAGCTTCGGCGTGTGCGCTCGCGGCCGCTGGATTTGTCGAGTCGTGCGATGGAATATCGGTGTGTGATTTTGGCGTATTGATGGGTTGATATTGACACGAAATGGCGGAAAATCAACAAAAAAAAGACCAAGAAATGGTCTCAGAAGTATAAGACTGAATACAGTCTCCAGTACCCGTGTATTCGGAAGTCGGAAAGAGGAATCTACCATGCATTTTGCACAATTTGCAGCGTGGACATTAAAGTTGAGCACGGAGGTCGTGATGATATTCGGAAGCACGTAGGGAGCAAACGGCATACGGACATTGCGAAGACGAGATCTTCGAGCTCCACTAGTACCCTGTTGACTTATTTCACCAAGCAAGGGACCAGCGAGGAGGAAGACGTTACCCGCGCTTTAATAATAATAAAGAGGATAATTCCTCATTATTATAGTTGAACAGGTACTTTTCTTCTATTGTCCCCTCATTTTTTTTACATGTAAAATGCATATTTGATATTTTTATTTTTATGTCAAAAAAGTGGGAACAATGTTTTTTTAAAAACATGTGAAATGCTCCAAAATAAGGGTCAGATTGCACCAGAGAGCATCTAGAAACCCAGAGCTTCCAGGGCCCTAAGGCGGGCCCTCGACCCCGGCCGCAAGGGTCGAGCGCTCCGCGCTCGAGATACGCGCACATAATTTGGTGTCAGTTGCAAATCCTCCCTAATTCTGATTTCCAAAAGTTGGCATCTCTGTAATAATATACCCATGTCTAGAAGCTGAGTTTGAATTTTAATAAAGGAAAATGATAGGAAGGTCATGAATCATGTAGATTTGATTATGAAATGAACATGCATGTGTGCATCCCTATCAAACTGGATGATTTAAATGCTTGTGCCTCAGGTGCAAACTGTGTTTTCACAGACCCATTTATTGCCTGAGATGCAAAATGTTCTGTATTGCGGGCCTGGGGGGTGGGGGGAGGGCCACTTCCATTGACGAGTGGATACCACGCGTGACCAAAGAAACACATAAAAAGGTTCTCTTTTTCAAGATCTTGCATGTTAATAAGGGTGTCAAAAACACTAAATTAATGAAAAAATTGTATATATTTCACTAGGAAAGCTATGTGTTTACGGTCCAATTTGCGAGGGTATAAAAAGACTGAAATATTTTAATTATAATGGATGTACTTTTTACACCAACACTACGTGTTTAGGGTCCTGTGGGAGATGGGGCGGTACAGTACCCAGGCCTAATACTTTTAAATGCTGACATACATGATCACATCCATGACAAGCAATTCTGTTCACTAATACTATCTACATGCATCGATGTATATGTACTGACTTCACTGATCATCCATCTAGATCTCAAAGTTCATATTATTATATTAGTCTTTATGTGCAAGTACAAGCCTGCTCAATAATACATGTCTTTAATAATATAATTTCTATACAATACTTGTTTGTACATGCACAGATCTAGGAGAATAGATTGTTTTAAAGTTTAAAGACATGTCTGATCAGACTATGTAGGCTACTGTATGTCTGATCAGACTATCAGTAAGTGATGTTAGTTATCAATGTATTTTTTTACCTTTTTAAAGTATTCATAAAAGTTCATCATGAAATATCTGGAATTGATTAACGTGATATTTCTTCCCATCTTCATGGAATCAAGTCAAGTCAAATAAAAAGTTAATTGCAAACTTAGATATTATTAAAGTTGTTTGTTTGTTTCTATGATGTAATTGTATTACAAATGTGCATGCATTACAAATACTAGAAAAGCTAGTAGGTCCATGGTTAAACTATCGCTGTACTTGTTTAGGGGGTCAAAGTAATAATAATAATAATAATACTAGGCATTTATATAGCGCCATCTACATGTATGTAGAAAAATTCTATTCCAAGGCGCGTTATTATTACTATTACCCCGGCTTTAGCTCGAGCTGCCTTTCAGCGCTCATGCATTTAAAGGGGAATCCAACCCAAATAAAAACTTGTTTTCAGAGGAAAAAGAAAAATCAGACAAGTTGATAGGCGAAAGTTTAAAAAATATCGGACAAATAATAAGAAATTTAGGAATTTTTAAAAGTTGTCAAAATTGGCAATCACTACACACATGGAGACTTCAAATTGGCCGCATATGTGATAGCATAGTGACGTCAGGCAAGGAATACTCTTCTATGTACTCCGATATATAAAATGACTAAAATGTCATTTTTTCAAAAGTTTTATTTTAATTTTTTTTTTTTCATGAGGACATAAAACAATATGCTACCTGGGTTACATTTTGACTACTGCCCCAGAGGAATGGGTACTTAGGAGAAAACCACAAATCCCTGATAATGTACATGGAAAAGTTGTCCTTGCCCCTTGTCAAAATTGTACCCCTTTCATAAACCCAATAAAACACAATTATGCGGCTAATAGCAGCATAATTTGGTCGTAAAATCAGAGGAGGACAAGAGTTATCCGCATTATTCTGATGCTGCTATTATCCGCATAAATAGCGGCATCGGGACAAGATTTTGAGTTTATGAACGTATTTTCAAATAATGCGGATAATTGCCATGGTGCGGTCACAAGTTCACCCTTTTCCAACACAACCGCATTGGAGGGGGCGTGTCCAGTTGTCATGACGATTATCCGCCTTTTTCAGGACGGGCGCTCGTAAAAATAATTTATGGAGTTTGTGAACGCAATTTTTATTGAATTATCCGCATTACTCTTAGGCGGCTAATTGGAGGACATGTTTTATTGGGTTTATGAAAGGGGTATAAGATGTAAAATAAGAAAGTTATGACATTTTAAAGTTTTGCTTAATTTCACATTATACATGTAGTTATATCATATATGCACATCCCGGTCAGTATGCACATGAGGGAACTGATGACATCACTCACTCACTTTTTCTTTTGTATTTTATTATGAGAAATATGAAATATTCTAATTTTCTCCTCATTGTTCTGTGAAACAAAGTTTTATTTCTCACTGAACATGTGGAATTACCATTGTTTAACATTATATGGTTCAGTTGAGTTGGTCCTTATTGTCAGTCAAATCTGTAAAAATTGAAATATTGTATAATTCAAACAATAAAAAAAAAGAAATAGTGAGTGAGGGACATCATCAATTCTTTCATTTGCATGTAAATTGTGCATATAACTGTTTTGCGAAAAATAAGTGAAACTTTAAAATGTCTTAACTTTCTTATTTTACATCCGATTTTGGTGAAATTTTCAACATTATTATGCTTGTCTGATTTTTTTCTCTTTTAATTCAAATCAACATTTTAATGAGGTGGACTTGACCTTTAATGTAGCCATAACTTTCTCATTGCTTGTCCGATTTCTTTCAAACTTTCACCATTCTGTTTTATTTATTTTTCTCCTTTCCGACACAAAATTTTATGCCAAAGGCTGGATTCCCCTTTAAGGAATTAATCCTGCTGGGTACCCATTCACCACACCTGGGTTGAGTGAAGCACAATGTGGATAAATTTCTTGCTGAATGAAATCACGCCATGGCACTAGCGTACCTAAGGGTAGGCACACTGCCCCCCCTGACGAGTCACAACTCATGCAGGGGACGTATCCCTGCCCCCCCTGACGAGTCACAACTGATACAGGGGACGTGCCCCCCTTTTGAGAAGCGAAATTAATAATTTGTAATGTAAAAATGCAATAAAAACAGATGTGTACCCCTCTTTGAAGACCTGAAGACCTTTTTTTTTTTTTTTGCTTGTCAAATTTTTTTGTGGTAAGAAATCCTTTATTTGTGGTTGAAGACCTTTTTTTTTTTTTTTTTTGCTTGTCAAATTTTTTGCGGACGTTATATCCTCCAAAAATTTGCCCCCCTTCTGGAAAATCCTAGGTACACCAGTGCGCCATGGATAGCATTTGAACCCACGATCCCCTGTTTCAAAGTCAGAAGACTAATCCACTGGTCCACAAAGTTCCTAAGGAATACTTGTCTGTGCTCACTGTTTTGTTACACGCCAACACTAGTTAAAGGGTGCATTTTTAGAACATGGAAAATACTTGTTTAGGGTGCTTTTCGAAACACCATGGTCATGTGTGGTATCCACTCGTCAATATAGAAGTGCCCCCCCACCCGCATTGCGGGTCAGTATTTTCTTCACTTTGTTGTTTTTTCATGGCCAGAATTTTCCATGTGCACTGTACATACATGTCATGTACATATGTTTACTGTAAGTCTGCAAACTCCGTAGGCCTACATGTACATGTATCTTGAAACTATTTTGTAATAATTTTCAGACCAAAGTGTGATACATGTAGCACTAGTGGCAATGAAATATGAACAAATGAAGGTGCGAGTCTATTAAAAAGTAATAGAATTCAAGATTGTCCATCAGATGAATTTTACATTAAGTGTTTTCCAAGTGATGTTCTTTCAAATTGTGGATCGTATTGAGTAAATCTATACTTCTTATATTGGAGGATGATGATGAGTGGGCGGATATTTCTTTGATGAAAAATGGAACGTCTTTCTAGTACAATCTCTCTCTCTCTCCTCCATCGTGGATAATTCTCTGTAACCATGTCTCATTTTCTTTCTCTGTTTTGTGATCTCCCCTTAATTAAAATGAGCTTGCATCCATTGCCCATCTTCATACTCTCTCTGGCCTAGTTAGATTTTCAAAGGTCAGTTGCTTTGGCCTAAAGTGAAGAATAGAGCAAAACTGGATTTGTATTTCAATATTGGTTTTGGTGCACATGTACATACTCGTGTGTACGTGTACATTTTAGCTCTACCAGTCTCCCTTTGTTGTATCATTACCTACATGTAGCTTGACGAGTTGAATTAAAAAACTAATCTAATGGAAAGAGTATGTATTTATTTAAATTTGTAGTTTTGTGCCTTACTTTGCGACATTACAGGGTGTACAGACTATATTGTATAACTTCGGCTGAGTTCACATAGAAGTATACGGTATTCGCTTAAAATTCGCTATTTCACTATACACTATACAGGCATAGCGGGTCACATTTAGGTGGCACACGTGTCCTATACTTTAATATTCTTTGGCTCCGTCAAAATGGATACTTCAGACAAAAAAGATTTGGCTCTTCTCTCATTTCAAATGGGGAAAATTAAAAGAAATGAATGCCATCATTAAATATATGAAATCATTTTCGTGATTTTTTTTTTTATTCATGTAAGCATTTTTCTCTTCCTGAAGTAACTTGTGTTTCAAAAAAAAAAAAAAAAAACACTTTCTCAATAATTTATTGATATTCGAGAATAAATTTGTTTCGGAATATAAACTTCAAGCAGAGAAATTACCTCTGTAAATTATTTAACTTCTGTTCAATACAAGTGTTAATAACCAGTATTTACTATTATGTGGATAGGTGATCAAGATGGGGTTATTTGAGTCATAGTCTTATGATTTTACACATCAAATACTAAAATTTTATTTATTTCATTTATTTATTTATTCATTCATTCATTCATTTATTTAGTTAGTTAGTAATTTTCAAATTATTATAAGAATAATTACTGGTAAATGATTAGATATGATTCAACCATGTCAAATACACAAAACATGGCTGAATTATAGGGCATGTTACGTACGTAACGTAATAAGGGTGTCAAAAACACTAAAATAATGAAAAAAGGGTATCTATTTCGCTCGGAAAGCTACGTGTTAAGGGTCAAATTTGCGAGGGTATACAAGACAAAAATGGTTAAAGGATGTATTTTTTGTCCCAGCAGTCAACACTACGTGTTAAGAGTCCGATTTGCGCGAGGTGTTGGAGGTGGGGCTGTACTAATTATGATGTAGGTAAAGGTAAAACCGACGTCCGTGACATATCGCTGTACTTGTTTAGGGGTTCAATTCAGGGAATACTTGCCAAGGGTATTGTTTTGTTTCCAATACTTGTTAAGGGTGGGGTTTCACACGCCAATACTTGTTAAGGGGTGCATTGTCAGAATATGGAAAATACGTGTTTAGGGTGCTTTTCGAGACCCCAGGTCGTGTATGGTATCCACTCGTCAATGTAAGTGGCCCCCCCCCCCCCCCCCCGGGTTCAACCATTCTGATCTTGAGTCCTCAATCATTTCATGGTCAAAAAGAAAGAAAAATGAGGAGCTCTCATAAATCACGCAAAATATGCATGAGATATTGTTCTTTCAGTAAAAAAAAATGAGCAGGACATCTGACATTGTAAGTGCTGGATAAGTTAAATATGATGGCATGTGCTATGAAATTGCAATAAAATGATATCCAAGAAACTATTTTACATGTATTTGTAATATGCCTTATTTCACCACGGCGCACCATCTGCCACATCCAAACTGGATGGTATATGCTGCACGAAAATCTATCAAGTTCGATTCCCACTAAACTATACTATACTATGCTATGCTATACTATACTTTACTATACTATACGCAGCTATACAGCATTTCCGAATAGTATCCTCTGATGTGAACAGGTATTAGGTAATCCAAGAGTTTGATTCAAGCTATTCGCGTGACCTTCGAAAGCATACATTGTAAACCGAATAGTATGCCTCTATGTGAACTTGTCATTTTATTCCAATACAACCTCTTTCAGATTAAAATTTTTTTTTTTTTATGCATGCACCAAGTGCTGAGTTAAAATCAACAAACTACATGTACTGGTAAAACTTGCTTCTATAGTTCTGCACTCGGGTACATTTTGTGTCTTGGTTTTGTCAGAAGTCAGAGGATGATGAGATCAAAACCTTTCGGCTGTGTATTGTATTAAGATTAAGATGAAAATTTGTCTGATGGTAGAAATCTATGGTAGTAATCTATGGCATTTGCATTGCTAAATTCCACAAAATGTAGTTATTTTATTTTATATGAATGAATTATACTAATTTACATATGCATGAAATAAAAAAGTTTTCTACATGTAGGGGAGAGTTGGGTAAATAAGGCCGCCTGTTAGTTTTTACCTCTCTGCTCAAGAATGGTAGGGTCAAATGGATTATTGTTTGTGTAGTATTAATTAGGTGGTCTGTCTTTGACAGATTACCTCTTAATTTTGTCAGAATTTTCTTTATTTATTCATTTTTTTTTTTTTTCCCGCACCTATGTTTATCGCCAACTTTTCTCCAAATCGGCTGTATCAATTTCGCTGAATCTTTCATCATTTATAAAGTCTTATCATAGAGACGCATGACGAATTAAAATCTATTTAAATGTTCACGTTGCTGGCTTTCCATAGTTGTAGTTGATCTGATCAATTGTAACTCTTTGTAAGACAGGGTCCAGGACTCCAGGGAGGTGTTTCACTTTCACAAAGAGTTAATAAGTCATTACGGTATTATATGCTACTTTGTCAGGCCGTTCAGACTGTCACCCGGGGGAAGGGGGAGAGAAATCTTATCTCTTTATGACCGACCGTCCATTCATCCCCCGGTGTCCGGGAGATTGGCACCGGGGGATGAGTGGGCTAGGTCATCGGCATGGTTACGTAAGGCGCGCCCGCACATGATAACGCGGGAAATGCAATTACTTGCAGCTAGCCGAGCACTATATAGCACAGTACTAGAGCGGAAGCAATTCTCTTGACACCACATTTTGCGCATGCGCACTTAGTTTAAAACAGGTGCGCGATCTCGGATTATGAGCCAAGGTCGATCTTCCTTATAAAAACCCGGGGGATAGAACCGGGAGACGGGGGACAATCCTCCAGACCATCCAAACTGTCGATTTTCCGGGGGGATGTCCCGGGTAACAGGGTACAGTCTGAACAGGGTGTAAGTCGCACCTAAGTCTTTATGAACCCCCCCACCCCCCTCCCAACCAGACTTTGATATATATGGAAGCTATCTTTTCCAAAGCTAACATGTTCATAGGGAAGGTTTAGCTCTAGGTTATTTTGTCAAGCGAAGGCTTTCTCAGTATTTCTGCTCAGATGAATAGGTGTTTCTGGAGATTGTGAAAAGATCTCTGGATGTCTATATGATACAATTATGGCACGCTCATAGGGAAACAATTAAATATATGTTTCACTTGAAAAAAATATGTTTCTCTTCCACTAAACCATTTCACTCAAAGAAATTTATATTTCACTTATCAAAAAAATATGTTTCACTTAAGAAAAAAATATATATTTCACTTTTCAAAAAAAATATATTTCACTTTTCAAAAAAATATATTTCACTTTTCAAAAAAATATATTTAACTTTTCAAAAAAAATATATTTCACTTTTCAAAAAAATATATTTCACTTTTCAAAAAATAATATATTTCACTTTTCAAAAAAATATATTTCACTTTTCAAAAAAAATATATTTCACTTTTCAAAAAAATATATTTCACTTTTCAAAAAAAATATATTTCTCTTTTCAAAAAAATATATTTCACTTTTCCAAAAAAATATATTTCACTTTTGAAAAAAATATATTTCACTTTTCAACAAATTTTTTTTTAATTTTGAGAGAAAACAAATCCTTTCACTTTTGTTGGATAACACATGCGGCTGCCGTATTCGACCGTACGTAGAATTCATCTATCTACCTACATGATATATCTATCTATCTATCTATCACTCTGCCTAATATATATCTATCTGTTTAAATATGTCTATCTATCCATCTATCTGTCTGTCTGTTTATCTATCTATCTCTCAAATTATTTATTTTTCTATCTATCTGTCTAATAATTATCTGATTAAATATGTCTGTCTATCTATCTACGAATCTATCTATCTGTCTGTCTGTCTCTTTATCTATATATCTATCTAATATTTTTTAATATGTCTGTATATCTGTTTATTTATCAATCAATCAATCTATCTATCTATCTATCTTATGATTTATCTGTCTTTTTATCTATCTGCCTATTTATCTTTATCTATCTATCTTATGTCTATCTGTTCAAAGTATGTATGTCTATCTGTATGTCTACCTTTCATCTTTCAATCTAATATCTATTGATCTGTTCAAATAATCATGTATGTTTATTTGACTGTTTATCTATTTAATATATATCTATTAAATATGTTTAATATGTTATTCTATCTGTCTATCTATCAATAAATATATCGATCTATTTTCTCTCTATCTATACATCTATCCATCTATTTATCTATCTGTGTATGTACCTATGTATCTATCTGTCTCTGAATCAGGGGCGGAAATCTCTCCCAAAAGGTAGGGGGGACACAGTGGCGGATCCAGCCTTCGCCAATAGGGGGGGCGGAAATTTGTTTCAGCCATATTTTCCCCGATCGGCAGCTCGAAGAAGATTTTTGTTTGTTTCTTTGAAGGGGCAGTCCTCCTTAGACACTTCTTAGCTTTATTCTTATAAATTAATATATAGTATCATAATCCTTATTTATATGATGCAAGCGCGAAGCGCGAGCTAATTTTTTGGAAATTTTATGTATTTTTTCCTTAAATTTGAACATTCTGGGCAATGTTTGTTATCCTGAAAAAGATGTGTATGCAACTTAATAATTACTACAAGCGCAAAGCGCGAGCAGAAATAAACTGATGGAAAAGATACCTGTTAAAGTAGCATTTAACAATCAAATAATGCGAGCGAAGCGCGAGCTAATTTTTTTTTGACATTTTCACCTAAAGAATTGAAACTCAAGCAGAATAGGTATATAAGTAAACAATTGATGCGAGCGCGAAGCGCGAGCGTAAAATTTCGAGATTTAGTCCTATAATATTTACTGAACGAGACACTCTACTCATGTTTTGTAAATCATGAAAAGGATGAGTGAGTAATAATAATGCGAGCGCAAAGCGCGAGCAGAAAATTTTTATATACGTTTTGAACTGGTACCTGTTGAAAAGGTAACTGTTAAGGACTGCTTGCACTTAGCCATGAAGGCGTTACATATTTCAACAATCAATAAATGCGAGCACGAAGCGCAAGCTGAAAAAAAAACGAGATTTAGACCTAAAAATGGGCCACTCTGTTCATGATGTACAAAAGGATGAGTAATATTGGGTCTTCCCACATTAATAATGCGAGCACAAAGCGCGAGCAGAAATATTTTGATATTGTGATCTGAAACTGGATAATGATTTAAATAGAGAACAAGTTGAGTATCTGAATAAACATGCGCGCGTGTGTTTCATAAATTATTTAGACCTATAAATCTAAGCATTCTATATACATAATATCTATATCTATAATCATGTAAATCATGAAACTTTGATACTCCGATCTGAAAAAAGAGTCAATTTCAGCTTTATATTTCAAGCACTTTGTAGAAAAATTGTAAGGCAAGCAGCAAATGTTAATATTCAGACCATAAAACTGACATTTTTACAGAGCACTTTTTAAAAATCAATTTGTAAATCACACAAAATAATGAAAGTTCGATTTCCAAGGTGAAATATGTTTTGTATATTGACTTCCAAACTTGACATTCGAGCTCCATATTGAACAAGATATGTAAATCACCTAACAGGCAATGCGAGCGCGAAGCGAGAGCTAAAATGTTATATATAGTGGCACGAAAGATTCTTTTTATTTTCCAAGTCTTCCCCTCATCTTGTTTTATGCACTCGTCGTCCTTTTCATTTTCTCCTCTCTTTTCCCTCTTTTATTCCTTCTTTCTTTCCGTTTTTTTTCTTTTTTTTGCTCCGCCAAGAGGGGGAGGGGGGGCGGGCCCCTCGGCCCCCTGGTCCGCCTACGGGGACAAGGGGCGGGAACATTTGACAAGCAAAAAAAAAGGTTATCCCAAAAGTAAGGTCATCTTGTCCCAACTCGTCCCCAAATACATGTTTTATTTCGATTTAGAATGATGTATTTCTTACCATCATAAAAGACCAAAAATAGTAGGGGGGACATTTGATATTGTGTCCCCCCTACTATTTTGAGTAGGGGGGGACACGTCCCCCTGTCCCCCCTGGGATTTCCGCCCATGCTCTGAATCTATGTTTAGATCAAATATATCATAATCACCGTTATCATCATCATCATATTTGCCATCAATCATTATCAGCATCATCCTCCTCATCATCGTATATTTTTTCGTCAATCAATATCTATCTAATGTCTGTCTATCTATCTAATACCTATTTATCTGTTATATATATATATATCTATCTATTAATATATATCTATCTTCTATTAATCTATCCACCTATCATTTATCCCTCCATCCATCCATCTATTTATCTATCTTTCTTATATGTATCTGTTTAAATATGT
This sequence comes from Lytechinus pictus, assembly GCF_037042905.1. Classification (NCBI taxonomy): domain Eukaryota; kingdom Metazoa; phylum Echinodermata; class Echinoidea; order Temnopleuroida; family Toxopneustidae; genus Lytechinus; species Lytechinus pictus. The sequence continues at coordinate 4,872,879 of NC_087245.1, read as the reverse complement.
ATGTCTATCTGTCTGTCTATTTATCTTTCATACTTATATCCACTCATTTGTTTAAATAATTATGTCTGTTTATCTATTTATCTACGACAGGCCACCTAATTCGTCCGCACGACTAGTTTCACTTGTTATTTTAAATCTGAGAGAAAACAAATCCTTTCACTTTTGTTGGATAACACATACGACGGCTGCCGTATTAGACCGTACGTAAAGTTCATTCCTCACGTAAAATCCATTCCTCTCGAAAAACATTTCACTCTTGTTGCAAAATTCATTTCACTCAATTGCAAAAAATACGTTCCTCTTTTTTCTCGGCCTGTAGGCGGCGCGCTTCATTGTTGGCGGGAAATAGAGATGGTTGCAAAATTTTCGCTGTGCTGAGGGGAGAAATCATGAAAGCGGTTGCAACTCACAAAATGACAAGGATATGGGGATATCAGCGAACGCAATTACGTCACTTTCCCACGTGCACGAGAATGCACCACGAGGTGGGCCCATGAACACAAAACGTGAAGTTTGATTTTATCGCTGATTATGCACAATTTAATAGCCAGTGCAATCAGCCGTTGCATTCTGCCCTACGATCAATCACTAACCTTATCACGGTCTGGCTATACGTTTTGTAGGCATGGGGCATGAATACTTTATACATACACTATCTATAGAGCTGAATGGTCAAGGTAAGTGTTGAAATTTCCCTTTTCTCCATTCCGTCTGTCTTTTACTTCATTGATATACGATGATCGTAATGATTGATTAAATGAAGCTTACAAAGAGCTACAATTCACTGGTCAACTCGCTTGTACCTGCACTGCAAAACCAAATTCTCTCCAGTTTGTCCGAGACATGAATGGGGGGTTTTCCAATGCTATATACTCTCAGAACGGGCAGTACCTCACCGTCTTTTGAACAGACATGAAAAATGAGTATACGGGACTGAAGTTAAGTGATGACGTCATCGCTCAACCCTAAAAATTTGGTGTTAGCCGAGAATGTCCACCGAAAGCGATGACGTCTTCACCCATTCAGTCATGTATGCTTTACCGCCTATGTCTGGTTTGAAGAAGCACTGCCCGTGACAAAATGGTGAGAATTTGGTTTTGCAACGGAAGTACAAGCGAGTTGACCAGTGAAATGTAGCCTTTTGTAAGCTTCAATTCATCAATCATCGCGATTATCGTATGTCAATGAAGTAAAAGACAGACGGAATGGAGAAAAGGGAAATTTCAACACCTTGTCCATTTAGCTCCGGAGATAGTGTAGTGCCATGCGTGGAGCTATTCATGCTTCATATCATGCCTACAAAACGTTAGTGATTGATCGTAGGGCAGAATGCAACAGCTGATTGCACTGGCTATTGTGCATAATCAGCAATAAAATCAAACTTTATGTTTTGTGTTCATGGGCCCACCTCGCGGTGTATTCTCGGGCACGCGTGGGAAAGTGTCGTAATTGGGTTCGCTGGTATCCCCATATCCTTGTCACTTTGTGTGTTGCAACCGGATTCATGATTTCTCCCCTCAGCACAGCGAAAATTTTGCAACCATCTCTGTTACCTCGTCCTGCCAACAATGATGTGCGCCGCCTACAGGCCGAAAAAAAAGAGGAACGTATTTTTTTGCAATTGAGTGAAATGAATTTTGCAACAAGAGTGAAATGTTTTACGTAGCGAGAGGAATGGATTTTTACGTGAGGAATGAATTTTACGTACAGTCTAATACGGCAGCCGCCGTCGTATGTGTTATCCAACAAAAGTGAAAGGATTTGTTTTCTCTCAGATTTAAAATGTAACAAGTGAAAAAGAAACTAGATTTTAATTCGTCGTGCGGACGAATTAGGTGGTCGGTCGTAGATAAACAGACATAATTATTTATACAAATGAGTGGATATAAGTATGAAAGATAAATAGACAGATAGACATACATATTTAAACAGATACGTATAAGAAAGATAGATAAATAGATAGATAGATCGATGGTTGGAGAGATAAATGATAGGTGGATTGATCAATAGAAGATAGATATATATTAATAAAAGGGATTAATATATAGATAGATATAAACAGATAAATAGGTATTAGATAGATAGACAGATAGACATTAGATAGATATTGATTGATGATAAAAAATACGATGAGGAGGATGATGCTGATGATTGATGGCAAATATGATGATGCCGATAACGGTGATTATGATATTATATTTGATATACACATAGATTCAGAGACAGATAGATACATATATACATACGCAGATAGATAAACAGATGGATAGATATATAGATAGAGAGAAAATAGATAAAAGCTAAGAAGTGACTAAGGAGGACTGCCCCTTCAAAGAAACAAACAAAAATCTTCTTCGAGCTGCCGATCGGGGAAAATATGGCTGAAACAAATTTCCGCCCCCCCTATTGGCGAAGGCTGGATCCGCCACTGTGTCCCCCCTACCTTTTGGGAGAGATTTCCGCCCCTGATTCAGAGACAGATAGATACATACGTACATACACAGATAGATAAATAGATGGATAGATGTATAGATAGAGAGAAAATAGATCGATATATTTATTGATAGATAGACAGATAGAATAACATATTTAACAGATTTAGTAGATAGATATTAAATAGATAAACAGACAAATAAACAGACATGATTATTTGCACAGATCAATAGACATTAGATTGAAAGATAAAAGGTAGACATACAGATAGACATACATATTTTGAACAGATAGACTTAAGATAGATAGATAGATAGATATATAGATAGATAGCTGGATAGATAGATAGATAGATAGATAGATAGATAGATAGATAGATAGATAGATAGATAGATAGATAGATAGATAGATAGATAGATAGATAGATAGATAGATAGATAGATAGATAGATAGATAGATAGATAAAGATAAATAGGCAGATAGATAGAAATTAAGACAGATATACAGACATTTAAACAGCCGGATAAATCATTATATAGATAGATAGATTGAATGATGAATAAACAGATATAGACATATTAAAATAAATAAATAGATATTAGATAGATAGATAGATAGATAAAGAGACAGACAGATAGATAGATAGACAGACATATTTAAACAGATAATTGTTAGATAGATAGAAAAATAAATAGTTCGAGAGATAGATAGATAAATAGACAGACAGATAGATGGATAGATAGATAGATTTAAACAGATAGATATTTATTAGGCAGAGAGATAGATAGATATTTCATGTAGGTAGATAGATAGATAGATGAATTTTACGTACGGTCTAATACGGCAGCCGCATGTGATATCCAACAAAAGTGAAAGGATTTGTTTTCTTTCAAAATTAAAATGTAACAAGTGAAATTATTCTTTTCAAAAGTGAAACATATTTTTTTTGGAAAAGTGAAATATATTATTTTTTGAAAAGTGAAAAATATTTTTTTGAAAAGTGAAATATATTTTTTTGAAAAGTGAAATATATTTTTGTGAAAAGTGAAATATATTTTTTTTGAAAAGTGAAATATATTTTTTTGAAAAGTGAAATATATTTTTTTTGAAAAGTGAAATATATTTTTTGGAAAAGTGAAATATATTTTTTTGAAAAGTGAAATATATTTTTTTTGAAAAGTGAAATATATTTTTTTGAAAAGTGAAATATATTTTTTTGAAAAGTGAAATATATTTTTTTTGAAAAGTGAAATATATTTTTTTGAAAAGTGAAATATAAATTTCTTTGAGTGAAATGGTTTAGTAGAAGAGAAACATATTTTTTTCCAGTGAAATATATATATAATTGTTTCCCTATGGGCGTGCCATATACAATGCCTTTCTTTATATTTATATGTTCACTATTAAAATTTTCAGGTTCCCTTTTAAAATCTCACATGGCATGGCAAGGTTTGAAATAGGGTGTTACCAATGATAATATGAATACCATCACAATATGTTCTGTTCTTTTCTTTTCTTAACTTTTTTTCATAATTGTACTTCACCATCCCGGGAAAAACAATCTTGTTTTCTTGTTAAAAGGAACTGTGAGCATCCGGGAATGAAGTCATTGAACTGTTTATGTCAGTGACGTTTTATCAATGCCACATGCAGATTCCTCTACATTCCACATGCTGATCATGAAGTTTCTGGAGCCATCATGTTTCCTGAATCCTGACTTCATCAAATGCTCCTTACTTATTTTGATAATCTGCCTTTGCAATTATGTGAGATGTTTCCTTGTGTAATTAAATTAAGCTTTTGACAGCAACCTCTGACACTGAGGATGCTATTGGTCCACACTCCACACAGTAAAAAACTAATTAGTTAATTAGTGAAGTTGTATTCGTCTATGCAAGCGAAGGACGAACATCAGCATCATTGTCAATTGTCATCATCAAACAAAGTTTGTTTTCTTATTCCCTTTTCTATGGGACTTCGAAGTTCACAGAATTGAAAGTCAGGTTGAAATACCATGGCATATCCAAGACTGTTGAAGACCTCATCACAGGATCAAAAGTCAAAACATTAATGTCAAAATCCCCTACAGTATATTCCATCAAAATTCATGTGACTTTTATCAGATTTTCCAGTTTTGTACAAAGATACAGTATTTCAAATGTATACCAAAGGTGGAGAAAAAAAGGAGTTTACCAATTGAAGCTACATGAAGCAGTGTCCTCTTGTCTGAAAAAAAAATGTTGCAAATAGTCACAAAATGTAAACCAAAAAGTTTGAATCGACATGTACTTTTTATTAAAGTGATCTTCTAACCTGGTTTCCTACACTGGTTTAAGGGAAACCAGTTGAAGAAAGTAGATGAGAACAGGGTCTTTCTGATCATCTTGTAGAGGTATAGGCCACATGATCAAGGTTAGAGGTTATTTAGGGCCAATTAACTTTGACCTTATTGTGCTATCAATATTTTAAACCTAACCAAGGTAGATTTTGAATTTTCAAGATAAAGTGTAAGTCCCTATTTCATAAAACTTTCATATGTATCAAATATCAGCCGGCGGATGAATTCAACTTACATCTACATGTACATTTTTATTATCAAATGAATGTGTTTTATCTCTTTAAAAAAAAAAAATCATTTTTTTACATAGTTATTTTCAAAGTCAACACTGTTGCTATGTTCCACTTGTTAAGCAAGTGGCAATAAATGTACTTAACAAAAACACCCCCCCCCCAAAAAAAAAAAAAACAATAACAACATGCCAAGGGCTGGGAATATACAATACATGGTCTGGTCATGGATGAAATAATGGTCAGGTCAAAGGAAAGTGTATTAACCTTATCCTTATGGAGATATCATTAGCATGATATCTGTATCAACAGAGATTAGGAGCATATACTTCCTTTTTGGTTGTTCTTTTTGCCTCTTAAGGTTTCTTACTATCAAAATAAACAGAACTATCTGTATTAACATCTACATGTACATACATGTATGTATGGAATACCGTTCACATTATCTAGGGGTTGTAGAACTTTGCCAAATTTGTTAGGGCTAACAGTCAATCATAATTGAGGTTTCTGTGCAGGGGAACAAAACTCATGAGGGCTCTTGCTCAAAAGGAAGAACCCTGGAAAATCTTAATTAACTGCAGTGTTAAAGCTTATCCAATGAGGCAGATTTTAGGTAGGCAGTAGGTTGTGAAAAGAAACCTGTGATTTAAAAAAATACCTGTTTTTGTCTCACCTGCATAGCAGAGTGAGACTATAGGTGCCACTTTTCCGACGGCGGCGGTGTCAACACCAAATCTTAACCGAAGGTTAAGTTTTTGAAATGACATCATAACTTAAAAAGTATATGAACCTAGTTCATGAAACTCAGACATAAGCTTAATCAAGTATTACTGAACGTCCTGCCTGAGTTTCAGGTCACATGAATAAGGTCAAAGGTCATTTGGGTCAATGAACTAAGACCATGTTGGGGGAATCAACATCAAAATTTAACCGAAGGTTAAGTTTTTGAAATGACATCATAACTTAAAAAGTATATGGACCTAGTTCATGAAACTTGGACACAAGGTTAATCAAGTACTACTGAACATCCTGCCGGAGTTTCAAGTCACATGACCAAGGTCAAATGTCATTTAGGGTCAATGAACTTTGGCAAAGTTGGGGGTATCTGTTGAATTACCATCATAACTTTGTAAGTTTATGGATCTGTGCAAGTTTCAGGTCACATGATCAAGGTCAAAGGTCATTTAAGGTCAATGAACTTTGGCCATGGTGGGGTATTTGTTGAATTAACAACATAACTGTAAGTTTATTGGTCTAGTTAATAGAACTTGGACATAAGAGTAATCAAGTATCACTGAACATCCTGTGCGAATTTCAGGTCACATGACTAAGGTCAAAGGTCAATGGACTTTGGCCATGTTGGGGGTATTTGTTGAATAACCTTCATAATTCTGATAAAGTGTATGGATCTAGTTCATAAAACTTGGACATAAGAGTAATCAAGTATCACTGAACATCTCATGCGAGTTTCAGGTCACATGACCAAAGTCAAAAGTCATCTAAGGTCATGGAACTTTGGCCATTTTGGAGTTAATTATTAGATTGCTGTCATAACTTTCAAAGTTTAAAGATATAGTTTATAAAATGTGGATATAGGGGTAATCAAGTATCACTGACAAGTTTTAGGTTACATGATCAAGGTCAAATGTCAATGAACGTAGTATTGTATCATTATATGAATGGTGTTTTTGTGAATAATTATTTTATAGTAGTTTTCAAAGTCAGCACTGCTGCTATATTGAATCGCGCGATGCAGGTGAGACAGCCAGAGGCGCTCCACTTGTTATTTTACCAAGGAGCTTGATTTTACATGTAGTACTCTGGCTGTAATGATATTGACCAATGGTAGAAAAGATAGTGAAAGAGGAGGAGAGTGTAAATTCTATGCAGACCAATCCCCTCCCCATTTTTCATAAAAATCTGAATTAGTTGGCCCACTAAAGGGGAAGTTCACACTGAAGAAAAGTTTGCTGTAAACTATAAAAAAATATTGGTGAAGCTTTAAAGAAATTCCATCGAAGATAGTTTTTAGAATTCTAATTTTTTTTATTTGTGATGTCATATATGAGCAGCTGCCCACATGATAAAGAATACATATATTTCAATTTTTTAATGGTTCATGATGATTGATTGTTTTTTTCTTTCAGGAGTGGGTAAGAAATCATTTGTCTGTAGATAACAATGAAAAGCATTTTTAATTTTTGAGAAAATGACATTTTATTTATTTCTTATTATTACTGTACACGATATATGGGTAAGCTGCTCACATACATGTATGATGACACAAATAAAAAATTACAACTTTTTTTAAAATCTTAAATGGATTTTCCTTCAACTTGCACCACTTATTTGTTTTATTATATTTCTTGCTATTTTTACAATTATTTTTTGGTCAGGGTGAAAGTCCCCTTTAATTGTAGATGATTATTTGTTAAACCAGTCAGCTCTTGTTCCCTATTTCATCAAATTTTACCATTAAGTATATTCAGTTGTAATATGTTCAATTAAAAACTTGGAGCAGTGTGTGTTGGCTGTCAGTTTTGAAATCAAGAAGATATTTGGTGATAATCTTGTTATCAGATTTATCACTTAATTAATTATGATGTAAGGGATCATGGATGTTGGTTCAGCAAAGTATGACCATAGGTTAATTTATGTTCCCTATTATTAGGCACAATCTTGCTTTGATACAGATTTTGTTAAAAACATGGAAGCATCCTTTCTCATATTGTGATTATCAAATACATTCACTGTTCTTGGTTTGATCTTTGTGTACAAATCCATCTGGATCTGCTGTATATAGGTGTACTGTACATCATGGATTTTGGTTTACTGTAGATTAAATGGCATACATAAAATCATGTAAACTGGTGGATTAGCCTCTACTGTTTACAGAGTACATGTATATGTTTTTCAGTAATACTTCCTGGTCCATAGATACATGAATCATTAAACATTTTCACAAAGTTTTGTATCGGGCTGTGTGTAATTTCATTTTAGACATGATGATTTCTGGAAATCTCCAATATCGAGTTAGTCCTCATTATGTTCTATCTGTTTATATCACTATGGGTGTGTATGCGTGTGTGTTTATATGTGCAATATGAATGAATCATGTACATAACCTATTGCATTTTCTCTTCATGACAACCCTTTCACGATGACATGTAGTCTAGGGTGTAAATTCATGATAAATCTGAAGTCCATATTTCTTTTGAACAGGTTTTCATTTTCTCTATTTATTTTCTGCTCATCTGCTCTGGCCCTAGTATGATCAGTAATGAAAAAAATAAATTGATAATCTTTTCAGTTGCTTGAAGGAGACTATGATATCATGCAGCGTAAAGTGAGACAATCCGGTTAGTTCCAGTAATAGGGTCTTTAAAACAGACTATTGACATGTAGTTAATCTGATACTGCATAAATGTAGAGTGTGCGTCATTGCTGCATTCAGATATTCCATGGAAAAGCAGTACAGTGTGACAGTGCAACTAGAACTACGTTTCCATTCGTTCTATTCATCCCACAGTGTGCGGGGGTAGTAGGGCGGTCATCTACATGTCTGCGGTTTGGGGGAAAGAGAAAAAGGAACAAAAAAAGACTTGATTCTCAGTATTTTGTCGAACATACTTCTCTACAAGATCCTCTTCTTAGACTGATTGATTCCATGTACATGGAGTCTATGCTCTGGTAAACATATTGTCTGTCTCCTGGCGCTTGTTCTTCAGAAATTCTATGCAGGTTATTGTTGATTTCTCTTTGCTTTTTGGAGCGTTGTCATTGATTGTATTGGATGAAGTGGTGTAATCATTGTGAATAGTTTGTGTAGACTGTAATTTCAGAATCATACCATGGATCTACTTTAACTTTAGGATTTCATAACATTTGGATTATGTCACACCCCAGGTAAGTGATACTTGTCTTTAGTGTGTTCAACCCATCATCGTAGGGAATATTACAGCAGTACACCGTTATCCAGAATCCTTTTGATAAATAGCAGACCAGTGATAACAAAAAGTAGGAATGGCTTATACCTCAGTCACATTTCCCCTGTGGCAGCCATACAGCAAGTCAAAAACAGCCATTTTATTAATCTTTATTTAAACCACCAGTATGTAGCTGGTATAAGAAATGTTAAAACTGCTCGCTGTACGGCCACCATAGTGGAAATGTTACCGAGGTTAGGTATTGGCTTAGTGTCATTACAAAACAATTTATTTTGATTTATTATATTTCGTTTTCATTTTCACTTGCATTATTTATCTAGTCCTTACAAATACGAAGTACCTACATGTACAGTAGTCTCATAAAACCAAAGCTGAGAAAAATAAAGGAAAGGAAATTCTATGTTCAATTTTTGCTCAGTTGCCTCACTTGCTTGCAGCTCTGATTTTTTTTATTACTCCATATGCCATGTTTGGCCCCCTAAAAATCCTTGGCTCATTATGCCACTGACCCACTCTCCCATAAACTAAAAAAATTCTCTCAAATGCCAAATTAACCCTGGTCTTTTCACTTGAGACTCTGTTCAGACGCACCATGCATTCAGGAAATCCGCAATTGGTAGAATAGTTTTTTATACACTGTAGTTTTGCCTTAAAAAGTCAGTAAGATAAAGACAATCATGCTTTTTTTTTTAACTTAAAATTATTAAAACCAATGCCATTATAAAATGGCATGCATTGAGAATGAGCTCATTATTTTTTATCGAATAAAGCCATATTTTGTGTGTATCCAATTTTTCTCGGTGTACTGAAGACTTAATCCATGATTATTTATTTTTTGTGTGATTGTTTCTTATAGGATTTCAATAATTACTATTTTATGAATAAATAAAGTCCCTCTTGTGAGGATAGAAAAAAATAAACAGCAGTATTTTTTTTTTCAATTTTAGATAATGGGATAGCAGAGGGGATACATGTTTAGAAATACTACACAAAACCTCATGATATTTTACTTTGTTCTTTAATTTCTTCATAAAATGGGGAGAGAACACAACATCTTTTCCAATATATATCTTCGCATGAAAACACATACCTGTGTTATTATATTGTTGGCTCGTCCCCGTTTAAATGTGACCAAAGCCTTGGGAAAAACTTGGCATAACCACCTAAATGTGCATGTCATGTCATTAAACAAACACATAAAAAAGAAAACTCTGTATACATTCAGGATATATTATTTAATTCAAATTTCTGTTTGTTTGCTTTTACTCAGTTTAAAACAATGTATGCTTAAATTATCTTTGATTTCTGGTTGGCTGGATTTACATGTAAATTGGCAAACAGACCATATAAAAATTACCAGCATAACCTCTCAAGGTCATACATGTACATGAACATTGCATACATTTACAATGAAAAACAATCTTAACATTGGCATACAGTGTAGCCTTCATGCACTGTATCAAACATTTGAACTAGGCCTAAAATCTTTTTAATGAATTGGGCCTACAATATGTAAATGTAGAAAGTAAATGTGTTTTTCATGAGTGGGAGTATTACTGATTAAAGTTTTCATTTGTGTAGCCTATAATAGGTTGGTTGATAAGTTTCCCTGTTTATATTGTATTGTAAACATGTATATAGGCCTACATACATGTCATCATACATGTAGAGGTCTGTCATATTAAAAGCACCTTGACCTTGAGGACATTTGCCCTCATCAGGGAATAATTTTCCTGGTATCGCATTGCAATTTGCTCCACATTTTTGAAAGACTGCTATGCATAAAGTTTTTTGTATAGCATATTTTTACACATTTTTACTGTACATTTACTACATTACTTAATAGTTGAGAGCTTTTCTCTTTTGACCAAAAATGCTATTCAAATTTGTAAAGCAAAATTATTCCCTGCTCATCTTGCTCTCAGTATCAGGCTCAGCATTATTGTCCCGGGGGGGGGGGGCACTTACATTGACGAATGGATACCATGCGCGACAAAAAAAACACGTAAAAAGGATGTCTTTTTCAAGATAGGGCACGATACGTACTCAACGTAATAAGGGTGTCAAAAACACTAAAATAATGATAAAAGTGTATCTTTTTTTTGCTAGGAAGGCTACATGGACATGTTTAGGGTCAAATTTCGGAGGGTATAACAAATTAAGACTATTTTGTTTGCCCTAAGAGTCAACACTACGTGTTTAGAATACGATTTGCGCGAGGTGTGGGAGGTGCACATTGGGGCTGTACATGTACTAAACCCAATGATGTACATGCATGTAGGTAAAGGTAAAACCGACGACCGACGTCCGTGACATATAACAATTGAAATGTCGCTGTACTTGTTTAGGGGTTCAATTCAGGGAATACTAATTGCCAATAGTATCGTTTTGTTTCAAATACTTGTTAAGGGAAGGGTTTCACACGCCAGTACTTGTTAAGGGGTGCATTTTCAGAATATGGAAAATACGTGTTTAGGGTGCTTTTCGAGACCCCATGGTATCCACTCGTCAATGGAAGTGGCCTCTCCAGGATTATTGTGCATCTATCAGTATCACCTTGTTCTTATTACCGAGATGGCATGATCTATTGCAATCTCTATTGCGCTACCTATTCAACCTGTACACAAAATCTCTCAAAATGCTGTCTAGTTAGATCTTGAGCTCGAAGGAGACACGTTGCACCTAAAGCCCAGCACACACTGATTCATTGCGATTCAAATTTCATTGAAATTGTAATAACTTTTGATATAACGTTCCAACCAATAAAATCTTAGCGATCAGAGTTCAGAATAGTGATAGGACTATAAACTGAAATTCAGTCAAGTTCGAGCCTCCTTGTAGAAATAAAAGCAAATTCAGTTCCAAATTGTAATGACGTCATCATTGGCTGTGATTGAAAATGATCTGGACATTACTCCTACCAGTACCACAGGGCTTGCTGCAAAGTAAAATTATGATGTTATTAATTCTAACATTAGGCCAAACTTCAAATGAAAAAGTTTTACTTCTTGGAACTTTCATATTTAATGCAAAATGTGATTTATTTTGAAAATGCATCGTAATTATGGATGGCACAGTGTGCGTGGGCTTTAAAGCCTGGCGCTTTAAAGCCCTCAATTAATTGCGAGCCGATTTTCAAAGAAAGTGCATTAGCATTTGATATTACATTTCTACCTAAAAATTCTCTAAGTGCAAAGTTCTGAATTATGGTATGAATTCTAAAATTGAAATCCTAGGCAATTTTGAACCTCCCTGTAGGAATAAAAGCAATAACAATTCCAAATCACAATGACATCATCATCAGCTGCGACTTGAAGGCGATATGGACTTTACTTGAACTACAATTGTTGCAGTAATGCCAGAGTTCTGATCACATCATGCCAAATTTCAAATAAAACAATTATACTTCTTTCAACTTTCATATTTAACTTTTAAAAAAGGAAAAAAGCGTAGTCTGATCGTATAGTGTGCTTGAGACAATGGTGGAAATATGCACTTTAAAAAAAAAAATATGGAGAGTTTTGCTACTAAATCTGTATACAGAACTTCAAATCAACATTTTCATTTTGTAACCGATATCACTTTTTAAACATTCCTTCTCTTTATTTTCTTTAAATTTATTTTTGAATTAAGCATGCTCTCTTTACATGGCACATAAAATTATTGTGCAGTTTCCTGTGTTTTATAACCCTAGTTCCCAAGCCCCATATATCTTACACCTTGTAGTCAGTTCCTTAGACCCCCATTTCATCAAAATAAAATTTGAGTAACCATGCCCCCCCCCCTCCCATGGCCACGCGTAGTAGAAGGTGCACATGTACATTATATATGTACAGCTAATGTGACATGACCTTGTTTCGTAATTTGGGGGTGTGAAATTACTTAATTTCCTTCAATAGCTTGCATTACCTTCAAAGAATATTTAACAGGTTTAGTGATTAACACCTGAGCCCATGTTCATGAACATGTAGATTTATTTTTAATAATTGCCCCCGGGGGGGCCACTTACATTGACGAGTGGATACCATGCGCGACCAAAAAAACACGTAAAAAGGATGTCTTTTTCACGATAGGGCACGTTACGTACGTAACGTGATAAGGGTGTCAAAAACACAAAAATAATGAAAAAAGGGTATCTATTTCGCTAGGACAATTACGTGTTTAGGGTCGAATTTGCGGGGATGATAAATTAAAATTAAAATGTTTTATAAAGGATGTCCTTTTTGCCCCAACACTTCGTGTTTAGAGTCCAATTTGTGCGAGGTGTAGAAGATGGGGTCGTACTAAACCAAATTAGGTAAAGCCGACGACCGAAGGACCCGTAACAATAAAACATTCCTGTACTTGTTTAGGGGTTCATTTCAGGGAATATTTGCCAAGAGTATCGTTTTGTTTCCAATACTTGTTAAGGGTAGGGTTTCACACGCCAAAACTTGTTAAGGGGTGCATTTTCAGAATATGGAAATTACGTGTTTAGGGTGCTTTTCGAGACCCCATGGTCGCGCATGGTATCCACTCGTGAATGGAACTGGCCCCCCCGGGTAATTGCCTCACATTTTGCCTTAGACAACCTCTATGTACAGTGCATAGTGAAAAAAGTACAGACATACCCGTAGTCCCGTACACAATACATGAACATGTATGTACACAATGGACAGGCAGGCCTACATAGTACAATGTAGGCTTGGATTTTTGTTCAAAAAATGATTTCAACAAATATGTGATAAAGGGTAAACATACAATTTACCATGATATTATTTATTTTTTATTCATTGGGGCATTTTCACGGTAACTGACATTACACGGCACAATGTTTTCACACCTTCCATTGTGTGTATCTCTAAAACAACAAATGATGGGAGCTTGCTTTTGATAGAGTTAATAAAGTGAACCTTGCTGTATACTCTGATACTAAGTTTTCCTATGTAACCACATTTTTTCACGCATCAGCAAGCAAAAATGTGTCGGTAACTGACATTACGCAAAAGGACATGCAATTTCAGGGTGTTCATTAAAATTGAAATACCTCATGTCCCTGAGTAGATAGAGAAATAATTTGAATATGTAAATATACCTCCGTTACTAGGTTAAGATGTGTCAAAATATTAAACAATTCGTTTTTGTCTTTTGGGGACTATGATAATTTTTCCACAACCATGCTGGTAACTGACATTACGGTAACTGACATTACACTTAATTTGCCATAGAGATAACACATGGAAGTCAAATGTGTGGAATCATTGCATTGTATCTTCTGTGCAGGGCTTCACATGAAAGTGAGCTTGATGTGGAAGTATGCCTGAGTTTTTAGAAACATTTCAATGAAAAAACTTTTTCTTTTTCTTAATTCCTTTTTTTTATTTGAAAATTTTTATCATTACTTGTCGGTAACTGACAATACACATTAACAGTATCCAGTGCTATATGATTTTCAAAGGCATAATTTTCTTGGTACTTATATGTAAGGCTTTTTAAAATCATAAGAGTTTCATAATACTTCACATTTTTAATTATCAAAAGATAAGAAATGTATGTTTTACTTACCCGCGGGGGGGGGGGGGGTGGGTCATAGCAGCTACATGTTTTCCTATAGTAATTTAATATTGCATTGACTGTACACATGGATTTTTCTGACTATACACCCATAATATATTCATCAGTTTTATATTGACTTTTTAAACCTTTTCCTTCTCCAACCTCCCCCTCCCCTCAAAAAAGGCAAAATGAATAAGGGTCTCCTCCCCTAGGCTACATGTACCCCTCCCCCAAATCTCATGCAGCCATGTAGTTTTAGTGATTTCTATTCTGGTCAGTGCAAGCAATGCTTGTTTATATCTGTTGGATTTCAATTCTCTTCATAATTTGTTTAATCATTTTCTTTGCTAATTTCTTTTATAAGCTGTCAACAAAGAATAAACTCCAGCTTCTAAACTGAAACTGAACTATTTGTAAATTAGAAAAAAACACCACAGTTTTAGTAGATCCATGCAACATTGATCAGAACTGTCAAATTTCACTTTTCATCTATACTTGTAAACCAAAAACAAAATTGTATCACACATCCACACTACTAACAGGTATAAAATCCAGGAATTTACTTTTAGCGAGGCAATGCTCAAAAGAATCCTAGAAACTAAAAAAGGGACCCTGGAAATCCCCTTCATCACAATGTTAAGCTTAAAAAATGTTGCAGATTTAGGCAATAGGTTGGGAAAAGTACCCCCTACCCCCCCCCCCCGAAAACCAAACAAAAAATTGTCTGATACAAACAATTAGGTACTTGGTAAAGTGCATGTACAAAACAATTTCATAGTAATTTTTTTTTGCACGATGGGAATTCAACTGATTCAGCCCCCCTTTATGATCTCGGCCGTCGATCGCGCGATCGCAACGAAAATTGGCACGCGCATTACCCATGGCATTATCTACAAAACTATTAAATCAAATTCTGCAGAAAATCTCATTGCTGATTAATTATGCTAATTTATGCGTAAAATCATGTTTGATCTAATTAATAAAATAATGACCCTAAAATGCTAATTTTTGTTCCACATACTCTAGATAGGCATCTGATCAAATTTATTTATTTATTTTCTTATGTATTCTATTGTTTTCTAAATTTCTTATGTATTTCTTTGTTTTTTGGACTTTTTTTTTTTTATTGTTTTTTCAATGGAAATTGTCAGGGACTTTATTTTGGCCCTATACAAGATAAAATTAATTAATTTTAGCGGTAAAAGGAAAAATAATGATACATTTTATGAATTTTGGCTGAAAACACTATTTGCATTGGATTTGTACACAAATTCACGTTTTTGAGTAATTTTGGGTCTGCATGCACTTACAAAATGTTGCGTAATTTCGGAACCGTGTACCCGGGGGTCACAATTTTGGTCTCAAAAGTTGCTCGAGACTTGAAGGTAAAAAGTCAGCTAGCGACGCGGTCAAAAACATTCAAGCATTGGATTTATCGCGAAAAATGTCGAGGGGGGGGCCGAATCAGCCCCCCCCTCCAGTCTTCTTAGGGTTAAATAACAAGTATACAATATTTCTTCACCATAAAATTGACCACATATTTGCATTTCAATATTGGTAACCAACGTTTTATCATGGTAACTGACATTACATCTCGGTAACTGACATTACATTTTCCACTTGGTAACTGACATTACATATATTTAATGGTACCCTATTGCTTCATTGTTAATTGGTAATCTTTAATTTTGGTGTAGAAGGGAGGGGTGTTACCTAGAGAGGAAATCTACCAAGTTTCATATAATATATCCTCTTTTCCAGGAAATTAGAAAAAAAAGTTCATGTTTTCGGTAACTGACATTACATACCATATCACATACTTCATCAATGTTTTTTTATCAGATGAATGAATTACTGGTGTTTCTTTCTGTGGGATTTTAAAAAGTGTTATAATAGCAAGCTAAATCAAAGGCGAAAACATCATGATCAAACCTGTTCTTTAAAAATCTGTCAAAACAAAATATGTATCAATATACTATTTTCAACACTAATTTGTATCCATACTTTGGCAGCCATTTTGAAATAAAAAATGGCTGCCAGAGTCGGAAAAAAATTTTGTCTCAGAAACTTCAGGTCTTGTTTTATTAAAAAACATAAAGCATTTGACATGAATATCAACTTTATTTTTTTGCCTCTGTGTCCATCTGTGGTGAAAATGCCCATTGGTATATGCACATATATTGACCTGCAGCAGGGCTGAATGGGTCAATTTATAATTTGATATCAACACAAATAAAACAACAACAACAAGTACAGTGAATATAATTTTGACTTAATGATTGAATGGCATCAATAAATACAATGTACAGGTACATTCTTTTTCAACAAAGTACAGTGAAAGCATCTCAAAACTTTTCAAAACATACTTGATTCAATCGTAAGTGATATAATGATTATGACATCATTGTCATTTTCCCAATATTATCATCATTGCTCTAGCCACAATGAAAAATTAACTAGAATTGTGCCTAGAATGAAGGTTTATGAGAATCTACAACAATATACTGTGCATCTGTATGTATTTAGACGACTTGTTAAAAGTCTGCATGGCATCTTTTCCTTGTACATGTACATGTAGATGTATCCCTTATATTTTTTCTATGATGATATGTAATGATTGGTAATTAAAAGGTGCTTGCATGATTTCTGCGGGAAAGATATTGCTCTGACTTTATGACAAGATATGCTTTAGGCCTATCCTGATTTGTTTGTGTTTTTTTTAAGACCTCTAGATGTACATGTATGTACATTGAAGGAGATGTTAGGGCTCGAGCAGTCTGGAAGGACCTGTTATTTCTCAAATCTAAGTTATGGAAGCATAAGGGACAAAATCATTACAAGCAATAATTTGAAATATGGCAAAACACCTGCATTGCGATCGCATCCAAAACAGCTTATGGCCAACTATAAATGCAATTAATCTTTGCACCTGCTATCCCATTAATGGTATCATTCTGATTCAGACCATGCATGTGAGCATGTATGTGTTCCCTGTGAATGCCTATCCCTTATCTTTTAGAGTTCTTTTCTTCTGGCACCCTATATTTTTCATAAATAAAAAACAAATGTATCATGTTTTTTAAATGAACTTTACATGACTTTGCCTACTATACTTAACATTTGACTACTATCTTTTCTTCATCTTTTTCATTTGTGCAGGGCACTTAAGAAGAAGGGCAGGAGCTGGACATTCGTACCCTATCCTGTGGATAAACAAGAAGAGACCGATTCATCTCAATAGATAGTCATCTTGCTCTAAAGCCATTGGAAACACCTGAATTTTGTCTTGCATTGTTTCATCTCCCACTAGAGGTTGGAGTACCTTTCTGCTCTTATCATAGTCATCTATCAGTGATCACCAAGACTTAGAGTATCCCCCATCATTTCTATTCCTTCAAGGTAAAAAAAGAGAGGAAAACGGGAGGAGAAAGCTATTGGGATGTGATCTCGGCTACCATTACAAAATTCTTTTATTTTGGAGATGACCATGTATTTGAGTTTGAATGGGGATGGTAGAAGCATCATAGGAGATGATCATGTGACATCACATTGATCAGGTGACAGAGTGAAGGTGGTGAGGAAGGAGTTCTTTTGGAAAAATTCAGTTTTCATTTTGGAAAGGAATGATATTTGGGCGTTCTTGTGTATGTAAGCTAGATTAAAAGTTTCTGATTATTTTAAAGTTTCACTCTTAATTGAGTTTGACTCATGCAACTCACAATGAAATCTACGGACATGGACACCCGATCAGTACAGTCTGGAGGCTCACAGGCCAACAGCATAGATTCCACTGTCTCCAAGCACAGAAAGCAAGGAGGTGGGTTCTTTCGCTTCTGGTCAGGGCGATCCAAACCGCGCAAGAGCAGTACCGACTCGGATCATAGCGGGCTTGGCACTCCACGAAGCACACGACAGGTCGGACGGTCACGAAGTGCTGCAGCCTACATCAACAGCACCAATAAGAAGGGGCCCGGCACAATGGAGTGCCCTCTGTGCCTAATGGAACGACCAAAGGAACAGTTTCCAGAGATCATCACTTGCGACCACCGCTCATGTCGGGAGTGCTTACGTCAGTACCTGAAGATTGAAATCACAGAGAGTCGAGTGAACATTGCATGTCCTGAATGCGCAGAGCCTCTTCATCCGAATGACATTAAACTCGTGTTGCAAGACAGTGCTCTTATGAATAAATATGAGGAGTTCACATTACGGAGACTACTCATGATGGACCCAGATTGTCGATGGTGCCCGGCGCCAGACTGTGGGTGAGTGATTTTCTCAATAACAGACTCTAAAGTATGATACAAATAAATGAGAGCAACATTACATGCAATTTATTTCAGAGCATGTGAGCAATTGGAATGGCATTTCAGAGGGATTTAAAAAGTTCATTTCCCATGCAGGAATGTTTTACATTGCTTTATTGGGCACAATAACGACCAGCCAAGACCTAGTCTCCTACATATTATCCACCCTCCACCAACACTTTCTTTATACATACAACATGTACTCAGTTCTTTCTCTCTCGCTGTCCCTGTCTTTTTCCTTTTTTTTATCTCCTGCTTCAAAGGTCTATTCCTATTTTTCTATACGCATTCATCCTGGTGAAGGACACTCTCCCTGTCTCAGTGATATTTCTTTCTACACTCTATATCTTTTGTTGTCTCTATTCCTCTAAATAGATGTTGCTTCTCTCCTTTTTCTATTTTCTCTCTTCTGAATGATACCAAGTAGGCCTTCATGTATGCTTTGAATATCATTTTCAATCACTAAATAAGATACAGATGGAATAAAAACTCCATGTTCAGTAGTCTGTTGTATTTTTATAGAATCACTTTTCAGTCTCTACTTTATCATACAGTATGTCTTTGTTGTAGAAGTACATTGTACTATCTGTGGTACATTGTATATACATGTACACTTACTTTTGTTTATTTATTTTTTAATGATTGATTATAGATTTGCTGTAATAGCCACTGGTTGTGCCAATTGCCCTCAGTTGTCCTGCCAGCGCCAGGGATGCGGAACAAGTTTCTGCTATCACTGCAAGCAGATATGGCACCCTAACCAAACCTGCGATGCAGCCAGACAACAACGCATGGGAATCATTCGTAAAACATCACTTAGTTACAGCCAAGGTTCATCATCACGTGAGTATATCTACAGCAATTTATCAAAATTTCAAATATCTTTGTGCAGACATCCTCAAGAATTTTTTTGAGGGTTTTATTTACTATCTATGTCATTTACTGTCATGGTTATTATAATTTTCTCACTCTAGTTTTTGTCTCGCCTGCATAGCAGAGCGAGACTATAGGCGCCGCTTTTCCGACGACGGCGGCAACGGTGGCGTTGTCAACATTGAAATCTTAACCAAGGTTAAGTTTTTGAAATGTCATCATAACTTAGAAAGTATATGGACCTAGATCATGAAACTTAGACAGAAGGGTAATCAAGTATTACTGAACATCCTGCCTTAGTTTGAGGTCACATGACCAAGGTCAAAGGTCATTTAGGGTATAGGAACTTTGACCATGTTGGGGGAATCAATATCGAAATCTTAACCAAGGTTAAGTTTTTGAAATGTTGTCATAACTTGGAAAGTATATGGACCTAGTTCATGAAATTTATACATAAGGGTAATAGTGTCTCACTGAACATCTTGCCTGAGTTTCAGGTCACATGACCAAGGTCAAAGGTCACTTAGGGTCAATGAACTTTGACCATTTTGGGGGTATTTGTGGAATTGTCATCTTAATTTTAAAAGTTTATGGATCTAGTTCATGAAACTTAGACATGAGAGCAATTAAGTATCCCTGAACATCCTGTGCAAGTTTCAGGTCACACAATCAAGGTCAAAGGTCATTTAGGGTCAACGAACTTTGATAATGTTGGGGTATTTTTGGAATTGTCATCATAACTTTAAAATTTTATGGATCTAGTTCATGAAACTTTGACATAAGAGTAACCATGTATCCCTGAATATCCTGTGCGCCCTTCAGGTCACGTGACCAAGATCAAAGGTAATTTAAGGTCAATGAACTTTGGCCATGTTGGGGGTATTTGTTGAATTGGCATAACTTTTAAAGTTTATGGATCTACACATGTAGTTCATGAAACATAGACATAAGGGTAATCAAGTATGTTTTGCACATGTCTTAGGTCACATGATCATGGTCAAAGGTCATGTTGAGTCAATGGACTTAGTATTTTGTTATCTTATTAGTATTTTCTTTTGTGAATAATTATTATTTAGCTGTTTTCAAAGTCAGCATTGCTGCTATATCGAATCGTGTAATGCAGGCGAGACTGCCAGAGGCGTTCCACTTGTTTAAAATTCATTTTCAATTTTAAAGTGAATGAAGAAAATTATCAGTAAATATTGAATAACCATGAAAGGAGTGTAAGTCCAGCACTAATAATGAATTATCCTTTAGTGCCTGTTTCTATTATATCAGGGTGTCATTGTGCTCCATCTGAACAAAGCACTTTTTTGTCTGATTCACCATCAATTTTTCTCTACTTGAATGTTTTCTTGTATTTTTTTCTTTATGTGGTGTTCAGTAGTGGACCAAATAAATATTTATGAATTCATATTATAGATCAAAACATCTGTGTTGCAGTATGACTTTTGAAATCATGCTGCTGCAAGTAAGATTGTGATCCCATATGTTTATATCTAATGAATAATCATATTTTTTGCCCTTTGCAGAGGATCAAATCAAACAGTGCCCTCGTTGTACAGCATTGATCATCAAGTTGGATGATGGTTCATGTAACCACATGACATGTGCTGTATGTGGAGCTGAGTTCTGTTGGCTGTGTATGAAGGAGATATCAGATCTACATTATCTCAGGTGAGACAGCTAGAATGATACAAACAATCAAATTCATTCCAAGAATTGAGATCTCTTTATTGACTTTATTGTTGTATGCTCCTTGATTAAATTTGTCTGTCATGAAATAAAACTTGTTGTATACTAGAGGACACACCCACAGAATACTACATGACATACCAACATAATTAATTTAACATTGGCTGATATGATCTAATGTCCATATCAATCCCCAGTCTTTTACTTTTCAACTTGGTTACTTTTAATAGAATAGTGTTGACCTTTTAGAAATTACCTTAACAACTGCACCCAAATCGAATCTGTATATATGAAACAACAAAAAGTTCAAAAAAATATTAGATAATGAACATACACATGAGACAGGAGAAGTCAGGCATCAACTGGAATATTAGTATGAGTATGAGTACAATATTTACAGTTGCTTATTCCAAAACAGAAATGGCAAAAACACCATCACAAGCAAGATGCTCTGTGTATACAATGAGTGTACATGCAATTGTTTACCTCTTCAGAATTATCTTTTATTGTGTCATTGATAAATGAGAGAACATTTGTAGCTTCTGAATTTCTTCCTTATTCAAACACCCACATCCACAACCATGGATCAGGACATATTATTATTAGCTTAGTCAGAATCAAATTAATGCTTAATGAATTTTTTTATACTAGTGTTGTTTATCAGTATCATATGTATGATTCATTCTGAGTGAATCAGGAGAAATACAATTAGTTAATCAATTAAATCAGTTTAATGATTTACAATACTGGGAATGGAGAATAAGGATGGAGATATTACAAAGACATAAACATGATGAATAGATTCAAGATGCTTAAAACATTGGGCGACACTGGCACTGGTCTGACGGTCCCAGACCAGTTAAAGTTGCTGTCGAGCCAGTAAATTTTCAGAAGAGCAAAATTTACTATCTGGCATGACCAGTAAAAAAATATATAAAACTGTAATAATGATATTTGCCTCTTAAAGAATGGCTCTCATGAATTATGTTGTGTGTGTGTGTACTGTTTGTTTTTATGGGTTTTTTTTTTTTTTTTTTTGGGGGGGGGCAATAAAACCAATAATAGACAGCAAAATAAAATCAAGTCTTTTTAAAATGTTTTTCTTTATTTTGGGGGACCAGTAAATTATAGGTTTGGACCAGTAAAAATTGAAAACTGGGTTTGTTCTGGTTTGACATGAACAGGTTGGACCAGTTGAATAAAAGGGTTTGTGTGGAGCCCTGCTGAAAATAATGATGGTAATAATCAACGATGCCAGTCTTCAGGCTTTTGACTGATTTCAGACTTTATAATTGACACAACATATAGGGCTTTAATATGTTCTGGTTCCTTTTCAGCCCTCAGGCCTAGTGACCAAAACTGACAGACATCCCTGAATAATGACATTGATTATCATGAAATTGCTATAAAAGGATCTACTTTTAAAAAATGTTCAACTTCTTAGAAAAGATACAAAACACATTTTCATACTAACATAGGCTTATTTTGTCTTGAGTTGCGTTTGACTTGGTATCAGTTACCAATCAGTTATTAGTTTAGTGTGGGTAGTCTCAATACACATACCCCTCTCATTTTCATTCTATCACGAACAGTGATCCTTAGGGGATACATGTAGCAAATATGATTCATAGCTAGTTATTTTACCCACAAAAGAGGTCACAAATCCATATTTTATTTTTTTATTAAGCTGGTCCTGAGAGAATAAAAGATGTGAAATCTGAGAATTAGAGAAACTAAATGCAAGAGAGGATATCAAGGATTATACGTCCTCGTCCTCTGATCCTAATCAACTTTGTCACCATCTGCTTCCTATGGTAGTTGTAAAGATGAAATATGATCTTATAAGATGGTGAGGTTAGATGCAAAGCTTTAGGAAGATTTGTGACCTCAAAGCTCTTTATCCATTCCATGGCATGCTTTAGCCCTATGGATACATCTCTGGAGCTGCATTGTAGAAATGCACTTTCATCGTTTTCTTTCCTTGGCTTTGTCTCATTCTAGTCTCGCCTAGCCTCATTTTTCCTGCCTCTATCTCTTGCGTTCTTTAAAGATCGATTACTTTTCTCTCCATGTGTGTTTCTCACAATTCATGTCTTCCCGACAGTGTACATGTATAAGTATGTAATTTGTTCCCCCTTTCTTTTGTTACCCTTTTCTCAAATTAATTTTTCTTTCACTTTGCATATGGATGTTTTTCTTTTCTGTAACTTAAGTTTGGTTTTTTTATGTTGTTTTGTCTCTGTCTCATTTTGCTTTTGCTTGTGTTCCCTTCTCTTCCTCTCATTTTCAGTTTATCTATTTCTGGTGAGCTGTTCTGTCTATTTGTGCAAACAAGGATTAAAGTCATCAATTTATATTCATATACTGTGTTGGCTTAATATTTTAGCATTCTAATTGCAAGCCCATAAATCTTTATCAGGTTATGTAGGGAATAAGCTAGTCTAATTCACACTTTTGGTATTAAATGATAATTCCAAAGTATAAGGATTATGAGGCAAATTTGGGTGTGATCAGTGGACCCACTTGTATCTTGTTCTTTAAAGCCTGTATAGAGTGACTGTGCAGTATTGGACCGGACTCTGACATGCAAACATTGCACCATATTTGCTTTTCCCTCATAAGGTCAATAGAACTGTACTTTGTATTATTAGTCTAATGAGTAAACATGTCCTCATACTGAGGCAACTTAAAGCAAGCATGGAATTATACAAAGAGTTTAGGAATTCTTTAAATCAATTGTCATACTATGTAATTCAGCCCAGTAAATAGACGGTATGATCTTCTGCACATAGATGTTAATTTTCATTCAAGATAAGGATAGTAGAGCTGAGTCAAATTTTTCTTTCCAGATGTTGATAGCTACAGTGACCAGTATGAATTAATCACAAAATGAATCTTTTCAGATACATGTACTGTAGGCTTATTTTCTGTTTACCTGTATTTTCCTATTCATTCAGAGGAAACTACCAATTCATCAAGTTACACATCTTTTAATGAAATATCCCTTTTATTCTCTTGGTTTGATAACTATTCAGGAATACATCCATATCATCTGATTGCGAATCCAAGTTTAAGTTACCAAAAACTTTAAAATGAAAATCATATACAGTACATACAAATTCTTATACTGTAACTTTAGAGGACTTCAATTTATCAAATTTGATGGCTGTGGATGTCCTATTGACTTGCCACAATGCACAATCCACAGGCCTTGGAAATTTTTAGTGCCTGTTTACAAACTTCAGACTTTTTCCCATTTGTTTTGGAAGTACCCTGCAATAAAGTGACCTTGACCCCTTAAGTAAACTTCGAACTGTGGAGTAACCAGGTCAGGTCAGGTGTTTGTGTGACCAGTCCTTGATAAGACAATCCATTTGATTTTTTGTGCTATACTTGATATGTCATGAACATTAAAGTGGAATAGTTTCACAAAAGAAAGCAACTAAAACCATTAGCATTTAGCCCTATAAGGCTTATGTGATCAAAAAAGTTTGAAACTTGTTTTGAGCAGTGAACGAGAACGACGTAGCAGTCGTCTGATTGTTTGAGTCAACGTTGTCGTCTGCCCTTGTTCACTACAATTGCAAATACTTTAGATTTCACTCGACTTGTACGTGTACAAGCGGGTCATGACTCGCTGCCCGACCCGGAAGATCTGGCGTACCATCGCCTGGCGACCCGGTCGGGTGATGCGAAGGTGCGACTTGCGCACATGTGCCCTTTCACTTGCTTTGATTCCTTTTTACTCGAGTTAGGATATATATCGTTATAGATTTTGGAGGTCAGAAAGCAATTGGGCAATTCCATGGAAAATGTTCACTTTAGAGAAAAAATGAAGTTTCAGATCTCACTTAAGCAGTCATATTTTCTTAAAAAGTAATCTATAAAGTTTCAATTTCCAATAGAAAAATCGCAATATTGACAAAATTTTGTAGTTTTTTCCATCATCAAAAAAATAGAATGGTAAATTGCAAAATCTAAAAATTGTGGCTATTTTTAAACAATTCATCTTTCCTGTCTCTACTTAAAGCAAATAAGGTCCCAGAGGTGTCTTTTAACTTTTGAATAGTTGATTAATGTTTACATCAACAGAAAATCATCGTTAAATTTTATGCCATTCATCAATTTTAGAGAAATCGATCTTCAGATTTGTGTGATTTCTTTATCATTATCAGTGTCATGTCCGTTACGTTTTTCACTTAAAGTTTTCACAGCTTACAGGAAATTTGTCTGAAGGTACTGCAGATTCAGATTCTATGTTAGAATTAAACCCCCTACCATGTGTAGCAATCATTTTCCCTTACCACTTCTCATTTTCTTTAAAATGGCGTAACGGACATGACACTTTGCGTAACGGACATGACGCCTTATATATGACAAAAGGCAGCATTCACAAAAACAAAATATTAGGCTCAGTGTCACAGACTGAGGTCAGTCTCAATTGCTTGAGGATAGCTGGATGTAATAACTCCTAGAATCTGCATGTTATTCAAGCTATTTTTAGTAGTTGGTAAATGATGAAAGTTCAGCTCTTGTTCTGGTATATTTTTCTGAGAATTAACGGTATGCCACATAATATTAGGATAAGATGCTGCTAGATCTGGCAACATACTCAGATCACAATCTGCATCATTTGTGTTTGAACAATACAATTGATTATCTAGGTGTTTGCTGACAGTTTGGAGCATGATGAAATTCCTACTTGTGAATTCATGAGATCATTGATGATATTGCTTCAAAGTATCTGACTTTCACCAACCTCAACTTCTTCAGTGATGGCACAGGCTCACATTTAAAAACAAGTTTGTATTCAGATATCTGTGTTACATGATGCAGCTCTATGAATCCATGAATCTACAGTGGCACTTCTTTGCAATATCACAAAGCAAAGGGGCCGTGGAAGGAATGTGGTGCAATCAATAAATTATGTCGTCATAGTATTTTGGTCAACCATAATCACGATTTGAATGATGTATCTTCATTTGTACACAAGCAGCGCAGACAAGGCAACAAAATTAGATACAGCCAGTCGCCACATTTGTTAGCAAGCAAGATCGTAAGATTTAGAACATCCAAGATTTGATTAAAGGATGATTATACTCAGGATGATATTTATTTTGAATGAAAAAAAATCTCAGAAGCAATTTACAAACATTCCGATTACCTTTCAACTCATACATAATCGATAATGAAAGACTGGTTTCCAGGTACTGCTATTAAATTTTAAAATACTTTTTTATATCATTTTTTAAAATCTTAAAACTGGCATTAATACTAGTACATTCTTTATCACAAAATACATTTCATAATATATGTTCATCTTGGATTTATACAGGTCTGGTACATTTTGTTTTCTTCTCACAAAAAATGAGATTTGGTCTTCTCAGTGTGCCGTAGTGGTACTATGTTGTATTCTATATAAAATTATCATGTAGTCTATAGCTATTAAATTAATAATACCTGCCAATAATATGTACATGTTTTTCATAAGAATGTTAGTAAAGGTACTTTGCTGTTACATAATTACATTCATTATTCATATTTCTTACATTTTGATATTAAGAAGTGCTGATGAAGTTCACTTTGTAAGGGTGTCATGTCCGTTACGCTAGTGTATATTGTCAAATAGTAAACCATGAATAAAAAATAATCTTTACTATCAACTTTTTCTCTTTTAATTAGGTGTGGCTGATTGTAGTAACTGGAAAATACTCATTAGCTGTTGTTAACTGGTGTTAAAGACATTTTTCTAAAAAATTTTGGTTTTATAAATATTGTACGAAAAGCCCCTCTCTCAAATTGCAAAATAATAGGAGATATTACAGATTACCAGTTATGATGTGTGTCTCTAACCTCTAGCCTTAACATGTAAACAATTAGACTTGTACCATATCTTGTAATAACATAATGATATCCGCTTACAAAAAGTGGACGAAACTGTCATGTCCGTTACGCTTCATGTGTCATGTCCGTTACGCTACATTTTGAGCTATGAATGCAGAATGCGCTGCAAAACTGTTGTTAAACACCATTTTATGAACAGAGCATGATCTTAAGGTTAAATTAACACCAACATCAGGTGCATACGTTCTAAGAATTCACAGGAATATCGATGAGCCATAGGAGGTAAGAATGCTTCGTCCATTTCGTGTCATGTCCGTTACGCTCACAAAGAGTGCGATTTCTCCGCAACTGTTCAACGAAACGATTTGAAATTTCATGTGTATGTAACTGATACTTAAATGTGTCTGATAAGCTCAGTAACAATTATCAAAAGACTGCTAATTCTACTGTAAAAAGCTTTGAATTACAAAAATTTGTCTGAACGTCATGTCCGTTACGCTGGAATTGACCAATTCCAAATATGATAAACATAGTGCATCGTACAACTTACATTAATTTTGTGAAAAGTCACTGAAAACTGTGTTTTAAAAGGGAAAGGTTGATCTTCACGCTGGGCTTGAACGGTCAAAATGACGTCACCCACGTACACGTCCACTATGATTTAGGAGAACCGCAAAATGGATGTGGCGAGGTTCTCGATTCTGATAGTGGACGTGTGTGAGGACCTGAGGCATATGGCAGGCTAAAAAATGACGTCATCTCGTACCAGTCCACTATGTGGACGTACATTTCTAAAAGTGCTCACTGACAGGATTTTCAAAAAAAAGAGGCACATGTACACTGCACTTCTTGTTTTTCCATTTTGAAACAAAATGTCCAGGCAAGGTCTCTACTACATATGTACATGTATGTATGATATGATGTGCATGGTAGAAGGTTGTAAAAGCGGAATGACGTAAAGTAGGCCTAAAATCTACTGCCGTTGTATTTAGGAATACCATGAACACCGATGGAAAATACATCTAGGCCTTCTGTAAATAAACATGTAGCCCTACATGTAATATTTGTTTTTATGCAGTCAGCAGCATATGGTTCAAAGCTATTTCCAATGTACTTGCCAATGCCCTTTATAGCAGGCTCATAGCAATCATCATTTGACACTGAACTTAAAGTACACTTGTACTTCCTTCCTATTATAGATCTTGCATGAATCATTTTTATTTTAGATTTGAATTCTGCAGGGTGCTTTGTTTGTGTATAATGACTAGCAGGATTTCAAACTTTAATCATTGTTTTTCTGTGTTGAAATTTTGAACATGCAAGGTTTTAGGGGTACTAAAACTGCATGTGTACATGTACATGTGTAGTGAGTGAACCTTTCTACAAGAATAAAGGAGAAAGTTGTTTGATTCTGCTGTGATATGTAGAATGAAAATAATTTATAAATCATTGCTTGTCTACTGTATATATAATTTGTTTTTAGCCATGACTATTAATAACCAGGGAAGTTTATTTTCCTTTTGTAAAGTCAGTGAATGTCAACAACACAATTCATAAATGAAAATGATCTCTTACAAATTTTCCTGTTTTGAAGGAAAATTATGAAGGAGGCCTGTGTGTATGCACACTTACATGTACATGTAAGTGTGCTGATGTGTTTAAAAGCTGCTGTTTGTTGTTGTAAACCTTCCTGATTTTCATAGTTTGACTTTTTAGAGTCTTAAACATCCCGTTTAAAAACTTGAATGACAAAACATTACACACTCAAATGATAACCTGAAAAACACATAAAAAAGAATGTGTCCTGTGAAAATAATCTTTCCTAGGGGATTTATGGCACACAATTTGAGTCATCTTCCTTGATATTACTGTACACATCAGGAGACACAGTCTCATGTAAACATCCTTGTTATTGCTTGTTAGTGTACATGTATGTGGGCAAGTAAACATTTGAATTGCATGACGCATATATATGAAAGTACATAATGCATGATTGAGCCTCTGTAATATTACAACAACAACAAAAATGTTTAGTTGTACATGTACATTATTCAGTCCATACCATGATTAACCACAAAGTCGGACTGCAGCTGATGAGATGAAACTTATATTTTGTGGTGCGTTTTGTATTTTTTGTGCAGCATTGCAGTCTACACAGAGACTCAGCAATATGGTCAATCATGATAGAATTCTAAAGGCATAATAGAAGAATGACACAATGCTGTACATACATACATTTTTACATTAAAAAGCACTTCTTCATGTAAACATGCACAAAGCGCTTTACAATATAACAATAATTGTACTCTCCAAGTGCTTACAAAATATAAAGTGTGCATTACAGACAGAATAAATATGTTTCTATCTTGTTTTGTAGTACCTTCCAAGTTCCGAGTAGTCAATGAATAAAGAAATGAATGAAATAAGATATTAAGAATATTATGTTTCTAAAACCTGTACAATCATGACCAAGCAATACCGGTAATTTTAACATTCTGTCTTTAAAAACCTGAAAGTTAATCCTATTACACAGACATTGTAGAAAAAAGGGCTCACATCCTCACAATGTAATTGAAGTAATATGTTATTTCCCTGTATACATGTATTATTTTTTTATTTTTAAAAGCAATTTGGGGTGCATTTATGTGAATGTTTGATTTATTATTTTAGTGGCTTGTTATTAAAGGACAAGTCCACCCCAACAAAAACTTGATTTGAATAAAAAGAGAAAAATTCAACGAGCATAACACTGAAAATTTCATCAAAATCGGATGTAAAATAAGAAAGTTATGACATTTTAAAGTTTCGCTTCATTTCACAAAACAGTTATATGCGCATCCCGGTCAGTATGCAAATGAGGGAACCGATGACATCACTCACTCACTATTTCTTTTGTATTTTATTTTATGAAATATGAAATATTTTGATTTTCTCGTCATTGTCATATGAAATGAAGTATTCCTCCCTGAACACGTAGAATTCCATTATTTTAACATTTTGTGGTTCAGGCAATGAGGTCCTAATCGTCAAATTTGTAAAAATTGAAATATTGTATAATTCAAACAATAAAAAACAAAAGAAATAGTGAGTGAGTGACATCATCGACTCTCTAATTTGGATGTAACTGGCTCGTTCATATAACTATTTTGTTAAAAATAAGCGAAACTTTGAAATGTCATAACTTTCTTATTTTACATCCGATTTTGATGAAATTTTTAGCATTGTGCTTGTCTGATTTTTCTCTATTGATTCAAATCAAAATTTTTCTGAGGTGGACTTGACCTTTAAGTGCTAAACATTATAAACATCCAAATGCTCTATATTTTAGAAAGAATTAATGTACATGTATTAAAAGAAAAGTATTTTAATACAATATACAATGGTTGGTGTTGTAGGAATAGACCTACTAAAGTGCATTTAATAGAATAACTCTATTTCTTAGATTTCATTGTAAATTTGAAATAACCATGACAACATCTTGGTTATTATCTGTTATGATTACAGCCCCTCTGGATGTACTTTCTGGGGTAAGAAGCCATGGAGTCGTAAGAAGAAGATCCTATGGCAGCTTGGGACTCTAGTAGGAGCTCCAGTTGGTATAGCACTGATTGCTGGAATAGCTGTTCCAGCTATTATTATTGGGATTCCAGTATATGTTGGGAGAAAGGTAAGTTGTGGTTTATAAGATTTTCTATGGTAATACCAACCATGTTTTACTTAACACACTGAACCAAATCCATAGATATTTTCCTTGACCTCATTCACACTGCTGTTAATACAAACTTTGTGTCTTCTTGGCTTTTGCAATAGTCAGCTGATGTCATTTGGTTAATCTAACATTAAATGTAACCAGTCAGTCCGCAGCCCGTCCGAAAGTGCTCTATTTTATTCAGCGGTATGCATAGCCGTCCGTGGTTATGCATACGTAATGAGCTGTGAAGACGAACTTTCCGATCGGTGTTTTTTGCTCTTAGAATCGTTTATTCCTCACAAAATTGGTCTTATTCTATAGATAAAACTTTGAAATTTCTCATCAGCTAAATAAAATGCACATTTAATGTATTTTGAAGACCGATATTTAGCTTAGAAAAAATGATTTTTTTCAAGAAATATATGTGAATAAACAGAGCGCATTTTTGCATCGAAATCACACTTGCGTCAAATTGATATTATAATCAATATAAAGCGTAGACATTCTTCTTTACGACTGAAAAAGAATTATGAAATTTCATGATGTAGCAAAGTCAGGAACCACAAAAAACCACGGCAATGTCCATCGCAAAATGATTGGAATTGCAGTAGAATTACCGACGCGTTCTGATTGGTCAACAGCGGCGCACAGACTTACAACATTTCATATAGCTTAAAAAACCCGGAAGTAGTATGGAAGAGATCGATGGCAAATTGCGTAAGCGCAATGTTTTGACGAGTGAAAGGACCCTGGTTCGAACCCGCCGGACTGTTGTTGTTTTTTTTTTTTTTTTTTTGGGGGGGGGGTGATGGGGATATGTTTATGCTTTTTCTTTAAATCATATTCCTTCATCGTTCCTACCCAGCCTTATTCTCTTTTTGCTTTCATGAGAAGTTCTATTTAGGCCTGTATTTATTAAATCATGGAGCTATTAATAGCTCTATGATTAATTCTTACTTCTTCTAAATCACTGCTTTTGATTTTCAAGTTCTTGATTACACTTATTTGGGCAGGGGTGGGAAGGGAAGTAAGTTAAAGGTCGAGTGCACATCAACAAAAAATTATTTGAATAAATACAGAAATTTCCCTTCTTTAAAACAAAACAGTTATATACACAAAACAATGGTATGCAAATAGAGTTGATTATGTCACTCACATCACATTACTTTTTAAATTTTTGTTGCATTTTTATTATATAAATTTTAGCAAATTTGATCTTAAAAATCTTCCTCGAATCACAAAAGGTTACATTTATGGAAACTACGAATGTTAATGGAGGAATTAAAATCCCTCTCAAAAATTTGTTAATGAAAATTAAAATGAAATATACATGTCATGTACATGTATCAAATAAAAAAATACACAATAAATTAGAGTGCGTGTGACATAATCGGTTCTGTAATTTGCACATTGACCAAGATGAGCATATAATTGTTTTATAAAATTAGGCAAATTTCTCAATGTCAAAATAGTAATCTTTTGAATTTTGAATCATAGTTTTAATGAAATTTTCTGCAATACTTTATTTTTCTTTAAATTCAAATTAATTTTTTGGTGGGGTGGACTTCTCCTTTACTCTTTGCTTGGAATAGGGAATGCACATTAATATTTATCCACGAACAAAATTGTCTAAACATATGCAAATCAGTAATTGGACACATGCTCACTTTCCTTTCATCCAGGCCACTCCCTCACATCCACCAGGTTTACAGTCTTATAACAAAAATGATGAATTAATTATAATACCATCACACCATAGCTCCATGATCACACAACATTCATACAGTGCTTCACAACAAATATTTCACTTCTGTTCATATATGCAATAATTACTGTGGAAAACAAAAACAAGGCGTAACCACATTCAAATACCGTTTAAAAGGACAAATATATTATACCTTTCGAAAAAAAAAATTTGTGAACATACATGGCACTTAACCTTCAGCACATTAGATAACATATAATAGAGTTGCTTGAGAACAAAATATAATTATGGGGCATTGCAAGAAACTTATGTTCAATTGCAAATCAACTACATGTTTGTGTTTAATCAAAGGACTTACCCTTAATTTTGGAATGTGTGATTGAGTAGAAAGTTTCTTGCAATGTACTATTAGTAACATTAAAAATGTTTTTTGGTTTTGAATTGTGAATTTTTATTTTTGTCAAGCTGCATTCCTGTCCAAGTCAGTATTCTTAGTCCTCCCCAAAACTGTGCTCTAATTTTTTTGTTTCCAATATTGATCAATTTTCTGTTGTATCATTATCAGTCCAAAATTTGCAAACGAAAAAAGGGCTTTGTCCAAATCATGGTCTGACCATTATAGTACATGATGGAATCTCCCAGAATGAAGTAGCAAGCAGAGGCCAGAGTCAGCAAGTATGCAGATCTGTGTGTAGAAGAGACAAAAAAGGCGAAATTCTACCAACCCGCGACGAACGTAATTTTGGCATTATTTCGCGCCATCGTGGAGTGAACGAGAAGGTTACTTCCGGGTAAAACGTAAATTTCTTGATTTTTAGGGTATCATTTTCTCTAAAATTAAAATATAAGGTGAGTTTGCGTCAAGTTGGTTCTGACATATTTTGAACAGTGACTTTTCTTCTTTCTAAAAAACTCCGATCGAAACAATTTGGTTATGTAGCAAAGTCAGGAACCAAAAGTGAAATTCCGACTACAAAATCGCAGTTAAAATATTACTAAAATAAGCATCAATTAAAGTGGTAAAAATGGTAGGTTGAAAATGTCGAAATATGGAAAATTATATACCAAAGTGTAGATGAAGGTCTTGAGAATAACTTACCACAATTCGTTTCGACGTAAACTGAAGTTAGCGACCAGTACAGAGCTATAACTTCAGCCCCTCCAATTCAGTGGGAAAATAAAGCCAAATTGATCGCACGTTTTCCTTCGGAGACCGCTAGAGGGCCGCTGAATAAATTTCCGTGAATATGCTCATTATCGCGCGAGCTGCGGTCTGACTGTAACCTTTAACCCATTTCAAAATATAAGTTCCCTGCACAACATACATATACATGTACTGTAATGCCCACAAAATTTTCTGTGCAACACTTGTTTATAAACTCAAACTCTGGCCGGACATGTTCAGGTTATAATAAACCATCTTGCATTCTCAAAGTTTTTAGTTGAAAGCACCAAACTATGCAAATTACTTTCATATCTCAATATTGATTTAAATAAGTACAGGTTTTACCAGGAAATGAACTCAAACCTGGGTGCTGCTAATAACAAAAGCAGGCAGCAGGAGGTTGAAATAAGGTTTTATTATTTTGAACTGGTGCATTTACATGTCTGGGTCATAGTACTCATACCAATTCATATTCCACTTACTATTAGGTTATCTTGGCTTTATATATTTCACCTGTCAATGATATCCAATATTTGTCTCAGAAAATCTCCTTTTTATTTAGACATACTTTGTTTCTCTCCACTATTTCATCAGTTTTTCCTTGGTCTTCCCAACTTTCATTTTATTTTCTTCTAAGTCTTCTGTAATAGTGCCTGTGTGGTTACTACCTATTGAATTCTCTCGATATTCTCTAATATTGTTGTTGTATAATTCTCCTGTCTCTGTTTTCCTTTTGTGCTCATATCTTTGCTCTTATTCTCTCACTTTTCTCCATTTGATGTTGACCTTTCATTACCTCACTTTACTTTTGCGCCCCTCCTACTCCTTCATCTCTCATTCTTTTTCTTTTATGAATCTCTATTCTGTTCCCCTTCTCTCACTGGCCCATTTGTATCTAAACTGACCTCTATTCTCTATCAAGCCCCTCTCCACCCCACCCCTACCCTCTCTCTCTCTCTCTCTCTCGCTTCCCGTAACTGTCTCTCTTTCTTTCTCCCTCTCTCTATTCATTCTCCATCACCCCTCTCATCTGTCTCTTTTCAAAATGTATCAGCATTCTCTCTTGTCCTCTCTTGTCATTGCTGGTCGTTCAGATGAATAGTACTGTCAATTTTCTATTCTTGACACATTGGTTTACGTCAGTGAAATCTCATCTGACGTGATAGCCAGTGTTGTGGGCGACGTTTTTTCTAACTCCACTTTTTATTTTCTTACGATAATCTGTGTTTATAAATAAATGATTGGGATTAATTTATAGCATTTTTTTTTCATATGAAAATATAAGGTTAATTACATATATCTAATCACTTGAGAAGCAAACATGACAAATTTGTTGATGTCCAGAGATGACAGGTGCTGAGATCAACTTTTGTGGGGGGTTTTTTGTTGTAGGGGATGTGAATCTTTTTGTTCTTGGATAATATTTGAAATTTTCAGAAAAATTCAATCTGCTTATGAGTGCTATAATATGACTGTTGTAGGAGTATGTTTGTGTACAGTATACTGACTAATATTTTAGGGGATTACATGTTTTAAGTTCTGTTTCGGGTGTTAGATTTTCGTCGCATTGCCAATTCTGATTGCCAGGAAAATAAAAATGATATTAATTTGATTTAAATGTAATATGTCCTTGAAGGAGATCAAGTTCATATATTATTATTAAATTCTTATGAAATAGAATTCAACGAGTGAACTTTTCATGCCTTTATCATGAAATAGAGAGCTTTTCATTATCTACTGTGCAGTGTCAAGTTGCTCTAAATCTGATATAAATTGGTTATTTTTCAGGAAGGAAATGAAGTGGGCATTGACACTAAAGATCTGATAATTTTTATATATTAGAGCACATTTTTCACGTCACAGAAAAGCCATGCATTAATAATGAGTACCTCGTGTACACAAGCAAGATCTGGTTGGGAAGATCTATTGATAAATGTTAAAGTAACAGATCTATGCAATCATGGAAGTGCACAGATTGTGAACAGTTTGCTAGTGAATTAATGATTTATTATCTCATATTAAAGATAGGTAGGTGTATTTGCACTTTTTATTTTATTATTATTGAATAGCTTTTTGTATGATGGAAGGGAGATTATAAAGGGGTGTTGTAGCAACTTGCTGATCATGATACATGCAAAAATACATTTAATAATGAATTCCATAGTGATTGTGCTTTGATTTTTCTTCTTTAATTCCACCAGAAATCAGATATGTAGATTTTTGTTTTTTGTCATAAAACAATGTGACTCTTCGTTTTGCAGTTTTTCTTTTCAAGTTCATCAATCACATATTTTGAAAGGGGCAGCCCACCCAAGTCCCTAACAAAACGGTGATTTAAATAAATGTAGAAGAATTCAAAACAAGCTCAACACTAAAAAATTCATCACCCAATACTTCTTTTGTAGTTTGTTGAAATATGAAATATTTTAATTTTCTCCTTGTTATATAAAAAAACAACTCTGAACATTTGCCATTGCTATTGTGTTAAATTATTGTGACTTGATTATTACATGCAGAGTCTCCAAATATTTTAATCATCATGTAGGCCTATTGTAAATAAGATTTAAAAAAAGAAATAGTGAGTTAGTGACATAATCAAATCTTTTTATTTTTTCATACCTGTTTTGTGAAAAATAAATTTTCTAAATGTCATGACTTTTTTATTACATGTACATTGTTTTTATTAAAAGATGAATTTTTTAATGATATTTCACATCAACCTGTTGGGTCTTTAATAGTCCTGACTGTAGATCAGAATCAGGTATTTGGTTTCATTCTTGTAATGATAATTTTCAAATTAAGCTGCATATTATCCATTCCATTGATAAGGAAATAGGGAGGAAATTAGGGAAATCCAGCACTATAGGAAATATACGAAAGCCCAATGAGATCATGTCTCGGTCAAGGAGGAATTGGAGAAGCAAAATAATTCATAAGGCTGCTTTTCACTAAATTATTGAACAATTTTCATTTATTTGTATTTTTATAGATATGGAAATATTTCAACTTAAAAAAAAAAATTGTGATGAATCAAAGCATTTTTTTTGCCATTTGAAATGCCTTTGATACTTTTTATTCAAAAGCTTTGGGGGCAGGCTCTGTCCCCTTGACCCTTGTCAGGGGGCCATCCAGGAGGCCCCTTAACCCAACATGGTGATGCTTTGCTCACTTTGCTTCTTGTTATCATGCCGAGAGTGAGTGGGAATGATCTATTAGATTTGGGTCCACAAGATCAGTTTTAATGCCACATAGGTTATAATATACATATTATTTATTTATATTTCTAACCAAATAATTTTCAGAAATCATTCAATAGACCCATTCTCATATTTGCAATGTTATAGTAATTGCTACTGCTGCAAGTACATGTAGCATAACATTTTGTGACCCTGTGAAGTGCAACATAATTCAGTATGTTTCCTCTAAACAGCAGCTGTTTAGTATACTATTCAGTAAAGTCCTTTGCAGCTGTCAACCTTGATATAGGTCAATAGTATCAATACCAGATTGTTGCAGCAATATTTACTGTATGCATTATTGCATAATATAGGTTTATGAAATTGATGTAGTTTGGATAAAAAGTCATGTGGATTCAAGTATAAAAACTTAAAGAAGGGTTCAGTCAAAGTTTTTACATTACTGGTATGTGGATGCCCAATGTAATCAATGTTTCTCACTGTTCTTTAATTAAAGGACAAGTCCACCCCAACAAAAAGTTAATTTCAATTAAAATATGAAAATCCAACAAACATAACACTGAAAATTTCATCAAAATCGAATGTAAAATAAGAAATTAAGACATTTTAAAGTTTCGCTTAATTTCACAAAATAGTTATATGCACATCCTGGTCGGTATGCAAATGAGGAGACTGATGATGTCACCCACTCACTATTTCTTTTTTTTTAATAATATAAAATATGAAATATTCTAATTTTGCCCTCATTGTCAAGTGAAATAACAATTAATCCCTTCCTGAACATGTGGAATTAGCATTGTTTAATGATATATGGTTCAGTCAAGTTGGTGCTTATTGTCAAATCTGTAAAAAATGAAATATTGTATAATTCAAACAATAAAAAACAAAAGAAATAGTGAGTGATGGACATCATCGACCGACTCATCTGCATGTCACTGAGTTGTGCATATCACTGTTTTGTGAAAAATAAGGGAAACTTTAAAATGCCATAACTTTCTTATTCTACATCCGATTTTGATGAAATTTTCAGCATTCTGCTCGTTTGATTTTTCTCTATTTATTCAAATCAACAATATTCTGGGGTGGACTTGACCTTTAATCCCTCATATTTTCTTTTTTTTTGTCATCACCATTGTTGTTGTCCTTTTAAATGTGTATCTGAGTTGTTAACCATCACCCCCCCCCCCCCCACCTCCTGCTTTAGATCATTTATTCATGTGGATCACTACTATCATGGTAATGTGTTGGAATATCTACCATAAAGTTTGGTTGATTGTGATTTTGTACGTGTGCTTGTAAAATTTGTAATGGCTCAATTATTTGATATCCGCTATACAGTTTGTTTTCACTTCCAAGAATTTAAGACATACTGTATTTTTTATTGTATAGCTTCATTTCAAACCGCCTCATGTACATATGTGTATATATTTCAAAAATTAAAAGATGAAAAACTGGAATTATATCCAGAGTGTTTTAAGCAGTTATATTGGAAATTATAATTTTTTTTCTTACCCTTTATTTGAAGGTGCATGCAAAGTATGTGAGTATGCCGAGACATCGTCGCAATCTAGCTATTGCTGGGAGTGTATCACTGTCTATCATTGTATCACCGGTGATTGCTGCCCTCACAGTTGGTAAGTTAGCAGTTTTTTAGACTCAAATACATGAATTGTTCTTAATTTCCACTAAAATGTATAAGTGAAAATAATTGTGACTAGTATGTGCCACTTCAGAAGCATCAATTCCAAAATTGCTACTGCTCTTTAGAAAATCCATTAAATGTTATTGCTCATATCCTGGCCTGAGGCAAGTATTATGTAGATGTCTTTGTGCAAGGACATTGATAAAGAGAGGAAATTAAATGGTCTTTTACTACAGGTTTTTTTTGGGGGGAATCAAGTACATGCATTATTAAAAATTATAATTCAATGGTAATGGTCATTCGGCCTTTGAATATGGATAGTCACTCAAGCAGTTAGACCAATTTTAAATGTTTCTTTCATGTGATGTCTTTTTTGTAGGAATTGGTGTGCCTATCATGCTGGCGTATGTATACGGAGTAGTGCCTGTCTCACTCTGTCGTAGCGGTGGATGTGGGGTTACTACTAGTGAAAGTGGAGGTGTACGCATTGCCCTAGATGAAGAGAACGATATTGGTATCATTGGAGCAGACAACAGATCAGGTATAAAGGAGAAACACACACCACTAGAATATTCATGTGTATGTTTGATAGGGCTTATTAAAAGGATATTCAACAATGTCAAAGTAGACAATTTAGCTTCTGACAGGATGATAGGCATACTATATCCTTTCCTATTGTGTAATTGATAATACCTCAACGTTTTAGATGAATTGGAATTAACAATCATAAAAAATCACAAGTAGTTGTGATGTACCATATAACAGGCATGGAAGCACCACACAGGCACTTGACACACAGAGAATTATACCTAGCATAAGAATGCATAATAGTATCATGGTATGTCACAAACTTTCTACATATTGATGTATGATTGATGTATTGCTTTAATTGTAAAGCTCATGTGATATACGCCAGATCTCAAGGTTACTATTAGGCAATTTCATAAGATATACATGTCTGAGTCATTACATATGGGACTTCATGGAATAATTTGTATCTGTTTTCTAGTTCATATGAAAAGTTATGTTGGTCTTAAAATTATCTTGACTTGAGCAATTTATGAAGTGTATTTTAAGAAAATTACGGTTTGGGTTTTATAGCCATTTTCATTCAGTTTTGGGATAAACATTTATGTAACTTTCATTGTCAAGGTTATGTGTTATATTAAGCTTCCTTTGAAGATAGATGTTCAGTTGGGACAATAACTTGTGAAGCGAATGTCATGGACTTTTAGATATGCCACAGCAATTCTATTTCAATTTACTCTTACTTTTAAACCTCCAGGATTAATTCTAGTCTTTATATCTGTCCACTGATAATACTGTTCTTCCATCTCCTTAGATGCCAACTGTTTATTTTTTGTAAAGAATTTACATACAGGTGTAATAAGTAAAATTTTAAAAATATGACGTACTTGTAGTTTACGCATACAAATTTATTTTCTGTTAACCATGAATAGAAAACAACCCAGAGGTGAACAGCGTTGCGGCAAATGCAAGTATAGGAGAGGCAAGTGTCCTGAATCGGGAGAGCACAAGTCATCTAGAGGTTGCAGGGGTTATCACTGATGATACAGTGAGTGACAATGCTAGTACAAGGGCTATTGCTGGGGCTAGTCTTACAGGAAGTCTGTCAGGCAGTGGAGGAGTGGGGCCGCTTGTTCTTAGCCAACACAGGTTAGTTCATCAAAGATATTCCTATAATAATTTTTAAATGATCTTAGAAAACAGTCATGACTATATCATATAAAACTATAGCACTATACCATTTGTATTAGGATAGTGACTGTAAATGGGAAATGAATTATGTACTTACCCTTCTTTATATCAAGAAATGTTACATTTGAATGCTCTCAATTAAGGAAACTGCAAATAGTACCGAGACTGACATTTACATTAGACATTGTCTATTGTTGCAATCCTACCTGAGGAATGAGTGAGATTTAGCTGTTTTTATTATTATGGTACTTTTTTCTGAAAATATTAAATCTGAAGTTACCTAGTAATTATCCTTCCTGTGGATTGTTGACTGCGTTTGTAGTGTTCAGATAATCAAACTAATCTGAAGTGGAGGAAACTGATATTATTATATTGTAGTTCTACATAGTAAGCCATTGCCAATGTTGTCATATTTTTTCTTCCATTAGGATGGATATCCATAATGAAGTAGTTGGTAAGAGACTAAGTCTAAGTAGTGAGACAGCCTTTGATGCCTATTCTGCATCTTCTAATGATAGAGGTAAGAATGGTCAAGAGTAATAAATCCTTACCAAAAATTAGAGAATGAGTCATTCTAATGATGAAATAAACACTATATGATACAAATCTTATAGAATTTTTGAAGATGTAATTACTATCTTTAGAGTGCATTAATTTGGATAAATAGATAATGCTACACTAGCTATAATGGGCTATTGTCTATTTTGTTTCATCGCAAAAAATTATTGACTTGTTTTTTAATTTTACATTGCTTGATACAGGATCTATGTTGTTTTGGTTTAATAGAGGATCTTTCATGCTTTTTCCATCATATGTTTGACTAAGAAACTCTTTTGAAAAATCCATATTTTACTGTTCTAAATAGGAGTCTGAATAGAAGTACTCGGAAAATTCATTTTGCCCAATTAATCATGGGCCCGCCACAGCCACTGTGCAGCTCCATAT
Organism: Lytechinus pictus; assembly: GCF_037042905.1. Lineage (NCBI taxonomy): Eukaryota > Metazoa > Echinodermata > Echinoidea > Temnopleuroida > Toxopneustidae > Lytechinus > Lytechinus pictus. The sequence continues at coordinate 4,831,613 of NC_087245.1, read as the reverse complement.
TGATGATGGTCTATCCTTTAAATTGTTGAACGCCAATCAGGGTAGCAGCAACTTCCATCTTTTAACGTCTTTTGGTCTGACGCGCCCGGGGCTTGAACTCCTGACCTCCCCGTTGTGAGACGGACGCTCTACCAACTTATCCAAGGCACTGGCACTGAAAGGCATTAATTCAATCATAAAATTTTTGTCGCAATTCTAGTTGTCTGCAAATGCATATTTTTAACATTAATTTGTTTCTGCATTTTGTTTGAGCTCAAATTTGTAGTGAAATAAACCTATTGATATCTTGTCTATTTTTTATTCAGATTACCAAAGTTCAAAGAAAGGAGCAACCACCAACACACCACTAGAAGTTCATGTTGACATTGAGGGACCCTCCTTTCCTATATCTCGCCACAACAGCAGTGGAAGTAGTAACAGTACTGACCATGGTGTTCCAGGGACCAGCGGATCTTCTAGGACATCCACATCCTCCCTTCGCCATACTGCTAACATTGAAGAGGACTTTAGTGGCCGTGGGAATGAAGGGGACGTATGGGAGCTAAAGACCAGTGCCAATTCACCTGTTATGGTTGCAAGGGGCGCAACAGCTTCCGCCTGCTCCTCCAACACCACAACAACAAGTGCCATGCGCAAGAGCAAGAGTCGTTCACGTAGCGGGAAGCGCAGCAGCGTCAAGATCAGCGATCGCATCTCTGAAGCACCCTCCCCCTGTCCTGATTCAGTAAGCATCAATGATTCCTTGAATTCAGAGTTGAGTGCCGTAATTGCAGACAGTGAGTGTCACTCTGAGACAAGCTCATCATCCAATGTGGATGCATCATTGCCATTGGCTGAATCAAAGCTGAAGGGTGATTTATCAAGCAGCACTAGCTCCTCTCATGGGTTCCCTTTGAATGCTAAGGATAGTCAATCTTCGCTCACAGAGGTGGAGAATGATCGGCCTGGAAGTGGGATGTTAATACGTGATGTGTGTCACTCTTCATCTAGCTCTGTTAATGTGTCTTTAAATAGAGTCATCACTACAGACTTGTGATAAGTAGTGTGTATGTGACTTGGTTATGGGGCCATTCACACTGCTATACAAGTTTTATCAATGCTGATTATCACATGTTATGGTGTAAACCAGTGTTGTACTCTTATTTAGGCTTTGGTTTATCATCTATCCTGTACTTAAGAAGTAAAGAGTATTATCTAGTCAAGTCATATGAAGTCTCTATATTGTTCAAATGTCACTCTGATTTGAATTATAATTTATCAATGGTGATGTTGATGGTCCATTTGTAAGATCGCTTGCGTTTAAAAGCAACTATAAAAATAAAGTGCAAGGCCCAAATGTGCATTTTTAATTGGTTGAAAATTAAGTTGCCTTTTAGTTACTTTTAAATGGAAGGGGCCCTTTGCAAAATACCACTGAGGACCTTTGAGCCTGTTGCTGAAAAAGTTCCCTCATGCTTCAAAAGGATAATTTTTAAAAACACATAAATTCAGCTTTCATGATCACTACAAATTCAGAAAAGTGGTTTTATATCTGACATGTGATGATTATCCCTATTGATGAAATCAGTTCTTGTAAAATCATCTCAAGGAAGCACCACCATCTTCACTTTTTTTTAAATGAAGTAAATGAAAAGAACATAAACCACATCAGAAATGTATGATAAAATTGGTCAGGCTTGTTTGAACATGCAAAGGTCATTAGTTGGCAAAAACATATCCAGTTGTAATATCTCTGGCACATTACGAGTTAAAAATATTTAAAAGTCAGATCCAATTGCTCAGGATAACTTGTACAAAATTGACTTTGACTCGTTTGATCTATGCCTGAGATTTGTTTGACTTGGGTATACAGAAAATGTGTAGTATGCCAGTTTCAACTTGTCTCCATTGGATTAAACATAATTCATAATCAGATTGGCATGGATAAATTGCACTGGATTCTCTTTTAAATATAAAATATAATTCATAGTAATATCTAAATATTGCTTTGCCTAGATTGTAAAGCATTTTTAACATGCCTGTTGTATGTTTCTTTGAATTCCTACACATGTTTACTATTTACGAACCAGCAAGTATTGATTGACAACTCATAAATAATTCGGTTCAGTTTTGAAACATTTTACATACAGCCTTATGTGTAATAAAATAATTTCAGGAGTTAGGGTTTAACTCTAGTATACTTGTAGTTACATCTGGATGTTTTAGTGCAATGTAAATGACCATTTCAGCAAAAATATGTTATAAAACTAAAGACAAATTATGAGTTGGAAACAGTGGACTTTTCAAGCTTTGCTCCTTTTGACATTGTTAGCTCTCATAAATGTCTTGCTCATTGTACATTCATCCCCTGTATCATATATTGTCATAAGATTAAAACCTAAAGTACAGTATATGTGTATCAAGCTCAATGTTTAGTATCATATACTGCATACACAGTAGGTATTCTATGGTAAATTGAGATCAAACATCATTTTTTAAATCAAAGTTGATTGTTGATTGTATCAATATATTCATGTAAGCCTTTACACTTTTGTCTGAAATTGATGTAGTTCATATTGTTGTTTCCAACTTTGCAGTTACATGTGTATGTAGCTTTTGTTTAAAGACGCAATCAGTGTACCGTAATATTATTAAAAGAGGAACTCATTATTTTGTTTTAAAGAGTTGCATTTAATACTCGCTCCCTCTCTCCCTCTTTCTCCTCTAAATGCTTGTGGGGGAATAGAATAGTATACTTAAAGGGGTAGTTCAGCCTGACTAATAGTTCGATGTCATATGCGAGCAACTGCCACACATAGTTAGTGAATATGAATATAAATAGAAGCATGCTTGATATGTCTACTAATATATAAAATGAACAAGTAAAACCCTTGTCTTAAAAGAAAAAGACAGTTCATGAAATTTTATATCACATGGCATATGGGGAGCTGCTCGCATGTGACGTCCAAAAAAAAATTGTTAAAACTGTTAAAATCAATAATACATTATTCTTTTTTAGAGATTTTTTGCCAAACCATCGTAATGTTTGTTTTATCTGTTTTCACTAAAATCAACTTTGCGCAAGGATAAATTCCCCCTTTGAAATATAACATGGCACAGCCCAGACATAATAACTATTCTGTAGTGCACAAGAGAGTCCAGAATAAGCAATTAAGCATTGATTTGTGAGGTTGACCTTTACCGGGCATTGAGTCTTATTCTTTGCTGATCCTTAATTTACACCTATTTTAGACAAGAGAATAAGTTCAAATATAGTGAATGAATTTGATGCCTTTCTATATACACAAAGAAAAATAGAAATTGATTGTGAGTTTTAAACTAGGGTCTGTTGTGACTGAAACCTTGATTTAAATTGAGCTGTAATGTGTAGCATAAGTCTCCAGTATTTTTATTTCATGTAAAATGTCTTGTAGAGGTATTAGTACTGGATTGTATAAAGTATAGTATTTGTATATATGTGTCATGAAAATTGGATGTTATAGCTTTGTTTTTCTTTTTTTTCCAGATGTTCTAATGCAACAGAAGTTTATGGGCTCTGAGAGTCTTAGTGTCATATTTGACAATTTTTTTTGTTTAACTAATCTTTGAAATTATCTATCATATAATGAAAAATAATGCATACTATTTTATGTTGATTAAAAACTGTCACAAATTACCATTAAGTGATTACCTGTATAATAGAGTTTGTTTTCTTCCCATTTTTGGTTAATGCCGAAATAGGATAAGATATAGTACTGATGATTATGTGTTTTAATTGATTGTGAAAATGGATGACACGTTTAGAAGTAAATGTTAAGTATGTTGTGTATATTTGTGCTTTTATTATTTCTGAAAATTGACATGCTTTGTTGGCTGAGATATATTAGTGTCATGATGTACATTTTGAGATTATACAAATGCTACATTTAGTGGTGATAAGATTTTAAAACTCCTTACAATTCTATGGTACGGGTTGAAAGTATTTAACATACCAAGTCTAGATGTGTTACATTAAGATAATTCATGATACTGGGTATCAATACTCGTTACACGTATTAAAAGTAGAATGGGTAATTATCTTCTTTTTTTAATCTTTGTTTATCTTTATTTTTGTTCACAATTCTTTGATTGTATACATCTTTAAAAAAAAAAAAACTTACAATGCAATGGCAGGAAACAATAATTCTATAATAATTTTCTCTGTGAGCCAAGTTCTTACATGATGTTGTGACGTTGGTTTTTGCCATGATAGCTTTCCAGTATGGTATTTGAGGGGAATATGTGTGCTGATTTGCAGATATGTTGAGCTACAGTAGGTTTTGAAGCTTGTTGAATGACACTGTCAATGTATTGTTAGCGATACAGTATGAGATTAGCAACATATGAATGATGGCCTGATGCTTGGATTTTCACTCAAAATTAAAAATATATATAAGGAGAAAATGGAACAGTTTTGAAAGCCATCACATGCCTGACCAAAATACTTCTACTTTTAAAGAATTCAGTTTATGCTGATTGCAACAATCAATGTATTATTTCTACATAGATTACTTTGCAACAGAAGGATATATAGATTATTTTCAGATTATTCTTTTATTTTATTTTGCAAATAACAAGTATAGTTTTAACATGAAAGTGATATGCACTGTTGATATGATGTCTATGTATATATGTTTTGCTTACAAATGTTTCATTTGAAAGAGCATTATAGAGCTTTATTCATTGAACTATATTCATGTAGCCTTCATACTCACAGATAGAGTACAGATATAGTGTTTCATGGATGTGGTATTTATTACTCCCAGATTATGTATCATTTACTGTAGGGTATTACTTAATCCTTTTTAAATCACTAGCTTCATAGTTCATGAGGGTCACCATTTGCCTAATTTTCCTAAAATTAAAATGTACCCATGATCTTAAAAAAAGAAATATAAAAACAATGAAATTCAATGCAGGTCTGTCATGATTTTTCTTAATCATTGAAATTAAATATTGTTTGAATTTAAGTTAAAATCTGTACAAAATAATTAAGATTTGATCAATGCTCATTTTAAATGTTACACGGTACATGTATCTGTAAAATCTAGGAATATCTTTTTATGGTAGTAGATTTTATTAATTTGTTTTGTTTCCCAATGGCATTATGTATTTTAGGACCCCCAATTCTCTTTTTGGAGGAAAGGATATGAATGTTTACAATTCAAAGCTCTGGATCATATAATTTATTAATTTGAATTTTCACTCAATAGGGAAATGTTGTTTCAGACATGTTTTTGTTCAAGTTCATGCCTATTTTCCAGTTGGAAAGTCTTGGGGTCTGTGTATTTATGTACATCAGTGCGTATCTGTTTTAACTTAGTTCTACCTTAGTAAAGTTAATGTTTTATGATGTGTTGAAATTATCAGGGAACTTATGATTCTGGGATATATTATGAAATAAAAACAAGTAGTTATCAATCAATCTTTCTACTTACAAAATGATTTATTTCTTATTAAAGTTTCCCATGATACAGTATAGCATTTAACTGACCCCTTTGTTTGGATTTTTTAATGCTGTTGAATAATGTATGTAAACATGATATTAAAGGATTCATGTACACAGAATTCACTTTTTATTTATAGCAATTTCATCTAATGTAAACTCTCATAGTAGTACTTGTACATGTGATACCTTGCTATTCATTGAAATGCTTTATATTAAATGCTTAATGGTCTTTTATTATGTAAAACTGATTCGCTATTTTCTTTTTCTACATGCTAAACCAGATGAAAGAAATGCTGTATTCTGTGGCATAAAATGGCGGTTTATGCATATTGATTGTGAAGGGGAAATGTAATCTATTCTCAATGAATTACTGCTTTTGGTGAAATATCTCATTATTTAGGAAATTCAGTGCTTCGTTATTGACTTATTTGTTAACATGGATGCACAGATATTAAAGGGAGTGATTAATCACGGGTTTTGTTCTTTGTAGTGTCTTATAGAGTGGAATCAGTGGCAAGTATTCTTTGTGCAAAAAAAAAGGTTATTTCTCTGAAGAAAAAAAACAAAATGTTCAATTGAAACAAGTTATGTATGTATCGAGTTTTGAAAAAATACACATCTTGTGAAATCAACTACAGCTTATTGAGTGTTTTTGTGTATGTGTACTGTTTTATGTACATCTCTTTCTCTCTCATGCAATTTATTTTTCACTATTATTCCTCATCTTTTGCACCAAAATTTCATCTCAATTTTTCACATTTCATACATGTCTCAAGCAGATATAAAACAATATAAGAACCAAAGTGGATGTATCAGATTTCTTAGTGTCATACTTACACCAAATAATAACATAATACAGTATTATATCAATTTATGTTTTGTACAAATATATACAGTCATCTATATTATGAACCCGAGTTTAATTTAAGTCTGGTCCAAAGTTGTGGATTAACTTATGGATAGCCAATTGTGACGGTACAAATTCAATTTGTCAGCTCATTCGACACTCAAATGATTCATAACTGCCTGGGAGTTAGAACTAAAATAATTCTTATTAAATAAAACATGAGGAAGAGCCAAGTAAATATAGGAAACAATCTAAATGCAATTTTGAAAATAGTGGTAGATTCCCATAATTTTAACACAGAGTTAGACCATGGCTTAAGTTAAACCTGACTTAGTCTATAAATCAGCATCCATGCTTTCTTATCAGTCTGATATAAAATCGCTATACAATTCCATCATGAAATTTTCAGGTTTTGTAGGAAACTTTACACATAGTCCATCATAGTGTGAAATGTTGCATTAGTGCTTGTGTAAATTAAAAAACAAAGTTATTTGATTCCCCTCCCCCCCAAATTGAGAGAGATGTTCAGATGTCTTGAGGACCTGTGCTGAAATATTCCAATAATAATAATGGCAGGGCTCGCTTGGAAAACAGTTATTGGAACTGAAGTGGCGACCTTTGGTAAATATACTATTGGTGTTATTAATGCTAGTCAAACAGGTACAAGCAATCAAAACTTAATCCCTGAACAGTGTAATCACTACCAATCTTCTCCCTCAACTCAAAATATAAAATTGCTAAAAAGAAACGATTGGTCATGGAATGTCAAAACAAGGGTTCTTTGAGGAGGCAGAAATGTGCTAATTCTATTCAAGAACATTATTGCTCTTGAAGTATGAAATGAAATACTTGATCTCATACATATTCATCTGGTAATGACCTGTCAAGTCTAGGTAAATCACAGATTACACAAGCATAGCTGAAACTCTCTGACAAATCATGTACTAAAAGTTATGATTGATAGTAAATATGTAATGCATCTCTGTTTCATCCCCCCCCCCCAGCTTTCCCTGTGCTCATAAAATAGACTGTCCCATCCATAGGCATTCATGTGGCTAAGGGCCATTCCATGGTCATTACTGGGGTACTTCAAGGTTGAGTATGCGAGTGGGAGGGATCTCTAACTCTTGATTAACGCGTGAGTTGATGTACTGATGTAGAAGCATACGAAGCTCTGCGTTTTGTTGCCGTAAACCATCAGTCTCTGTGATCAACTTAGCTCTCTCATGAAGAGTATCACTGTTTGAAAAACAGGGATTAGAAAGTCGTTAAGAAACGGTCACAAAATAAAATAACATTAAAAGATGTGCTCATACACTTTGTAACATACTTCAGGTTTTAAGAAAAAAATACCCAAATAACTGACTATGCAATTACCAATAATGATAATTTAGCGCTGAATGACAAAATGGTTAACGGTACAGTCTGAACTACAGATTTTCTGATGCATGCCTAACTGTATTGTGTCCAACTAGTTAAACTTACAGCCTTTTCAGTGCATGTTGTCAGGTGCTTTTGAGAAAACATCATCATAACAAAAAGAAGGGCAAGGAATATTGATAAAAACATGGAAAAAATCTTTAAAAATTATTCTGTTGTGATTTGGCATTTTTGACATCCAAAGAAGTCATAAACTTGCTTTATCTCAAATGACCAAATACTTCCTGTAGCTCGATATTATGCAGCTTTTTGTGGGAATGCAACCCAGACCCAATGTCGGACTCAACAAAGTTGTACTCCGCAAATACCAACCTGTATTTCTCAAATCCATCAATAAGAGCTGTCCAAACTTTCTCTTGTTTCTCTGATATCACTGATGGAAACATCTTCCAGTGGTCTGCATCCTCACTATCAGATAGAGATACACACAAGATGAGTGTTAAAATCAAATCAGTCATATCTAGAACATCAACATAGTTTATCAAGCCTTCAATATATATCAAAGAGCAAGTTCACTTTTTATGAGGCACATTTCTAAAGTACAGCACACATAAAAAAAACATACAGAAAGGGCAAATATTTCTAAAATTTTGAAACTTTCCAACGAGACAGGCAAAGAGGCCAGTAATAATCATAAAGAGTTTTGATAACGTGCATATCACATAATGCCAGAATATCTCTATGTGCTTCAGAGCAAAAAGAAAGGAAAAGATGTGTTGCTGAGTTCACTTAGTTGGATTGAGGAACATTTTCGAATAAGTGAGTTTTAGGAGAAGTTTTAAATTCATCTAATGTATTAATAGTTTAAGTGAGTTTAGAAGGTTTTTCCATTGAACTGGAGTAGCATGAGCAAAAGAAATTTCACCAAATGCGTCATAGTTATGATTGGAGGAATAATAAATATATTCTTATCATATGATTTGAGATGTCACATTGGTTTATACACAGTAATTGGATCAACTAAGTTTGATGTAGCAAGTACATTGAAACATAAAATTGTGATAACCTCCTTCTTTGATTTTTGCTAAAATTTTCAGCGCTGTGCTGATCTTATTTTTAACTATTTGTTCAATTCATCTTGATGTTGAGAGAACGGATTGCATGGACTAAACTGATCATTCTGAGGTGTTTAATTATTGTTTTATTGACCCAAACATGGAGTAGTGTGTCCAGCGCTTTGTAACCGAAAGGAAAAGGCGCTTAATCAAATGACATTTGGATTTGAGGTTGGGCTTGGTCTTCAACATTCCATTAGAAACTAGCACATCAATGATGTGGAGCTCATCCGGCATCTCGCAACGAAATTTAACACAATTTTAATTTCAGCCCAGTTGACACTAGTGAATTACATTGGTGACATAAATTGAGGACATAGAACTGAAATTGATGAAGAAATGACATAAAAAGCATTTTTTGTGATCTATGAATAAATTTCATATAAATTAGGCATAAATAATTTTCTAGTCAAAATTTCTAAACTCTGTGTAGAACCTTGGTGAACCTCATGTAGCTCTCAGATAAGTGGAACAAAAATAATCAAAATCAATCAACAAATAAATAAGTATTTTTGTGAGTTTTGAAAATATATGAATAAATTAGCATATTTAATGAGTTTAAAAATTCTGTGTTGAAATTTTGTATCTCCACCTCGAGCTATCATATAAAGCAAACAAAATTGAAATTGATCAATAAATGAAGAAGGAAAAAACATTTTTTGTGATTTATGAATAAACTTTGCATAAATTAGCATGAATAATTTTCTAGACAAAATTTCAAAATGTTGTGTACAAGTTTGGTGAACCTCATGCAGCTCTACCAGATGGAAGAAAAAAAAACTCAAAATCGGTCAACAAATAAAGAAGAGGCATTTTCAGTGATTTATGAATACATTTCGCATAAATTAGCATGAATAATTTTCTAGACAAAATTTCAAAATGTTGTGTACAAGTTTGGTGAACCTCATGCAGCTCTACCAGATGGAATAAAAAAATCAAAATCGGTCAACAATTAAAGAAGAAGCATTTTATGTGAATTTTTATAAATACGCATAAATTAGCATATTTAATGAATTTCAAAATTCTGTGTAGAAGTTTTGAATCCCCCACCTAATGCTATCATATAAAGCAAACATAATTGAAATCAGACTTGAAATGACGAAGAAGAAGCATTTTGAAATTCAGTCAACAAATAAAGAAGAGGCATTTTCTCGTTATTTATGAATTTCGCATAAAACTTCTGTGTACAATTTTGGTGAACCTCATGAAGCTCTACCAGATGGAAGAAAAGAAATAAAAATCGGTCAACAAATAAAGATGAAGAAGCATTTTATGTGAATTTTTAAAAATATGCATAAATTAATTTTGCATAAATTAGCATAAAAATTGTTCTAGTCAATATTTCAAAATTCTGTGTAGAATTTTGGTGAACCTCATAAAGCTCTACCAGATGGAAGCAAAAAATTCAAAATCGGTCAACAAATAAAGAAGCATTTTTTGTGAATTTTGACAAATGCGCATAAATTAGCATATTTAATGAGTTTCAAAATTCTGTGTAAAGTTTTGAACCCCCCACCTAGTGCTATCATATAAAGCAAACAGAATTGAAATCGGACTTGAAAGGGCGAAGAAGAAGCATTTTGAAATTGTGGACGGACGACAGACGACAGACGGATGCCACGCCACGGCATAAGCTCATCTGGCCCTTCTGGTCGGATGAGCTAAAAATAAGTTTGTCAACCAGATGTTAACTCACCTTGAATCTCTATCTTCTCCTGAGATGATACGGAATGTCTGATACTTTACTTTCTCCCTGTAAAACAAACAAATAAAAACAAGTGAAAACACATAATTGAATTACAAAAGACATAAAAACACACAAACAAGTAATAATGAAAGCTCATATCAAAATAATATGACTCATGAGAATCAACAAATTAATCTTGAACACTTCATTTTTTTTCTCCTTTTTTGAACGCTATGGCTGTTCAAATAACTGGGTATAAACAGAGAGCGGCTCTATGAAAACAAGTCATTGTATATTTTACATACAGGTGTAGACTATTTTCTTGATACTACAAGAACTAGATTGAAATACTTCAGAAAGATGTAAATGCATTAAAGAACAGTTGCTGATAATGATTATAGAATAGTGTGTGTGTTGATTATGCAGTATGTACCCAGATTCAATAAGATAAATACTAAAGCCAAACAATATAATTACTAAAAATGCATAGTACATTGACATTTTCCTCTAAAATGCCTACAAAAGAAAAACATTGTATGAAAAAAGCTGTTTCACTATAAATCCTTAGTATATCATCAAACAACTTGAGTATCCCTCCACCCTTCTTCTAAACTTACTTGGTTGGTTTCCTATTCTCCTCTACAAACATCCTGAGTGCACTAAGAGCATCATTGGGATGGATGAGATCTAAAGAATTGGACTTGGTAGACCGGACTGACCCCGTCTCACTCTGGTCCTGGCCTCGCTCGGAGCTACCTGTAATGCCGGCTACCTCAGCATCGACAGGATCCTGTCATATCATAGAAATATAGAACAAGACTGGCATGATTTAGTCTCCACATAAAATGATGTAATAAAACACAAGTGTGTTCATGGTGTTGCAGTACTAATGAGTGCATTAAGTATGAGGCACTGTTGCCAGGTGATTTTGCAAACCATAAATACCCATGAATATCCATTATGCTTGCATTGGCAATAACATCACCAACTTAGACCTGTGCATTATTTGTTTTATAAAATAGGTTGTTGGCAGTATGAATCTATAATGAAAATTTTTTAACAAAATTACTTACAAAATAATCAAACAATGGGTCAAACAATATATTCACCTGAAGCGGACCTTCTTTGCCATCTTGCTGATCATCTGTTAGATTGTCTCCCTGAGCAATGTCCTATCAAAGAATCAAGAGTGAATAACATGACACTCAAGAAAATAATCCACATCACTAAACTCACATCACCCTATAAAAGTTTCCTTATCACCTATGCCGGAGATTGTAATGCAGACATTAGACCTCTCCCAGTGTGTTACTTTCAGCAGCATTAACTACAACAATGATGCATTAAACTAAATATATTTGTAATTACAGACTTAACCCTAAAAGACTGGGCTATTTTGACATCAAAGACTGAGAGGGCTGATTCAGCTCCCTCACAATCTCAGCCGTTAAATGCTGATCACTAAAAAACTTGGCACACGTATTACCCATGGCATAATTTACAAAACTGTACCATCAAATTGTTTTAAAAATCTCATTACTAATTAATTACGCTAATTTATGCATACAACAACAAATTTGCTCAAATTAAATATATAGATACGGCCTCTAAGCTGCTATTTTTTTCTTCATAGACTCTCTGCAGGATTCTGATTAAATGTACTTGAATTGATATCACATATTTTCTTATGTATTTTGTTTTTAAAAAATATTTTCTTATGTATTTCTTTGGTTTTTTTTTACTTTTTTGTGTTTTTTTTTTTCGATGGAAATCATTGGCGACTGTATTCTGACCATAAGCTAGATGAAATTAATTGAGTTTAACCAGAAGCAGTAAAAATAATGATACATTTATGAATTATGGTGAAAAATACAATTTCCATTTGATTAACTCAAGGTTTTGGGTAATTTAGGGTCTGACATGCACTTACAAAGTGTTGCGTAATTTTAAAACCATGTACCTGGGAGTCGCAAATTTGGTCTAAAAGTTGCACAAGAATTGAAAGAAAAAGTCAGTGAGTGGTGTAGTCAAAAAAATTTGTGCTGCGTATTTATCGTGAAAAATTTAAAAGGAGGGGGCTGATTCAATCTATTCAGGGTAAAGGAACTATACTTAAGTTAAAAGTTCAATGTTTATATGCATAAAAGTTTAGTAATTCACCATTCCCTTCCACCATCTATATTTATCTTATTTTCATTGTTTTTAATAACTTTGATAAATACAAGAATAAGTTTGGTAATATTATTACACTCAACACATCTTTATAATATATTAATTTTGTTGAAAACAGAAATTGAAAGAAATGAATAAGAAACTAAGAATCTTTACTTGCTGAGTGCTCTACATTAATGAGATCTTACCTCTGTATTCTCTGGCAATTGGTCCTGATCCTTGTTATGCATGGCTTGTAAAAAGTACCCAGCTAACTTATGGATGTCATCTTCAGTTTCTATACCCAAGGCCTATTCAGAAAACATTCAACAATATATAACATCAAGATATTGCTACTTGACCTGGACAGATTATCTCTTTAATTCCTTATCAACTTTGCCTACGACCCAACATCTGCCCTTTTATTCAGTAAATTAACCAATGCAAACAAGAAAGAAATGATAATTTACAATCATCCACAAAACCAAGGAAATAATATACCAAAACAAATTAAGCCTTGTACCATGTATATTTTCATAGAAATGTTTTTCAGCCATAAATCTATATATTGATAGCCAACTACCTCTATGTGCCCTTATGAGTGTGGTTTCATTGTGAAATTCACCTGCATTAAATAATAATACACATTACTAGAAATGTGACTAGAGGATAGTTTCCATACTGTGTACTAATTTTTTCATTGCATGTCAGTGATTGTAAATAGTAGGCAGTTCACTTGTATACTAGTAATAGGATAATACTGCAGACGATTCTTTGGGAACCCTTTTGGTCACTCCAAATAAATGCATACTGGAACGTGAAGTCACTGCATGTCAAATGGTTCTAATAATGTGATGTAATTCAGCCAACTACAAAATATGTGACTGATTGACACACCAGCCAACTAATTTGACAATTAATAAAGTAATCATACTCTGATTTGTAAATACAAGAAAAAAAAATCAATAGTTTGTGATTACCTAACTGAATAAACATTTGAAACAACATAAAAATGTGTAATACTTATTATTTGAAAAGAAAGTACTTACAGCAAAGATGGCATCTAACTTCATAAGGCAGCGTTCATCTTTTTCCAGAGGGGCAAGTAGCTTGTTCAGTTTAGCCTCTACCAAGAAACCCTGCATAAAATAAACATTGCAAAGCATAAATGCATATGATACCTACTTCACCTTTTCGTTAAACGTACTAAACATGCCTTTAGAACCAATGCAGAATAATGTAACTTATACAAAATTAATCATTGAAAAAATGTAGACCCCTTCACATAATGCAATGCAATGGAAAAAAATACTTTGGGGTTGGTTTCTGGGTTAGATCAGGGAAATAAGAAAAAACAACTATAATAAGCTTTCTTTTGATGTTATTCAGGAAGAACACTTTGGAAAATATGTCCTCTATACAAAGGCCCTAAAATTTGTGATGTAACAGGAAAACATTTTTGCTATGCATGGGTGTGTGTAGTTCCATACATTAATTTCTGTGTGCACAGCATGAAACCGGATTAGTGCACTCCACCTCAAGATCAAGTTGACTTTCAAATAATAGTAAAAGCCAGGAAAGCAGAAAACTCATTGATATCACATGTATAATTGCAAATTTACTGGAACATCATTTCAAAATTGTTTTGTTTCATCCTAAAACATTTGACTACAATGTATTGAAATGAGTGCATGATAATGAAACAAGCCCACGTTTTCCTTTGTAATTAATCTGTAACTGTACAAATTAGTAGCACTGATATCAACAACATCCAAGAATCTCCATGAGAGAGGAGATCTTACCGACTCATCGCATATTAGCTCCAGGATCTGTTTGACTGTCTGGACTGAAAGTCTCCTAGCCTCTTCCTCTTCACCACCCTCAAGTTTCTCCCTAGGGGATCCTTCCTCCCCTCCATCACCACCTCTCTCTGATCCTTGTAAACTACCTCCTTCAACATGGCTTCCATCTGACATGACTTCCATCAGCACCTCATGAGCAGAGATTGGTTTTTTCTTGCTGTTCTCAGTTGTTAAGGGTCCAACATTCTCCATGAAGGAACTACATAATCAAGAAAGCAATGAAATACAGTTGTGTGTTGTTAGTTATAATCTTGGTAATATAGTCAAAAGCACACCATGACATACCAATTTTCAGCTCACTGGTAGTGATAAACAAAACACTATAGATCTACACTACACATAGAATCTCTAAAAAACTTTGTAAACAATTGAGATATATTTGAAAGAGTGACAAATTAAGTTACTTTCATAAGTTCAAGTTTGATATGCATATCACTTTACTTTTCAAAGAACAACTTCAAACTTCATAATACCTAACTTTATCATCAGTGGCGTAATGAGCCACAAATTTTGTGGGGAATAGATATGGTGCATTGGGCAAAATTTATAAAAAGTTGCAAGAGAACAAAAATGTTGATATTTTTAGTACAAAAATCAAATTTGGGAAAGATTTTGACAAATATGGAAAATAATTTTACATTTCACCCTTCTCTTTTCTTTTTCTTATGGTCATGAAAAATTGGGGGAGGAGGCAAGCGCCCCAAGCCCCCCCCCCCCCCCCCCTCCCCTGTACGCCACTGTTTATAATTTCACATTAAATTTCTGAGACAACTTTGACTATCATGAGTTTCTGCCACTGGAAGAAAAATAATCTAACTTTTGTAAAAAATTTTACCCGTATAAACTGACATTAAAGGTTCATACTCACGCATCAGTAGGTGGCTGCCATGGTAATCCAAGTTGCTGTTCTGAAATGATGCGATCCTGCTCCATCAGTTTAGCACTTAATTCCTTGACTTCAGCCTCATTCATCAGCCAGATATCATGGAACTTCTTTGTGTCAGTTGACTGGAAATGTCTGAATAAGCATACAGTGTATATCATATCATTCATTAGCAAACTTGCCTTGATATGCATTATGAATATACTGTAGTGTATCCAGTACAAAATATATCTTTTATCTCTTGTAAAGACACAAATTTAAGAGCTTATTTTCAATATTCATTGCATTTTTAATCACTTTGTCAAGGTAAATCAGGAAGACTATTAACTATTCTAAGCATGGACCAAAACAATATATATCTCTTGAATTAGTTGGACAGTCAATAAACTACCAAGACAGAATAAAGTCCCACATCAAACTAGATTATCTAACACAGAAACTTTTTGATCTGGTTGAAAATTTGTATTTTTTAGTCTTTAGTTGGTTTACTCCAGCATCTTTCCCCCCCAAAAAAAAAACTCTCTTTTTCCTTTCTACTTTACCCTTCATTCATTACTTCTATATCTTATAAGGGCAAATTAAGAGGTGCTACCATAAGGGCTTACATACAAGAACAATCTCCTAGTGGAGAAAAACTCCCTGATACCAAGGGAGGCTACAACGACCCCAAAATTAAAAAAACTCCTGGAAAAGATTCAAATAAATCAAAGTATACTTTTGATTTCATGCATTTGCTACCAAATATGTACGGGATAGCCACACCAGGCGTTTGTACATCAAATCATCCAGATCCAGTATCACACATTTTTTCTCTAAGATAATCCAAGCACTATGTACTTACTTTGATTTCTTCTGTAGTTCCTTAAATTGTTCCGTGATCCTCTTGTAATCATCGGCCAATCCTTGATTCTCTTCTTTATATTGTTTCTCCTGTTTAGCTAGCTTTATCTTCAAGTTATTCAATACGTCTTGTAACCTTCACCGGATAAAATAGCATAGATAATAAGAACAATATTAAAATATTGATGGCTCATGAAGTCATCAAGGCCAAATTCAAAGAAGCACATTATATTAGGGCCATACATTCATTGACACAAAAAAAATCCCACCTCATTAACAAGACTACATCATAACAAATGAGATTCACAGAAGAATAAATGAAAACCCATGAATTACCAATGTAACAAAATTTTGAGAATTCCATTTGAGCAATACGTTGGAAAACTTTTAAAACCATCAAGCTACATGTATATTATATATCATTTACATTAAAAAATTAACACATGTGTGGCTAGAGATAAATTTTATTCTAAATATCGGGATGGGGATTTACCAAGCAAAGTTAGCAAACATCTCAATTTTTTCATCAAAATCAGTAACATTAATGTTAACAAAATATACACGAGATTGGAGGGGCAGTAAAGTTTTTTTTACAATTACTCATAACCTGAATAGAGAAGTTCAAATGGGATTCTCATTGACTTAAATCTTATTTGCTAAATTTGACAGATAAACATTTACATTTTCAGGTAACATATTTCTTATATTTTTTTCAATGACAGAATAAATACCCCCCCCCCCTCAGCTCGTCAGCTTTTGCTTTTTTTGTGGTTCATAATCTTTAAAGATAATTTTAATTTGATATAAATCAGGTTTTCACCTTACCTTGTAATTTTCCTTTTCTGCTGTGACTTGGTAATAGTGTTTTCTTCATCTCTCTTTTTGAGGACCTGAAAGTTGTATTCTAGCTTCTCTTGGTTGAGCTGGTAAGTGGCTTTCATTTGCTGCAGTTGCTGTTCAAGTACCTATGAACGAAAACAGAAAAAGATTACCAGATAAATAATTACTGATAGATGGGCATATATGATAAATCATCTTATAACATCCACCAGGAATATCCACCATGCATCTATGAAATTTAAATTAATAATTCCCTTCAAATCAAATTTATCTGCCTATGCACAGATTGGATCTACAAATGGACTGCCATGAGAACATTGTAGTCTCATCTGCAACACCATTGGCATTAATCTTCACATTAGATACCATCACTATCAACAACATTGTTATCATCATCATCACCAGCTCATCAGGGGGGGGGCAGGTTTATGACTTTTGTATGGGTTGTGGCTCGTCAGGGGGGGCAGAGTGCCCCCCCTGCCCCCCCCCCACCCCCGTAGGTACGCTAGTGAACCACCATCAATCACCACCATCCTCCTCCTCCTCATCATCATCACCACAACCATTTATCAAGATCATCATGATCATAATGCTCATCACCACAACCACAAAAACCACCACCAACACAACCATCGATATCATCTTTACCATAATCATCACCACCTCCAATACAATAACTGTTATAACATCATCAAGGCAAAACATAGTTAATAAAATACATGAAGAAGATAACTGACCTGCACATCAGTCTCCAGTTTGATCTTGACCATGTTGTACTCTTCGGCATCTTGGATCCTAAGATGCTGTATTTGTTGCTCATATTCTTCTACTCTCTTCTCCCTCTGATGCATGTACTCCAGCTCCTGGTCCTTTCTCCCTCCCATCGCTTGATCCCACTTGCGCTTGTTATTCTCTAACAGTTCTTCTCTCTCTGTGTCAAAAGCTTTCTAGTTTTTCACACAAAATACAAGAAAATGTATGATTTCATCTCACCTGACAAGTGTAACTATATTTGAGTTTGAATATCAATTGAAGTAGTTATCAAAGAAGATGTGTCAAAGCCAATTGGTTTTTAAATCACTGAACTGGAAATTGAGGATCTTACATTTTCTTATATCTTTTCTCAATGCAGCACTTAAATTTGTGCCATTGAGCAAGTCATTGTATCTTAATTGTTCTTACATTTTACAGTAAAAAGGTAATTTCCATAAAGCAAATGAAAATGTTGAACAAAAGATAGCTAAGAGCAGGCATCCCTAAAGAATTCAAAGAACATTGTCATTACATGTGTATATCTTTCAGATGATTTCATATATTATTCAAAATAGACAAATAATCATTTCAGAAGAATACATTAATTCATAGACAATGATAATCACACTGCTTGCTAAAACTCTTTAATTCCAACATGTATACTTACTTCAATCTGTTTGAGTTCATCTCTGTAGGCTTTCATGAGATTCTTGACCTGTTCTTCCATTCTCTCTATCATTAAATCAATATCCTCAGCTTCTTTCTTCAAATCTTTCACATACTGGTCATCTTGAGACTTGAGTTCCTACAAGATGTTAAAAAATCATCAAAATAGACTTTAACATTTAAGATTCTGAGTAACATTCAAGTTTACAACCTGAGGCTAATTTTCATCTTGAATATATGGTTGTTGAAAATGATTGTTTTTGCCTCACGAAATTACTATTTCAGGTCTTATCATATACGAAGAGTCAACTGATACAGCATTTAAGCTACATGATCATTTAGAGTTATAATTATTCAACTACTTGCAGTGTAATGTTACATTTCAATATAATTTAAATTGTATTTTTCATAATGATTTTTAAGAAGTTGAACGAACTGTGTTTACTTTGCTGTTTAAATAAATGAAGTGAAATGAAATATATCTGTATTTTGAAGCTAACTATGCTATTAGGAATTCTTGATCTTCATTGGCTGCCGAGTCCTGTTTCTATAGCAGTTACAATCATGCAAAGAATGATTACCATTTGAAAATCATTGATGAGTTTGTTCTTCTCATCTATCATTGCATCACAAAGAGCCTTCTGTTGCATCAAGATATCATGAAGCTCTTGTGGTATGTCTCTTCCATTGGCTTGCTCCCAGCGCTTTGTGATCTCCTCAAACCGTTCCATTCCAGCCTTTGCCTCCGCTTCAAGCTTTTCATCCCTGAAAAATCACAATTGATGTATTTGCTACCCAATTAATCAATTCATCTATTAATAATGTGTGCATTTTTTCCACTCACTGGGGAAGTACCAGTATTGCTCTTAAATAAGGTGATTGAAAGGACATGACAAATTACTCACAATTTTACAAAATCCTCAATCCTTAGATGTTTTCAAGCTTCTATACAAAAGATCTAAATGTAATATGTCATTATCATCCAATCCCTGAACTTAGATTATATATGTAATTTACATTATATTTTACACATGTAATTGTTTATGTCAACCCCTTCTTGTTTATCTGTTGTTTATATATTTGCTAAGGTTATCGTTTTAATATAGGCCAATTTATTTCTTATATACTGTTTGTTTTACTTCAATAATATAACCATGTTTTTGTATTGCTTGGATACTTCATGTCTTACCCTGTTATAGATATAAATTGTAACTTATTATTGTAATTTACTATATTACTATGTTTTTATGCACCAGGGCCAAGATGGAAAACAGTAATTATATCTCTGATCTTGTGAACATGTTTAAATATGTTTGAATAAACAATAATGAATAAAATAAATAAATTACTACCAGAAAGTTATCGTCATCAAAACATTCCTTAATTTCTTATTAATGAAACACTGCAGCAACATGGATGCATGCTACCTAATATTCATGAATTGAAGCAAATCATCAGTGTAAAGTCCTGAAAATGGAAATTAATAAACCTAAAGGTAATGATCAACTACTAAAACTTACAAGACATCAGAAAATAAGAATTGGAGACGGTATCAGATGAGGCATAATGTAAGAAAAGAGGAATTGTTACTGTAACAATACATTAATTAACTGACATTATGAAACAAGATTTATATGTTTACTAGATTCACAATATTGTAATGGTACATCAAAAAGCTCAATTTACCCCTTTAACTTCTCTTTTGAATTATTCTAATTACAATTACAATATAAGAAAGAAACACAAGGCAAATATGAATAAAGAATAAATCAAAATACCTTTGCCTCTGCGTCTCCTCTTCTTCTGCTCTTCTTTGTGCTTCCCGGGAATCAGCAGCAACCCGAACATTGGTAACCAACTCACTTCCATGGCTTTGAAGTTTAGTTAACCTCTGTTAAGTTTTTAAAAAAGATTTGTATTGAATTATTCTGCTTTTTTAAATGGGTTTTCTCTTGTTATATCCAGTCTTGGAAAATAAATATTCCCAAGAATTCAAAAGACATACTCATCTTATCAAACTATGTTTTTAATCATGAGCATAGTCAAAAAAATCTTTTCACAATGAAAATAAACCACAACCCACAATATCAATAACATTTCTTGTCTCACAAAAGATTTCAAATTCTTCGTTTTTACCTTAATATATTATTTCTTACTTGCCCTTTTATAGTTTTATAGTGCCTTTTTATGTTGTTTTATTGCTTTTCATATTGCTGTTATCCCTTTTTTATATTGATGTGATCACATCACATGTACATGCACTGTGAGTGCTATCGTTGCAAAGGTGTCTGTTCAAATAATAAAATAAGTATACCAATGTCTTCTTGGTTCAAACCTGTGAGAGGGTTAAATTTTACTATACTAGTATAGGACAAGCATGCACTCTAGAACTGATTGAAGAAATTATGTGAAGTGACTGTACCTGTCTGCTTTCCTCAATTTGCTTTCTACTCTTGCTAGCTTCTTCTTTGTCCTCCTTTTTCTTTGCACCAGGGTCCTCACCAAGTTTCTCCCTGAAAAATAAATTCAGATAGGCTAATATTTTAGTGGTGGATATAGAATTATCATTCCACCCCTCTTTTCTTGTACAGGGGCTATAGTCAGTGATAGTATTACCGAATGGCCTTGTATCACCGAACACGCGCAATATACGGGTCAGAAAACAATTTCATACGCTCAAAGGGAACTTGAATAGAAAGATGATGAAAAATCGTCAAAACACATTTTCAATGTCTTTATATTCACAAAATAATAAAATATTGTAAAAATAGCTATCAGTGTTTTTGTTATTTTTTTCAACTTATCCACAGAAAACACAAATTTGGTAATACGATACCAAGTGACCAAAATATTTCACATGCCAAGAGGGGTCCGATTGGAAGCTGATATTGTAAAAAAGAAAAAATAATTTCAGCAAAATTTTTACATATATATTTTGTAGCTATTTGTGTGTTTATGGTGAAAGTTTTATGAGAATATTGTGTTTGATATGATTGAATTCATGAAAAGTGTTCAGTAATATGATCCACTACCATACTTTAATACTTTGTACATGTACACTCATCTTTGGAAACTGAATTAGTTGGCAGTTTCCTGGGTTTTTTCTTTGTTTAATTTTGGCAAAGATCCCGATTGGTCATTGCAGGGTTGAAACCAAGAAGAGTGACCACTGAGATATCTCTCTGAGATGGTATGGAGTGTTGGTATTGCTGTGATGACAAGACATTATATTTATAATTCACATAGCCGAGTCCTCTTGACAAGGCGGAGCCGGTGTAGTGGCGTATCCATTGCTAGGCAGATACGGTTCTAGGAATACCATCTGCTGGTAGATCATGTTCCAACTCCGGCAGATTAAAATCAGAACTAATTTCTCTTCGGTAGATATTGTTCTTGCTATCGTTTCTCGATCTGCATGCACACACCATTTCCTTCAAAATTAACAGGACCTAGGCTAGGGCTCCGGCCTACCCTAGCTACCATCTTTAGAAAAATAAATAATAAGAAATCGCGGCAATCCAGCAGATACATGTATGGTTCTGAGTAAATTATATCTGCCGCTAAGAACGATACCTGCCGGCGGTACGATACCCGCCAGTGGAACCAGGCCCCATTTCATAAAGACTTAATAGAGTAACATGCCAAAGATGTTGAGCTTTTCTGCAATATTTTTTGTTCTAAAATTTCTTTTCACAAAATTATATTTGCACCAATGTTTGTTAAATATATTTGTCTATTTTCAATTACAATGTTCATTTTCAAATTCCACCTCAATAATTCATAAAATCTTGAAATGTATTGCCATGTTTCATGGCCGAAGATTTAACATCCCTGGAGGCGAGTGATAGTGCCTTTGTAGGTAAAAATGCTTTCATTTGGCATTTGTCTGTGCTGGCTTGTGAAATTGGTTTGCCATGTCGTCTTGTCGAATCTCTGCATATGTCAAATTTTTTTGGGGGGTTCGTTAGCCATTAATAGGCTACTCTACTAGATCTATATTTTGGTAACTTTGCCATTTATGGCAACTACCATGGAAACTTTGATTGTGATTGGCTGCTGAGCCCTGTTTAATACCATGGGAGTTGCCATAAAGGCAAAGTTACAACAGTTGTAACAAGTTAGGGTCTAAATAGGACAACAAACAAGTGGAGTGCCTCTGGCAGTCTCACCTGCATCACGCAATTCAATATAGCAGCAGTGTTGACTTTAAAAACTATTATACCATAACTATTCACAAAAAACACAATTCATATAATGATACAATACTATGTTCATTGACAATAAATGACATTTGACCTTGATCATGCGACCTAAGACTTGTCAGTGATACTTGATTACCCCTATATCCACATTTTATAAACTATATCTGCACTCTGGACTGGCACATCCCGGATTAATCAGAGTGAACAATTTCCACAAAAATAATCACAAAATCTGCGATTTTTTAAAATAATTATATGGATTCTCAGATTACTGATTTGGTGATGTGATCGGAGGAGCAAGTCGTCGAGTTTTCATAACTACATATGTAGTTGCTTCAGCTTTCGTTTCGAGTCTTGTGATTGGTGCGAACTGCGTGTGTGTGATGCCGTGATGATTCATCTAATTTAAGTTTGACAATGTTTCACTTTAAAATGTTATTCTTTATTAAAAAACATTTTTTTTTTTTACATTTTTTAAGATATTAAAAAAAAATATCTAAAAGTTTTGTTAGATTAGATTTTTTGTTTTGTTTGAACTTTCTTCCTCTCTCTCTCTCTTTCTTCCTTCCTTCCTTCTTTTCTTTTTTCCTTTCTTTTCAATCCTTTCTTCATCCTCTCTTTTATCCAAGGTTCCTGCTGGCCTTTTTTGTTCCATCTATTTTTATTTCAAATCTTTCCTAGTTATCTTTCCTAGTTATCTTTCCTGATCCGTTCTCCCTCTGTTCGTTTTCTTTCTTTCCTTCTTTTTCTTACCGGTACTTTCCTTTTTATTTCCTTCATTCTTTCAGTCCCCTTAAATTTGCTTCCCTCTCCCTTCCTCTCCTTTTTCTTTTTGTTCTCTCTTTCCTTCTTCCATTATTTTCTTTTTCACTCTCTCTTCCCTTCCTCTCATCCTTTATTTTCTTTCCTTTCCCTTAATATTTTTTTCTTTCCTTCAATACTATTTCCTTCCTCCCTCCCTTCCTGTTTTTCTTAATTCTTTCTTTCAAAGAATGAAGGAAACATATTTCCTTCCTTCATTCTTTCATCCTCCTTTTTCCTTACTTTTTTTTGTTCTTTTCTTTATTTATTATCCTTGTTTATATATTGCATTTTATTTACACAGGTTAGTCCCATCAGAAGTCTTGCACTGTTTTCCAGGGAGCCCTGCCTTCTTCTCTCCTTCATTCTTTCTTTCACACATTAATTCATCTTCCATTCCTTTCTTTCTTTCTTTCCTTTTTTTTCTTTAATTATTTCAAAGAATGAAGGAAACATTTTTTTCTTCCCTTTGTTCTTTCTTTCATCTTTATTTTATTTGCTCTTTTACTTTTTTTTCGGATCCCCTTCATTTTTCATTCTCTCTTCTGCTTTCTCTTTTATTTTAGTCTTTTCTTTTCCTTTTTTCTCTCTCCTTCATTCTTTTTTCACCAATTTGTTCACCCTCCCTCCCTTCCTTTCCTTTTTTTCTTTCTATCTTTCTTTGTCACTTTCTTGAAATTCTTCTTTCTTTAGTTTCAGTTTCACTAGTACTACTTTCATGACTTGTCACTTCAGTAGAGGCGCACGGCCAATATGGGAGACTCTCTCCAATAGGGGAGACATCTCCCACATTGGAGACTTGCTTTGCAAAAGGACAAAAGAAACAACACCAACAAAAGCATGATATTTTCCACCCAAAATTTTATCTCACTGAGGTCAGAAGCCCATTTGTTTTGTGTGTGATTGACAACAAAAATCCTTATCAAAACAAAAGTAGACGGTGAATTTTTAGTGTAGACGGTGAAAAGGGGTAATTTTTCATGAGGAATCTGCTTATCACATTTTCATTTGCCGCCAAGGTAATCCTTTTGCAGCAAATGTAAACAAAGGAAATTGGTCTCCAAAACTGGAGACTGTCTCTGAAATTGGATACCCAAATTCTTTACAAAAGTCTCTGATATTGGAGATAATCTCCCACATTGGAGACAGTCTCCAATATTGGCCGTGCGCCTCTACTGATTGTCAGTTGTCTTTATTTTGAAGCAGCCAGTGAGTAGGAAATCGATTTCTAAACACTTTGAAAGATGTTTTCGGGCAAGTGAAATATTCAGGCAAGTATTTTCCAACTATTTAGGAATTCACTTGCTTCAAAAAAGTTATGTAGCACCCTGGGCCGGGCTGGGGTCCCTGAACTGCCGTAGTCTACTTCCGTAGTCTACTGCCGTAGTCTCGGACCCCTGCTTTTTGTAATGTACATTAATGACTTACCGGATCAGATTTCGTCAAGTACTGTTCATTTATTTGCAGATGACACCAAGTTATACAAGCATGTTAATAATGACAGAGATGCTGAGTTATTACAAGCGGACTTAGATCGTCTTGTGTCATGGTCAGACAAGTGGCTATTAAAGTTCCACCCGGATAAATGTTGTGTACTTACTATTGGTACAAAGAATGATGAATTCAATGAATATACTATGACACATGATAATGCTTCACATAATCTATCACAAGTTGAAACTAGTAAAGATTTAGGAGTGATTGTGGACACAAAGCTTAGTTTTGACCAGCACTTTCAGTCAAAGATAAATAAAGCCAATAGGCTAATGAATCTAATTAGGAGAACATTTGTTTATCTTCACAAGGAGAACTTCTGAAAGCATTGATTAGACCTCACTTGGAGTATGCTCATGCAGTATGGAGTCCATACTTAAAGAAACATATTCAAGCAATAGAAAATGTACAAAGAAGGGCCACTAAGTTGGTACCTGAAGTAAAGAACCTTCCATACGAACAAAGATTGATTCAACTAAAACTTCCTACATTAGCATATCGCCGTGCGCGAGGAGATATGATCGAAACATACAAGTTATTTCACAGGTATGACCAAGAGGTAGTGCCAGATTTGGGCCAGGTGCATGGGCCTACCAGAGGTCATGATAAGAAATTGTACATTCCGAGGTCAGTAACTGAGAAACGTAAGAATTCTTTTTACATAAGAATGAGGAAACCTTGGAATAGCCTAAGTAATGAATTAGTAAATGCACCCAGTGTCCACAGCTTCGAGAATGGACTGGATAAGTATTGGAAATGTGAACCTGTGAAGTACAAGTTTGACGCTGACCCACCAGGACATGATCCGGCCAACCTAAAGAGGAGACAGAATTTGGAACTGAATATAGAGTCTTAGACTGCGTTCAGAAGCATCCATAAGTATCCATAAGTAAGTATAATCCAGCCGGAGGAGCTCGGGGGAGCGCAACTTACCAGTACCGCCCAGCGCACACAAAGTCAGAAAAACATGAACAACAAGGCTAAGTCGGGTCTGTCTTATCTACCTTCTGGCTGCTTCAATTCTTTTTGATATCCTTAGTCTTCTCGCAGCTATACGTTCCTCAGGATCAGTAGAATCTACAGATGGACCAGTATCCTCCTCTTCATCGTGAGAACTCATTTTACATTTATTTTAGGGGCCTAGATCAACAGCGGCGGCACGGAGACTGAAAAGTCATGAACTAACAAATGTTGCTATGGTCCAGATTTCAGGCTCTATCATGTCAACTAAAGCTACGATTAATAGTATTCAATTTCTAAAATATTTTGAATGGTAAATCACCTAATTGTATTATAAAAATGTATAAATTAATTTATTTGTTTTTAAAATATAATAATTATTCGATTATTTCGAGTCTAAAAATAAACAAAAATCAAATTACGTTGAACCAGTCTCTTTCTATCAAACATGGCGGTGAGCAAGTAGCTTATGGATAAATGGGAGTTAAAATCCACTTCATCCCTCTTTTCAAACATAAAATTTGACAATGAATGCATTATATTTGAAAGATAGTGTAATAGTATTATCAATTTCACCTAATATTTATCACTCTTGAAACCTATCAGCTACAGTTTTCAAACATTCCTAGTTGATCGAGATCGAGTCGGTTTATTGAGCGTACGGAAGACGTGTGTATTGTATGCGGGAATGTGACGAGAGTGAGAAGTGGGTGGTGGGCCGGTCGTCGATTGAAGAGTTCTTTCACAAATAGGAGGTCCCCCGTGTTTGGCAAAAGGGCTGGAATAGATGTGGAACACTGCCTTGTTTGAGTTGAGACTGAGTAACTGAACAAGGGTCTATTCATTTCAAGTTGAAACTAGCATCGTGCCGCCATTCATAATTCAACATGAACTGAAGACGAAGTCCATGGCCAGTACGGTACTAGAGGTGCACGGCCAATATGGGAGACAATCTCCCATATTGGAGACTTGCTTTGCACTCTTAGCCTAATTAGGAAGTGTCTACATTTTCAACTGTTACCAGCGATCTCCGACCTTAACGGAGGAAGGATACAAGAAGAGTCAAAAGTAACAACACCAAAGAAAGCGCAATTTTTTCCACCCAAAATTTTGTCTCGCTAAGGTCAGAACTCAGAAGCCCATTTGTTTTGTGTGTGGATGACAACAAAAACCCTTATCAAAACAGAAGTAGACGATGAATTTTTAAAGTAGATGGTGAAAAGGGGTAATTTTTCATGAGGAATCTGCTTGTCACATTTTTATTTGCCGCCAAGCTAATCCTTTTGCAGCAAATGTAAACATAGGATTAGGAAATTGGTCTTCCAAACTGGAGACTGTCTCTGAAATTGGATAGGCCCTAGGTACCTAAATTCTTTACAAAAGTCTCTGATAATATTAATTATTTGGAGATAATCTCTCTCATGGAGACAGTCTCCGATATTGGCCGTGCGCCTCTACTGTTGGCATGGCAAGTCATTGTCACAACTCACAAGCTAACTTTGTTAGACAGCTGGCACCCTTCGTTTCGAGGAGTTTTTAATGAACATTTTTTTAAAATTTAAATTTTGTATTTCTGCTCATACACAGACGGCTCGCTATCGTGCAGCCGCCAGGGCAGTGCAGTAGAGGCACACAGCCAATGCAGATATGGGAGACAATCTCCCACATTTATTATTGGAGACTTGCTTTGCAAAAGAACAAAAACAACGCCAACAAAAGCGTAATTTTTTCCACCCAAAATTAATTTCTTGCTGAGGTCAGAAGCCCATTCGTTTTGTGTGTGGATGACAACAAAAATCCTTGTCAAAACAAATGTAGAACAAAGTAGATCATGGTGAAAAATGGTATGGTAGTGGATCGTATTACAGAACACTTTTCATGAATTCCATCATATCAAACACATGATTCTCATAAATCTCACCAAACTATCAGTATCAACATTAATACACAATTACGGTACCTACAAAATATAAATATGTAAAAATTTTGCCGAAATTGTTTATCCTTTTTACGATATATTAGCTTCCAAACGGCCCCCTCTTCGTATGTGAAATATTTTGGTCACCTGAAAAGGGTATCGTATTACCCAACGTGTGTTTTCTATGGGAAAAGTTGAGAAAACAACAAAATCACTGATGAGCTATTTTGACCATATTTTATTATTTTTAGAATATTAAGACTTTGAAAATATTTTTTTGACCATTTGTCATCTTTCTTTTCAAGTTCCCTTTGGAAGGATGTTGCAAAGTTTTGAGCGTATGAAATTATTTTCTGACGCGTACGATGCGCGCGTTCGGTAATACAATCACTTTAACTTTTCATGAGGAATCTGGTTATCACATTTGTATTTGCCGCCAAGGTTATCCTTTTGCTTTGCAACAAATGTAAACAAAGGAAATTGGTCTCCCAAACGGGAGACTGTCTCTGAAACTGGATACCCAAATTCCTTACAAAAGTCTCTGATATTAGAGTCTTTTAGAGATAATCTCTCTCATGGGAGACAGCCTCCCATATTGGCCGTGCGCCTCTACTGCAGGGGATTAACAATGCAAAATCCCCTTGATGGGGCCTGGGGCTCATCGATTTTTGTCTTTATTTCATCAAAATGTAAAAAGAATTGGACCAAAAATTCTGTTTCGGCCTGAAATGCACAAAAACTGGAAAAATAAATTTAAGGAAAAAAAATAGTGACTGGCTGTCGCGCAACTCCCACTTCCCTGGATTATCCGAATGATAAATATCTAAATCTACATAAACATATGGCCATTGAGTCCCTGTACAGATCGAGTTAGAACTTCAGTCTCTGTAAAATAAATTGGTGAGTGGAGCTGATGGAGTTCAGCAGAACAACCAATATAACAGAGACCGAAGCTTTTGGACTATTCACAAGCCAGCACTAATGTTAGCAGTCTGTCAATCACTACAACACATACACAGGCACTATTATTCACCCCAGAAAGTCCAGATTTCAACTCCAAAATCCCTTTAACAAGTCAAATTAAGTCTTTAAAAGCCTAACATTAGATCTAGATCTATCTAAATGCGCTAATATTTTAAATGATAAATCTGGGGGGGGGTTTTGTTTGTTTTTTGTTCCAAGTGCGTACGTTCTTGCGAGGTTAGGTCATATTTTCAAAAAGACCAATCGAAAAGAAAAAAAAAATGAGAAAGTGTAACGTTGGAGGTCTACCGCATTGAATTTGCATCGAAATGTTGACTGCACGCTAGCGGCAGGTTATTTGACATGTCCGAGTGTAATGCGGGAGCGAACGGCCACCGCAACTATTGGGTTGCATATGGCATATGGTGCGGCACTCGCACGCATTGACTTTCTAGCGAAGCTCTAGATCTATGTGGAGCGGGGGCTGTCGAGTGGCAGGCCTCAAAATAGCAATATACTAGTAGACCAAAGTCTATTTCAAGATTTCATGAAATATTGAGAAAAAATTGCAATTAAAAATAGGGTCAAGATCTAGACTTATATATTCAACAAACATTGATGCTAACTTCATTTTGTGTTTTCAAGGACATTTTAGATAAAAAAATATTCAATTCAATTTCGGTTATTAGATATAAAACAAAGTCACAATACAGTGCTCTCGTCCAAATTCGAATTGTGCAATGTTTACATTGAATTTTATGTACATTCAAAGATTGTATTACACAAAATTATTCACATTTACATGAGAGAACAATTGGTTGATTGAGACATGCATAAGTGAGATTTTATTAGATAATACCAGCCTCGGATTTTGATAATTTTGAATTGGAAAAAAAACTGTTTTAATCTTAATTTTTTTTTCTCAGAAAGTTCAGAAATATAATTCAGATTTGATTTGCATAGTCATAGATAGTGAAGTAATGAAACAGAGATCATTAGAGTTATAGAACATTAAGTTAAAAAAAACACTAACCTTTGAGATATGAAATCCATTCTAAATATTGCAGAAAAGCTTAACATTGTGGAATTCTGGACAGGTAACTCAAGGGCCTAGGCCTACTGAGGAACTGTGTGAAAGTGCGGTGTGCCGCTTTGGCAACTTTTGGCTTCATCAGCTCATCCTTGAGAAGGAGAGCAGAAGTTGGTCACACACAAGTGGGTGCCTAAGATCTCATTAAAAATAAAATTTGAGTCAATAATTTCTTGAAGGGAAGAAACATCGCTTTTCATGTCATAACAAGCTGTTAATCATTAAAATGTCAGGGCCTAACATTAGATCAGGAAAATTATGACAACACCATAGTTGCCAATCTTTAGTTAGGCCTGACATCAGTGGGGTGTAGACTTGTTTATTTTCAGTAGGCCTAGAGGCGTCGGTCCCAAAAATCATCCCAGTAAACAAGGATATCCATAACTACATGTAAAGGGGTGTTGCAAGAAAATATTTGCAATCAGTTGCAAATTTAGAAGTTGATAGAACAATTTTAACTAGGTCTAGAGCATATCAAGTTAAAGCTATTGATACACAAGAAGCAGACCAGCAATTAATGGCAAATTTTCAATTTGGAGCAGGTCTCTAATATTATATGATGGATTTTGATACCCAAAATTGACTTGCAATTGATGGCAAGTTTCTTGCAACACTCCACAAGACAAATAATGTCTTGATATTAGAGACTGACTTTATTTTGTTTCTTACAAAACCGTCAGGGGTGTGAGAGTTCAGATTTTTTTTGTTTTGATTTTCAGCTTGTTTTTGGCCTTCCTCTGTACAAAAATATAGGAGCTCTTTCTATTTCAGACTTTTTCAACACTCTTCAGCTTTTTTCAGATCTTTTTAATTGTGACCACTCACACCTCTGATAAACCATTGCCTTAAATTGTTCTTCTAAAAAATAATTTTTAAGATAGCTACCCTGTTTATGGTGAGTCAGATGAGAGCAACATAACATTTTTTGTTTGGCCTAATAGATCTGGGCATGCATCTTGGCAATAAATTACACTTGCTGTTGCTAAAGATTTTTAATTCAATCACATTGTGATTTTGACAATTCTTGTTTCAACCCATTATCCACAGGACAAAGGCGAAAAAGACAAGGAGAAGAAGAATGTGATGCGTGAGCTGCGAATCCGCAAGCTCTGCCTCAACATCTGCGTTGGAGAGAGTGGTGATAGACTCACCCGTGCTGCAAAGGTATTGGAAGCCCTGACTGGACAGTCGCCAGTCTTCTCCAAAGGTAAATGCAACTCTCCCATGGTTTGCAAAAGGAAGCAAGTTATTTCAAATAATTTTAGGCATTTTATATTTCATAAGATAGTATGTATCCTCAATAAAAAAGTAAATGATCTACATGTATATTGTATGAATATGGTAATTTAGCCCAGGGTTCTTTTCATCTAGGGCCATTTAGGACCCCCAATATGCTGTATTTCAAATATCAATATTTGTGTGTTGCTGAGGATGGTGTGGTCAAAAGGTCAAATTTTTGTTCAGCTTGGTCTCATTTCTTTATTTCTGCATCAATTGAGTTTACACCTGGTAAAACAATTATTCTTTGGGTTATACCACGCGTGTTCTGGAGAATGATAAGGTCAAAGGTCATCTAGGGATCAAAAATCTTTCACATAACATGTATTTTATGTTTTATTTTATCTGACAATGGAATTCAAGTTTTTGTAATAAATCTTCAGATGTACCAGATTTTCATGGCAGATTTGATAAGTTTTTGGTTCATGGGTCTGTTAATTATAACCAACAAATGAATGGTATTAGTGGCAATTTATCAAAATGATTATGTTCACATGAGTCAGACATACTTTATCTGGAAGGTCTCATCAATTAACACTGCTAAGCACACTGTACATTACAGTGTATGACCCATTATACAGTACATGTAAATGTATGATTTTGGCTTGTCATTTATCTACATCTATTTAAGTAGATTGTTGGAATGTATATTTTACACATTTTTTCCCCTTTTTTTTTCACTTGCACTTCTTAGATATGGTAGGAGGATTTTTCTATTCCACTGCCAAAAACCAGAATGTTAACAGTGTGCAAATAATATCATCTCTGCTTTGCAACCCATGGCTTTCCTTCCCCCTCATGATTGCTATGGTACTAGTTCAGAGATACATTCTAAGATTTAATCAATAAGTCTTTGTACTTGCTGGGAATGATAAGGGCCATGGAAGCAGGTTTTTTTTTTTGGGGGGGTGAGGTGGCTATGAAAGAAAATGTAATAGAAAACCTTGTTGCCATGTAGAGGGTCAGGTCCCCCCCCCCCCTAAAAAAAAACAAAAAAACATTTCAATGCATACGGATATTAATACTAGAATTAACTCATAACAAAAACATTGCACTGATTTTTGCAGGTTTTGTAACTTTAGATCCATATTGATTTGAGGTACAAATTAAATTGTAGTAATAATTCATCTCATAAAATCCTGTTTATTGAACCTCGTTTCATGAAGTGACTACATAAGGATAAACATGCAGTTTTGTCAATTTGATTCATAAAGATAAAACAAAATATGTCGATGTTCATTTGTACTATCTGTCACTTCATGAATCATGGATATCACAGAATGCCATCGGTATGAAATAAAAGTTTGAGTTGTGAATGGATGCAGTAGAATTTTTATAAATGCTGTACATGCACGCTATATATTACTTCCCTGTGCACCTCTACTATCATTTATTCTTGGGTTTTATCTATCTATACAGCTCGCTACACTGTGCGATCATTTGGTATTCGTAGGAATGAAAAGATCGCTGTCCATTGCACCGTTCGTGGTCCAAAGGCTGAAGAAATCCTGGAGAAGGGATTGAAGGTACAGAAAAGAGATCACATGTACTAATATCATGAACTTAACTAATGTAATTGTACATTCTATTTGTCCTAGAAATTCACAAAAAGTTCTGTCATGAATTAACAATTTCATATTATTTGAATGGTAGCAGATTTGAACATTTCAACATGCATATTTTTCTGTATGGTATGTTAAAGAAGGAAGTCCATAAGTTGCATACAGTAAGAAAAATAGAATTAGCATAAATCAGAAAATTTCATCATAATCTGATATGAAAATTTTAACAAAATGTCAATGGAATGCACATGAGAGAGCCAATGATGTCACAGTTTCTCTTGTATTTTGATTTATTACAGCTCTTTTAAAAATGTTTTTATTAGAATCAACTTGAGTTGATATTGTTATATGCAAAGCAGTGATATTTGTTCAGTCCTTTGATATTCAAGTAAAACTTTCTGATGAGATCTCATCAAGCATAATTCTTTCATGTCCTTATACAATTTTGTTCTATTCTAGGTCAGGGAGTATGAATTGCGCAAGGGCAACTTCTCAGACACCGGCAACTTTGGCTTTGGTATCCAGGAACATATTGATCTTGGAATCAAGTATGACCCCAGTATTGGAATCTATGGCATGGACTTCTACGTTGTCCTAGGGCGACCTGGGTTCAGCGTAGGCCACAAGAGGCGCAGGAAAGGACGCGTTGGCTGCACTCACCGTGTCAACAAGGAGGAAGCCATGAAATGGTTCCAGCAGAAAGTAAGTGGTACCATGTAGTTTGTTTGCTGGGTGAATGATAACATCAAATTAGAAATGGATTTTCTCCAATTTAACATTCCATTTCTGCTCATTTGATTTTCCACAGCATGTTGGCCTTAATCTGTTACCAGCAAATTTTCATTATTTCACTGTTCGGTTGGTTTTAAACTTAGTCATATTTTACATGTACAATCAATCAGAATTATTGATGCTTTATTTATATAATCTATTGACAAATAACCAGTCATCGTAAGGCTCAGAGTCTCCCCTTTCACCAGCTATACTTTGAATTATTCATTCAAGCTAGCAAGAGTGAGCAAAAACAATTTTATAAGAGGATACCTGAACAAGTCACTTGTACAGATAGTAATTATTATCTTAATTACAAAAAGAAAACCTCATGTCTATTAAGGTCAATATCTACTCTTTCATGGGATACCTGAATCAAAGAAAATTAACATGAAATATCACTGGCTTGTTTCTTTAAATAATAGTTGAATTTCAGCAATATTTGTCAATGGTGTTTTACAAGTTAATTGGTAGACTTAAAACTTTTTTTTTTTTGGGGGGGGGATATTCAGCCATGCATAAATTTTCTTTTTTACAATGTAAAAGCCATGGTAGGCAAACTTTGAAAGTGCATTTGTTGAATCAAATTATGAAAGTGAAAGCATTATTTTGAAGAAACAGAACTTCATAATTCCTTGGTCGTTTCTTTCTTTGAGGTATCGTATTAAAGAGCAGATAATGAACTTTTTTTCAGCTACCACCTGCCAAGTGACTCTTTAGTTTCCTTCAAATTGTTTTTACTCACTTGTGCATGAATTGATAATCATTAGGACTGGGACGAATGTCATTTTTACCATTCGATTATTTCCTGAAAAAACAATCGAATGATTCGATTGTTCGTCGGGAATCACGTTTTTAAGTCACAATAGTTGACCTACTTTTTGGTGACCTCCCGAATGAAGAAATCTCCATCAAAGTCACATGTTTATCATAAATGAAAGTAGGCCGTTTTTCCTCCTTCTCCATGATTTTTATATCAAAAGAAACTACATGAAATGAGATTAAATCTTTCAGTTTATTGTTCAAATGAAAATCTTTGCTAAATCAATGCTGGTACCCTGGTATCATGCATGCATCCCTCCAAGTGCCACATTCCTGCATATGAATGAATCAGCCCAGATCAGCCGAGTCAAAAGACGGTAAACATCTCATTCATGAAGTATTCTTTGAGACGCCGGTGGTGCATTTCACTTCTTGAAAAATTTCATTCCTTGCCTACACCATGTCCCCACCCCCACTTGTGGCATTCCCCATGATGCTACACATGTATTTCAAAAAAATATTTTTCATTTGAAATTCCTTTCAAAGTTACAAATTTTTATCAATTAAACCTACATGTATAACTAGGTCTGCTTTTGCAGACTAGTCGAGAAAGTAGGTGATGGCGGCGTGGGCACGTGTTGGAATGCTGTTTTGATTGTGCGAGGGGGATGTAAAAAAAAGTTTGCATTGTTTTGAAACATGAAAGGAATTCTCCGACTCCCACCCCGATCTTTCTCTCTCTCTCTCTCTCACACACACACACACACACACAGAGATGGGGAGGGGTCAGTTTATTTCTGAAGTCATGACCTTTCCTGATAAGGGAAGCACATGGCTTCTTCTTTGTTCCCCAAAAAGTTTCATTGGCTATCGAAGGTCCAATCAGCTCAAGTGAGCTGGTTGTGTGTTTACATGTACTTTCTGTTTTGAGCACGCAGACAAAATATTGTGTATCGAGGGCAAGGTGGGATTAACATTTTCGGAGCTCTTTCAGTCGGTGTTTAACTGTGAATGTGATACAATCATTGATCATTTTTGACAATTTACCTCAGTAACATCATTTTTAAACCTGTATCAAGTATTCGAAAACCGTTTTCATCATTGTTTTCTTGTCATTTTGTTATTATTACTTGGGTATTCGAGTTATCCCAAAGTCATAATCGGGATCTGCCGAACATTCGATTAGTGTAAATTTCGCTAATCGATTGGCGATCGGCGGCAAGCCATTCGAACCATTCGATCAATCGATGTTTACTCCCAGGCCTAATAATCATCCAAGGTATACCAGATGAAAGAGGGGCTCTGAGCTATACAGTGATTTTGTATTCTGGGATGCTCTGTATAATATGACAATTCACTTATGAAATTATTGCTCAGTGCACCTACTGTACTAAAATTTGTCTTTAATTACAGCAAGATATTGGCAATTAAAAAAAAGTTTTGTAACAGTTATTTCTTAGGATACAATTTCCACAATATCTTTTACCTTGTTTCTTCTTTTTTACCACCTCACAGTACGATGGAATCCTCCTCCCTGGTAAATAAGCACCCACTTCCAGCCTATCGTCAACACACACATGCGACACTCTTCTCAAACTCAACAATGATTTTAACACCTGACTAGGAGCCATCAGACCAGGAGCTCTCAATTCATCAGTATCTTGTCTCTCAACACAATGCCGCCATGCCATATATGTACTCTATGTTCAATAAAGACTAGTGAACAACCAATCAACCATTGTTAGCTCAGAGTGTATGATGTATGCCTATACATAGAGTCACCTCTGTACTTCAAACCGAATTAATGAGCGCATTTAGTCTCCTGAGTAACATTCCACCTGTACCCTGAGCAGATCAGGGAAGATCAACTTATACCAGGGTACTCTACTCAATTATTGAGGGGTGTAGAAAGTCGAGGGTGTTTATTGAGATAAGTGCTTTGCCACCAAAATGCCCTCAAAATTTGTTACAGAATTTTTATTGTGTTAACATTAAAAAAGTTAATGCTTTCCCAAATTTCAACTTTTTATTGCGCAGGGTAAAATGATCATTAAGTTTGACCACTGTGCACGCACATAATACATGAACATCTCTTACATTGACCATTTATTGGTCAACATTGTGTTTAGAGATATGAATGGTAAGCCTTACATGAACATTATCAGTGTGTCATGGTGCTTCACTCATTATCTTGATGTGAGATCTAAAATTCCATACTGATGTGCAGTCGCACCCCTTCCTATTCAGTAGAGCTACATCCTGGGCAGGTATCGTTTGTATCGGGAGCTGAATGCGCTTTTGTAATGATCGTTTCATGAAGTCATTGCATTGAATGAATTATAAGGAGAATAAATTTTTTTATTTTTGTAAGTAGGAACATTTTTTTTAGTTCAAAATCTGTCACAAAATGAAAAAGTTTTGAAGTATCAATTTGGTAATGTGGCTTCAAAATTAAAGGTTAGTAGTACACCTTGATTTATTTTGGACAAAAAAATGTTTTCTCTATTGTCTCTAAGATGCCACCTGCCTTTTTGTGAACTCAATATTACCTTGAGCAGAGGAAAAACAGACAAGCTGCACCTGGAGAGATATATAGGGGATAAGTTATTGTACAAATATATGGAGTGCTGGTAATAATTTTCCAGGGTTTTATTGTCCATTAACCCAAATTATATGAAATCTAGAGCAAGGATGCAATTATTTTGACCAAGTTCCAATTTCAGGCCATCACAACATTTAATGCCATTAGAAACAGTTTGTGTATGCACAAAAGGCCTATTCTATTGAGTGTTAAAAAGAAATACAATCTGGTATCTGTTAATTTTATGCTTGGATAATCAGGAGGCAGGCATGGATGTGAGGGGGGCTCCCTCACACCCCCCCCCCCCCCAAAAAGGGAAGGTTAGAAAGGAAAGTGAGAGTGGAAAGAGAAAAGAAAATGAAAGAAATGGAGAGTGGGAAAGTAAACAAACAAAATGTTTTTAAAAAGGAGATTGTAAGGAAGAGATGAGGAAAAATAAGAGAAGATTAGAAAGGTAGGAAAGAGAGAAAAGGAGAAGCTAAAAGAGTAAAAGCAGGGGGAATGAAGGGAAATATATCGGCGAAGAGAGAAATATGAGGGGGTGAAAAAAGACGGCCTCTAGCCTTGAAGGGCGGGTTCTTTAAAAAAAACGTCTTTCCATCCTAAATTTTCTCCCACAAAAGAATGGAAGAAAGAAAAAACGAAGTCTGGTGGGAAAGGACCTTGCCTTCAATATAGGCGCGAATCCAGATGGCGAGGGGACCCCCCCCCCCCCCCAAGTAAAAAGAGAAAGGACGAGGAAGAAAGACTGCCATTCACACTCCAGGAAAATAAAACAGTGACAGGGGAATTAATTTTACAATAGGAGGGAGTCCGGAGCCAAATGGCCGCTGCTTCAAAATGGCAGCGAAACAAATTGAGAGAAAGGGGGGCGGGGTGAAGGGAAAAGGATAATATAAATAAGGGATGAAAGCGAATGGGAAGGGAATATATAACGAGGAATAAAAGTGAAGAACATGAGAGGAGGGTGGCAATTAACAAACGGCCTTGTCGGGTCACTATATCCATGGACCTATAGGTCCATGCTATATCTTGATAAAAAGTCTGCTTGCCCTTTACGCTAGCGACCCGGGGGGGGGGGGCAGTCAAATCTTTTGCTGTGTGCAAAATAACCCCCTAAACAAGTTTTTCTCTGGCTTTATTTACACATTTTGGCCCCTAAACAAATCGCCAGAATATGACCCCGGAGAAAAAGCATTGGGGAAAAACATACCCTAAACACGTTTGACTAGTCTTAAAAAGCTTTGAAAAAAAAACATACCCTAAATATGTTTGACACCGCGACTGACCATTGACCAGATTTGGAAAAGG
Organism: Lytechinus pictus; assembly: GCF_037042905.1. NCBI lineage: Eukaryota > Metazoa > Echinodermata > Echinoidea > Temnopleuroida > Toxopneustidae > Lytechinus > Lytechinus pictus. The sequence continues at coordinate 4,793,429 of NC_087245.1, read as the reverse complement.
GTGAATAAATGAAGTTTGTCCATCATGGGACTTTCATCATGCTTTATTTTCTTCTTTCTTTTTCTTCTACATATAGGTAAGATATAAGCATGATAATACGAAGCAATTTTTTATATTTACAGACGGGTTTTAATCCCGGGGGGGGGGGGCAGTCAAATATATTGCCGTACACATACGTGACCCCCCCCCCCCCCCAAAAAAAAAAAAAAAAAAAAAAAAAAAAAAAAACACCGATTTTCAAGAAAAAGGGTGGTTTTGAAAGACTGGTCAATGGTCAATCGCGGGGTCAAACGTATTTAGGGTATGTATTTTTTCCAAAGCATTGTTTTTAAAGACCAGCCAAACGTGTTTAGGGTATGTTTTTCCCAAAGCTTTTTCCCCTAGGTCATATTCTGGCGACAACTTAATTAGGGACCAACTTGTGTAAAAAAATAATTTAAAAAAAGCCCGCGAAAAACTTGTTTAGAGGGTTATTTTGCAAACAGAGAAAAAAAAATCGTTTAGGGGGTGTTTGGAAATAATTTGGTCACGCATGTGTACAGCAATACATTTGACTGCCCCCCCCCCCCTCCCCCGGGGTTCAAAAATTAGAGCTATTTTATGTTTGATTTTTATTTTTACTATTTGTTTCATATCTTTTCTTCACACATAAGTTAGTAAACATATGTACAATCCTTCAAATAGAATGTTACTCCCAGTATTTAATTTACAGTGATTTATTGCCCCCTCTCTTAGTAAATAGTAACATTAGGAACTTTGATTTAGACCTAGGCCATTTTAGGTGGAAGAGTAAATGTCAGAGGAAATTAACAAATTTTTGTTCCGTTTTGCTATTTTCTCTCCAGTTTAATGGAGAATTTAAAAGGAATAATGTTTCCTTCGCTGTATTATGGACAAAGCAATGTTCTTATTTGGTAGTGATATAATTGCGACGTATAATACTGTATGATATCATCAGTATTATCATCATCACCATCATCATTATCATCATCATTACCATCATTCATCATTATCATCATCATTATCACCATCATCATTATCATGATCATCATCATTATCACCATCATCATCACCATCATCATTATCACCACCATCATCATCACCATCATTATCATCATTATCACCACTATCATCATCATTATCACCATCATCATCATTATCATCATCATTATCACCATCATCATCATCACCATCATCATCATCATGATCATCATCTTCATCATCACCATCATCATCATCATTATCATCATCAACAACAACATTCCGATATTTTCCTCTTCACGTTTCCTTTATTTTTTATTTTTCCATTTTCTGTTCCGTCTTCTTCTCCTTTCTTTTCATATTTCAACTGCTTTTTTCATTCAATCTCGATATATTTATTTCTAAATCATAAGATCTAATTAACACGCAATTTCAGGCCTATATATGAATAAATCCGTCCGCTTTGTATTTTCTTATTCGTTGTTATGGTAACATATTCAGGTTTATTTTTTAGAGTACTTTTTGCCATGTCTGCGTTCAAATAAATAATGGAGACAGGTGCTCTCTCAATAGAGGTGTTTTACTTTGTTGGGCAATTAAAAAAATATATATATGAAAAAGACCCAAAAGACTCATCTATCGTTGCTCATAATTCGTGATTTATGCACAAGTTTTTTAAAACCTGAAAAGGCTTATGGCCGCCACACATCTTCTGCGACCCGAATATTTAGACATGCCTCTTACTGTGAAAAGTTATATACCATCGTACAAATAACAATATTCAAATCCATACTATGCTACCTTCCATGACGTCATAGCAATCATACGATCGGCTATGATTGAAAACAAATTTGGCCTTTACTCCAAAATAAATGCTTGCAATACTATAAACAACAATCGAATTAGTATTTTTACAGTTATATTGATCCCCAAATAAAAATATTATAATCATTCATATTTTCAGGAAATAAACAAAATGCAGTTTGTTACAAAATTGGATCTAGACAAGTCGTAATGTGTGCGGCGGCCCTGACTCTTTCATAGTTTCATTCTTTATTTAATTACATTCTATTTCTGATTCGAGTAAGATGCAAGGAATTCCTCTAAATAGACTCGAAGTGGGATCTTTCCACCGACTATGTCACATTTCTGACATATATTCTAGTCATATTATTCTACATTCTAGTAAAGTACGACTAGAAAATAGTCAAATATGACTAAAATAACATTTGCACCCAGCTGACCCTATTAACGAGTTATTTTGACTGATTTGTTTTTAGAGTGTATAAAAGCAATTGTGAGTATAATTAATGTTTTCTGTATGTGTATAATGTGCATGAGTTTACCCCCCCCCCCCTCCGATATACTGTATACACTGTAAATAAAAATGTTGGGTAAAAATTTTACCACCACGAAGGTAATTATGTATCCAACCAATTTGGGGCAGTATATACCCAATGCGGGAAGCATATATTGTCCAGTAAGGTTAACAAATAAGCAGCAATTACTTTAGAATGGACAAAATTTTTATCACACTGGATAGATAAAAATGCCCAATGTTGGTTGGACACAAATTACCCTCATGGAGCACTTTTACCCAATATTGACACTAAAAAACTCTTTCTCTTTTTTTCGTCACTTGTTTTGATTTTCCGAAGTGAACACCCATTTTACTGAATGAATTCACTTTTCTATTTATCTTTTCTACATGCATATTCTTATGTTTTTAATATATTTATGTATATACGACAATCCAGCTTAAGTTGTTCTATAATTCATTCAATCATTCATTCTTTCTCGTCTGTACACAGTAAAAAAAAATTATACAACGCTGTTTACTATATGAACCTTACAGCAATTGTTTAAACAGTTTAAACAACTGTTTAAATCTTAAGCAACAAAGTTTAATTTTCAACATCTAATTTTCAAAAAATTAAACATGATTTTTTAAACGGTTAAACAAATACTGTAAGGTTCATATAGTAAACAGCGTTGTATAAAATCTTAAACAGCGTTTTTACTGTGTATGTTTGTTTATTTGTTGACTCATTAGATAAATTCGTTCGCTAATTAATTCATACATTTACCCATTTTATTCATTAACACATTCATTCAAATTAATAAACTCCTCGTTCTCAGATATCTTGATTCATGTGGAATGACCTATATACAACCAGGTGTTTTCAACGGCTTACAAAGGCTTTTCATATAGACTGTCAGGTTTTTTTTTCCACAAATGTATTGCTTATAATTTTAAGAAACATAATAAACGAAGGCGGGTTAATACAAAGCAAATCATTTTGAATTTATTGTATAGTATGCCTTTATTTCAAAATATTGCGGTGATTATATTTCACGTACTTATCTCGCTCAGATTGTTAAGCCATACCCAAACAAAGGCGATTATAGATTAGACTATATCATTATACTATCAGAAAATTAATAAAATTAGACATATTTTTGCAATTTGTTATTCATTTTCTATAACATTGCATGCATTCATTAATTCAAGTTAATTTCTATGGATTTACGATTCTTTAGAATTGTCGACGTTATTGATTTATTCAAACCTTAAACGATTCATTAATTTCTTTCTTTCAATTGATATATTAATTAGCTTTTGTTACCCGTCAAACGCTAGTGAAATATTTTCAGTTTGTATAAAGGCCGTTTGAGTTGACAAAAGTAAAGACCTTTTTTTAAAGTCCAGATGAAATTGAAGTTGACTTTCGTAGCTGATAATACCTATCTATCTATCTATCTGTATCTCAAAATGTAAAAAATTCAAAAAGATTTTAAAGGCAGCTGAGGAAAGGCTGTATTAAAAAAATATAGCTATGGCGGCAGTCTCATTTTGTCTGAAAACAGTCTCATGATACCAGTGAAGAACACATGTCGAGGCAAAGGAAGGTTACTATACCAATGTTATAACTCTAAAATCTTATTCTGAGCTGTCATCAAAATATTTAAATTTTGAGAGGTTTTATCAGACAAGCCACGATATGCACTGTTGATATACATTACTTCATCATCCAATGCTGTGAACAATGCAACTTTCTTACTTAATGATTATGGAAATTGATCTGATATTGAATTAGATAAATAAAGCTATCATCTCCAAAACCAAATTGAAACTATATATACGTTGCTAGTATAACTGCATGACCGACAAATTTTCTTGATTCTCTTTCTCTATCTACAGAGCTCTCTCCAAAAATAAACTGACCGTTCGAGAAATGGGCACGTTTCGAAATCTATTCCACGTTGTATATACTTTTGTTAGCAAACCGAGAAAAAAAAACACTCTTTAGTTTAGTTCGCTGCATTTTTATATCGTATTCAGTAATGTTAATATAGATGTAGAACTTAAATCATTAATGGGCATTAAATGCTATGACCCAATCATAACGAATTGCTACATTCACTCTCAATAAATAAATGTTATTGTTGGAGGAGTGTCAACATTTTCCAAATATTTCATCCAATCTTGCATAAAGCTAAAACCAACAATTAAGTGTTTGAGTTCACATCATTTAGAAAAGGTTGTATTCCTACAACATTTCAAAAGTTGATTTAATATTTCACTTTTTAGAGTGTTTTTAAATATGTTCTAAATGTATACCCTTGTCCAACGCTTATTGCTTAAGCCAGTTCAGATAATGCCAATCTTTTGTTGATTTTTATCATTAATTTTATAGAAAAGCATTTATGAATATTTAATCTTGTACAAGCGCGCCATTTGCCAGAAAGAAGCAGCGATAAAAAGAGTGAAATAATTTGTATTTATCATCTATTCATTCACTTCACTGATTCTTGGAAATCAATGGAATAAATCATTTCGAGGAGGGTTGTTTCTAGGGTCTAGTCTAACCAGTCTATTTTTCATGTAGTTTCATCTTTTTAAATCTTTTATTGTTTCATAATTTTTGTTTGTGTTAGAAAGTAGTGTATGTAATTTAGATATCGATTCATAACTACAATAGAGTCATCGGGGTATACATTTTCATCAAAATTGGCACAAGCCTCGAACGTTCAAAATATTAATCGAACGGCCAGATAATTTTAGTGCAATTGGGGTCTATATGATGGAGCTAAATTGTTTTATTCGACGAATGATTTCTTTATTTTATTTGTTTTACTTTTGTAATTAAACGTTTCACATACATCATTGATAATTCGATTTTCATTTGTTTTCTTTTTAAACAAGGTATTACGGCAAATTTAAAGAATGAGTAACATTTGATTGGATAAATATTTTAGATAATTTTCATGCAAATAATGATGTTAAAAAATGTATTAAATCAATACACTTTTTCTTTATATTCTGGGGCCTCTAGAAAGCTGAAATAGTTTATTCGACGCACAAATTTTAAAGAAATTTACGTTTTTATTTGTATAAGTATATCTATCATAGATATGATTGCAAATTCGAGTTAAATTTGTTTTTTTGAATACGGCCAAATTAATTCACGAATACTGAGAAGTGATCGGCCTGATAATTTTGATGTTTATTATGATGGTTCAAACGTAATACAAGTTCACAAAAGTACAATTTTCGTTAATATTCTAATATCTCTATCATAATATCTCAAGTATTTTGTTCGACGAATTATTTCTGAAGAACGTAACGATTTTACATGCATAATTAAATATCTCACTTACTCCATTGCTCATCTAATCTTAATTTGTTTCTCCTAAAGAGAAAAGAAGATATTGCGACAAAATTTAAGAGTAATTGAGACTCGATTATATCCAGACAAGAACATTTGATGTAAATTATGATTTTGGAAAATGTATTACAACAATTTCTCGAAAGTGAATTTGTTTATATTCTGGGATCTGTACAGATCTAGCCGCATCTCATGTAAATACATGAGAATATCTGAATGGAACATTTAGAAACTTATACAAACAATCAAGCACACGGTATAAAAGGTGAATTTGAATTGATAATTTAACCGTATTTTCCATAGAGACCTGGACAAAAACACAATCACAGATATACGACCTGGGTCTTTTCAGTATATGTGTGTAGTTGAGTTTCTCAGAGGTGTATCATTCACTATCAATCACATTATGATTATTTACGTTTAGATCGACCTTTAACGTCACGGACATCCGAATGTCGTGACCAGGGTTCGGACCTCGAACTTCTATATCAATTTGTATAACTTCCCCACGTAGCTTGGATTACAGGCGCATGCCACCAATTTTTATGCGACGTCAGGGCAAAACCTATTTCAAGTGCATTGGTGTATAGAGGATCAAATTATTCATGGTTCTATTTCTGATTAGTGGTCAAATAATTGTACTTAGACTAAAAGTATTTGATGTATTCATGCAAGGAACAGTCCATGATCATCACCGTTCTGGCCATTGCTGATCTGTTAATGGGTGCCTGGGGTGCCTACATGGTGATATTCTCGCAGTGATGGACATCTCGAGGGACATCTACAGTGGTGAATCTTACTTCTGCTGGGAGGGTCGTGCTGAGGAGATGTCCAATGCCACATGTCACATCGCAGGGTTCATCTGTCCTCAGCAGCGAGACTTCTGCAGTTTCTGCTGACTCTCATTAGCGTAGACCGTTTCATCAGTATTGTGTTCCCATTCTCGACGAAGCGTTTTGGCGTCGTGTCAACCCTAGTTGCAATAAATTGCAGTCATCTGGATAGTATCCGCACTGCTAACATGGCTAAGCGCAGTAGTTGTGATGCGGAACAACCTCAACCCAGACTCTTATGGTCTCAGTGATGTCTGCGTCGGTCTCCCTTTCATCAGAAAATCTACCAATTTCCGTCAAGAGGAGGATTCCCGAACCACAAGCCAATAATACGGCATAATCATTCTTCATCACATCTGCAGCCTGGACAGAATCCACCTCGAAATTCTCCATTGCGCTATGCCTTGGCATCAACCTTTTCAGTTTCTTCGCCATCCTGGTCGCCTACGTTGTTATCTTTATCAAGGTTCGATTCGTCCACGCTGAAGTTGGCCGTTACCAACCATCAATGAGGTCAGGATGGCAGTGAAGATGCACCGACTACTGCTGCTGGATGCCCATTATCATTCTTGGTATCCTCGTCCAGACGGTTGAGGTCGATCTACGCCTGGTTGGAGGTGATTGTTTTACCAATCAACGTATCACTCAATCCCTATCTATATACGCCATCATTAATATGGCTTTAAAATAAATTTCATTTTCGTAACGAAGATGACTTTGGCCTAACCAATTTGAAGTTTGCCCACCTATAGTTTTTTATTGGTATGAGGAGAGCATTCCGTTTGACAAATTTTTGCTCATGTAACTTATGAAAATCAACAAACGTCTCCAACGCACTTAAATATGTTCATGATAACTATGCACCGATGGTATTATGTTTCTGTGTCATCTTATGATGTAGGATGGGGGGTCGGGTGTCCGGACACTTTATATTTTTGAAGCCTTCTTTTTTGTCTTTGGATTACACTAAAAATATGAATTCAATAGTTGTAATCATCTTCTATTTTTTTCTCGATAATATTTCCTAACAGTTTAAAATTGATGAAATTTCGCTTGTAAATTTTTCCAAATGACTAAAATTGATTGTCCGGACACACAACTGGGTATATATAATTATCGATAAGTGTATTTAGCACACATAATCATAGGCAATTTTACTTTCTTCTATCTGAAAGATGTAGATTTTGTGATAAAATATTATGAAAGCAAACCCTCTTTGTGTCTCATGATCATATATATTTAATTATGAGCAATCGTGCACTATCCGAGAATAGAAGGGAAATTGTGAAGCACGTCTTTCATATTGACGTGATCAGTAATGTCCGTCACAAAATTAAAATGATTATTTTTTTCGATTGGTTTGATTTTCAAATTAGTTTTAATTAAAAAAAAACGTTCCAAACGATTAAAATCATTTCCAATCATGCAGAGTTACATCTGAAATATCTTTATATAGTTTAAAAAGTATTTTCTGTGATCCCGTTTCATATAAAATTGATCGGACAACTAGATATTCCGATTGATTGTACTGATAGTTTTGCAATCAAATCGTAAAAGCCAGTATTGTGATCAATCGTTAACTTTTCAGTAAGGTGCTTCATTTAAAGGGCACTGTACGCCGTGTTCGCTTCAATTATCATCATACGAAATTTTGTATTTTGCACAATAATGATGTGATTTACAAGATTCGGAGTCTGTTTATAAAATACATATAGACATGAGCGTGTGAGTAGAAAACATAGGTGTATAAATTCGAATCTTCAATATGAATGTGAAGATATCAATAAAATGAGACATAGGCCGATTAAACAGGCCCTGGTGAAGGTCCATTTAATATGCCCGTTTCATTTTTTATTTCTACGTAATTTGCAGAAAAAACGAATTAATATACTGGCTCGCGATCATACAAAGATAATCTTAGTATTTATATGTTTTTTTTTGCACACGATGTCAATAAAACCATGGAGGTAGAAAGAAATGTATAATACTAGTCAATCAGTGGATAGTGTTATTGTTTAACAAACACTTGTGGCAATCAGCAATGACCCAGTCACGACCACGTCGACTGATATCGATTTTCGTCTCTAATATAGAGTTTGAGAACAAGTTTGAATGAGGTGAAATTTAAATAAAAATGCTTTTCACCAAACAATGTTCTGTGGGTTTTATTATTATGATTTAATGACTCAGTTTGACGGATCTTTCTCTTCAAAATAAGCCTACATAAATATGAAGAATGTATCATTCAAGATTCTTTACCTGTTTACAACACTACAAATATCTACAATATAAAACGACTCCCAAACTCAAATAAATTCAAAGGAGTGTAGATGGTTTATTGCTCTATTATTATATACACATTTACGAGTCTGATAATGCGAATGAAAATCTAGCCAGGTCTAACCAAAGCTAATCTATAATTTAAAAAAAATTCCATCTATAATATCTATCTTTACCGTTAAAAGGAATGCAAATCCAGTCTAATAATAAGTACCAAGTTATACAGTGCACCGTTTCATGAAGGCATTACTTATTGACTCAATGTCATTGAAATACGATTAACATAATAATATTTCTGCCAATAAAGTTTCACTTATAGATCATGTAGATTATCATTTCCCTTTTCCCTACTTTTATCTCTTTTCCTATATCTGTCAGGTTAGCGAATGCATTCATCTTTTTATTTGTAAATATTACATTATATACTTTCTAACTCTGCAATCGTTTTATCATTGAATTGTTATATTTTGTAAATCCAAAGCAACTCCTCCTTATTGGGTTGCGATATGTTGATATTTTGATAAATCCATAAAACCACAAACTATAAAGAACATTAATAAGTCTGCAGGTCCATAATAATGTCAATTTTAGAAACAAAATACTCGAATGAAGTTATGAAGTATATTCATTATACAACTACTTATCAATATCAAACCTTTATTTGAGTGTTGAATTTTCAAATTTTTATAGTTAAAATAAAAGATTTCCAGTGATACATCTTTCAAAGTTTGACAGTATTTGACAGATAAAATAATTTCCTGAATTTTTATTCATGGAGACGAAATTAATATTTTTGTCAATTAAGACTTATACATAGAATCCTGACTGGCGAATTATTGTGGGATTGGAGCTAGTGGGTCTGGATTATGAGGACAAGCTGTGTTCTAATTAAAAAGTTTATACTCGAGCACTATTCTATAGGTCACTTGACCATTCGCTGGTAGATTCGGAATCTGGTATATTTGAAATTACATACCTGTAAGAAATACAAATAGGACAATAAATATGATTGTTTAATTTCCAGCACTATTCTATAGGTCACTTGACCATTACACACTTTGTTCGAAAAATTTTCTTGAATTAATTTGATTGATAAACCAAGATTCAGGATCTATGTATACTATTTTCACAATTTATTTTCACCTTGTTATTTTGTCATCAGTCAAAAGGTATACTGTGATGCAACTATAGCGGTTAATCAGTTTTCTCGCTGGTAGATTCGGAATCTGGTACATTTGCAATGACATACCTGTAAGAAATACAAATAGGACAATAAATATGATTGTTCATTTTATTATAGATACTGAGTCAGGAATATTATCATTATGATAAAGTGAAAGGAAAAGAAGGCGTAAAAAGAATAAAATAAGAAAAAGTAGAAGAAGAAAAATAAAGAAAGTGAAAAAATAAAAATATGAAAAGGTACATATGTAAATATGAGTTGCTAACCATGATATTAAAAAAAATCATTATTCATACGATTCAGTGTATATGAGTTATGATTATCATAGCCTAAGATGTGGTCGAACAATTTTGAAATCATTAGAAATATGCAGTCATTGTCTTTGAAGCAATACAAATGAAAAAGGTAGAATGAATACAAACAAAATGAGTATTCTAGGACTGATGTATCAAAGCAATTGAAAAAGACCGAGAGAGAGAGATTGCATTATGAATGTATAAATGACACTAACCTGACAATAAGGAATGCGAATGCATGAATAACAGCCATACATATAAAAACAAGACCAGGGCGTGTCTCGACTGATGATGCATAGATACCATTATAGATACCACCTAGTATGGGAGTGGTCAGCGTGTTTAAGAAAGATCCCATGGACATGAAGGCACCTTCAAAATGTAGAAGAGAACATACCTTAGTTATGGTAGTGATGATAAATAAAGACTATTTTCATCTACTGATTAACTTGTTCCATAACTTAGGTCCTGCATAAGAAATTGTAGTTCTTGAGAAATTATAATTTAGCGTTGGTAAATGAAAAAGATTTGATTGACGGGTCGCATATTTACAAACATTTTTATTATATACAAAACATTTTTCTGAAAACTTCGAAAGTATATTTTTGGAGTAAGAAAACAAAAGATGGCAATCTGATGCTTATGTATATCAAAAATTTGATATATACTATATTTTTTAAAGACAGGAGCAGTGTGTGAGAAAGGATGTAAATTGAACATAATTCGTATTGCTCGTTTTGTAAGAATTAAAATTTTATTTAAATAGGCCTTTGCACATCCTCCCCATACTATATTACAGCAGTTCAGATATGGCAAGATCATGCTATTATTATACAGTTTTAGAGGAATATAAAAAGGAACAATTTTCTTTATTATATTCATTGCACCAATAGCTTTAGATATTTGACATGATACATAAGATACATGCTCTTTCCATGTCAGTTTGTTGTCAATTTTAACTCCTTAAAAAATTGTAGAATTTACAATCGATATTATTTGTTGGTTGATACTTATTCTTATAAAAAAAAATATATAATAATAAATAATGATAATAAATTTTTGTTTTTAGGACGAAATAACATACAGGAAGTTTTTTTCTGCATTTAATTTCAATTTGTTTGCTTTAAACCAAGTATCAAGTTTTTGAAGTTCTGTATAAAAAGAAAAGTAAGACACAAAATGTATAGTATTCTAAGTTTTTGGTTTGATCCTAATATATTGTTTCATTCTGATCACTATTTAAAATCAGTTTCTTTTTATTTTCTCAAGCTGTTGATTATATTGGTGTGGTCATTATATTGTAATGATGATGTGTCAGATGTGGTAATTGTTGATGGTAATTATGATGGTGATAATTTTGAAAATGATGATATTGGCTATGACCTGTGAAGTGATATGGTTGTGATGATAACAGAGGTTTTGGGGTTATGTTGGTGAGTTGATGATGGTGATATAGTGCTGCTGGTGGTGGTGATAATGATAGTAGCGATGGTGAAGGTGATAATGGTAGTGGCGTTGGAATAAAGAACAAAGGAAGTTGAGCCCCAAAACCAATTAAAAAAAATATATATATAAAATTATGTTGATCCAATCTTGAATCAAAATCTAAAACGTGGATAGGCCTATGTCTTTTCTTTTATAGATTAAGTTTTCTGAATTTCTTTGGCATACAATTTTTAACCAGATGTCGTTACAATGATTCCTCTTAGGAATCTTCCACCGATTACTGAACTCGCAACGGTAACTTTTGTGAAACAGCAGTGCAATTTTCAAAATGGTTGGCGATGTTAGAATGAGAAGACGGATCAACAAAGGACCAAATAATTGATAAACATTCTTTGATGTTCAATTATCTTATTGTACGGTTGAAAATCACAAGTTCATTTAAGGGTAGAAAATAAATGAAGTTCTAAAGTAGTAAACTCAAATCATCGAATCATCCAAAGGGGAATGAAGTGAAACTAGGAGACGCAAAGAAATTAAACTGAAGTCGAAGAAATCTGGTGTCGTGTCTGTGTTTGTGTGTTTATTAAAAATCACTTCTCTTCTCATACCATAGGCCTTTCTGGCCCACATCAAATTTGTAGCTATAGAAACATAACACTCTTTAAATTAACTAAAATCAAACCAATGAAATTAAAGAAAATAGGAGAGCCCTACTAAAATGTAGAAATCCAATTCATAATATAAACCAATGAGGAATAAGATGAAGGTGATAAAAGATGTCTGGGTGATAATGGCATTAGAAACTAAGGAGTCAGGTGAGGGATGGAATGAGTGGAACACCTGAATAAAGAGGGAATGAAGATGACCAAAGAGAGTCAGAGGAAAATAATCCAATGTGGAGAAGGATGAATGAAAAATGAATGTGATCATACTCAAATAACCCAAGTTCAGACTGCAAGGGCAATGCTGAAAAGAAATGTAAATGAACTCAAGTCTAGACGGAACAGAAATGTAAAACATCAGCTGAAGAAAACACAAGTTAAAGGAAATGAACAAAATAAGATAAATGACAAAATAACCATCTTACATTACCATCTTTGCTGTTCAATTATCTTACCTTTCTGACTAGGGCTAACAATACGAGAGACGATTGAACCATTGGCTGATCTTGAAGGTGCACCAATTAGTACAAATAGGGCAGCTATAAGAAAAAAACAGTGACATGACTAAGTGTTTCTCTCCTATGACGTTGATACAGCTAGTAATTATAAAAAGAGAATATGATTAATGTAATTTTATGTGATTCTTCACAGAAAAGGTATACGTCACAAACATCTGATTAGTTAACTGATCGATTGATTGATTGAGAAATAATTAATTCATTGATTGATCAATCTGTTCATCGATTGACTGATAGATTAATTAATTGATTCTTTGTTATATGAAATCTCAGTATACATGGTATAGCATCATACAGTTAACAGGGCTTTGAAAATATGAAAAACGAGCTTAGGGCCTACAAAGTTCTTCATTAATATTTCATTCTTGATTTAATTCTTATACATTTTAATTATAATATCTGCTTGCTGGTTTATCTTGTATAGGGTAAGATATCTCAGTTGGCAAAACTGCTTCATTACCAGGACTCTCATATTTCAGAGATGTATTGAATTTAGTTTCATAGACCCTAATCATTCATGCTACCTCACATGCAAACAATTCAATGGAAGTAAAAGCCACTTACCGAACATCATAAACTTTGTAGACGAAGCATATGCTGTAAAGAGAGTTACCAAGATGGCGGATATAGAGCCCAACTGCAATAGCTTGAAATCATTCTTGAGAGAACGTTCGCCAAGGAGACCTAGTACCATCCCGGTACCTACGGCCTGGCCGATGATGCCCATAAGGCTTTTGAAGGCAGAAAATATACCGTATACCTTGGGTGACCACAGGAAAGGCGCTCGTTTGGTATAGAGGAGAATCAAATTGAATTCAACTGCATTAATGAAGAGAATACAATTTCAGTGTTTTAATAGGCCTAAATGTATTGCAAAACTCATGAAAATGTATAAAATTTAGTTCATCGACCTAACAAGATAGCACATCATCTGTTAGAATTCATTTGCAGTAAAAAGAAAACATAATTCTAACTATGATAAACCAGTCTCTTACAACAGTCCCCGGCAACAGTCTGTTACCACCGTCTTAAAATACACGAATATGTATAATGCTATAGGCCTATATAACTTATAAGCGCTATGTTTATGGTAAATCATGACTTATTTTATTCTGTATATGCATATCCATTGTTGAAATGTTTGTGATTTAACTTAACTCTTCACTGTTTTTTTAAATATTATAAACACACTGAATTTTAATTGAAAGACATAGAGTACAACGCTTGGATCAATTCCCCCCCCCCCCCTCCCTTTTACAAAGAAAATTTTAATTTTTATCAAGCAATATACCTTCTTTTATGATTTTGACTTTCTAAATATAGCTATAGATTATCCGGTAAGTCATTATACTCACTCATTGCTGATGCGTTAGCAATCATCCCCGCAACCAACAACACTATGAGAGCAGTTCGGTAGGGGCGATTCTCTCTTGAGGTAAGAACATTGATTCCTACTGTTACACTACTCCATATGAGTTTGATCAAACCAACAATACCCAGATAGCTGTTTTTATTGCCTTTGTTTTCCTTGATATCCCCATTGCTCGACTCATCTTCAACTTTCGGAAGGGTTTCGTCAAAGAAAAGAAGAACGACAGCAACGACAATGAACTGGGAAGCAGTGTAAAGAAGGTAAACTTGAGTGATTGATAGAAATTGAGGAAGGATCCCCGAGCAAAGCATACCGACGACCATCCCAAGACCAAAGAAGGGCATGGTGCGACTTATACGCACAGCTCGCTTCTCTACAGGGGTGGTGTCTGTGATGATGTTCACAGCGGTAGTCATGAAGGTCTGGATCCCACCGCTGACACCAAAAATCAAGCAGCTGAGGATGACCAAGGGTAAGTACACAACTGGTATTATTGACTGAAGAAGTAGGACGAGACTCAAGAGAAGAGAACCGCAACATGGGAAGAGCAGGACTCGCTTCCTACCAATCTTGTCACTGAGTGATCCCAACAACAAAGCAGCGATGGCACCAGGGATATCAGTGAAGATTGATTGTATGGTAAGAAGACGTGATGATACCATTTGAACTTCAGATTCTGCTTGAGGATTCTTAGAGAGGTTGTCACAGACTTCTACCCCATATCGTTCCAGGCACAGACGGTGGATGATCATATTCTGCCATATAGGAAACTGTAAGGTCATCCCAGCAATGTACAAGAACAGGACCAACTGAAGACCACATTTCCTGAAGCCACTGCTGATTATATCCAGGATAGTCATTTCTAAAACGAAGAAAATATATATAAATGTAATTAGTGTGGAGAAGGAGGATCGTACATCATAGGTCTCGATCTCAACAATATTCAAAGCATCGATACTAATATACCAAATGGCAATATGTATGTAATTTAAGGTTTTCACCTAAAATTGAAGGTCATTTCGTCCGCGGAAAATTTGACAGACAAAAATGTCCTCACTTTCAAATGGAGGGGGGGGGGGCAATCTTGAGTAAAAAACGGTATATTTACATTACAAATTTTGATTATGGCTCTCCCCCCTGACCCACCACTGATATTTCATATATATATATATGTATATACATGTATATATATACATATGTATATAATGAACAAAATAACTGAAGAAAAGCAGAAAAAAATCACTTTTACTAGTTTCCATTTATCCTTCAGAAAGTCTTTTCCATTCAATATTCTAGCACTATCTCTACTCTCAGCTACGGGGAAATTAAGTATGATAGGAAGAATTTTTTTTTAATTCATAACATTTCATCTAGAGCATGTCGAGGTAAATTTTAGGCCGTTCGAATCGTTAGGCATTAAGATTTTTTTCTTCAAAAAATACATTCCTGTGAGAGGCCGTTTATGTGTTTTTTTCTATACACCAGATTATAAAGCCGCAATTTCGCATCACATGTAATCACATAATTCGGCCCTGGATCATAAATTCTACAATGGAACAGTCTCAATATTGCAGGACAATGAAAGCCATTAAAGATTTGTCAAAATCTTGAGGGGAATCGAACTATTCCCCTTTAGAATTAATCATCCTTAGGATACCTCTTTTTCAGACGTACATTCCCCTTGCCCCATGATGTATAAAAATGCATTTTTATTTTTCAGATAGTTAAATACAATTAATGATGATATGGCAACAAAACAAACTCATAATCTCTGTACCCCCCCCCCCCGACATAAGCAGTTCATATGATAACAATTACAAAGTTTGTCCACCTTTGCACTTGTGTGCTCTCTACAGGAAGTTCAGATTGTTCGGTTTTACCAGGGCATGTTTTACCTTTAATTTGACCTCTGGAACCCAAATATCAACAATCGTCCCACACAAGCGGCACATCAAGTTCCCGTGTAGGCCTACTTCTTCTCTGAAGTTGCATGGTAATCATTATTGTGTAATGAAATAAAAAGAAGCTAAAATACATATGAAGACAGAAATGGCCTAATGCTTACCGATTTCTTTTCCTTTATAAACCCAGGGAGGAACATAAGTGATAACTCCTCATATAAGTTCGTCCTAAGTTGACATGGATGTAAGATGTTGATATCCGAGCTCTCCGGCGTACACCAGACCGTACACAAACGGTTTCTTCTTAAACAGACGCAAGTGAAGAATCGATAGTGCAGACTTTCTTTTCTTTACATTTCAAGTATATTTACAGTGTTATGCAATAGCATGTGACTGCTCTTTATTCTCAAAGAATAAGGATTATATTGCATAGAAAAAAGTAGGCCTACCTATACACTCTGGGAGACGGTATGGAAAAGGAAAATATAGGTTTGGATTCTAATTTCCTTAGTGAATTGAACACTACATGTTGAAAAAATAATGCTAATGTATATCTACATTTTTATTCAGAGGATCCTCTGAACCAAACCACACTTGTTTATACAAGATCACTCACAAGTAATATTTCGAACCAGTTTCCGTGACATGACATCACTGGCATGTATTAATACACACTCTCGTTTACATCCTAATCCGACTGATGTCATACTGAAATGAACTTAATCTGGATATAATTATGTCGAGTTGACAACAAAATGAATCCATTTGAAATCTTCATTCCACCCAACGCGCCACCCACCTCCTTCCCGTATACTATCCACTGGACTCAAGGATACTAGTATTGGTTGTACGGGTAAACAAGTATATTTCTATTTATTCAATAAACCAGGAAGTACATCCCTGAATAGAATATATCCTTGTTTTCTTGCTTCCGAATGAACATCCGTTTATGAACGAGAGATCTATTCTTTTTTTTTCTTGTCAAGTACCTTATAAGACTACTGTGGGTTTTTCTTTTTAACAAAACACTTTTATTTCGTTCTTTATAAATATTGTACTCGACTCCATCCTCACAATATATCCGGGCAATATTTACCATTGCATACATAGATGAGATACATTCCCCGCATCCATAGTACCGAAGTGTAAACAAGATGTATGTACTTGGGTATTGAATATGATAGAGCGGAATGAAAGAGTGTAATATTGCCCCCCCCCCCCCATCCCCCCAAAAAAAATAATAATTCCCGTATGAATAAAATATATAGATTCCCACACGAGTGTAGGAAATTAGATTATAAAGCCCAAAATACACTAGATATTTTGCAATGGACCTTTCATTCCGAACTATTGTGCGGTTCCCACTCTTTTTTTCTCCTCTACATGTATATAATATACTCTTTCACTTTGTTCGTTATCTCCTTTTCTCTTCTGTTTGTTTCTTTCTCTCTCTCTCTCCTTTATCTCTCTCTCCCCTTTCTCTTTCTCTTCTACCCCCCTCACTACAATACATACAAGTCTTTGTATGTAACTCATTTTCTCTTAATATCAGAATATTATCTCCAATCAAAATACATCATTACACAACAAAATGAAAACTATTGATAACTTCATTTTGTTCACAAAGAAGTTGATTTATTGCAGAATATGATGTCATATACATATTTTTTTTAATAAACCAGAAGAAACAAAGAGAATTATGACATTATTTCATTTTATAAAAGAAATTAGTAAAATCAAACATGAAAAGTACCATGTGCAATAATTATATGTACATGTACCTCTATAAGGCCAGATACAAGTACCAGTATACAAAAATATTAGAGACTCGTTGGGCCGATATAGCATGAAAATAATTTAAATTGATTGATTGATTCACATGACTAGCAGAAAATTGTGCCCAAAGACTATATAGATAATTGGTTGAACTCTTTGAATTCCGTAGATTGAAAGTCAAATAGATTGTGATCAGGGACCAATCCAAAATTGGATCACTAGTTTTAATCGAATAAGATTGAACTCTAAAACCTAATTCCAACGTTTTAATCGAATAAGATTGAATTCTAAAACTTCATTCCAACTTTGGATTGGTCCCTGAACGCAATCTATTTCAATCTTTTTTTAGAGAAAACCTACCATTTCATTGGGATGGTGAGAACAAATCTTGCATTTGCCAATGATTTACTTCAAGGAAGGTCATGCAAGCTTGAATTATTTCTTAGTTTTGATTGTGGCATTTCAAACCATCAACAAGCTATTTCAAAATCATTTCTGCAGATATACATGAGTGACAAATTTGAGAAGATATTTGGCTTTTGACACTCACTTTTTCCAAGAAAAGTTTATAGCACATGTTTTTACCTGAACAAAAAGGATGTTTGAAACTGGTTGAGAATAGAAAAAGGTAGAGCTAGCATGTGCCATTCAGAACTGAAACCTGTCATTGACTTAATTGCAACACTGCTGCTAATGCTTCACTTAACTTCACTTTTCTTTGCCTTTTGGTTTCAACAATGGAAATCACATTGGAACAATTACAATCAAAGGTTTATGGATAATTTAACCTTGGCTTACAAAAACTCTTTTTTTTTAACCAGTAATTACGCATACAAGCACAAGGCTACTGAAATGCTTTAATGCATTCGGCCCAAAGTCTTATTTTCATGTCACAAAGTGCACTTGGTGCAAAACAGTTTCTTGTAAGCATACACATCCTCCTTTAGACTTATTGTGCAATAAGGGTTTGACCACCTATCTACTAAATTACATGTGGGCATTTTCACCACGGATGGACACAGAGGCAAAACAAAATCAAACTGATATTCATGTCAAATGCTTTATGTTTTTTGATAAAACAAGACCTGAAGTTTCTGGGACAATTTTTTTTCGACTCTGGCAGCCATTTTTTATTTTCAAAATGGCCTCCAAAGTATGGATACAAATTAGTGTTAAAAATGGTATACTGATACATATTTTGTTTTGACAGATTTTTAAAGAACAGGTTTGATCATGTTTTCCCATGTGATTTAGCTTGCTATTATAACACTTTATAAAATCCAATAGAAAGAAACGCCATTAATTCATTTTTCTGATAATTTTTTTTTGATGAAGTATGTGATAGGGTATGTAACGTCAGTTACCAAAAACATGAACTTTTTTCCTCATTTCCCAGAAAAGAGGATATATTATATGAAACTTGGTAGATTTCCTCCTAAGGTAACACCCCTCCCTTCTACACCAAAATTAAAGATAATCAATTAACAATCAAGCCATGGGTACCATCAAATATGTGTAACGTCAGTTACCAAGTGGAAAATGTAATGTCAGTTACCAAGATGTAATGTCAGTAACCATGATAAAACGTTGGTTACCAATAATGAAATGCAAATGTGGTCAATTTTACGGTGAAGAAATATTGTATACTTGTTATTTAAGTCTCTCACTTAGTTGAATCACAACAGAAGGAGCTTGCTATTGACTATTAAAAGGTATAGTTCACAAGGAATTAATACTATATAAAATTATGAAGGAAGTTGCATTCCCATCGAGCAAAAAAAATTACTACAGTATGAAATTGTTTTGCATATGTACATGGAATACCAAGTACCTAATTGTTTGTATCAGACAATTTTTTTTTGGTTTTCGGGGGGGGGGAGGGGGTGCCTTTCCCATCCTATTGCCTAAATCTGCAACATTTGATAAGCTTAACAATGCGATGAATGGGGGTTTCCAGTGCCCCTTTTTTAGTTTATAGGATTCTTTTTAGCATTGCTGGGCTAAAAGTAAATTCCAGGTTTTTATACAGGTCTGTTAGTAGTGTGATACAATTTTTGTTTTGGGTTTACAAGTATAGATGAAAAGTGAAATATGACAGTTCTGATCAATGTTGCATGGATCTACTAAAACTGTGTCTTTTTCTAATTTACAAATAGTTCAGTTTCAGTTTAGAAGCTGGAGTTTATTTTTTGTTGACAGCTTTAAAAAGAAATTAGCAAAGAGAATGATTAAACAAATTATGGAAAAAAAAAGAAATCCGACAGATTATGAACAAGCATTGCTTGCACTGACCAGAATAGAAATCAATAAAACTGCATGGCTGCATGAGATTCGGGGGAGGGGTAGACTTTGGGAGGAGACCCTTATTCATTTTGCCTTTTTTGAGGGGAGGGGGAGGTTGGAGAAGGAAAAATGGGTGTATAGTCAGATGAATCCATGTGTACAGTCAATACAATATTAAATTACTATAGGAACACATGTAGCTGCTATGACCCCCCCCCCCCCGCCCCCCAGTAAGTAAAACATACATTTCTTATCTATTGATAATTCAAAATGTGAAGTATTATGAAACTGTTATGATTTTAAAAAGCCTTTAATGCATATAATTACCAAGAAAATTATGCCTTTGAAATTCATATAGCACTGGTAAATGTTTATATGTAATGTCAGTTACCAACAAGTAATAATAAAATGTTCAAATCACAGAAAAGGAATTCAGAAAAAGAATTTTTTTTTATTGAAATGTTCCTAGAAACTCAGGTATACTTCCACATCAAGCTCACTTTCATGTGAAGCCCTGCATAGAAGATACAATGCAATGATTCCACATATTTGACTTCCATGTGTTATCTCTATGGCAAATTAAGTGTAAAGTCAGTTACCGTAATGTCAGTTACCAGCATGGTCATGGAAAAATTATCATAGCCCCCAAAAGATAAAAACAAATTATTCAATATTTTGACACATCTTAACTAGTAACGAAGACCTATATTTATATATTCAAATTATCTACTCAGGGACATGACATATTTTAATTTTACTGAACACCCTGAAATTGCATGACCTTTTTGCGTAACGTCAGTTACCGACACATTTTTGCTTGCTGATGCGTAAAAAATGTGGTTACAGTGAAAAACTTAGTATCAGAGTATACAGCAAGGTTCACTTTATGAACTCTATCAAAAGCAAACTCCCATCATTTGTTGTTTTAGAGATAAACACAATAAAATGTGTGTAAAATTGTGCCGTGTAACGTAAGTTACCGTGAAAATGCCCATGTATGCATAAAACATAAATGAGATGATATACACAAATCAATGTTTATCTCTTGAAGAGATGAAAATTTCATTCATAAAAACACTATCGTACATAAGAATTAATATTCCTTTATCTCAATTCATTAAAAGAGCACTTTCTTCAAGATTTTCAAATATGTGCCTACATGTATTTTGAAAATGCTAAATAACTTACATATTATGTACAAAAATAGTGTACTCTGTAATATATTCAGTTTCATTACTTCATCTGATAGCCAATACACTTGGTTATATTTGATACATCTTATCATAGTGTTCTTTGAACAGTAATATCAAACATTCACCCATCTCATAAACCAGGACAACCTTTTAATCTTGGAACCTAAAAATCAAATATATCAGCTGCTTTGAAAACTCATCAGTGTTGAAAAATGCTATGTTAAGAGTAAATTACATAGTGAACAAAAGTATTTTATGGACATAGTTTTTTATTCATAACTAAGTCCTACTGCACAGTACCTAATACATTATTAGACATGTCTCTTTAAAAAATCAGCATCACTTTACAGACACAAAGAATTTTTTGGGGTAAAATTTATGTATCAGCAATGGCAATATACATGTACAACCAGACAAACAAATCAAACCTAATCAAATTAACAGTTAAAGAGGAGTAACCTCATATTTGACCATAAGTCTGCAAAGTATAATCTTTAACACTAAAGTTTAATATTTAAATATTCCATTCAAATCAATTCCATCATTCCCATTTCAAGCGCTGAAAATGTACCGCTTCCTTTCAAGTTCTTTATATACTTTCTTCTTTGCTTATTAATCAAACTAAACTTCTGTGCCCCCATAAAATAACAACCAGTGCCGGCCGCACAGAAACGTCGTCAGCCTAACAGAGCGCTAACAGTAAGCCCAGTCACATTTTTCAGATAGTGAAGTCAAAACATTCACTTCAAGTTCAATGAATAAGTAATGCAATGTTGTAACATGAGACATCGCTGCCACATTTCTGGTTGTAACAGAGCCTCTGTTTAAGAGCACATTGTTAGCGCTAACATTCTGTGCAGTCAGTCCAGGGCATCCATTCCCTACACAACCCACAGGCATCCACATACAAAGGCTTGAGAGCCCTAAATGGGATAGCACTAGTTTGATTTCAATTAATTAACACTTGCATTGGCTACGTTAGAGAATCCTATTCCTCCATGATGAAAGAAGACAACGGAAAGTTTCAGTGCAGGATCAGCAGACAGATATTTAAATACATGTACAAAGTGTGTGTTGCAAAAAGGATAACAATCACATTATTGATAAAGAAACATCAATTGAAACACAAGTTTTAAACAAAGATCTTTAAAATCATCCAATCTATGATAATGATTCATTAGACAAGGAATGCATTAAATTCACCTAACAAGTAGGGCTGGCCAAGCTAACCCTGCCATACAAATACCATGCTCTTTACCAACATCAAGGCCTGTAACTGATCCAAACTATATAAAAATTGAATGAGAAAAATTTGTATGCATGCAAATGATGCACTCAAACAATGTAAATATCAATTAACTGCTACACAAAATAAGTCTGACAAATACCAATGTCATGTAAATTTCCTTGCAAATACAATTTGTGAGAAAATGTTTTATATATATCTCCATTTTGTATTTGTAGTTTTTCCTCTTTCCAGAGTGAGCTGTCAGTCTGTTTGTATTTACATGTGTATGTTCAAGGCACTCTAGAATTCAATATATACATGTAGCATACTATAAAGTAACAAAAAAATATTATACAAGGAAATAACACTGGGGAAAAGAAAGTTCCCATTTCATAAATAGCAGAAAAAATCCTGTGGTTTTACATGTCGGGAAAACATAGCACACATTAATAAAAATAGATCATTTAAGTAGTACGACAATGAAAATAATAATGAAACATTTTAGTGGCATTTGTATTCCTTCCTTGTCTTTTTATCTTTCAGAAAAAATACACTTTGTATATATCAAGGTGTTTAACACATTTTTACAAAGGATAAAGCTGAGCTTACCATGGTGGAGTGTTTTTTACTCTTGTCTTTCAAGCAGATAGTTGTGGGTTTGAAACTCCAGGCATTGATTTCCTTTAGCAAGAAATTTCTCTATATTGTCCTACATTAACCCAGACGAGGTGAATGGGTAGTATTGGGCATAGGCGGCAGAAGCGGAGGATGGGAGGGACCTGTTCCCCCCTAAATTTGAGGTGGGGGGACGATCCCCCCTAGTTTTTTTTTTTTTTGCTTGTCAATTTTGTTTCCTGCGTCCCCCTCTAAATTCAGGTAGACCCCCCTAAAAATTTTGTGGTCCCCCCCCCTAAAATTTTGGTTGATAACCTTTTTTTTTTTGCTTGTCAAAAAGTTTTGGTGGTCCCTTTTTACCTGTGTCCATCCCAAAATTTCAGGTCGACCTCCCCCCTAAATTTGTTGGCTTCTGCCGCCAATGGTATTGGGTACCCGGTGGGATTTATTACTGTACTTGAAAATGTTAATACATGAGACCAGTCAACAAAATTTAAGGTGGTGTATCAAGCACAGTATAAAAGCTGCACTATTCACATTTGCATTTATAGCAAAATAAAACAGTGCTCATAGGTTTCTTGAACTATTTCATGCAACATATTAATCGAGTTAATAATAGACTTAACTTTTCAATACGCTTCTAACTAGGATCTAGTATAAGTAAACTTTCTCACATATTTATCATTATTATTTAGTACTTGAAGATAATGTACACAAATCTATTACTTGGTGTATATTTCTCGCACAATATCGAACACAATAATAATTTTTGTTTACTAGATAAAACTGAAGATTCTATGTTAAACATCATAAAACATCATGAACATATAAATCAATACTTAATAATATTGCTGATTGCTATTCAAAATTTAAATTCTTTTACCTTTCTCCTATTTATCTCTTTCATATTAAAACTTTCACAAAGTTGGTTCTACAATCTTCTACAGAAAAAGGTAAAGGTTATTGTATACAGTAGGTTAGAATATACATGACCATCATCAAGTCATATACATGTACATCTACTGTACTGGTAAGTGGATTAAAGTAAAACGCAGCAACAATGAAAATCATGTGACAACTGCAATCATGATTGAAGTATAAAGTATAAGTACACGATAAGAATAGGTCCATTCATATTGCTCAGGGCTGCATAAATATTCTACTGCATATAGTACTTAGTATCATCATGGACCTATGAAGAGATGGCCGATTAACGCAAGCATTTCTTTGATGCAATGATGGTCACCGTCACCTGGTTATGTGCATCTTAATAAGAACATACAGGTGTTGTGACAATAGCAACTACCCTGACTACCTAGGCATATCTGATGACATACAAAGCAATGGTTTCCCTGTTCTTGATTTTTGTTGGCTGGTACTGTTTCAGAATATGCATACATGTACTAGTACATGTATGAATGGCAAACAATCAATCACAAAATTGTCTCTCTATTAAAATATGCAGAAATTTTCACAAATAAATCACGTAGAACTAAGATGACCAAAGGTTAACAAGAATTGAACATCAATTTTCCATGATTTCAGTGATTTATGATCTTCTGCGCATGCAATTTGTGAATATAACTGCTTCAGACCTTATTCACGGTGACGATCATAGAATCAAAGTAGATATTAACATGAAGAGAATGATATTCAGACAATCGCAGACACCTGTATCGTGAATTCATTTAATCGATGAATGTCCATCTCTTCATATATATATCTGTAGTTGAGCTGTCATATAGGTGCTATAGCATTCAAGTTACAAATCCCTAGGGTGTTATGGATTAACTAAGAACGACAACCCCTATGGGACACCCATTCACCTCACCTGCATGTAGGACATGTTAAAAAGCCAATGTGAATAACTTTCTTGCTATTTTGGAAATTAATGCGTGAAGTAGGATTCGAACCGACAACTCTCTGATTGAAAGGCGAGGGTTAGAACCAACACACCATATACAGTATGATTGTCATCTGAATGATACCACTGTCATTGCCAGGGGCTGCGAAACAGTTTTGAGAGTGGGGGGGGGGGGAGCAGAGCCAACAGTAGTTTGGCTGACCACGCAAAAAATCACAGGAAAATAGTCATTTTTATGATTTTGTACATGGTTTTGGAAAAAAGTGGGGGGATGAAGCCCACCCAACCCCCCCCCCCCCATTTCTGCGGCCCCTGATTGCATCACATGAATTTCAGTATCAACCCCTTTTACATTGTAGGTAGGGCAGGATCTTTCTTTCTCTGATTAGATCATACACACAAACAAAATCAATACTCTCCAATGCATTATTTACTCATCAATGAAGAACTATGAGTCATAAGTGGATTAGTCTCTGGAATCTGGACTTTGAACCTTGAAGTTTAGAATCATATCACACCAAAACACTAGCATTATTATACACTAGCTATTATTCTTTAAATTGAAAACAGCATACATGTATGTATATATTATTTTCAAAGCTAAAATACATGTACAGTACCTGAAATAGACAGAAAATAAATATTGAGTTTATCAAGAAATGTCACTTCAATAAAAAGATTTTAACAGCCAATCTGATCACAGGTTATTTGTTTTCTTATAAAAAAAACTTTTAAAATTTTGAACAAAATACACCAATACTTCTGATGTAATAAAAGAAAAGAAAAATGATTTTCCCTTGCTCTCATGTTTGATTTTATAGCTCTGCTATTAACTGAACCAATCCCCAAAATGTGGTCACTTTGTCTCAAATAAAATAGGCTAATAACTAATACTATCGATTTTAAAAGGGATTTCCAGCCAATATACTCTATCCTGTCAAGGTCCGATACACGTATTTCATTAAATTGCTGAGCACTGTACAATAATGATGTGATAGTTCATATTATTATGAAGACATAAAAAATGAAAGAAAACTAGAATTTTAATTTGTCATGAGGACGAATTAGGTGATCTGTCTCTGATTTCATGATCACGAATACAATCACCATGTTTATTGAGATCAATATGATCATCATGATGTTAACTGAACTTTTATTACGAAAAGAACATGTTGAATACTCTTGAACAGAGGAAAATTGAGAAGTTATATGAAATAGGTGTAGGTGATACACATGGTACATGTTACAGACCTATTAAAAGGGATTTTAATCTCTTTTATTGTGCACTATTTTAACTTATATACACCCTGTACCTTAAAATGGTCGTAAAGCATCATTTGCGAAAATGTTGAAAAGAAACAAAAAAGAAAAAAATCTCATGTTCAGCCTTGGGTTTGAACCGTGGACCCTAAGGACGCAAGTCTGATGCCTTACCAATTCTCGCTACCCCAAATAGGAACAAAAATCTCATAATGCGCGAGACGAGATAATTTTCACTCCGTCGGGTCGTCATCACCACTTCCGGTTCAGAGTCATGCTCGCGCGAGGTTCGCGATACTGAGTTTTCCACCACGCTGAAATCAATGCCAATCAGCGTAATATGTACAGATTGTAATACTTTTTATTTAATTTGGTCAGTTTTGATTCCATTTGAATTATAAATAAAGATATATTTCACGTGAAAATAATTTTTATTCATGTTTTTATTTGGTTATAAAAAAATAAAACAAAAATGAATATCTTAAAATTTTGCATTTAGCGACCGGCCTGACATCACGATCGTATTCGACTAGACGATAAATATATACACTACAGCATTCATTCCGTTGAATTTTTTGTAGACCACAAAATGGATAAAAAATCAGTCTCGGAACTTAAAAAAATCTTAACTGACAGAGGAATACCGTGCAATGGAAAGCGTCGGGCAGAATTAATGACTTAAGCAGAAAAGGCCGTTAAACTGTATCGTGAAAGAGAGGGTTGTGATCACGAACTTTCCGAGCGAAAGCGACGTTGTGTTGTTGTGGATGACGGCACTGTGATCTGAATGGCAAAACAGTGCATTGGACTTCCGAACAGGAAGTTGTAATACCGAAAAGCTATCCCATAATGCAATGCGCGTTACAGGGATTTTTCCCGGATCTCAGCGAAATCGCTATTTGGGGTAGCGAGAATTGAGCTGCACTGTTTCCCCATAGACTTTACACATACATGTAAGCAAATTAAGGGGATCTCAAATCCAATTTTGCAAGAGAAATACGGGCATGATCCCGGCATCTGATCGGAAAATGGAGACCACACTTGCAATAGCTTAGAATCTCAGCTACAACATACTCCAAGCTCAGAGAAAACCGACAAAAGAAAATGGAGATGTGGCTCGCGAAATAGAGGAATGTAAAATCCAGTTTTGAGAAAAAGTCATTTCCCATAGAGATTGCACACAAAATGGTCGAAAAAAAGCCATGCATCTATAACTTGCCATTTTTTAGGATGATCCATTCCTTTAAATGTAAATCTAGCCATTACATTAGAAAGAGTATGTCCTCAGCTACAACATATAAAAAACTGAGCGAAAATTGACCAATGTTTTACGGAGTTAGAGTCTAATTTGCATAACTATGATGACGTCATAAGTAGCAAAGTGGAAATTTTGAGTTCCGACGCAATTTTCATGACGTCATGATGAAATTAAGGGTCAAATAAGGCATGAAATCACATCTCCCATCCATACTCTATTCGAATATGAAAAAAAATTGTTGGTCAACGGACTTCCTGAAGAGCTATATAATGAATTTTGTATAGGCATGTTTTTGCACATATATTGTCTATGCTTAGTGCGCACGCGCACACGTGCTGTAAACTTTGATGGAGGCTTATTCAGTTATTACTTGTCGTAGAAGGTAGATCAAGGTATCAAATTACTCAGAATTATATTATCAATGCATTGATATGAAAAAAAATGGCAATCCCATGTTGTATGGTGCCGTTACGCGTGAGAACGCGCGCGTAACCGTGCGCGCGCGAAATGTTTTGAAATGCTTAAAATGACCTGATTCATACTCTACTTTGGTCAAAGAGTGATTTTGAGCATTTTAAAATTTTGACGCGCGTGTACGTGCACGTCGTGGCCTTTACATGACCTATGATGGCATGGACAGTTGACCCTTGACCTGAAGTTAATGTGATGTAAATATTGTTAATTTTTTATAATTGATAATGAAGATATGATTGATAATGTGAATTTACAAAATGGTGTCTAGATGACGTCATGATGACCTATTGACCTTGAACTGGTTTCATACAGATGACATGATAAGTCCCCATTATTGATGATATTTTGAAGAAAATTGATGATGCAGATTTTGAGATTTTATGGTAACAAGAAAAGGGCCGAAAAATAAAATTAAATAATAAAGAAAGAAAGAAAGAAAGAAAGAAATAAAAAAGAAAATTTGTATGAAATTAAAAGTTGATCTGTTGATTGACAGATCACCTAATTAAGTTATACTAAATATCTTTTCTGCAACCATCAATCATTTTTATTACGTGTGTCATGCAAGACTGATCACCCTTTCTCTATCAATATCTCAACAATCACAATAGTTGAATTGCATTGACATACTTTGTGGCACATTATCAGTGTATTTTGCTGTCATGGAACATATGGAAGTAGTGGGACTCCTCAAAACAGTTTGCAATTCCATATAAAAGAAATTCATAAATCATAGATGGTTTTCGCCTTTTCATCTTTCCAGAAAAATTAAGTAGACATGAATTAATTTCAAAACACCAGGTTGGCTTTTTTGTATTATTAAAACAAAAGTATCATGAGAACTTTAAAATCATTCCTTCTTACATTATGTACAGTCTGAGATATTCAACTACATTTCCTATTGTCTCAATATCTCACTTAGGAAATCTATATTTGGGAGTATATTATGAAGGGATTCGTCATGGAATTTCACTTGTCAAACTGATATATTATACCAAAATCCTTGTATAATTGGCTGAAAGCTGATAAGTCAGTGAACAACACTCACTATATGCTAAAATGAAAGGATGCCCAGGAGGTACAGAATCACTCTGTACACACACTCTAGACAATTTAACAGTCTTGTTAATATTGAACATATTTCATTTTTAAGATAAATTACAAATACCTCCCTCTTCACAATCACATAAAAGCAGTGCTCAGGCACAGACGTCCCAAGTTAAAAACCTATCCAAGGTTTACCGGGTACGAATTTTAGCTGCTCACGAGAAGGGGGGGGGGGGGGTTATTTGTTCTACAAATGGTTAAGAATCATTACCTTCCTCTACACTTGGTAACTTTGATTTCCATATCTACATGTTCAGCAGCATCATGCCTCTCGATCAGTTTCAGAATTCTCGACAGCTCCTCCAGTGCCTTTAATTTCCCCTCCATCCCATTTTTCAAGAAGAAAACCTCCAAAAGAAACCTTGTTTTCCCTCTCTGGTTCTTCTCCAATAAACTCATTTGAGAGGAGTTCACATCCAGGATCTCGGCCAGGAATCTCCAGTCATTTCCCCGGACATCGGTGTCATCCAGGAGCTCACATATCTTACCAAATCGAGTCGATGAGAGCATATGGGTAGCGGCTTGTCCAGGTTTTAACTCCGGGATCAGTGAACGCAATATCTCTTCACCTGTCATGTTGGCATAATCCTACAAAGTTAAGAAGTAAAATGAGTAGAGAACCATCTAAATGACTGGCCTTTGGTAAAGCACAAAATTTTGCTAAACATAATTTTTATAAATTTATTAAGGGTTTGAAAATGACTACGCTCTAAATGCTGAGAGAAGCCGATATAAAAATTGCATGGGTACATTACTCACTCAGCCCACCATATGAAAATGCTCAATTCACTTATTAAGCAATTTATGTTCAAATAACTTGAATCATTACCAAAATAATATTTTTCACTACACAACATAAAACTTTGTTTTTCTTTATAATCATTTAGTAAATATATTTTTGATGCAAATTACTTTGTCAGCTCTCTATGATGATTAAAGGGAAATCAAACTTGGTAATAACATAAGGTAAAAGAGAGGAAAAATAAACAGAATAGTTAGTATTAAAGAAATCAGAAAATGAATAAGTTAAAAATGATATCAGTAAGACCATGTAAATTTCAAATTGGTTATTTGTTATTATCAAGACAAGTGGTAGTTGATGGGGGCCCCTGTTTAAATCCAATACATAACCATCTGATTTAAATAGCATGCACAGGTAGATCATACAAGCTAGGTTTGAAGTAGCCATGTCAAAGGAAAATGAGGAAATATAAATGTGTGCAATTGAACTGTATACATTAATACACTAATGTAAAAGTTACCGTCTACGATCTATTGCTCAATGATATGACTGTTTACAGATCCATATCATTAATGATTAATGGACATCATTGTGAGGATATCTATACCTATCTCGACCTAATCAATTAAAAAAAAGATGTATGACATTGTAAATTAATAATACCTGACTATCTTTGGATTGCATAGAAACATTATTCCTTAAAAGTTGTTTGCAGAATTTGAATTAATACAGGTCTGACTCAATATCACAACAAGTGGAATGCCTCTGGCCGTCTCACCTGCATCACGCGATTCAATATAGCAGCAGTGCTGATTTTGAAAACTACTATAACTCGCACAAGATGTTCAGTGATACTTGGTTACTCTTATTTCCACGTTTTATGAACTAGACCAATACACTTATAGAGATATGATGGCAATTCAACAAATACCCCCAACGTGGCCAAAGTTCTTTGACCTTACATGACCTTTGACCTTAATCATGTGACCTGAAACTCGCACAGGATGTTCAGTGATACTTGATTACTATTATGTCCAAGTTTTATGAACTAGACCAACACACTTTCAAATTTATGGCTGTAATTCAACAAATACCCCAATTTGGCCAAAGTTCATTGACCCTAAATGACCTTTGACCTTGATCATGTGACCTGAAACTTCCACAGGATGTTCAGTAATACTTGATTACTATTATGTCCAAGTTTCATGAATCAGATCCATAAACTTTCAAAGTTATGATGGTAATTCAACAGATACCCCCAATTCGGCCAAAGTTCATTGACCCTAAATGACCTTTGACCTTGGTCATGTGATGTGAAACTCATGCAGGATGTTCAGTGATACTTGATTAACCTTATGTATAAGTTTCATGAACTAGGTCCATATATTTTCTAAGTTATGATGACATTTCAAAAACTTAACCTTAGGTTAAGATTTTGATGTTGATTCCCCCAACATGGTCTAAGTTCATTGACCCTAAATGACCTTTGACCTTGGTCATGTGACATGAAACTCAGGCAGGATGTTCAGTAATACTTGATTAACCTTATGGCCAAGTTTCATGAACTAGGTCCATATACTTTCTAAGCTATGCTGTCATTTCAAAAACTTAACCTCAGGTTAAGATTTGGTGTTGACGCCGCCGCCGCCGTCGCCGTCGCCGCCGCCGTCGGAAAAGCGGCGCCTATAGTCTCACTCTGCTATGCAGGTGAGACAAAAATGAGTCTTTACACAACTGAACATAGTATTTTAATAGCACTAGCATACAGATGGGGAGCTGGGGGCCATGGACCCCCAATAATTTCACGACCAACAAAAGTAGAAAACACAGAAAGAAAAGGAAAATGGGCAAAATATGATTTCATTTTCTCAATATCATGTCAAATTGATCACAAAGTCAGATTTGTGTAAAAAAAGGTAGAAATTTTTGCTCACTTGTTTTGCTCCCTTGCAGTATTTTTTTAGAACTATTGCTTAATACACAATGTCTGGCCCCCTCAATTTTTTTTCCTCATTACATCACTGCATAATAGCAATTTAGAATAAATGTGTCACTAGACTGACATAATGAATTGAAAAAGTGCAAGATCCCATCCATGCTAAATGTACAGTATCATGCCATAGATCAATCCTCAAAGACAAAATTTCGTTTTTAAAAAATGAGCCTGTTGCACACTACACGGTCATAAATTCACATTTTGCATCTTCATGAAAGTTTGAAGTAAACTTATTTTATTTGAACTTTGGCATAATGCTAGAAATACTAAAATCAGATTCCCACTTTGCTTTTCATCTTAGGTCTTGGTAAGAAGAAATCAGTTAACAAATAAATCAGCTTCAACTTGCAGCCAATCATGAGTCGCTACCATTTGAAATTGAATAGTTTGCTTTTCTTCCGACAGGGACGCTTGAAAATTTGTTAAGAATATACCAGTTCATAGTTACCTCAGGGGCAAATTTTGTCAAATGGCCTTTCATTTCTTTCATTATGATAGGCAGATTTCAAAGCAAGATATAGTGTAAGCATGCCTTACATAGCAAGATGCAGAAATTGCATAGACCAGGTGACTACATGTAGAATAGCAAACCAATGAACACTCTATGAAGGTATTTGTTACATTTCTATATTGAATGTATTAGCATGTTGTTATCTGTCCAACTGTGATTTTTTTTCTCCAAATTTGATCACAATAGATCGTTTAGTGTGCCCCACGCTTTACATACTCATTGAGATAGGGCCTTGCACATGACTCTACTTTGATATAGAATGTCATAATATCAATTCTTTATACACTTCATTCAGAATGAATATCGAATGGGAGCTCAGGTATCTGAGTTTAATTACCTGTGAAGGATGGGAGATTGTACGATGCAGTTGAGATTGGACAACTGGAGATGGTGATGTGACTGAATGTGGAGATCCATCTGACTCAGGAAAATGAGGATGTTGAACAGGAACGTGTTGGTGATAGGTTGATTGTGGTTGGTATGCTGCAGGAAGTAGATTGGTAAGTGGTTGATGTGGTGGTTGGGGTTGCAGGATCTGAGAGCTGACTTGTGCCACTGCATCACAACCCCCCTGAGATATACTAGCATCCGGTCCAGGATGCTGTAATGGTTGATACTGCCTTTCTGCTGCATTCACTGGTTGCTGGAATGTTGATTGTGGCTGGCAGGGTATGGTGGTAAGAGATTGATGTTGTGGCATGCTGCTATGATCAAGCCTATGAGTGGAGTATCCAGGACAAGGGATTATAGTGTGCTGGCTGGTATCTGTTGCAGCTAGTTGTGCCTGACCTCCAGTGGCTGCTGCATCTCCTGGCTTCAGTCTCTGCTTGGCAACCACATTGGATGTTGTGTTATCAGGAATGGGTGGTAAGATCGGTGATTCAACATCAGTGGGCATCAAACATGCTTCTTGTTCTTTTACTCTCTGTTTAAATAAACAATCATCTTTTTATATTCAGTACATAAATGATATTAAAGGGGGAATCAAACCTTTAGAACAAGTGGGCTTGTGTGGAAAAAATCAAAGAATAAGATCAAAGAAAGTTTGAGAAAAATGGGACAAATAGTGAGAATATTGTGATCACTAATGCTATGGAGCTCCTCCCATTGGCATTGCAGCAAAGATGTGTGATGTCACATGTGAACAACTTTCCCTTTATGGACTATAAAATACCCCCAAAATGTCTCTTTTTGCTCTTTCCTATGGTGATACAAGCTCTTTATCCATAATGTTTTCTTTGAAAATCTTTATATCATGCCCTCCTATAGAAAGAATACATGATCTACTGATAGATGTGAGAAAAGAGGCAGCTTAAGTGAAATATATACAAAAGTAATGAGAAAGTTGTTCACATGTGACGTCACACATCTTTGTCTCATTGCCAATAGGGGGATCTACATTACAATAATGATCTAAACTTCAAATGCTCATAACTTTCTTATTATTTATTCAAATTTTCTCGCACTTTTGTTGATCTGTTGCTTTGATTTTCCCGTTTTTGCAATACAAAGCTATCTTGTTCCAAAGGTTTAATTTTCCTTTATAATGGCACATGAAAAAGAAGGATAAGAGAGGGAGGTCAGAAAAACAGGCAGAAAAACAGCAGAGCAAATATTAAAGATTAAGAAGTGTCACATGCATATTCTAAATACTTCATACATTCATTGAGTGAGTACATACATGTAGGAAAGTTTGGTTCTAGAAGGTACTGCACCAAACTAATTTTTTGTGAAAACATTTTTTTAATGTTTTTATTTTCTATTAATTCCATAGGCATCTACAGAAAACATTTTTATTAGAACTTAAATTAGCTCTTAAGTTAAAAGTATGATTCAAAGAGTAGAAGCTATGGTTTTATACAAAAAAAACTTTTCATCAGCATTGGAATTAGTATCTTATGAAATTGAAATCTTCATATTATCATTACTATTATAAGCAGACTACATGTAGGTGCATATTCTCTTGTCACATCCACCGTATTTGTGTTATTAGAGGGAACTAAAAGTTTTCAAACTGGGTATTAAGTAGTTATTAATTAGAACTGTGTCAGAACATATTCTAGCATGAATTTGATCAAGAATAGTGAGCTCAATATCTTTTAAATATTGACGGAGATCTAAGTCAAGTTTAAAGAATAGCAATGCTTGAAATTGATGAAATGATACAGTTCCCAGGTAATTATTTTTATTATCATTAATATTTGTTTGGCGTCACCTGTACCAGGGAGGTGAAAAACAAACTGAATCACTATGACCCGCAGGTCTCTCCTCCCGATACAACTGAGTGGGGGAGTGCAGGTGGACCACTAAACCAGTGTTTCCCCCTATTCTTACACAAATAGTGATGTGGGCTCAATAACATGCAAAGGTGGTGACTCTCCTCTACACGGGGCCTCCATTTAACATCATATTCGAGTGTTTTCCACTAACATAGCCTGCATCTATGGACAGGGAGGGACACATTAACACCTTAATTAACACACAACGCAGGCTTCAGTCACCCGCCCAGGGTGGACTTGAATGATAGGGTGTGATGGCTCAAGAGCTAAATATTTGTATTTTGGATACAGTCCAGCATCTTCAAAAATTTGGGAGCAAGCAAAGTCGGGGAGCCAAAGATCAATAAATTCAAAATTAATATAATGGATTTTCTAATAAACTTGACAAGTAAAGAGGTCAGTGGTCAAATGCAAAGGCAGTTTGAAGAAATGGTTATCACCATGACTTCTAAAGCAAACAAATAACCACTACAAAAAATAATTAGCAGGATGAGCAAGAGCCTATAAATGCAGGAATCTCAAGCCTAATGCACGAGGCTTCGCATGTTCATTTTTAACAACAAATTGGAAAGATATCAGATCAAAGAAGTAATACAAGTAGTCCTATCATTTATACTTTCATCATCATAGTACCATAATTGTATAATATCTGAATTATGTAATATATTCTACCTGTTGAGCAGCTGTATTTCCTTGAGGTGACTCAGTCTTATGAACTGGTATTTTTGCTGGAACTGTGTGAAGGGTTGGTGGGGTTGAGGCCATCTGGTACTGTAATACATACATGTACATATTAATTAACTTCTTCAAGATTCAATTGATCAGAGCTACATGTACTTTAGGTCAGATAGGAATTGCAAGGTAGAGTTACTTTAAATCACTTACATTCAACCTATAGATTAGAAACCAATTAACAAATATTTTCACTGTTATTACGATTGTTTTTTTTTACTTTTTACAACATTCCCCCCTTTCTGGTAATCCTTGTCACTTGTAATATTAAGACCTCAAACTTCCTTCACTGCATGTACATCAGTATCTTATCCATACACGTG
Organism: Lytechinus pictus; assembly: GCF_037042905.1. Classification (NCBI taxonomy): domain Eukaryota; kingdom Metazoa; phylum Echinodermata; class Echinoidea; order Temnopleuroida; family Toxopneustidae; genus Lytechinus; species Lytechinus pictus. The sequence continues at coordinate 4,757,646 of NC_087245.1, read as the reverse complement.
TATTCCTAAATTTATTTCTATAAGTTGACCTCACTTTCTTCCCCTACAGATAAACAGAAATATCACTGAAAATAAACAATACTTTTTCTCAGTGATGTTTATCCATGAATTTATGACTTTATTGGCCCCCTACCTTCCACATGGCCCATATCATGCATTTCAAAGTTAATACACAATCCTCCATACATACACATACCTGAACGGAACTTGTGGTAGGTAAGCTGGCATCTACTGAGATAGCTCTGCTATGGGTTAATGATGTGCATGTAACTGCTGCAGCTTCCTGTAACTCTCGCTCAAGGCGCTTCTCAACATCGATTGACTTTGTCATGACATTGTCAAAGTAAGGATGATCCCATGTGACATGCTGAATAGCATCTAATTCAGGAGGAAGTTCAGCACTATCAAAGAGGATTGGAAGAACACAATCAGTGAACTCTTGGTGTTTATCTCCATACTGGATGGCAATATTGTAGTGTCGTTCACAGGCCCTGTCCGAGATGAAATGCGAGGATATTAACAGCACAACGTAAGAGCAACACTCCATGGCTTTGCGAAAGTTTTTAAGTGACAGGGGACCGATAGGAAGCTCAGCTGTGGAGGTAACCTTCCAGTCTTTACTGGCAGCATATTCTCTGAAAGGGATTGCACAGGTGCGTTCATCTTCTTTGGTGTAGATCAGCAGTATGTCATAATGGTCGTTTCTGCGGCTGACCTGGAGGGATTGACTACGAGAGTATTTGGAGGAGGATGTCGGAGAAGACTGGGATGTAGTCATGCTGGGTTCGCTATGAGACGAATGCAAGTTGTGGGAACTGTCCAATGATTGTTTGTTAGAATCTTGATAGAATGTTTGTTTACCATTGTCACTTGATCTTATTGGGAACAATGAGGCTTCCAGTTCCTGTTTAGAATGTCCTCCTTGCCTCTTTCCCGCTGCTTCTCCTCCTCCCTTTTCTCCTCTAGCATCTCCTATTCTTGTTTTTTCACCAGGTAGAACTGCTTTATCCAGTTTCTGTCCACTCGTTACAGATAGATTTTGAGTGTCTGTACCTTTAACACTTTCACAATGTCTTTCTTTATTCAGATCATCTTGATTATGATCTTCTTCCCTAGTAACCTTTTCACCAACTATATGTATGTCTTTGAGTTTCTTTTGGACCTCTTCTTCTTTGCATCTTTGCTTGCAAATGGCAGCAGTCCCCACATTTCTACCAGAATTATCAGATCGCAAGCTGCCACTCATGCTGACATCTGCATCACCGTGACATTTAAGTCCAAGGTCACCCCTTAAAGATCCAACATCTCTTTCTTGGCACCATCCATCAGCTCTTACATCTTGAGAGAGCAAAGAACCTCTGGTGCTCATTTCTCCCATGCTCATTTCTCCCTCCTCCGCTTGTTCTTCTGCAACCAACTTTGCTTTTCCCTGATACTGACACTCCATGTTCTTACCCTCATTAGATTGCAAACTCTGAAACTGTTTGTCCTGAGAAACCATCTCTAGTGCTGGTCTCTTTCCTTCAAATCTTGAAATTTTTGAAGCCAAAGTGTTGTGCTGACTAAGGGCAGGGTTATTTTGAGACATCTTCTAACCTCAGGTGAAGCCAGTGCATTGTAGGATCTGGTGTCTCTAAAAGACAATATTGGAAAGAAAATTACACACAATTATAGCAGTGTGATGAATTAGTGATGACTCAATATTTACTACATACCATGTACCAACTAACATCTTTTAACTATCAATTCTACAGCTAGCCTCATACAATGGCCTACATGTAAGGGGAGGATGGTGGGGCACTTGACCTAAAAACTGGAAGGTATGTTATCTTGTGAAGGCAAAATGAAAAAAATATAAGGGGTTTGGAACTATGAATAGTTTGAGAAAACGGGTGAAAATGGTGGTCTCTGTAATGTAACTCTATGGAGTAGGCAAATATATGTACTGCTGCCATTGAGAGCATGCTGTGAGCAGAGAGTTTTACATTCTACATTGTAAGCAAAGATTTTGCAGCTTACTGTAGTATGGGCTTCGGTGTGTGCAACAACCAATTTCAAGAAGCGATGCTCTTTTTAATGACTTTAAGCAGCAAAGGAGACAAACAAATAATTATTTGGAGCTTAGTATAATTTTGGACGGTATTCTTTTTTATTTTGCTCAACAATAATGCTCAAGTCATGAGAAGAAAAGAGAAAAATAATGATAAAATAATATTAGAATTTCTATAGCGCTTTTGTTGGAAAGGTACAAAGTGCATTACATATAAAGAATTTAGATTAAACACAACATAAACGTATAAAATTGTGAATGAAAATTACAGAACATTAAAAGACCAATTGATACACTGCTTTGGAATTGAGATAATATAGGGAAGGGGTTCCTCTTTTTTTTCCTTAAAAATAAACCTATGTAAATATTCTGTTATTCATTTCGTCCAGTGACATCAACATTGACAAACATTTCAATTAAATAATCATAAAATTATAAACTGACAAATAAGTTATATTTATTAGCAAATATGCCCAGCAATCCTCAATTTGGCAAGAATCCTACCACAGATATGAAAAAATATATAGAGATGTTGAGGTAGGTCTATAGAATTTCAATACAGCAGAGGTATAAACTATGAAGCCTTTAGACCAATTGCCTGTAATGGAGCGATTTAAGACGCCAGGACAGAGCTTTTCGCTGTCCCAGTGTTGTATTGGCAAGTTTTGATTCCCACCTTTGATCATTACATGTAGTATCAATATTAAATTTTATGTTTAATAACTTATATCATTTTCAATTAAAGGGGAATCCAACCCAAATAAAAACCTGTTTCAGAGGAAAAAGACAAATCAGACAAGTTGATAGGTGAAAGTTTGAAAAATAGGACAAACAACAAGAGAGTTATGAATTTTCAAAAGTTTGAAATATTGGTAATCACTAAACCCATGGAGACTTCAAATTTGACGCCAATCTGATGATATAGTGATGTAAGGCAAATACTCTTCCATGTATACTCCAATACATAAAATGGCTAAAATGTCATTTTTTCGCAAGTTTTACTTCAAATTATATCTTTCTTTCTTGAGGACAAAACAATATACCAGGTACTGCCTGGGTTATATTTAGATTACTGCCCCAGGGGAATAGGTACCGGTACTTACATGTACAGTAGGAGAAAATCACAAATCCAAGTACATGGCATATGGGAAAGTTGTCCTTGCCCCTTGTCCTAATTTACTGACCCAGTTGCCAATAAGAAATGTACTGTACATAGTCTTAGGGATCTCAATATTAAAGCATCCAGGCATACATTGGTAACTTTCTTACTGCTTGTCCGATTTCTTTCAAACTTTCACCATTCTTTTTAATAAATTATTTTTCTCCTTTCCAACACAACATTTTATGACAAAGGCTGGATTCCCCTTTAAGCATTTATCCTGTTCAAATAAGACCTGACAATAGTGAACAATAAAAATAATAAAAACAATAAAAACAAGAAAATTGATTATTCACAAGGTTTGGCAGCTGGGCACGAACTTTTAATTGCAGCACTTACCAACCACCCCGCACACTATGAGCATCCCACTCCACCTGGCATGGCTGGCTGGGCCGGGGCTACCTCAGGCGATGGTTCACATAGGCTCCACTACACTTCACTACCGCTACACCTACCCGAATCATCGGGCAATAAATACTCGCTCCCAAAAACCAGTGACAAATTGTGCCACTTTTGGGTAAAAAAGGCAACACCTCATGTAAAAAAGACATTAAGCGTACTCTACAGTGACTAAACTTACCATCGGACACAGACTCACTCCTTGCCCGTTCTTGTAAATGTCTCAAAATCAGTGATTTGAAGCCGGTTTGCAATTCTCCACACGTATTAATTCACTGCCGAATCCAAAATGGCGAACGCAAATTGTGTGCGGGTCATGCAAAATTTGTGTCAGCCATTTTGGATTCGGCAGTGAATTAATACGTGTGGGGAACTGCGAACCGGCTTCAAATCACCGTTTTGGGTCTACAAATCAATCATGAGTCTTCAAATAAATTGCAAGTTTGCATTTGATTGCTAATCTGCTTCTTGAAACAATGAGTGTAATCTGATTTGCTACAGCTAAAATCGATCTATCAATTGTAGCCTACAATTCCAACCAAATATTTGCAATTGATTGCAAATATTTTCTTACTTAGGGTATCAAATTAGGGGATTTCCCTGTTCACGCCACTTAGGGTGGCTTTTCTCAGTCATGGGTTACGCCATTTTTAGGGTTGCAAACTTAGTTAAAGGGATGGTCCAATCTGGAGATATTTATATCTCAATAAATAGGGTAAAATTTGAAAAGCAAAATGCTGAAAATTTGATCAAAATCGGATAACAAATAACAAAGTTATTGAATTTTAAAGATTTGCATTATTCCGGTGAAACAGTTCTAGGCATGTCTTTATGAATATTCATTAGGTGGGCTGATGATGTCATATTCCCACTTGTTCTTATGTTTTTTATAATATGAAATTAGGTTTACTCAAACTTTTTCTACCATGAACTAAAAAAATTTGATTGACAACTGATTAAGTGCATTAGTTATTTATTGCCCCAACTTATTTCATCATAATGGAGACACGTCATTTTTGTACACATGTATGAAAAAATGAAACAATTATGATTTCATGTAATAACAACATGCGAAAAAGGAAAGTGGGGATGTGATATCAACATCATCAGCCCACCTAATGAATATTAATGACGATGACGATGTGCATATAACTGGTTTCACAAAATATTGATAAACTTTAAAATTCAATAACTTTGTATTTGTTGTCCGATTTTGATAAAATTTTCAGCATTTTGCTCTGAGAATTTTACTCTATTTGGCCTTATCCTGAAATAAGTCACCTCTCTTTTCGTGTGTGTGCGCTCCTTGTGTACAAAGTCAATGGGAGAGGAAAGAAGTCACCACCGCTGACGAAATAAACGGCAGTGAATGGAGTGGCGACTTAAACCAGGATAATGCCCTCTAATATTTTCTGCCCGGACCATCCTAGCCAGGAGGCTCTTAGAGTAAAAATCATTTTATAATAACATATGCTTACTTTCCACAGAGCCAGGGATTCTATTGCATTCATGTACACGTACTGCCAAAAAACCTCAAACTTTCGCCCCCGAGATTTCTACTTTCCTTCTAAAAGATCTAGCCCTATACATCATGTACATGGGATACAACTTCATTTCCGACATTTCTACGATATTGATTTCATATTTAAACAAGAATTCAATTAAAAAACGAGAAAAATTATATGAAAAGACGGGGAAAACTTGCCACCATGTTTACGTCACCATCTTGATTTCATTGTCTTTCGCTTGGCGACAGCACGCAAACCGTGCGATTTAACAATGAAACTAAGATGGCGACGTAAACACGGTGGCAAGTTTTCCTCGTCTTTTCATAACATTTTTCTCGTTTTTTAATGAATTCTTGTTTAAAAATGAAATAAATATCGTAGAAATGTCGGAAATTAAGCTTTATCCCATGTACATGATTTACGGCTAGATCTTTTAAGGAAAGTAGAAATCTCAGGGGCGAGAGTTTGAGGTTTTTTGGCGGTCCGTGTACTGTAGATGAATGCAATAGAATCCCTGGCTCTGTGGAGAGTAAGCATAAGTTACTACTCTCTAAGAGCCTCCTGGCTAGACCCAGTATACAGTAGTAGACTAGTATACTAGTAGACCTAGTATACTACTAACCTCGCAATACCTGTGAGTGGGCTAGACCCACCCATGGGTTCATATCGTCTCGCGTGCGAAGGAATATCAGTCATATGCACGCGACACACACGACACATCCAAAATATACTGGGCTTTTGTCCACATAAAATATCACACATCATCTGGAATTTCACATTCTGCTATGACACTTACCGAATCATTTAGATCCTTCCGTGACTTCTCCTTGAATTTTCTTTTTAAAAATATGTATATTTTCTTGATGTTTAGTGAAGATTTCACGGAGATAAAAATTGGTCAGCGTGGATATCAATTTTCGCCTAAAGAGGGCGCGCGATTTATATTCATATCAAATACACGACAAGGGAAAGACTAGGCACCTACACTATTTTACACGCAAATCGACGCAAGGCATTACGCGAAGTCCGTGAAGTGTCCAATCTTTTCATTGTATAGACTTTGGTATACCGTATTATTGACGTTCGTTAAAGCTTGTACTGCTGGTTTCGTTCCAGGCATGTGTATTTTTTTCAATTTTGTTATTAGTCATCGTTTTAAATTAATTGCTATCATCGCCAATAGTAATCTTGAATTATGTTTTTGAAGGTATTTCATTTATTGGTGCCCATAATTAGTAAATTAATCATAAGAATTGCGCATTCAAAGAATTTAGACACAGTTATAAAATTACCGAGGAGCTGAATCAAGGTTGTGAAATTTATTAGCACCACCAACAGGCTTCCTTGTGTTTCCGTAGAAAAGACAAACGAAGTCACTTGCTAGGCCAAGGTAAGCGAAATTTGCTCTTTTTGTAATGAAATTATTTCCAAATCATATGTATAATTTTCTTATGTATTGCTACTTACCAGAAAGAGCCCCGGTGCGTAGCGAGAAGGAGTTTCGGCAAATATTATTTCAGCAATGAAGCGATGTTTGCCGACTACTTCGAAATCCAGGTTCAAACACGGTCCCTTGTACCACTCATTCAATGAACAAGGTTATGATATGGTTCCATGACAATTGCTCCGCCGACATTTGCTCCGTCGACACTTGCTCCGCCGATATGTGCTCCGTCGACACTTGCTCCGCCGATATTTGCTCCGCCGATATTTGCTCCGCCGACATCTGCTCCGCCGACATCTGCTCCGCCGAAAATTGCTCCGCCGACAATTGCTCCGCCGATAATTGCTCCGCCGACATCTGCTCCGATTATACGACAATTGCTCCGCCGATATTTGCTCCACCGACATCTGCTCCGCCGATAATTGCTTCGCCGACATCTGCTCCGCCGAAAATTGCATCGCGACAATTGCTCCGCCGATATCTGCTCCGTCAATGCTTGCTCCGCCGACATCTGCTCCGCCGTAAATTGCTCCGATATTGCGACATTTAAATTAATTAGTACTTTCATGCGCATAACAATTGTAGCACAGGATGAAGACGTCAATTTACAAATGTGTATATTATAATATATATATTGCAAAGTAAATTTGATATATTACATGACATACACAGGGGCCGCGGAACTGTTTTCAAAGTGGGGGCTGGCCATGCTAAAAATCACAATCATATGGTCATTTTTACGTTTTTGTACACGGTTTTGGAAAAAAAGGGGGGAGGGGGGGGGCTGAAGCCCCCAGCCCCCGGTTCCGCGGCCCCTGATACATAACATAGAAAGAAATAGAAAAAAGGGATAAGCACAAAGGAGGGATAGATATTCTTAATTCTTATTCCTTGGGGGGCATTTGTTTAAGTTTTATTTCGCGCCTGGTGATTAAAATGAAAAAAAAAAATACGCGTGTTCATGTAATTATTATGACGGGACAAAAAAAAATTCTTAGCGTCAAAATCGCTCTGGCGAAATATGCTCCGAAGTGGAGTTATTTGCTCCAGGTGAAATTCAATATGTATGCTTTATGTTTACAATAAAAAAAATGCGTATAAATGTCCCCTTTCCAGGTTAATAACATTTCGTGCTCGCATTACAAATTCAGTGCGATGCGTTATTGGGTTTCGTGAATATGTAACTATATTATTACTGGTATATATATATATGTATTATTGTCTTTTAGAAACAACATTATTTGTTTATACGTTATGAGAGAGATACATACATATATTTATTTATTAAAATATATTTATATTGTTGCTATTGCACAGAATAGAAAAAAATACAACCGAAGCCTCGTCTTATAGCAACTCACCAGTAGCGTAATGAGCCAACAAAAAAAAATGGAGGGGGCCAGACAAGGATGACATTTAGTTTCCTTTCCTTTATTCTTTTTTTTTCATTGGTAGGGAGAATGGGGGGGGGATCTGTGACCCCTAGCACGCCCCTCCCCTATCTGTACGCCAGTGATGATCATACTTTCGTTTGAAACAAATTGAAGGGAAAAAAGTGCAAGGGTAGATAAGGCCGAAGACGTAAATAAAAATTATTGATACAAATATTAATAATTATAATACTGATAAATATACAATAAATCAAGCGGTCACCAATAAAAATAAACAACGTGAAAGAACAAAACGAGAGAGAGAGAGAGCCCGCGCGAATGTATGGAGTATAAGTTGCTGGAAAGCAGAAGAGATATTGTGTCCAGCACCCCCCCCCCAAAAAAAAAATTCTCTCCCCGCTCAAGACCGGAGTGAAACCAATGATAATAATATATGAACAAAAATCCAGATTCACAATTTCAATGGGGAGTGTGTCATTCCCCTTCTCCGTTACAATTTGTCAAGTGGCAGCGGCAGGGAGAACAATTTGTTTTGTTTTTTAAGCAGAAAGCTGTGATGATAGGGGGAGAATAAAATAAATAAAACATTAACGAATAACAAGAACAAAACAACGACAAAACAATTTGTATCAGGATGAATTTCTTATCATTTAACATAGACCAACTTGGAGAAATAAGATGTTCATGTAATTGTCGTATAATCGGAGTAGATGTCGGCGGAGCAAATATCGGTGGAGCAATTGTCGCGAAGCAATTGTCGTATAATCGGAGCAATTTTCGGCGGAGCAAATATCGGCGGAGCAATTGTCGTATAATTGGAGCAGATGTCGGCGGAGCAATTTTCGGCGGAGCAGATGTCGGCGGAGCACATGTCGGCGGAGCAAATATCGGCGGAGCAAATATCGGCGGAGCAAGTGTCGACGGAGCACATATCGGCGGAGCAAGTGTCGACGGAGCAACTGTCGGCGGAGCAATTGTCCGGAGCAATTGTCGGCGGAGCAACTGTCTTATTTTGCGTAGCAATTGTCGGCGGAGCAGATGTCGGCGTAGCAATTGTCGGGTCACCTATGATATAACCTTGTTCTCAGTTATATCTCCATGTGTGGCAAAATAAGGATGGCAATGTTTGGCTAATTTTCTCTTTTTCTTTGGGACAAATGCTTGATTTTTTTACGCTGACAGTTTCCATTAGACCTATATGTCATACAACTTGGCCCTTAAGTAAATTTGATTCTTTAAATTATTTTTTTCTTAATTAAAAATAGGGATAAAAAAATGAAAATTTTCTTGCCATATTATTTTCCACCAATAGAGGGCGTACACAAAAATATGCCCAAAAAGTTTTTGAGCGCTCTAATGAATACAAAAATTATTCCCAAGTTACTAAAGAAAATAAATTGCAACGGTACGGAAATTAGTAATTTTGGTCATTAAAGTGATATTTTATTTTTAATCATTTTTTAAAGTGTGTGCTTTGTACAGCATTGGCATGCCATAGTCCAACCTGTAGATTCCCCACAGGCCACAGGCAGGGTGGTTGCAGTGAACAAGTGGGTGGTTGCAGTGAACAAGTGCCTTGTACGACTCACGAGGTTAGTAATAGTATATAATTAATTAGACCAAGAGCTTCAGTCTCTGTATTTTGGTTGTTCCGCTGAACTGCGTTGGCTCACTGACCAATACATAGACTGAAGAGGATGGGGGCCCGTACCTACAGCCAACGTATAGTGAAGTAGCGTTTTATAGATCGCGATTTAAAACTGTTTTTTAAGCAAATTAAAAAATTTCATGGTTTCTATTATCAGGGAAATATAAATAACTTAAGTAATTGCATACCTTGGGCCGGAGTTATTGAAAAAAATCCTCTGGATGATTGAGAAATCTGTCATCTAAGACATTTTCACCTGACCTGACGGTTTTTCTTGCAAGTTGCCATCTTGAATGACGTCATTATCGTTATTAAGTTTTTAATGTCTCGATATATCGCGATTATAACTAGTATCGTTTATCTTCGTGTAGTGTATCGTATCGTATAAGGAGCAGATCGTATAATATCGAAAGCAATATCGATATCACATTCGTGATTGTTGACGCCCTCTCAGTTCGTTTGTAAATATTTCATAGTTTGGCTGCCATTTTGACCATTTTTATCGTGTTCAACCCAATTAAACATCGGTAAAGTATAATTTTCATGCCTTTTCATCTATATCGTTTAAAGTATTTTGATAATGGAATATCAAGTTTTAAAAGTTTGTTGGTTATACATCCTTAGATTGTAAATTCGATGTGTAAAATTACATCAAACTTTGGACTGTGAATTGACAAAAGGGAGGGAATGAGAACACATGCGAGCCCACACATACACCCTACCGTCGGTAAATGGGGATTACAGTAAAATGTCAGAAATTGTTGAATAAATCCCCAGAAACGACGGTTATTCCTGTCTAATAATTAATATACTATTACTAACCTCGTATTAGTGTGAGTGGGCTAGACCATCCCTTTAATACTAGTTACACCATTTAGGGTGCATTTCTGTCGGACACCGGTGGGTAGCAGTATATGTGGAGAGTGACCCCACCCCCCCCCCCCCCCGGGATATCACCAAGGCAAGCAATACATTAATACACATTAATGGTAGACAGGACGTGTCGTCACTCGTCAGCTAGCCTTGGACTCCAAAGTGTGTTGAAGTGGAACTCTCATGCCCATGCACTCACAAACATCACTGTCTTACATCACACTCAGACACTGCACTGCCTTGATGATGGAATACGGTACGCTAGGTTATAAATCCCATTAATTAATGGTTGACTCTTATACTCACAGCAAATGCGACCTTGAAAAGATTGTGCAGCTTCTTATGGCAAAGTCACTCACGATTTCCACGAAAAAGGAGTAAATATCAGCGGTCAAAACCACACAAAATATCATTGATCGGGTCATCCAGACATCTTATGATCTTGTACACGCACACGAACGTACGGTACGTAAGGTACTGGTCGGTACTGGTCCTGCATACGTATACGATACACCGGCCGTGCACTCAGCAAGATTCCAAACAAGAGTGAAAGGGGGAAATCCGGGATGACGCAATAAGTCTATTTTTAGAACAAATGCCCCCTATAAGAAATGCAAATACTCGTCTAGAGGGAAGTCCCGATTGCAAGGTCATAATACTCTGTCCGCGTTTGCCCAACCTGTAACATGCTGTTGATAATTGCACATCCATGCATGATTCAACTCCCAAGGCGTTTAACCATAGAGCTATTAATTTATCGAATAGAATAGGCAAAGCATTCATTCAACTCTATATATACGCCTATGAGTTTCGGGGGGGGGGGCAGAAATTAACTGGCTTTTATAACCATTTTATGAGCAAACATGTATTTAATCGTCAAGAAGGTACACTGCAAAAAAACTCTGGTTTTGATTTAACACCAGCCCGGAATCTATATATGTCCACAGTTTCGCTTTGGTCTTACACCAGATAAGTGTTTATACAACACCAGTTAGTATTAACACAGCATCGGTTTGATTCCAAACTGGTGTTGTTTCAATACTTCTCTGGTGTGGACATATAATAGATTCCGGGCTGGTGTTAAATCAACACCGGAGTTTTTGCAGGTTAATAATAGCTGGAGTATTTAATTTTCATTGAAGTAGGGTTGAATGAAAATGATGTACCCTATGGCTTGATTTGCATGAAGTCGAACAAAATTAATTTCCTTAGGCCTACACACAATAAGCAGGAAATGGTTTGCGTTAGATCAATCTCTACTTTTTTACAATTCAGGACTGTTTAGTCTAACTGTATATCATAACAATAGTCTTTCGAAATCCTATAGAGACTGGCACTTGCAAACCATTCAAACCCTGCATAATATATACAGGCCTAAACATGGAAGAAGTTGGAATTGCTTATGGGGTGGATATATGAGATCGGAATGTACGTCATCGGTATCAAATAGATTCACAGAAAATTGGAAACCATGTTTGATTTTGCAATATTATTAGTTTGAATTGATTGTTACTTCCACTCCACCACTTCACCCTTTATCCATTGTCAAGAAATCCTGTTTACAGAAATGTACAGATCTCTGTCGCAATAGGCTATATATCTTTTTCAGAAGGAAACACCCTATTCCATGACCATATGTCGACCGCATAAACTATCGAGTGAAAAGACAGTTTCCTAAAACTGCTACTATTACTATTACCACTACTAAATTTATATTCGACATTTGGGGCGCCAATTTGATGTTTGACCTGATGGAGGCGCCAAATTGATGTTCGACCTTGGGGAGGCCAAATTGATGTTCGACCTGGGGGCGCCAAAATCATATTCGACCTTTGAGGCGCCAATTTGATGTTTGACCTGGGGGCGCCAAACTTCATGTTTCACTTGGGGCGGGGGCGCCAAATTCATGTTTCACATGGGGGCGCCAAACTCATGTTTTCACGTGTAATTAGATGCCCATCATGCTCATGATTACCAGAAGTGCTTAGAATGTCTAAAGTTTAGGGATTTTAGGTCAGATTATCAAAATTTCATCTTCGCACTCGCATTGTTAAATTAGATTACGATCCTGTTCATGCATGGGTAGAAAAAGTGCTTAGAATGTCAAGCTTTGGGTCGGAATATCAAAAATCAAACAGAAGAAGAAAAGGAAAACGAAAACAAAGAGCAAATATGTATGAAACATTCCATATTTTTTTCGATGAAAACTCATTTGCTCACTGGTTAAAGATAAGAATGAAAATAAATGGGATCATTTCATCGGGAATAAGGGTACATGAAATGATTAAAAGCCATCACAGGACAAAATATAAACTTCCAAAAAACTTGGAAATAGCACATAATGCAAATTAAAAGGAAAGTATTGCAGAAGGAAAGATTTTGAATGATCTTTAAGATTATATTGGGAGATGCAACGTTCAAAATTTCGAACAAAATTCATATTTGAAATATTTATTAGATTTTTTATGGAATTAATGTGATTTGAATTCTGCTTTATAAACGGATGAAATTGTAAAGTGTCTGGAAAATATTGCCGTGATAACTTGCCTCTGATGTTTCATTAACGGGATAATGTCATCAGTACACTGAACTTGAAGTATAGTGTATGCCTATATTTTTGTTACAAATTATCCCCCGCTTCCACAAAGATGCAAGGATAATAATATGCCCCCCCCCCCCCACATTCACGCCAGTGTATCAAGGTTTGCTTGCAGCATGGGGATTTGTCATGACAAAAACCTTGTATAGATTAGAGCGCGGGAGCAGAGCGACCGCGCGAGAAATTTTGCAATTTTAGAATGCGAAATTTGGCAAATTTAAGCACTTTTACCGCATTTAAAAATGAATCCACGCATTAGCCGTATAGTATTAATAATTTGATGGTTTAAAAAATATCGTATCTGCCTTGAAATGTGTGTATGTGTAAGGGTATGTGTGTGTGTGGGGTGGTGTGATTATACATTCCATCCCCACTTTCCGAAAAGTGGAGTTTTCCCATTCTGGCAAATTAACATGTAGTAATATTATAGTAATAGTAGTAGTAGTAGTATAGTAGTAGAAGTGTAAGAGCAGTAGTATCCTAGGCCATAGTAGTCTAAGTAGTATCATCTACTGAATCACATTTTGTGTGTGTGTTTGCTGTTGTAATTGGTGCCGGGTAAGAATGGCAGAGGTAAAAATGGCAGAGGTAAAAATGGCAGAGGTAAAAATGGCAGAGGCATAAATGACAGAGATAAAGATCATGGCATGCTACATCAACATTGAAGACAGAGCCTTTTCGGTTAATATCAGTCATAATTATTGAACTTGAATGGACTCCTTTCGACGAAATGAGTATTATGAACTGATTTGATATTATATGGATTTTTTGTCATCATTTTAGGTCTATACTTTATCGTTGATATGATTAAACTCAAACATTTTCATGCCAAAATGATTTCAATTAGTGATTGATGAAAGGATTTATCTTGGCCAGATCGTATAGTAGAACAGCACTTCATCCCATACATACCCAACACATTTTAATGTAAACACCAATGTGCGTTACCATTAACACACTGAAATAGACAAGTTCGGGATTTCTTTGAACCACTTGCATAACTTGGATAACCGAAAAATAACAAAACGCTCTGTAATAAAAGTAATTTTTATATTTCAACATCATAATGGATCCGAATAGATATTGATATGATACGCATGTAGTTTAATGTAAATGATTTATAATAATAGCAACTAGTGTTCACTTTTTCAGAGCAATACATCATTGCACCTAGTCCAAGTGGATGTCAGGTTCCTAAACTAGTTTCTATGGTAACGGCCGTTACCGCGTGAATTTGAAATGTGTAGCGAATCAGGGGTTCAAATTTATAGGTGTTTCTTAGGTACCATTCTATCGACCTATTTTTAAGTGGAAATTCACCCTGACAAATGGTTTACTGTAAAATTAGCAGAAAAATATATTGGTGGTTTGCGGAAAGTCCATCAAAGATTAAGAAAGTTATTAGAAGTTTGAGTTTTTGATCTGTGATGTCATATACTAGCAGCTGCCCCGTATTTTATGCACCAAAATATATACTTTTCAATTTTTTAATCAGTGGTTCATGATTGCCAAAAAAATTCTTTCAGGAGCGGATGTGAAATAATTTGTATGTTGATATACTTAAGGTACAATAAAAACCATTTTCTTTTTTTTTTAAGAAAATGACATTTCATTTATATTTTTATCACACCATATGTGGGAAAAACTGCTCGGAAATGACATCACCGTTAAAATGTAACATTCTAATAGCTTTTTAAATCTTTGATGGATCCCCTAAACCCCCACCAATATCATTTTAATTATTTTCTGCTGTTTCTACGATAAACTTTATGTTAGTGTGAATTTCCCCTGTAATGAATGAAGTATAATACTTGGGATCCAAAAGTGTGCTTCAAATTTGAATATTAGAAGAGCGATTTGACATGAGACGGTCGTGCATGTAAGTCCAGAAAAATAAGAAATACGAGCTCAAGCTTGTTATCAATTTGGTGCAGAAGATCTACAGTATCATTTTAAAATGTTACCTTTTCCATTAGTCAAACATTATAATTCCAATTTTCTTCTCAGAACCTTTCTTATTTAATGTACTGTATGCATGGAGGGGATTTTTTATTTTTTGGCATGGGGGTTTAAGACTGACCATTTATACCTCTGTCATTTTTACCTCTGCCATTATTACCACTGTCATTTATACCTCTGTCATTTTTACCTTTGCCATTTTTACCTCTGCCATTTTTACCTCTGCCATTTTTACCTTTGCCATTTTTACCTCTGCAATTTTACCTCTGCCATTTTTACACTGAGCAGTTGTAATTATTTTGTTGTCATAAAGTATTAGATTACATTTAGGCTGCCCGTGCATTTCAATGTATACGAACGAGCGAAGCGAGCAAGCAAATTTTCAGTAGTTTGGAGAGACTGAACGGTGTCCCAAAACGTTCAAGGGGTATATGTAAGTATATGGGAGGGACAACTTGCGGCGAGCGAGTGTAGTGAGTGAGCCTTGCTAAAGTTGCTTCAGACCTTTAAAATAATGGGCATATTAGAGGAAAATATAGAGTCACTTATCAATAACAAAGTGAAATTTCAGAAGAAAAATAAATAAAGTACTTATATCAGGACGAGTGAATGAGGATTCAACAAATAATATTTGTTTTATCGAAAACTCATTTACTCACTGGTTAGAGTAGAGATGAGAATGGCAAAATGTTGGATTATGATTATCGGAAATAAGGTGAATGCAGGCCACAATATGAATTTAAAACACGTGTCAGAATAGGACAATGGTGCAAATGAAAAGGAAAATATTGCAGAGAATAAAAATTATGAGTAATCATTAAGATCATATTCAGAGATGATGCAGCATTTAATTTTTTTTTTTACAAAATCTCATTCACATTTTAAATAATATTTGGATTGTTGCCTTATTTAGTGCAGTTTCCTATTAAAAATAGATATAACATCGAAAAGATTTGGCAAATATTGCTGTACTAAATGTTTTATTACCAACATTGATCTATATACATTTAACTTGAAGTATATGCAGGTATATAGGCCTACATGATCCCAATTTCCCCCGCTCAATCCACAAAGATGCCTGGATATGACCTCTCCCCTTTCCACTCCAGTATAATTTTTTAAATTGGTTTATGATCAAAATTATAACCATATCTAAAATAATTCATTGATGAATTTTATTCCACACTCTGGTGATTTAGCGGATTTAAACGGCTCTGAAATAAAGCCAATGTAGAAATGTGTTTCATTTCGCATACTTGTTATTTCATATAAACATTTTCTTTTATTTTAAAAATATCTTAATTTCTTGTAAACATATAGTCATACGAAATAAATTTTTGTCATCAATGATATTAGAGTATTAGATATACAGTCCTACAAGTTGAGTTTATAAATAAGATCGGTCATGAGAACTTGAGAAGGCGTATACTGGTATAGGTCCCTATAGCAAACGCTTGTCGAGGGGAACGCCTGAATAGTTCTTGTCAGAACGCGGGAGTGGAGCTACCGCGCGGTTTACAATTTAGAATGCAAAATTAGGCCAAATTTAACACTTTGGCATGCAGTATATTAAAGATAGATTCACGCTTTAGTTTAAAGTTAAAATTAGATCTTATTCACTCTATCGACCCTTCTCTTGAGTTAAACATATAAACAACATATAACAAACTATAGAATAATAATAATAATAATAATAATAGGCATTTATATAGCGCCATCTATCTAGAAATATTCTATTCCGAGGCGCGATGTTATTATCATTATTATTACCCCGGCTTTAGCTCGAGCTGCCAAAACAATGTATGCATATAAATGTTTGCAAACAGTCATAACTTCATATCAATATAATATAACACATTATTCAATTCAATTCAGGTTTATTGCAAAACATGATTAGCAGTCACAAACTGAATTGTACATGTTTACATAATGCCAATATATAAAAATAATCAAAATTATTAAGATTAACAATTAATAAACAAATTAAAATTACATATGTGCTGTTAAAAATGGAGTTAAAATTGATACAAAAATATAAATAACACAATATTGCACATTCATTACACAAATTGGAAATCTATTTACCATGGTACTTATTTAATAACCTTGTCAGAGTGCACTGTTCTGAATTTTTTGTTTTGCATTATATGTCGTAAATTGAAAGTGTTTGTTTTCAGTGGAGGTAACAAGTTTTTGTACAATTGATTAATTTCTAATTTTAAAGCGAAATAAAATTATGTGGTAAGTTTTACTCTTCGACTTTAAAGTGATGTCAAATTAAAGGTATTTAGAGCCATGTCATATTATACATACTTGGTTCCCAATATTATCTTGCATGCTCTACAATCTATTTACAAGTGCACAAGAAAACGAACTGGTCGTTTCACTAACATACCACTTCGGGTACGAACTGAACTACATGTAGAAGTAGAAGTAGATCTACCACATGAACTAAGAGTACAATCATCTTTCTTTGGTTTGTGACTAAATTCCACCATAATGAGGTGAGCAAATTTAGCTACTCTTTTTAAAGGACGCCCAGTTTTTTAGTATATATCAAAAAGCTTTTACATGACTAAAACACTTCAATGCACGGCGTATACTCTGTGTTAGCAATAACATTCTGTCTTTATAAAAAAAATATTCGTCTCCTAAGTCAGATCGAAGAAAGGCAAAGTGTACACTGCATTTCAGAATGAGGGATGTTAGCATCAAAACAACCTTTGGTAACAGTGCATGTGATCTACATCTGAATTTAGAAAGTGTAATAGCGTCTTTCTTATATATACTCTCATATTCATGGTTACTTTTAAATATTCTGTAATTTTTTCAAAAAACAGCTGTATTCCAGTCCTGGCAATAAATGTCGTCCTCGATTGACGTATTCATGACAATTCTTACACTCAATCCACTGCATTGATGAAGCCAGAAATTTGATAGGCCAGATCGATTCAATGTATTTTCAATGATTTCAGCCACTGGCATAAATCCCGGGGGGATGGGGGGGATATATCCCCCCCCCCCACTTTTCGAGGAGGGTGGATGGCCTGTACAAACATCCCCCCCCCCCACTTTTTACGAAAGAAAAGAAAAAAAATTCACAAGAGATAATTGTTTTATTAGTGAAAATTCTTCCTAAAATACCGCTTAACAAATGAAACAACGATTGAATCATAAAATGCAAATAAAGAGCCAGTTCACCATTTCCAAACGAAATACTTATGTCCTTATTATAACATTAAAGATAAACCCCCGTTTCTTCCAATTTATCAATGTTGGGGTCTTTGGGAAGGGAATAAGATGGAATGTCAAAAAAATTTGAATGTAATCTCTAAAAACCATTAAACCATCGTGGGGTAAAAAAAATAATATTGGAGGGGTATTTGCCATATGGACATACAGTGGCGTAATTACGGGGGGCACATCACCCCCCCCCCATCGGCTGACCAAAAAAAAACGGGGAAAGGGGGAAAAAGAGAAAAGAGGGAGAAAGGAAGAGAAACGTAGTGGTAAAGAAGAAAATATTATTCATTATAATGTTATATTATATTATAATTATGCTATGTTACATTACATAAGAAACATTTTTATCATAACTTTATGAAACATAATTTGCCCAGAGCCTACGTCTTTATTGTTCCTGGTGCTCGCATTGTCTGCTTAACGAGATATATAATCATGTTGTACTAAAACATCCCGTTTTCAATTCAATATAAACCAAATATATTTCCTAGCACTTGAGTTATCATTGTTTTATGTAGTGACATATGCTTCTTTTTCATGACTCAAAAAGTGATTGCCCCATGTTAAGGTCTTCGTATATATGAAAAATTTCCTGTCCGTGATTACGTTCGCATTAGTGGATTGGTGAGATATGTCTGCTCTTCATGAATTCCTAAAATCAGTCCTTAAAATGTCCCTTCTTCTGATCTGAATATCAAAAATTTTCAGCTCGCGCTTCGCGCTCGCATCATTTGGTTAATGAAATACGTATGGTCCTATAGTTAATTCCTACAAAGAAACCTTAGAATGCCCCACTCCAGGTCTGAATTATCTAAATTCTCAGCTCGCGCTTCGCGCTCGCATTGTTTAGCGAGACAGGTACCTATCATGATTACACAAATTTGACTATAATGTCCCTTTTTAGGTGTGAATATAAAAAAAATCAGCTCGTGCTTCGCGCTCGCATTATTTGATCAGAGAGATACATATCCGTTTAATGACATTGGGTGATTTCAAGTTCAGTGTTGACCTTTTGGTGTTGGTGTTAGGTCAATTTTTACACGATTATAACACCAAAAATAACATCAAGATGGTCCCGAAAAGTCATTCACTAGTTGTTGAGATGTCAATCATGTGATCTGGACAAGTTTTACAAAACCTGAATTAGTTTTGGAGCTAGGGGAAGCAATCCAAATTTCAACACTAACACCAACACCAAGGCCAACACCGGACTTGAAATCACCCACTGTCCTTAAAATGTCTCTATTAGGTCAGTATAACTGGCAACTGAGCGCTCTTCGCGCGCTCACTAGCGCACTCACTCAGTGATTCAAAAATTTTGCTGGTGCCCCCCCCCCCAATGCCGTCACCCACGGTACGCCACTGTGGACATATCAATGACAATTCCTTGCATATCTAAAAACATGATTGCAAAAAAAATGCCAAAATATTTCAGTCATCCCCCCACCCATCAACACGGATTCTGTATTACAGAATATAGCTTTTACACAACACATTTATTCAACCCAGTTGCGTAATGAACCAAATATTTTGAGGGGGCAAAACAAAGCAATGTGGAAAAATTTGTAACAAGTCGCCAGCGAGCAAAGCGAGCTGCAAAAAAAGTGCCTATTGAAATTAAATTCTAATTATGTGATAATTTTTTTCCATTATATTCAGCAACACATTATACGTTGTCTCCTATTATTATTTCCTCTTGGGTGTGGAACCAAGACCCCCCCGCGCCTATATGCCAGTGATTGAACATAAGGCTTAATGTAGGAAGCCCCTACAGGGGGGGGGGCGTTATAGAGCCGTTTGAATGTTATAGATGAAGAGCCCCTACTGCGTGGGGTCTGGGAGAAAGCCCCGGTAGCTTATTTGCATAAATTTTAGCAAGCTTATAGCACAATGTTGTACACTGTCCATCTTTCTTTCCGCTCCTTACCTTTAATCCTCGGCAGCCCGGTCGTGTTAATAAGTTTTTTTTTCTTGTCCCATTTCTTTAATGTTTTCCAATTGAGCTTTTGACTAATTCCATTATACCTTCGTTTCGCGCTATTATTTGCCACTTTGTCATCTTTTGATTTATTTCCCATCATGCTATTGCATTACATAGGCCTATTTCGGAATTATTTGTCCTTTCTCAAATGTTCTTCTTTCGTTCCTTTTCCCGCTTAATTAATTCCTTCCTAAAAAAAAATTGCTTCGTTTTCTTTTTCCCTTTTCCCTTTCCTTTTCCCCTTTCCTTCCCCTTTCCCTTTCTTTCTCCCTCCCTTTTTTCCTTTTCCCGTTTTTTAATTTTCCCGGTGAAATCCGCCAGGGGGCAGTTTGCCCCCCCCCCTGCCCCCCCCCCCCCCCCGCCTGTTACGCCACTGCCAGAACCGTGGTCGAGAGTCGAGAGTGGAGTGGAGTGGTACTGGTACATGTCTCGATCGTCATCTTGAAACGCTCGCAATTTATCGCCAATGGCAATATGAGACGCCAAAACGTCAGTTCGTGCGATTTGATGGAGAAAGTAAATGTAGACTAGGCCTACTTCAACTATATAGGTGTTCCATGATCTGATTGATTTTTCTTTTACAAAGAAAGAGGACAACTGCTTTCGCTGACATGGAAAAGAAGGGTTCTAAACGCGCCATTAGAGTAAAAATCATCAGCATGGGGAACGCAGAAACAGGAAAGGTTTGTAGCAATGTATGTACCGGTATAACAACAATCATTGTCATTGTGTCCCACCCATAACGATCCGTGTGGGGGGAATAGGCTGTCACAAAAACAAACCACCAAGGCAGATCTGTCGCTGTCATCATTGGCATTTGAAAACTCTTGCACTAAAAGTTGATTTCGAGTAAATCAAGGTTTTCACATTTTTCAGCTTTTAATAGCTCGTTTATATTAATTGTAACAGGACTTTGCTGTATCTTATGGGCTTCCCTCGTCTCAAATCAGCGAGTACAGAATGGTACTAGGAGTGTGTGTGTGCACGGCTGATTAAGTGATTTGTACATGTACTTTGTAGTCAACCTAGGGCCGATTGCACGAAAGGGTCTTTCCAAGGACCGTCTTTCGTGTCGCCCATCTTTTATGATGCGCTATAAGCGGAGTGTTTCTGAAATTTATGATAAACAAATACAATTCGTAAGCTTGCTTTTAAATCAAATTTTATACAATTTCATGAGATATCACATCATTTTATAAACAAATATTTTGTTTATTTTAACGGACGAGTAAAATATGTTTGCAGATAATTTATTTGAAATGCGTTTCACATGGCGCATCATAAAAAATGGGCGACACAAAAGACTGTCCTTGCAAAGACCCTTTCGTGCAATCGGCCCCAGGATTTTCAAGGATGACCCTGTCTTAAAAGATATGCACCACTGGCTTCCAGTTTGCCAACGAATATCTTTCAAGATTTTGTTAATCGTATACAAGACACTAAATGGCCAAGCTCCCAGGCCCAGCTATATTTCTGATCTTTTTTAGTTACAAAGAAAAGTTCACATGCATACACACTATAACCTGCACAGTTCTCATGATAATTTGCTCCTTCACTCAAAATACAAAGATAACTTTGGGAGATAGTGCTTTTGCCTGTGCAGCCCCAAAGTTATGGAATGGTTTGTCATATGTAATAAGATCCTGTCCATCAGTAGAAATGTTCAAACTTAGACTAAAAACCTATCTAAATAATTCCCATACATGTAAATTTCCTTTTCCCCTTTTTCTAGATTGGTTCACAAGCTCTTAATTGCAGCGCAGTAGAATATATGCACATTTTTTCTGTGCTATTTAAATCAGTATATTATTATTATGATGTGTTAATCGAATAGGCTCGAATCCTAGATCAGCTGGGCCCTGGACTGGGGACTATCTTGGCCTTGCCACGAATTTTTAAGTGTAGGTTCTGATGACTGTCCAAAGTAAATTTGACAAGCAAAAAAAAAAGGGGGGGGGGGGTTTCAACACAAAATGTTGGTCATTTTCCACACCTACCAGAATTCCAGGACCAGTCCAGGGGGTGCTGACTATACACGTAGCACCCCCAGTGCTTCAGCACCCCCGCTTCCCAGGGCCATGGGCTAAATCTTGAGGACTCCGTGATTATATTTTTAAAATAAAAAAAAAGTATATGAATCAGAAATGGAAAAAAAAAAAAAAATTCTTACCAGAACTTAGGATCACTTGCTTGCAATTCCCACGCTGTCTAACACAATGACCTTTTACTCGATCATCGATGACATACGTATGCAGGTAAATACAGAGAAAATTGGTGCCCAAGCGTAGCTGATTGTGCTAGTACAAGATTCCACGCTGATGTACTGTATAGGATTTGAAGTTCTAGTGTCAATGACAAGTTAAGAGTGCTAATTGGTGTTAATGTAGTTTCGCACCAGCCGATCTGGCAAAGCTAGTAAACTAATTTCACCTTAGATTTTGTCAGAAGTTTTTTTAAAGAATCCCAAAATAATTTGTCTACTATATCCTTTGGTATTAGGCATAGCCAAATGAAAATTTATGCAATTGAAGACAGTCAAGATATACACTGAATGCTGGCAATGATAATCATAGGAAATCTGTGTGTAATTCACACAAAAGTCACTCACACCAATCAAGCAAAGTTAAGTTGAATTAATGTTTTCACTAAACTTAAGATTAAATCTACAGTTTAAAGTTCACTTTTTGAGCATACATGTATACAGGCACTGAGGCTAGTAAATGGCTCGGGTCCCCTATTGATTATGGCAGGTATTCAAAGGGTAATCAGAAAGAAAAAATGTGTGATATTTCATTATCACAAAGTTGAACACTCCTGCTACATTGACTTGCATAATGCAGGTGACACTACCCAAGGCATATCACCTAATATAGACCTTTATTAAAAATGTAAACTACATGTAACTTGCCTTGTTGCATGAACTACATCATGAAGAAAAATCAATTTTTTTCAGCTCAAGGAAAGATGTCCATTTGCATTCTGTGTGGAGAATCTGTATGATGCATAATTTAAAAAAAATCTTAGTTTATTTGTTATCATATTGATTTCATTTCAATTTTAGCCTATATTAATTTTGAATTCTACTTGAGAGAGAGAGATGGGGTAAGGGGGGGGGGAGTGGGACAGGGGGCAGGGTGGGGACAGGGGGGCAAGACGTTGAATTCAAATACATGCGCCATCTAATATTATTATTATCATTATTATATTTGTATTTTGTTAACTTTTGGACTCCTGCCATTTACAAGCTTTTTAAAAGCTGATTTCTATCACTTACAATATTAATTAACTATGCTTATGTTAAGATTTGTTTTTTTGTATAACATGTGTGTTTCAACTGTACATATTTTGATGTTTTTTAATGGAAAAGAATAAATGAATTGAATTGAATTAAAATACATGTTTGTAATCTGTATAAAGCATTCCATATACACGTTGTCTTGCTTCAGAGTTTTGTTTAGATGATCCAATTCAATACGGTAGTCATTTTATATAGTGCCTTTTGCTACTGGTTACAATGCGCAGTGCACACACTATAAAAAAGGGCTATCTCATGTTGAACTGAATTGTTTTAATTGAGTACCCACAAATTTAATAGTATGTCTTATTAATTATCTACCTGTTTCATTCTTTATGTGACCAGAGTTGCATCATCAAAAGATACTGTGAGAAAAGGTTTGTGAGCAAGTACTTGGCCACTATTGGAATTGATTACGGTGTCACAAAGTGAGTAGGCCTTGATTTCTAACAATAAAAAATGTTAACCCTTATTTTCAGTTCAAAGTAACAAAGGTACAATATGTAATATTACTTCAATCAATATGAGAAAAGTATTGATTTGGGAAACTCATAATTGCACTGGTATCATGATAATATCATTTGATGATTGTCCATTTTATAATCATAAATTTGTTTTATGATAAAATGGAAAGTTATAATCATGTGATGTACATTCTTATCCCAATAAATAAAAATGGTTGATATGGAATACATGGAGTTGCATAACATGGCTAGGATTCACAAAATTTGTTGACAAGCAAAAAAAAAAACAAGGTTATCAACAAAAAATTTAGGGGGGAACCATCCCCCCACCCCAAATTTAGGGGGACAGGACCCCCCCCCCATCCCCCCCTGCTTCCGCCACCTATGGTTTCAAGCCTATTCATATGATTCAATGAATCACTTCACTCATTTGTAAAGTTATTTAGCTAAATACACTTGTAATATAACTATTATTTGCCCATTACCTTAACTATATACATGTATATACTCAACCTACTACTATGGATTTGATTCTGATGCAATATAATTTGTTTATCAAGGATGGTTGTCATGACAATCTTATTTTGGTTTTTATGACTGCCCAATTTCTCTTTCCTTTTATTTTTCTTGTATCTTGTACTGTTTTGTATCATACTTATTGGAATCTTATATTTTGAATTGTTAATTTGCTCAAGTTTTCAAAAGTTCTGAAAGAATTATATAGTATTTGTATTTTTATTGGAATTGAATAAATAATGATATTCAGATGAGATCATGAGTGAATTTAAATGTAATTATTGCAATATAAAATCAACAAATATTAACTTCAAGTCTGTACATTGTGTCAATATTTACAATGTAGTACTGAGACCTCTGTACTGTAGATATCCCATTGAGCCTTGTTGCTGAGCTTTGACTTGCCATATCTGAAAGAGGCTTTAAGGTTAGACTTAACTATATATGATTTGTGTAATCTTTCAACTCACTTTAAATTTTTCCACTCAGAGTGACTGTAAAAGAGAGAGATCTGAAAGTGAATATCTTTGACATGGCTGGACATCCTATATTTTACGAGGTATGTTGGTCAGTCAACATCATTCTTTCCAATTTCCATGTCCTCTTCTCTTTAATACCACTCTACAGGAATACTGTGGATGTCAATGACATCCAAAAGAGAGAAAGAGAGATGCACACACACACACACCCATGCACACACACCCTTGCACACACAAAATTGAACCGAATAGAGAGGGTGGGTAGAGAGGGAGAGAGATCAATTCATTGCTTGGAATAGGGAATGTAGTTTGGGGGGGGGGGGGTAAGTGAAAGGAAAGATTCAAATCTTGAATAATTCACTATGTGGATATGGATCAATTACCAATAAGTGCTTCAAATAATGATATAGTAATTTATGAATGACCCCAAGTCTCCAACAATCGTTCTTGGGTAATTAAATCTTTTGTATTTTTTTATAAGTGACAAAATAATATGTGTTAATGCATTAGCTCAGATATTTGATGTTTTCATCTTTATTAGGTTAGAAATGAGTTTTATAAGGACACACAGGGTGCTCTACTGGTTTATGATGTTGCATCCAGGTCAAGTTTTGAAGCTTTAGATTCCTGGCTGGCTGAGATGAAGAGAGAGATGGCTGACTTGACTGAGATGGAAAGGGTTGTCTTCTGTGTCTGTGCAAACAAGGTATTTATTTCTTAACCCTTCTGGCCCCAAAACATTTAACCAACAATTGTGCTCTGAAAGATAAATGGACACGACCTAATAAAATATCAGAAACAGAAATTCTTTTCATTTCAATTTTGTTTTATTTGAGTTAATATTAGTATTAGAAAAAGCTGGATTTATGTATTGCTTTTTGCAAGATGATACAAAGTGCAACTATTATAACCCAGACATTTACCTACACTCACTTATAGGGATAAGGCCAGATTTTGCCGGCCTTGGCCTGAGTCACATGTACAAGGTCTATTGGAGAAGGTTTTCTTAAGCGGCATCGTGAATTGGAATTACCAGCCTTGACTACATCCTTGGCACTGAGTTCAGTCAAGAGATTAATCTTATCGGGTACCCATTCACATTAATGATAATTAATGCTCATACTAAACATGTCTGGGAGTTTTCTAGAGCAAAAAAAAGTTATGGAAAGTCATGAAATTTGTTCATTTTGTAGACAGTGGACCGTATAGAGGATGGTCAAGATGATGACAAATGCTGGGATGTCTAGATTGTTGGCTTTATATTAAGTCAGCTGGAGGATGAATATTATATTCTTGTTTTCTTTTTTGGCAGACTGATAAGAGTATGCAACGTGTTGTTGATGAGACCGAAGGAAGACTATGGGCAGACAGTAAGGGTTTCCGTTACTTTGAGACATCAGCACTCACAGGGGATGGAGTCTCAGAGATGTTCACCGTAAGTTGTCTCAATATTTACTAGATTTGTTGGATTTTTATATTTCCGCATTCTGATATTTTTATCTTAAAAAAAATCTTCATAGCTATGAAAAGCTAAGTTCATTTATTTTTTCAAGTTTGCTTTATTTCCTTCATACATACAATACAGTATTTAGATATATAGATAGATTTTTTAAAAGGAATATAAAATTACTAAATCCCAAAAGCGGATTTGATGCTCTTTATTTGTTGTGATCTTACAGAAGTAGTTAGCTTCGTTTATTTAAAATCAGTTAGATTTAATTGTAGCTTTTTTATTACTCTACATTTAAAGATTAATTGATTAATTTACTGCTTTTGAGTTCAGATGAATATATTCAGAGAAACAGTTTATTCTCTGTCTAATTAATACATGTTACAGGGAAATAGTCACAAGTGTTTGTTTTAGTCTATTACCCCTTACTCAGTATTGATTTTTGCTGCTCTTGAGTAGTATGTCGTACTTGGCATTCACCTTGCAATCACAAAAATTAAGAAGTAGGCAGAGAATTTTTTTTAAGTTGACTCTATAATTAAATTTAAAAGAATCATTGCTACATCATAATATTGCTAAAGCATGATAATTGATTGCACGCGTTGATCACAATATTTTAGTCTTACCCAAGTGAATAATTGTACTGAAGTCAATATTGTAATTTGTAACAATGTTTGCACAGAAATCCCCTATTATTGGAGGAATGCAGCACACAGAAGAAAAGCAAAATGCAAAAAAAATTAACTTGATGAAAGAAAATGGGTCAAATAAGGCTTCTGTGTATAATAATATAACAGTTGTTTAGTGACATTATTGAGAATATGTTTTGTGCTTGCTATACTAGGCTCTATACCAGGGGCTTCTGACAGCATTTGAGAATGGAGGTCGAGCAGAACGTATCACGACCACTTTAGGTTACACCAAAGAGCAAGTTGAGGCAATACAGAGGCTGAAGACAAGCAAAAATAATTTTGAGAGGCTGGGATTGCCCCATAATGCATCAAAGTAAGAACTATAATTGACTGTTGATTATTTATCAAAAAAATTGGCGAGGTCAAGTCCACCCCAACGTAAAGTAGGTTTGAATAAAAAGTGAAAAATCAAAACAAGCATAATGCTGAAAATATATTGAAACATAACTGTTTTGACAAATTCAGCAAAACTTTAAAATGTCATTGTTTATTCTACATCCAATTTATGGTAAAATTTACATCATTGAACTTGTTTGATTTGACCTTGATTTATTCAAATCAACTTTAATGTAGGGGCAGACTTCCCCTTATGAAAATAAAGAGTAAAACAAGAAAATTGTGTCATTTCAAAGTTTTGCTTGATTTTATAAAATGGAATATATGCTCATCACAGATGACAGGGAGAGAGACAATAACATCAAACCAACTATTCCTTTTACACAGTGTGTGTCGTAATATAAAATTCCACATTATATATTGATGGTTGAATACTTGTGGTAAGCTATTAATACTTCATTAATGCCCTGATACAAATTGGTTCACCTATTAATAAATATATTTATTTATTTCAGGGATGATGTGAACAGAGCTTACAGGAGATTGGCTATACTGCTTCACCCTGATAAGAATGTAGCACCAGGAAGTGAGGAAGCTTTCAAGATCCTAGTAGCTGCCAGAACAGATCTTCTCAAACACAGATAGTCATCATTTAACCAAAAAAGACTCAGATTACTTATTGCGGTTTTCATGAACATGGTGTAATCAGGGTAATAATATTGGAGCAAGCTTTACTGGGAAACTTACACTTTGACTTGAGGAAACTATTTATGTGACAACAATGTTTTGTGAATATGTGATGTGCACACTCTCATATGGAACATTGATGAGTATTATGAAATAGTGTGGGCCTTTGGATGGCCTTGAAGTCATTTTCAACCTAAAGTTGAAGCTAACAGCTTGAGAAACTTCATCCTTAAACTTCGTCAGTGTCTTGGGCACTGAAGGTTCCAGAACAATTCACAAATCAAAGATCTTCCCGAAGCGAAAACTTGTCACCAGCACATTTATCTACACTTTTTTTTGGACTTAATTATTAAGAAAGCTTGTGGAATATGGATTATTTGGAAGTGACTTCAACTGGAAAACAAGCTTGAACATACTGTATGACTTTGGGCACTCCCTTTTGCAGTATTCAATATTTTCCTGATCAAAACATCTCTTTGAAATCTTAAGAGGAAAATAGCCATGAGAATAAAAATGAGATGAATAATAATAGATCTAAAGAAATTGATGCACAAAGAAAGTAGAAAGTGAATTAAAGAAAAATTATGTTCTTTTTGTTGGCAGAGGGTTGACCTTATGAATTCTTGAATTTCAATGTTATGTACTAGTTTTCAACAAGATTATTCATTGGAGGTCAGGATTATAAAAGATATGATACTCTAGGCATTTTGACAATTAGGATATCAGGCTCTTGTGTCTTAGACAAGGTGTGGGGTGGGAGTTGGAGTCCAATCTACCGGTATTCTTTCTGGTCTCAAGTAATTTTTGTTTTCTTTCAAATTTTGTATGTAAGACATAATAATTTTACATTTTGGATTGTAGGGCTTTGTCTTTTCAACATGCAATGATATTTTGTAGGGCCCTGTTCTTTAAGTATTTGAATACTAGTATTCTATTGTTTTTATAATGAATGGTCTTAGCAGCAGTAGAAAATCTGCTCTGTGGATGATGTGTTCCTGGGTTTCCTGAAGGGATGGTTTATCATTTGCTCCGACAAGGCTCGCTATGACTACAAGCTTTTAAATCTGTACTATTTTTTAGGATTGAAGGTACATCTGCTTAGGAAAAAAAACATGTCAGGAAAGTTTTGTCTAAGGAAGGATGTTTTATATTTTGTTCATTTTAAGTAATGTGATGCACAATTTTTAAACTTATAGAATGCCTTGTGTGTGTTAGCATGGACCCATGGTATTAGTAAGCAGTGGGGTTTAGGGGGGGTACACTCTATTTTTCTTATATGAGCAAAGAAAGGCCAACGGTTTGATGAATTTGAGAACATTTTGAATTCATTTTGTCTGACGATGACACACAGAAAATCAAGAGAGAGGGAGAAGGGCACCCTCCATCTTTTTTTTTTCTAAGCATAAAAAGAGAATGCACAGAACATGATTATGTGTCATTGATCAAAGCTTTGGAGGAAAATAACTTTCATCATCAAGATGTTGGGCAGTACATGTAGCTTGGCACCTCATCAAAATGGTACCATCAATTCATCCAAATCGAAGTGTCCATATACTACCAAATAATTATAACTTTAAGAAATTACATACTATATTATTTTCAATCAGGATTTATTGAAACCTTGACATGTTTGCTTCAAGGTTTCCCACCTCCCTCTCTCTCTCCCTCTTGCACAAACACACAATCTCCCCTTTTCATTCCTACTGTATTTTGATATAATTTATTTATTTTAATACCTTGAATGTAGGCATTTACTGAAGAATTCTGTCTGGAACACTTTTTATTATTTGGATGCTGTTTTGCATAAAGTACTATTCAATCCTGATAATCCATAAATCCATTGTCATAGAAGATACTTGTTAAATTATAATTTTGAAAATTGAAATGTATGTGACTGTACTGTTGAACTTGACTTGTGATAGATTTCAAAGCATTCCGTCCTTGTTACCAATGCCCTATTGATGTGATAACATGCCGTCCTGTGAAGCAGCTGAGAAGAAATAAAGAGACAGCCTATGCTTCATTAAACTAGAAACAACTTCTTCTCTATGACCAATCTACTCTCCACCAATCAAATCTATCGAGATCAGAAGCTTTTAACATTAATCATTCATATTATTTATATAAAGTTTTGTGAGACAAGGCTCACGGTGCTTTGATTTGATTTTAGTATGCAATGTGTAAATAATAATTTTATGTATATTTTGCAATAGTGTGATGTATGCATTGATTAGTAAAACGCCTCTTGGGTTTTTTTTATCAAAGCATGATGTTTTAATTTGTAAAGTGAATTTTATCAATTTCAAGTGATATTTTTTATATCTCAATGTTAGAGGCTGGCTTTAAAATATTGAGATTTTACCCAAAAAATTATTTCCACATGCAAAGCCATTCAAGACTTGCTGGAGGTTGTATTTCATACTGCATTAAATTCAGGAATGCATCTTAATATATCAAATTTATTTTTGTTGTCCTGTGCTGTGATATTTGGTTCTTTCTCTTTAATAGGAATATTATCATAAGCGGCATAATCAGGAACCTACATGATATGCTATTTAATTTTATTACAACAATGTTTTGTAACAAAGTAGTTGATAGAATATAACAGATGGAAATTAAAACTGTTAAAGGAGAAATAGTATATGATTGACAAATGAATTAATCTTGTTTAGTTGACACTTGAAAACCTGTGGTCATATATGTGTAGACCAATATAGTGGATCAATGCTCCCTACCCTTAAAAAAAATTGTGTGTTTAAATCCATTTTTAACAATAATTGTATTCATATTTATTTATTCCTTTTCTTGGAACGGTATCCATGTAACATATTGATAGTATTTAGTAAAATATTTTATCAAGTAGCATTTTTGTAATTGAATTTTCTACTGTAGAATTTGTTGTCTCCTGAATGAATTATGAATATGCATTTACAATATTGTCTCTTCATATTTAACATAATTATTTTCATAATACCGTCCTTCCCATACTTTCAGATCAAGCTCAAAAGCATTGTTCATTGTGCCTTTCATCTCAACTAAGTCATACGGTGAACATTCTTTTTCACACGCCTCTGCTACTTTGTGGAATGCACTTCCTGATTCCATGAGATACCAAAGTAACTTAGATAAGTTCAAAGTTTCTCTTTTAAGATATACTTATTCATTTCAACACTTAAATAATTTTTTCCAGTAAACTCAGTGTCCAATAATGAATTGTATGTACATGTCCGTTTCATGTCTCCTAGCAATTTTTTCTTAATTTATACTTTTAATATACTTTTAGCGTGTATGGACATGCAATCTGCTATGTGTGATGCGCTATAAATGAACCAAGTATTATTATTACTTACATGTACTGATATATGTTTATAGATAAATTAGAATAAAGGTACATGTATTTAAACAAATAACCATAATTTATGTTGTCTTTTAATATCCTTGTGCAACAGGGGATGAAATAATAGTTATAATTTAGGGCTATCCTTTTTTTCCACATTTGGGCGATTGCAGATTTTTTTTGCTAGTTCTTCCATTTTATGGGTAACTTTTTAGGGGAAATAAGCAATTATGCAGTAAAAGCAAATTTAATTATTCTGCCATAGTTAGAATATAGATTCTCCAAGTAATCTTGAACATTATTTGTGACTGATCTTAGGTAGATAGAATATTTGCCCCAAGCATGCATTTTTGTAAGGAATTTTAGGGACGATTTGGGCTGTCATGGGGGCGAAATTGCCCTCATGTATTTCCTATGCTGTTGTGCAAAATCTATGGAGTAATTAATTGAAAGTTATTTACCATGGTGAATTTCCATTTGGTCTCCTATCTGTTTGGTCTTCCCACATGGGCTAATCCTAATTAATCTACTATCGATTCTAATTGCTATTTAACAAATTTATCATTTAGCATATTTACCAATGTCTAATATCCAGACTATGTCCATTTCATAACGTTTTGTCTCGTATCACTTAAGTCTATGTGATATGATTAATTATTAATCAAATTGTCCTTTAACAAAGTGTTAAAAGGTTAAATAGACAAGTGGAAATAAGACCATCTGGGCATCAGACTAAACAAGAATTATTCTTTAGTTGATATCAGTCAAAGTGGAGATGGGGAAATCGCTTTCATTGAAGAGTGGACAGCATCAGCCAGAAAAAAAATGGAATAAGTTTTTCTGGGGTAGGCTCTGAACAAAAATAGTGTCAAATAAGCTCCCTAAATAAAATTTAAAAAACCATAGGCCTAGTATTCAGAGTATATGTATGCAATTTGCACCAACCGAGGGACCAACTATTGATGGAAAATGTGTATTTGTGGTGCCCTAGTGGCCCGTCCTTCATCCTTGTTCAGGGTGCTTTTTACAGGACAATTCTTGCAGATGACCACTCTTCATTGGAATTGGGGGAAGTGACCCCCCCCCCCCCCCCCCCCCCACCACCACCACCACACACACGTCCATAGCGGTCCATAGACCAAATTGTAAACGAAATGTCGGTGACTTGGGAAATATTACGTTATGCTAGATTTCTGGCGTTAGAAGATTCAAAAGCCAGCGTGACATCAGTTTCAAGGAATGAACAGAAATGGAAGGTAAATTCATTATTAAATATACCGGTAGACGAGATACTTTATTTTGGAGACCGCTGTCGACTCAACTCAAGCCAGCAGCCACACCTGTGTCTGATGCTAAGCAAGACGACCGGCTCGAGCCGATCGTCAGCGCTGCAATGCTGGCTGCCCGCTGGCCCTGGCCTGGCATTGGGCAGAAAGACAGACAGACAAGCGCGGGGATTGAGCAAGTGGAGGTTGTAAATTATGCAAATAAAACAATATTAAAGATGGAAAAGAACCCAAGTGCAGTTCCTTTTTGCAAGGAGTTGGTTTTGAAACACTTTTCATTCGAAATTAGTGATAGACGGAAGCAGTGGCATGCCCGGCGTGGGCCGAACACTGTGTAGCTATAATGCTGATGATAAGTTCACATCTTATGATGATATTGATAAGGATGAATAGGTCATGTAGGTTCACAAATGTAAGTCCAATGCATTGTCGATACGTAAATTGTTACCTTGGAATTGTTACAATCTAGTCCAAACTTATGTTTGCATTTTTATTTGTTTAACAAAGACAAGCCTCCCCTAACAAAGTCAAGACTGAAAGTGAAAGCTTCAGTCTCTGTTTTGTTCCACTGGATGAGTACATCTTACTTTATCCATCATCATGGATCGAAGCCATTCTTCCAGTTCCACTAAGTCTGCATTATTACATTTTTTCCAAAATATAAAGGTCTATGAATGATTGAAGTTTTGAAAACAATCATAAAACAGTAATTAACATCACCTTCGATTTGGTGCAATCTTGTAACAAAATGAGGATCAAGTAAAATTAACCTTGATTTTACTAAAGGAAATATATGAAGCCTATAGGGTATTGGTCCCTCACAGTGTGTGCAAAAATGTACATTTTGTTTGTGCTACATGCGACTAAATGTACATTTTTCAATTCTTAAATGAGAAGAAAGAGATCAGTAATTTGTTTTTGTACCACAAATCCAATTTACGACACAGACTGAAGTATTTGGTGCAGAAGACTACTTTCAAGAGTTAATTCTTCTTAATACTATATAAACTTGCATTAACTAACAAAATGTTTAGCCTTTTTCATGTTCTTATCAACATTACAGTGCAAATAAATTACCGGTAGGTATTTACAGGGTTCTTGGCCATCCAGATTTTGATGGAAGTCTCCTGCCATGATCCTCTATTACATGTAAATTATCTGTCTCTTTTGCAGTACGTAGCTCCAGGTCCCAAAGAAGGCTTAAAACTATGTATCAGCATAGACCATTTACTTCTCACAAATGATGATGTGATCTTAGTAAGTAGAAACTTTGTAACCCTATCTGACAAATATTCTTTTTAAAGGTAACGAGAAAAGGGAGACCAATTTTCTTTTTCAATTGATTAATGCCAATCCATCCAATTACCAACTCGTCTGCTATCAATTGGTCTGCCATCAGTTCATCCACTGTCTTCAGGGTCTAATTGCCATTTCATCCACTCACTATCTTGTCTAATAAACAGTTGGTCAAATAACCATGTAGTCTTTATAC
This sequence comes from Lytechinus pictus, assembly GCF_037042905.1. NCBI lineage: Eukaryota > Metazoa > Echinodermata > Echinoidea > Temnopleuroida > Toxopneustidae > Lytechinus > Lytechinus pictus. The sequence goes on along the minus strand of NC_087245.1, from coordinate 4,723,358 downwards.
CATTTTGTGTAATTGGACTTGGGCATAATTAATGAAAAAAGCATGTGTATTAGACCAACTGGTTATGAGACGAAGTGGTCAAAGTTGAACTGGTGATAAGACAAAGTGATTATTGGACCAAATGGCTTTTAGATGAAATGTTGATGGACAGAATGGCATTAGACTAAATGAAGGTAGAGCATTTGATGAGTGGACAAGTTGGCAATAGACTTAATTGGCAATTTACCCCCAAAATGGAGCAACAGTCTCCCTTGTAATTCTATTCAATTTACTATTAAACATCTATAAATATATACTTGCACATCACACACAGAATAGTTCCCATAAATGCAAATACTTTTAGTGTGTCATAAACCTATTATTAACATCTCATTCTGTAAATATGGAGATATATGTATATATTGTAATTTTTGTTAGGGGTCTAGATCTATATCCTTGAAAATTCTACTCTATAATAATTGTATCACCTTTCTACTATTATTTCAATACTCTCAAATTCTTGTATTACCTAAATGCTCCACTTTTCCCACCTATTGATTATGCTTAACTTACCTTGAGCACCTAGCAAGGTGAATAAGAGTGCTATATAAATACCAGCATTATTGTTATTATTATCATTATTATTATTGTTATTATTATTGTACAATTTTCATTCTACTTTCTTTATGATTAAAGAAATAATATGATCTCAACATATTTTTACATTATAAATACTCATACGTTATGATTTCTACAGTATATGAATGAATCACTGTGGTATTCAATCTGCCTCAAAGTTGAACATAAAACAACAAATTTCATCTTGTTTGAAAGTTTAGAATTTGCTCAGAGAAATTTTTCAGAGTACTCATTAACCTGGAGGATAATAAAATGTTGAGATATTTAGTATTATATTTAGACTTTTAAAAGTAGTTTCTGTGGAATTATGATTTTAGTTTTTGAGATATTATATTACAATAGTTTATTTTGTTTCCATACAGGAGAATTACTTTCTACGTGATATGAGGAGTACAATGCGAGGATTTGTGAGAGGAGATAGTTTATTGTTTGTCATCAAAGTTAAGGTGAGAAGTTTTACCCATCCTGTTTTTAGATGAGTTTCAGTTCTTAAATTTGAATCCTACTGGAAAAAGTGTTAATAAATCCACTCTGTTTAATCATAAAGAAAGTAGAATAAAAAACACAAGTATTTACTTCTGTAAAATTTTGATAAATGGTCCTTTTGGGTAAATTCTTATTCACAAGTTAATTTCTTCAAAACTTTAAACAAGGTTAAGGATAATTACTCAAATGATCTATCTTTTACTGTAACAGAATGAAGCTAGAAAATTTAGAGTGCGCTTTGCCAGAAGACCTCACCCTAGTGCTGTGGCAACCTGTGAAGAGTGTGCAGCCAAACTCTCCTACTTTTTTCCTGTAAGACCATTTGAACCAGTGGAAAAACCAAAGTCTCCTGTCCCGGTAAGACACAATGATAAAAAATGATAACAAATGTATAGATTATCAAGTTTATAAATATTATTGGTAACAGTAAAAGTATAAATGAAAACACAGGCATTAAATCCAGAATTGGTTCATGGAATTATTTTAGTGCTGTTGAAGATGCATTGCAATTTTTTTTAATATTCAACAGCATATTCACTTTGAATTTTTTTCTCACTACATTGGATAATTCTCATATAAATTGCCTCCTTTTATGGGAGCTTCTTATTGTAGTTTTCTTATGAAAGGGGTTTTCATTACTGATGTCTACATCTTTCAATATCAACTTACTTTTCCGTTTGATATCTCTGAACATTACCTGGAATGAATAATTTCACCTTCCCTCTCCCTATTCCCCTCTCCCCCCTCTCTCTCTCTCTCTCTGCCTCTTTTATCTTTCTGTCCATCTATCGGTGTAAGTAGCCTACATATAATGTGTATATCATCCCCTTCTCTCTTTTTTCTCTCTCCCAAGCTCTTGCTCTTTTCTCTATATTTTCTTTTCTTTTCACCACTCTAGTTTAAAGTAAAATTTCTCTCTTGTATTGTTGCTTACCTAGATTCTCAAGAAAAATGTGTTGGAAGGTGAAGTATTGGCGCAGGATGTCTCTCAGGTACGGTACCATATCTTGGAATTTAATCTTGTTGGCAATTCTAGAAATCATTACAGATACAAAGAGATTGAATTAATTCAAAATGATTATATTATAGTATGAATAGTAGAATGGATGGAAATCTTGAAACGGTGTCCTCCAGTAAATGCCAAAATATGCGATACTTTTGGGGCTGAGGCCTAGCAGCTCAATAGACATTCCATAAGGGAAAATGCTATTAATACACATGAAGCCTATTGAAGGAAAATTTGTTATTTATTATTCTTTATTTTGCCAAAGAAAAGTATAATTGGTACCATACAACACAAGAATGAATATAATAGAGTATAGGTTATGCACCCACTGGACTGCTTGGTTCAAATAAAGTTAACTTAATAACTGTAGTCAATAAAGATTATTTTGTCCTGTCAAGCGGGTGCTTGAAGTATGAACAAATAAAATTTGGTGAATAATATATAGAAGAATAGCATGCTTAATATAGCTTTCACTCGAAACTTTATAAACACTGTGCTTAACCTTTATTTCATGAAGGTTTTGAAAGGTGAAAGGAATGATGTGGAGTTACCAATTGCTTACACTGCATCAGCAGCCAACATGGAATGCGGCAAAGATCTAGATAAACTCATTCGCATATTCATCCTCGAGAGTTCTTTTCCATCCTTAGTTGAAGCTGTAGAGAAACAACTGGACTCAATTGCTCGTGATGATGATGAGTAGAAATCTACTAATATCATAATCAATGACCTCTGACTTTTCTCAAATAAAAATTATATAATAATTATGTAACAATTGTGTAACCATTTACCATTTCTGAATCATATTGATATTATTATTATGTTAATGACACACATTTGATACCTCTCTTTAATTCATTTATTTTTCAATGTTATATTTTTATGTTGAATCACTTTAGGTTTATTAATATAATACTTGCAAATGTTTTATTTAAATTGAATAAATAAAATGTAATTGTCTGGCTTTGTAAGCGAATTGAGAGATTTTGGTTTATTGATTGATTGAGTTTATTCACTAGGAATAAGACAAGTATAAGACGAATTGTATCAAAATATATTAACAGGATAGCCAATGAAATTAAGTCAAAATGGTTTCTTTCCAATGGGGTCCTTGTGCACTTCTTTATTATTGTCATTATTATCATTATTAATAGTATATTAAGTATTATCAAGTTGGTAAGCTTCAAGTTTTTTCCACCATTTATAATCTTTTCTTTCATTTGACGAAGCTTCTTGGATAGAGGTAATATATATTACATGCATTTGTACAGGCTATATCTGATCGATGATCTAAGTTATCCCAAACATGGCATCTTGGCATCTAGATTACTGATTGTAGAACTTAGTGATCCTGCCAGAAGAATGTTAATTTGAGAATATAATGGTTTGACATCCTTGATCTTATAATATATTTAATGCTCTTTGGCTCTGATTAAAACATATTCTGTAAAGAATACAAAGCACAACACTATCCTCTTTATCACAGCGCTTAGAGACATCGTTCCGATGTATTAAGCGCTATATAAATGCGGATTATTATTATTATTATTATTATCAAAATCAATCCTGGATTATATAATATAAAAAAAACATATCTAAATTTTTTTGATAATAATGGACATGGTATTTTGTATAGGTTACATGATTGTTTCCTATTGTTGTTTTATGCCATCACTTACTAGAATCTGTATGGCTATCAACATGGAATAGGAAGATCTTAATAAAGTGCCAATTTTCTTCCCCTTTAGTTCAGATAGTTTAAATTTTAGTTAGTCTTTTAAAAGCTTTGGAAAATAAGCATGGAGTTTTTAAATCGTCAAATCCTCGTTTATAAAAATAAAGAAGGATGGGAACACAATTGACTATGATTGGAATAGAATAGGGAATATGATTTTTTTTTTTAATGATCCAGAGTCCTGAATGTTGTGGGCTTTTAATCGATATTACCTTATCTAGTCCCCATCTTTTCTTTTTTACCTCAGTTTTTCGAAAATCATTTTTGTTCTGTGTATTTTGTAAGACTTTGTTCCTGATGTTTTCTTTTGTACACTCTTTGATTTGCCAAATTATAGAATAGTAATCATATCTTCTGTCATGATCACACTGACTTATAATAATCACCTTTTCAATTATATGTATTAGTTATTTTCTATCTTTAATTTCATCTGTTTATTTATGCATATTTGTATCGATTGGATATAATATTATTTTCCGGGAAGGGGAAATATTAAGTGTTACAGATGTATTAATTCTGGTTCACTGAAAAAAAAATGCTACAAAAAAAAGGAATAGAGAAAGAGGGAGGGGGTATAGACCACAAAGTGAATGAGAGGACGGGAGAGGAGCACAAAACTTTAAAAAAGTGGGATTTGATGGCAAATGCCGAAGGGGGGAGCGAAAGATAGAGACAAGAGGGGGTAAGATAAAAGACACGGGTTCGAGGAATAAAGTTACATCAGTTAGTCATTAATGACAAAGACGTTGATATAAATGTCGCCATCTTTTGATTGCTTGTCTTCGAGTTTCGATATGATTATTTAGTTTCCCTTTTTTGGCGGGGGGGGGGGGTCAAAACAAAGGAGAAAATGAGTAGTTTCGATCGTAAGCACTGCCATAAAAATGGGACCACCCCCCCCAAAAAAAAAAAACAAAAAAAAAAAAAACAAGAAGAAAAGAAACGGAAGGAAAAGGGTCAAATATCGTTTTCTGAATTATGTCGAAATGTTTCACTTAATCAGAGGGGTATCAAAGATGTAAAAAAAATGAATTATCCTAAACGCAATTTCTGCTCCCCTCATTTATTTATTTGTTAATATATTTATTTTGCTCATTACATCATTGACCAAATGACCGTAGGTAGTGAGTCTGTGCTGGGTCGATACATAAAAGTTATTCAAGAAGCAAAAACAAAAACATTTTTTATGCCTCGTTCCCCCTGTCGTGCGATCCATCGCTAACGCGACGATTGGCCTTTCGTAACTAATCGCGAAAATTTGTCTACGATCAATACGATTGCCACGACTGATCTGATATACGATCTGATATGACCTGACACGATCACTACGATTACGCCACGATAAGAGCATATAGTTTTAATCGCGCGAATCGTGAAAGTGGGAACTAGGTATTACCATACTTTTGGCCTGTAGCATTTCACATTCTCTCAAGGGCACCTTACGACTGGTCCACGATCCGATTTCGGAACAAATCGCATTTTGCTCATTTTATGGAAATATGATTTTTTTTTTTTTTTGAGGCTCAAATCATCTGAAAGAAAACTATAAAATAAATATAACAATAATTGTGGATGATTGCAAGCCTTTATTTTTGGAGTACGATTGTATGACGTAATTACGACTAGATATTAAATTCGCTTTTATTCCAATAAGGATGATGGCATAGTCACAGATTTGAAAGTCACAGATTTGAACATAATATTCGTACGATGATTGAGAATTAACATTACACGGTAAGATATTCCATGTCTCAATAGTAGCATCAAATTCTACTAAGTTTTATTCCAAAATCGGGTCGCAGACAAATCGTAAATTAGTGTGCGATGGCCTCTAGTTTCTTTGACACTTGAATAACATGTATTTGCAGGTACGAATCCCCTGCCCCCACCCCTCCCCCCCCCCAAAAAAAAAAAACAGAGAAAAGGAAAAATGAAGGAATAAAAAGATTAATTGCATTTATTCTTTTTTCATTAAAAAATTCAACAAAAGTTACAATGTAAGGTAAAACACAAAAACATGATGATATAAATGAAAAAAGGGAAAGCAAAGCTTGTTATTATGGGTTCCCTGCAATAAATAGTTAATTAAAGTATATCTTTGATCAATGAAATTCAAAACGTAAATAAAAAGGTTTGTACAATGAAAAAGAATACTAATGATAACGAAAACTAAGATAAAAAGAAAGGAAAAGAGAATGAAAATAAGAATAAAAGGGGGCAATAAGAAGCCATGCCGAAACGACTTTGCACCCCCTTCCTCATGATAAAGAAAAAAATAGTGAAGGGGAAAATAACTTTATTATATATATATGGCATTGAAAGTAATGGAAATGGAGAAAGAAAAGAAGAGAACGGGAAGAAAGAAAGAATTAAGAGGACAATGAAAAGAAAAATTAGGTCGAAAGAGAGACAAAATTATGAATCTAGGAGCTTCCTACTATACCAAATAAATAGATCAAGAAGAGAAATGAAAAGACTGGCGGATCCTGATGAAGCCGGAGCGTGCTCGATAATCATTGGTATTTATATACTATTATATCATGGGCGAGGCAAAAAGGGTGGCGGGAGACGAGGACGTGAATTAAGAAGAAAGGGATAAAAATAGAAGAGGAAGACAAATAAAAGGAGGAAAGATAGTTAAGAAAATGAGAGGAATGGGAAGATCTGTAAATTGCAAACCATCAGATTACCATAGGCCTATATCAAAACGGCAATTATCCCCTGGAGCTCGCACTGCCCGTTTAAATGAGATGCATAAGGATTACATGGCGCTTGATTTTTTCTAGTCAATATAGAAATGAATATAGTAAAGATATCGAATCGCACGTTTAGAGCTATAGTTGTACACAGTAAACAAAAATTATACAACGCTGTTTACTATATGAACCGTACAGTAATTGTTTAATCAGTTTAAACAAGTGTTTAAATCTTAAGCAACAAAGTTTAATTTTCAATTTCTAATCTTCAATAGATTAAACATGATTGTTTAAACGGTTAAACAAATACTGTAAACAGTGTTGTATAAAATCTTAAACAGCGTTCTTACTGTGTATGATAATAATTATGCATAATGTTCATTATTTATATAAAAAAATGCATAAAAGGCCCCATTATCAGGTCTTTTAGCTCGGTCTTCGCTATTGATTTTTTTTATAATTAATATAATCCTGTTCATAAATTCGAACAAAAAGGTTTTTTTTCATATTCTTGCGTATATACGTTTATAATAACAAAAAGTTTCAGCTCGCTTTTAGCTTGCACTCCACGTCTGCATCATTTATGATGAGATATCGTTTTCATACTTGCAATAGGTCTAATATCCTTTCTGAGTACAAGTTTCAGCTCACGCTGATTATGAGCGCTTGTGGTATTTAACGAGACATTCATCCTGTATAAGATAATAAAATAGAGCTTTTAATGTTTTTTCAAAATATGTTTTGCTTTATTAATTTTCATGTTATCATTCGAAACATATCGAATTTAAGAAAATGTTACGACTACCCGAAAGAAAAAAGCTGTGAAAATCAAACATGTCAAATGCTATAAAAGTCCCAAATTGGGTTGTTTTATCATTACTGTGACAATCAGGTGATACATATTTTAATCTCAAGGTTTTGAGATTTCGTTCTCATTTCAGTATTTAGTTACTCTATTAAGAAAAATAAACCAATGCGGACATAACATAAAGATAGTAGTTTAGTTTTTAAAAACATGTTTGATAAATCTTTGTGTCTTGTTAATTGCTCTGCAATCTCTGGAAACCAAATTTCAGACTCTTAACAATAGCAGTACACCATTAATACTTATAATCAGATAATATTTCGATTCACTTTGACTTTCCAGGCTGAATGTCAAATCTTCTTGAAGCTTTACCAAAAGACTTAGGCCTATTATATATCAAGTGTGGCTATCAGTGGTAATGAATCTTGATAATAAAAAGCGATATGTTTACTCAACTGGTGGATTAAACGCTTTCTAAAATCTAATTAAAAAAGGCAAATATCGTGCGGCTTAAGAAGGGGGCTTATCATGCACAATGTTGAGATGTTCCTTCTGTTTTCAACCGCCTCCAAATAAGTAGCGCCGTACAGCGGTGGTCTCTGTTGGTATCCCCGACAATACGGCGAGGTATATCTTTGGTTTTCCGTCTTTGTTGAGCCGCTGCTATGCGAATAAATTTGTTTTAAGCGGGAAGCGCAAGCAGCAAATCCACTTCGCCAATATATAATGAAGACATTAATGAATTAAAAGGGGAAGAATTAGCAAACAATATATCAATGTAAATTTAATATACAATTTGTTTCATTCAATAGCATTGGGGTTTAGTTTTAGTCATGACATTCCTGTATAGGGTCCTAGTGATTTTTTTAAAGATATGCTACCGTTTCTTGATAGAAAACGAAAACCACTGTCAAAGGATATATCATAGGCCTATTTTGTGGCACCAATGATTATCATTTCTGTGGGACGCTTGAGGCATTGTGCCAAATTATATTATGTATCGTTGAACACTGATATTTCAAACAGTTTATATGCCGGTTTGTTGTATAACCCCCCCCCCCCCCCAAGAAAAAGAATAATAATAGTACAGTAGCATAGGGGGTATCCAAGACAAGGTTATTCTACTTGCCACTGCATTTATTTTTCTGATAATATTCACATAGAAATATAAGTATTATATAAAAACTAATGTTTAAGGGTGCGATTTACTATTAGTCGACTTCATGAAAGCAAGTCTCGGTGTGAGTAAGATAATAAAGATATTTCATCGGGTTCAACTTGTATGTAATTCATATACTGCTTCGGTTCAAACCGCAGTAATATTCGCCTTCATTCTGCACAATGGTCGGGAGAGATAATTATTATTCGTGTGCATGTTTACCCTTCCTCATGTTCATCTTTTTTTTTAAGGAATCTAGTGAAGAAAGCAAATGAAGTGCGATTTTCCTGGAGTGTATATACACAGTAAGGTCCGTGTTTTTTGCGCACGCATAAGATTTATATAATCACCATCATCATCATAAGAGGCCTATTATTAATAAGTGAGTATCAGATTGTAAATGATTTTAATAATTTAAGATGCTGACTTATTTATATTTTTCTTCTGATTAAAAATTGTAGTGTAAATATGCCTACATGAATACAAACACAGTTTTGTCATCATATTCCGATGTCAGCATCCAAAAGGGTTTTTTTTTTAATTAAAGAAAAGGAAGGAAAAAAAAAGCTTAAATGGCGGCGGGGAAATGTAAGATTAAAACTTAAAGAATAGTTATTTGTGTGCATGTTTGTGTTTGAATGGCTACCCGTGAATAAATCTGAGATTGGCGGTTCGTGTTATAGGTGTATATCTCTCTATCGTTCTTTTCATTGGTGGCACAAAGGGAACAAAAGTTTAGTGGAGAGTGGTTTGTTGAATCAAGGCGTTTGATGTGTAAATCTGGCGGTACTTTGAAGCTGACACCGGCCCACACGCCGTCTCCGTCTACTATTTTGCTCACACTAACCCTGTATTTTTAGAGCTACAATGTTTTCTCTTTTGATAACTCTCATTCTATTTTCATTTGGTTCTTAATCCAGTCGTCATAATACATCTTGTTTGAAAATGGGCCCAATCGCCGGAAATCGGTAGTGCGGAATGATGTTAGAGAGTTACCGGGAGACCGTCGGTCTAGTTTGTCATGTTAAGATTTTTGAAGCTCATGCAGGCTCAGCTACTTCACTCCACCAAGATGGTCACAACCATAAGCCAAAAATGTAAATCATTATATCAGAGGCACTGTTTAATTGGGCCTTTGTCTAAGTGTTTTAGTAAAACCGTGGCATAAGGATTGTGCACAGAATGGAATTTCAAATGTAATGATAAATGGCCCTGCTTCAAACAGTGATACCGACATTTTTGTTGATGGGTCCGCTTATCATGTACTACACGATGAGGGGAATTTAAAAGAAAACAACTTTTTGAACACTTACATAAAAAAAAAATCAGGATCAAATCAATTGTCTATATAATAATAATATATATTCATTGTTAATCTAGACTAACAGGGAACGGATCATTGCAGCCGATCCTTGAGCCTAAATACTTAAAGGGTGATGGGGCACAGAAAATTGGTCAATGCTCCACATTGAACATTCAACGAATAGAGCCCCCCCCCCTCCACAAAAATCATGTCTATGAGTCGGAACAAATAAAAATGTTCGCAAAATAACAAGATTTTTATTACTAAGCCCCTACACGGAAGCAAAATATATATGAATCCATTCCTTTCTTCGTTCGTTATCTTGGTTTAACTGGAGATACAATAGAAAACATTAAACTGTTTAAAAAAAAAACCCGAGCGTGAAACAAGAAAGAAAAGAAGTAAACAACGAAATGAAAGGATATATGTGTTATGGAAGGGGGTAAAGGGACAAGTGAACGTTCGGACCGCTAACCACACAAATCCATAATCGGCTTACGTTTTCTAAAGAGCGTGTGGGTTAATGATTAATGATGCCGCACAGTAGCGTTGTGTTCATTGCCCCGCCCTGATCCCATTGGTCAATATGAGCTCCCTTGTGATTGGTCAAAAGCTCAGTGGAAACTTTTGGTAAGACGGGGGTAGAGTTGGTGACGCATGCAAGACCTCCAAGTTGTTTCGTTTGATGAGCATAATGATGATGGTGATGATGATGATGATGATGATGATGATGATGATGAAGATGGTGATGATGATGATGATGATGATGATGGTGATGATGATGATGATAATAATGATGATGATAATAATGATGATGATAATAATGATGAAGATGCAGATGATGATGATAATGATGAAGATGATGATGATGGAAATAATAATAATGATGATGATGATGACGATGATAATGATAATGATGATGGTAATGATATCATCATCATTATAATCATTGGTATCAATGTTATTGTTTTTTTATAGTAATACATAAAAAAAAAACATATCATTTTCATTTCATAAAGGTGTAATGATATATCGCAAGAACTATTTCACATTCTGATTCTAAATAATTATTCTATCGTTACTAAAAACAATAACAAAAAAGGTATTTGATGGGATTACTATAGCTTTGGAAGCAATCATCATTATATAGGTGAATGTAGAAGAGCAGTGTGCCAGCATTTGGGGTGATCTGGGATCAGTGGTGTTAATAAGCCAAATGACGGGGCACAACATCGCGTCTGTGACAAGATTGCAGAGCGATCGAAGCGAGTGGGCAAAATTTTGGACCTTTCAAAAATAAAAATCAAATGGTATATGATACATGTAGATTGAAATTCAGAAAATGAAATCACCTCTAATAACCGTTGTTTCTTTTCCTTTGATATTCTTATCTCCTTTTCTTTTCTTGGTCATGGATTTTTTTATGGGGGGGGGGGTAATGGTCACATCTGTACCTCCGTGACCAGGACGCAAGTAGGGGTTAATTATAGGGAAAAATGTTGTAGACTTACATAATTTGGCGGGATAGTTTTATAATTTAACTGATTTTGTATTTCAAAATGATATATGAAATATGATTTTTTTTTTCTCATTATAATGTAGAATAAGTCTCAATTCTGTAAACATGTATAATTATTTTATTAGAATAGGGTAAACTATCATAATATACAAGGTCATATCTGAAATTGTATTGTGAAAATATGTGAAACTTTGAATTATCACACTTTTTTGTTTTGCACCTGGTTTTGAGTTAAACATTTACTTATTTGATTTCCCAATTTATTCAACTCAACAGCGCGAAGTGAAAAAAAATATACTCACTTCGACAGAGCTGCAGATATACAAGACTTGTATTTGTGGTAAACATAGACATTTAATGAATTTAAGATTCCAACAAAACAAAGGTTTTTGTTATTCGGATGTGTAACCCAATGAACCCCACTCCCATAGTCCTGATGAACATTGATAACATGTTACTAAAAATGACTGATGTGTAACCAGAATTGCTCAGTTAAACAGTTGAATCGTACTCTTACAGAACTGACATATCCCTCCCCACAAAAAAAAAAAAAGAAATTAAGAAGAAAACATGAAAGCAAGATGGAGTCAGTGAATACTCAGCAACTTTCAACATTCAGATCGTCGTTGTTATACTTGATATTTTCTAGTTGGTATAGCAACGGGATGACGCCCGTTCTTCCAATCTGTAACACGCTACCACTCGTTCCACTTTCTTCTTCACTCGTTTTTGTTTGTTTCCAGAGTTACACATCGGAAACGGGTTTTGTTAGCAAACGCCCTCATTAAAAACAACACCTATTCGTCGTCAACAATAAAAAAAAAAAATATGTTAAGATCTTTCTTCATGCACTATCACATCTCATGTATGATTCACAATGCCAAGCCATAAATTATATAGAAACACATTCTTGTATGAAGTGATTTAGGTTACCAAAATATCAAAAAGTTGACGAGATGATGTTTGCACATTTGAAAGTGAAACGAGAAAAGTTTAAGCTTTATTTTAATATTATTTAATATTTGCAAATAAAATTCGTTAATATTCATTGTTAGCGCCTGTTGCGCGAATGTGTATATTGGCCTAGGTCATTGAGAGTTACTAAATTGATAACATCATTGCTGACGTAATAGTTTTTTTTTTCTTCAATTTATGCAACCAGGCCCTGGAGGTTGAATTTCATCTATTAGCGTACATGATAGGGCGGGGGTTGAGAGCCATGGACCCCCAACATTTTCACGACCAAGGGGGAGAAGGTGGAGGAAAAAAATGACAGAAAAGGAAACTCATGAAATATATAATACCAGTATTCTAAATTTAAAAACTTTCACATATTAAGAGTATTTTTTTCTATCAAAAGTTTAAACTTATTGTTCGCTTACTTCGCTCTCTGGCTGCTTTGTTAAGTTTTTGTCCCATATGCTATGTCTGTCCCCCTCATTTTTTTACCCATTACTCCACTGGTGTCTGCTGTCTCATAATGCATTGGCTATGAATTTAAATATTGAAAAGTGCATCTCAGTGATGTTGTATTAAAAGAATTCGAAATTCAAATTCGACGCCTGCTATCAATATTTTTGTACTTGCGACAATTATGACGTCAAACGTGTAACCAAGGACAACAAGTAGATGAGAGGGGACCGATTATTAAACGTGTTGATTGTTTTGGTATGAATTAAGGAGCTCCCGGGCGACCCAAAAGGTGTTGTGGAATTTTTATGGGGTAAAAATTGCGGTGATTACACGGGTGTATAAGGTTGAGATAGGCGGCATGTATTGAAGATCTCTTTACAGATTCATAATGATCTATGGTGAAACTGATCTCTAATATCATGAATATTGTTGGCTTTATTGTTGGCTAGATGTTATTTATTTATAGATAACTATGGATATACTATTCATAGTTGTATAATGGTGCAAAATATATTATCAGTACCAATGATGACGTAGGTTTTATGATAAATCAGCACCCTTTTCTACCTCAAACCGAAAATATTTTGGGTATAGATTGTAAAATGAGGAAGGGGTGGGGCAGCAGAGTGCCCCCTCTAACACAATTTTTAAGAAAAATAACGGTGACTTGTTTTTCCTTTTTCTTTATTCGTTTTTTTTTCTGCTCTCGAAAGTGTTGATGACCTTTTGATATTTTTTGTTTCTTTTAAGAAAATTGTCGACACTTCTGACGAGATTTGCCGGATACACGCATTGGCGGCGGAAGCATACAAATTAATTAGCGGGGGGGGGGGGGGGCAGAAAAAAATATTTTCACCCAAATTTTCCGAGTCGGCTGGAAAAAGCTGTTGTTTATTTTGTTTGTTTACGGGGTAGTCTAATCTACACTAAAGTCTGTAGTTTTAAGTACATCTTAGTTTTTCTTACAAACATGATGAGATATCTAACAAGGCAGGGGCATTTACAGGATTTTGAACCCCGTGAGCCCTACCTGATTTTGTTGCCATTGTGTACTTTTCGGAAAATTGCGCCCCCATGAACATGAATGATGAACAGGAGAGTATCTGAAAATTGTTGATAACCTGACCTAAAATTTAGACATTCTATATAGCAGGATGGGTATCTATTTAAACGATTGATGTGAACATTTTTGATATTCTGACCTAAAATTTAGACATTTTAAGCACTTTTGATAATCATGAACAGAATGGACAGAATCTAAATTAAACATTTTATGCGAGGGTAAAGCACTGTTTGTTACCATGAATGGGATTGGGTATCTATCTAAACAATGATGCAAGCGCGAAGCCCGAGCTAAACAAATATTGATTTTCTGACCTAAAATTTTTACATTTATTATGCGAGCGCGTAGCGCGAGCACAAATTTTTTTTTAATTCAACCATAAACTGGACATTCTAAGCACTTTTGTGACCACGAACAGGATGGGTGTCTATCTAAACAATTGATGCGAGCGCGAAGCGTGAGCTGAATTTTTTAATGTAATCTGATCTAAAATTGGGACATTCTGAGCACTTTGGTAATTATGAACAGAATGGCTATTTAACTAAACCTTTTATGCGAGAGCGAAGGGCGAGCTAAACATTCTTGATATTCCGACCCAAACCTTAAAATTCTAATACACTTATTGTGACCATGAACTGGATGTGTATATCTTAACAATTGATGAGAGCGCAAAGCGCGAGCTGAACAAAATTAATATTCTGACCTAAAACCTCGGATTCTAAGCACTTTTTTAAACGATGAATAGGATGGTCGTGTTACTATACAATTGATGCGAGGAACGAGATGAAAATAAATGATATACTGACTTGAAACGGTAACTCTTGAATTACTGTTTTTTGTAATACATGAAGAGAAAACATATCTCACTACATCCGCCTGTCAAATAATGCCAGCGCGTAGCGCTAGCTGTTTTTTCCTGATATTCAGTACTTTTTGCAAGCATGAATAGAATGCAATGGAAACTCGAATCGCAAGCAAAATAATTTGTGCATATTGACTCGAATATTGGATAGGCCTATTCTAAACTCCATTTTATCCTAATGTCTTGAGCAGATTCTGTATCTCACTTAACAGGAGGGAATGCGAGTGCGAAGTGTGAACGAAATTTTCTTTTTTATGTAGTAACCCGATATTTTTTTTTTTCAATTTCCAATTTCCCCTCCCCTTATTTTATTCACATTTCTTTTTCTTCTTATCTTGCTCTCTTTTTTTTTATACACATTCTGAACAAAATCGCATTGGGAGCGAGTTTGAAATTTGTGTATTTTCCATAGTAAAAACTGTTTTTTTTTACTATTCCTATATATAGGTTTTAATATTTCTTTGTTTCAGCTATTCAGTTTACTTGCTATCTTTTCCTCTTCCTTTCTTCTTTTCTTTCTTTCTTCCTCCTTTTCTTCCTTCCTTCCTTTTTTTCTTTCTCTCTTTCTTTTTTTTTAGGGGGGGGGGGGGACGTGTCCCCCTGTCCCCCCGCTTCAGCCGCCTATGGATACACACAACCCATCACGACATGTATACTTGCGTGTTTCTACCTCCATTGTCATATTAGTATAGTGTTGGAAGAGGATAGGTAATATAATGAATTAACATTCTTGTAATTCAACATGCATAGGATGTCTATTTTGGGGAAAAGAAAGAAGATGGATTGAAATAAAACAAAAATACTTTATTTTTCTTCATATTCTTCATAATGAGCCAACTAAGCGAAATTGGCTCTGTCGGTAAAGCGTCTGCTTGTCGAACCAAACATACCAAAGGTCGTGGGTTCGAGTCCACCCAAGGAAGGTGACTGAATCATGCGTTATGATACGTCTCTCCCCTGTTATATATAGACGCAGTCTATGTTACAGTTGAAAACACTCTGATCCCTAGGATAGGATGTTAAATGGAGGCCCCGTGTAGAGGAGAGTCACACCCACTGCTCTATTCGTATAAGAGTATATGGGGAAAGCCCGGTGTCGTGGTTCACCTGCACTCCCCCAATCATTTATATCGGGAGGAGAGACCTGCGGGTCAGTGAGTGATTTATATATTTATTTATTTTTTATTTATTTATTTATTTATTAAATTCATTTATTTATTTATTCATTGAAAAAATATATAATACATTAAATGTCAAAGAGGATGTGGAAGAGGTTCAAATCCCAGATTTGAGAATTAAAAAAAAATCATGTGATGAAAATAGGAGTTCTACACATTAATTTTTCACGTTAGGGTTAGGGTTTTTAGGATACGAGAATATAGGATCTAGGGTAGAGGTCTGTGATAGGACCGGCTCAGAATGCATGCAAGGGAGTGTATTGAAAAATTGTTATTTCACCACATGCATGTTTCACCATGAATCTTCGTATTTTTAACAGAGTTCGCGGTGAGCCAGAAAACGACTCTGCTCAGTAAGAAAATTTTTTTCATTATGGTATGCAATAACACAGATGGTTGTCTTGGAGAAATATGGAGATCTAGCAAGAAATTTGCTAGTCTTATCAGTGAAATTTAGCATTTTGAATCTGTAATTATCGCTGGCGTAATTCCAAGCAGTGATTGTTCACGCAGGGGGGGGGGGGGAGATGATCTATTATTTCACCCCCCCCCCCCTTCAATAGAATGACGTCATGAAATCGCGCCCATGGACATAATAAACTTATACAGTTTTTACGTTACTATCTATATAAGACAATATGATATATCAACAATAAAGTGAACATTTACACAAACATAGCACAACAAAGTATATTCCAGCGAGAGAGGGGATGCGAGAAAGCGTATAGCACCTTTTTTTCTTTTTCTTTGGTGTTGTAATCAAATAATCAAAATTAATTATCATGACTTTGTAAATTGTGTCTTCCTAAAGAAAATTTTATTATGATTAAAAGTTATGAAAATGATAACATCCTCACCCAATGAAAATTGTGATTCTGATGTTTGGACCCCTCCTTTGGCGTCAACGGGGGAGGGGTGTATTTCGTTTACAATTGTCAAAATTTAAGGGAAAACAATTTTTTTTTGTGTGGTATTAATCTGATTTTGCTTGTCAGTCACAGAATATTGGAAGAAAAATGCTTTCCAGTGCAGACCCCTTCCTGTGTACGCATGCACAGGCCTATGACGGTATTTTTGGATGTGGCTTGCTAAAAACGCCAAAAATGATTAAAAAAATTATCATATCGCAATTAGAATACTTCATTCCCTTTTTATCTAGATAAATATGGCCAACAAAATTCTAATTCGTATCTTGAGAGCCTATAGAGACAAGTTGCCCTGTATACCACTTTCAAGGGGAGCGTAAAAGGAAAAAATGGTGGGGTGAGAAACAAAAGGACAGAAAAAATAAGAAGAATTCTGTGAAAGTCCATCTCACAATCAACCGAGGCAGCTGACGGTGGCAAAGTTATAAAAGGCATGATTTTATCTCTTGCTTATGGGTGTATCAGGGGTAAAACTTATACATAAAACATCAAATCGTATGCAATATCGGGTCACAGGAAAATTGGACTTTATAAATTTCAAGTTAAGATTAAAGAGTCGCACAGATAATTTTGAAAGCCATTGTTCTGAAATCTGAGTATCTAATTGAATTGTCAGCATTGTTTATTCATTTCGTTTTGTTTACCCAGGTTAACCCCAACAGTGGACTAAGCACTGTTTTTCTTGGGGGCCCTGCATTGTGACGTATATGACGTCTGAAATTTGTCCTACGGGATATATAGGCCCGTAATTTGTAGACTATGGTTTAACTACTGTACTGTGCTAAAAGTAAGCCATATGGTAGCCAAAACCTCAAAAATTCTGCTTATTTTGTATACGGCTTATATTTACTATTTTGTTTCTCTTTGCTTTCATAATGAAGAAAATATTTCAGCTATCATCCTGAGACAGTTATAAATGATTTTAGTGTCATAAGAGTTAATAAATTGAACATGTACTAACTGAGATTTGTGCCCCAATTGACTCTCCATAGTTAAACCATAACTTTAAACCAGGGTTTGAATTAAACCCGAGTTCAGAATATGGAACAATTTGTGTAAGTTTTTGCCTTTGAAACGTCATGATATGAACCATTTTGTTTGAAATGTACATACTCTATCACGGACAGGGGTAAATATTCCCAATGAATATTGAACAGTACACGTCTTAAAATTCCCCAAACAAAAAACAAAAACTTCAACAAGACGGTAATCATGTAATCATGGGCGGAAATCTGTCCCGAAAGGTAGGGGGGACCACAGGGGCGGATCCAGCCTTCGCCAATAGGGAGGGGCGATTTTTTTTCCAGCCATTTGTTAATCCCCGATCGGCCGCTTGAAGATGATTTTTGTTTGTTTTATTGAAGGGGTAGTCCTCATTGTCACTTCTTAGCTTTATTCTGATTTTAATTATGAACAGGATAGGTTAAAAATAATATTATATATAATTTCATAATCCTTATTTATATAATGTGAGCGCGAAGCGCGAGCAATTTTTTTTTTTGGGGGAAATTTTATGTATTTTTTCCTAAAATTTGAACATTCTGGGCAATGTTTGTTATCCTGAAAAAGATGTGTATGCAACTAAACAATTACTACGAACGCGAAGAGGTACCTGTTAAAGACTGCTTACAGTTAGCCATGAAGACGTTACATATTTCAACAATCAAATAAGGCGAGCGTGAAGCGCGAGCCAAATTTTTACCTAAAGAATGGAAATTCTTAGCACTTTTTGTAACTTAAACATAATAGGTATATAGCTAAACAATTGATGCGGAGCGCGAGCGGAAAATTTTGAGATTTAGACCTAAGAACGAGAAATTCTATTCATGTTCTGTAAATCATGAAAAGGATGAGTAATTGGAGGTCTTCCTTACATTAATAATGCGAGTGCAAAGTGCAGCCACAAAATGTTTATATACGTTTAATTTGAACTGATCGAAAAGGTAGGCCCTACTTGTTAAGCAGGGGCGGATCCAGCCTTCGCCAATAGGGGGGCGGATTTTTTTTCAGCCATATTCTCCCCGATCGGCCGCTCGAAGATGATATTTGGTTTCTTTGAATAATAATAATAATAATATTCCGCATTTATATAGCGCTTAATACATCGGAACGACGTCTCTAAGCGCTTTACAGACATATTATTACCCCGGTCATCGGATCCTTGCATGCCCGCATACAATGTATGCACCTTCTCCACTCCCTGGGGAGCATTCCAACAAGAGTTCCAAGACTCAATTGCTAGGCATAATACATATAGGCTTTCACATCCTACCGGGTACCCATTTAACACCTGGGTGGAGTATGGCAAAGTGTGGATTAACGCCTTGCCAAAGGACGCTAGGCCATGGTGGGATTCGAACACACGACCCTCTGATTACAAGGCGAGAGTCAGAACCGCTACACCACGACGCTTCCACACTTTGAAGGGGTAGTCCTAATAGTCACTTCTTAGCTTTATTCTTATGAAAGAATTTAAATATATAATATCATAATCCTTAATTATATAATGCGAGCGCGAAGCGCGAGCTAAATTTTTATAGAAATATGTATTTTTTCCTAAAATTTTGAACATTCTGGGCCATGTTTGCTATCCTGAAAAAGATGTGTATGTAAATGAATAATTACTACAAACGTGAAGCGCGAGCAGAAATGAACTGATGGAAAAGGTACCTGTTAAAGACTGCTTGCAGTTAGCCATGAATATGTTACATATTTTAAAAATCAAATAATGCGAGCGCGAAGCGCGAGCTGATTTTTTTTGACATTTTTTCCTATGGAATGAAAATTCTAAGCACTTTTTGTAATTTAAACAGATAGGTATAATAACTAAACATTTGATGCGAGCACGAAGCGCGAAAAAAAAATCGAGATTTAGACCTAAAAACGGCACACTCTATTCATGTTTTGTAAATCATGAAAAGAATGAGTAATAGGTGATCTTCCTACATTAATAATGCGAGCACAAAGCGCGAGCAAAAAAATTTTGATATTGTGATCTGAAACTGGATAATTATTTAAATAGAGAACAAGTTGAGTAATCAAAATTTGCGAGCGCGCAGTGCGAGCAGAAATGTTAATATTCAGACCATAAAACTGACATTTTTACAGAGCACTTTTTAAAAATAAATTTGTAAATCACACAAAATAATGAAAGTTCGATTTCCGAGGTGAAATGTGTAATGTATATTGACTTTCAAACTTGATATTTAAGCTCCATATCGAACTATCACCTACCAGGCAATGCGAGCGCGAAGCGCGACCGAAAATTCTATATAGTGACATGAAAGATTCTTTTTATTTTCCAAGTCTTCCCCTCATCTTACTTTATTCACTCTGGAAAATTCGACAAGCAAGAAAAAGGTTTTCACCCAAAATGTAATGTCATTTAGTCCAAAATACATGTATTATTTCGAATGTGAATGATGCATTTTTCCAGTAAAATACCAAAAATAGTAGGGGGGGCATTTGATATGGTGTCCCCCCTACTACTTTTGGTAGGGGGGACACGTCCCCCCTGGGATTTCCGCCCATGCATGTAATAAAGAACTGGAACGCTGATCACACGGGAACCCCTAAATGTGAATGAAGATGACCGAGTGAAGATAATAAAATAACCTATTTGTCATGATTATCGTAAAAGTATAGGCTCTACATATATTTCTATCTGGAAACTTAAAGGGGAAGTTCACCCTGAAGGAGAGTTTGTTGTAAAATTAGCAGAATAAAAAATCCAGTACAGATTGAGAAAGTTATTAGAATATTAAGTTTGGATTTGTGACGTCATAAACGAGCAGCTGCCCGATATGTTAAGTAATATAAAATGCATAAATTTCAATTTTTAATGGTTCGTGATGACTTATTTTTATTTTCTTTTTAGAAACAGATGTGAATTAATGATTTGTCCATTGATATACTAAAGGTACGGTAAAAACCATTTTCAAATTTCTAAGAAAACGACATTTCATTGATTTCTTTACCAGCATACGATATGTAGGAAAGCTGTTTGCATAATTATGACGTCACACATCAAACAATTAAGATTCTAATAACATTTTATTCTATGACGGATTTTTCTCAAAATTTCGGCAATATTTTTTATTATTATTTTTTTGGTGCTTTTTTTACAACAAGCTTTGTCAGGGTGAACTTCCCAAACCAAAAATTGAATCTTCAAATTTGTCAAAATGAATGATACAAAAAAAAAAAAAACGCACTCAGCTACATAGGCCAAAATATCGTTCCGGTCAGGTCATGCCCCTCATTTTTTGCCATCCTCTTTATTTCTCCACTCTATTTTCCAATGCCATTATCTGAAACACACAGTGGCGTAATGAGCCAAAAAATTTGAGGGGGCTTGATATGGCGTATCGCGTAAAATTAACAAAAAGTTGCGAGCAAAAGAAATTGACATTCTTATTACAAAAATCCAAGTTTGTGATAGATTTTGACATAATATTCAGAAAATGATATCATAATCCACCCTTATCCCTTTCCTTTTCTCTTTTATTTTCTTGGTCGTGAAAAAATTCGGGGTGCAAATTAAGACCCCCCCCCCCCCCATCTGTATGCCAGTGGAAACACACACCAAACAAAAATCATAATCGTGCAGAGTCAAATCAATTCAAGTGATAAAATATGAAAAAATGACAAAAAATATTATGAGACAAGATGATAGAAAGAGAGAGAATGAGAGATTTAGGCCCGGTTCAAGTTGAGGAAGTTGGAACCAGTGTCGAAAAGGTCGCTGTCACCATTGAAAACACAGAATACACAGTAGGGGAAATCCCTAAATCTTTATTCGTACTGTTTTTAGTTGTGACGTCATTCATTTTGACATGTGCTTTCTTTGATGTCGAGAATGCCTGAACAGAAAGCGATGCCAGCTAGCATATTGGTCTAGAATGTTTAACCTGAAAGGTATACTAAGGACAAATTTCATCAGGTCAGGCATGTTGAGGTCTAGAGAAGGAGAATGTGACATGAAAATGTTAGGTACGTAAAATTAAATTATCCCGTAGTAAGTTGGAAAACGGTGAATCGGTGGTGGTGGGAGGGCTTTAAATTAGTCGACACCCAATTCGTCTCGCTGCCATAGCGTCGGCTATCAACTGTACGAGCTCTCGCCTGGTCCATCTTCGTTTGGGTTTTGGGCCCTGCTGCCATACTTGCTGTATTTGTAACTGTAAGTTGTTCAAAATTGTAGTTGATCTTGATATTTGTAGATCTTGATTGGCGTTGATCTACTTTCATTTCCATTATTTACTTTGCTTACTTTTTGTCTTGCTTTTCATTGTACTGTCGTGTCACTAATCATCTAATGTTAGCCATTTCATGTTATACCGAGGTTGTTTTACCTGACTGCTAAGAAAGCACGAATGCCTGTGAGCAAGCAACCAGGGGACCAACGGCTGAAGGTCCTCTCCGAGGGACCTGGTAATGAGGATAAATGCCTTACCAAAGGGCACTAGCGCACCACTTGGGAATCGAACCCGGGTCACCGGAATCCGAAACCCCCGCTCTACCGACTGAGCTATCGCGCCTCCCCAAAATAATGAAAGAAATATAGATCTCTACTATTCGGCGAGAATAACCCTCTTTTCTGGGGACTTTCACAATTTTCTGACATAACCAGATGTAAGTGGAGACAATGTAATTCAGTGGAACAGCTGATGGCTCTCTAAAGATGGAGACTGAAACTTATAGATCTACTCTAAAAAAAAGAATTTGAATTAGATCTGTACTAGGCCTATTTAAAATTTTGTTCAATTTTTTATTATTAACTTTTCAATGAAGTAGACTCTCAACTCTAGGCCTACAACTCACATGCCATGATGTGACCAAGTAATTTCTCAGTCTCGAATGGGTTTAGACTGTTTATATTTTCATTTCAGTCCTGTTTGGTGGGTTAAAAACCATTCGTACACAAAAATTACTACTTCTCTTCAAAATAGAGCTGCTACTGAGCGCTTAATTCGTTCCTGTATTTTGGGGAGAAGGTCCACTTTTCATGCAGCCTTGGCCACACCAAATGTTTGTATTTTTTCTCACCTTTTCAGAGAATCTTTATTTTTATTAGTTCATCCCTCAATTATTGCCCTTAGTTGAGACCTTCTGCTCTGATGAATTCGGTCAATCCCTCATGCTGGTTTTTGTTCCAGCTCGTTGAAGCATGTGTCTGTGTTCATAATGATCACAGTGTCAGATTTCACTTGCACTTTTTTGTCAGGAGCTGAAAGTTAGTGATGTTGTATTCATAGTCTAATTATTTTCAACAAGAAAATCATGTCCTTTTAATATCGTAAAAATTGTAATTGTTTTTCAGGAGGATGCATATTTCTTTATTGGAGGCATGACCATTGAGTATTGGTGTAGACCGGATATCACTGTAAAATTTGATACTTATTGCTATTATCAACAGCAATATGTTGTTTAATAGCAGTATAAGCTTACACTATGGAGATATCTTGGGTGTTAAACAAAAAAATATGAGCTCCTTCTCCAATACATCATGACTTTATTATCCGGCGTATATACATGTATGAGATAGAAAGAATGAAGGAGGGGGGATTCAGTATCTTATTTTTAATATAATACTGATCAACGCTCATGCAATAGAAAACAATTTTTTTTGCTGTGTTTTGAAGCCTTCACTGTTTTACAATACATTTTGCAAGTAGTAATTTTGTACCACACCATATAGATTATAGACTTCCTGCAAAACAAACATTGTACTAGCTACTCTTTTACTTCTGTCAAGAGTTGTCTAGCATTTTCTAGTTGTATTGTTGATCGAAAAACTAAATTTCATTTTTCTCATGAATGGGATTTTGATATTGCAAAGTGCGATTTGAGTTTAAATAGAATACTAGTAGAATTAGGCAATATGCCACAATAGGCAGATAAGTATATTCAATTGCTACTTTTTTATGTTTGTACCCTACCTGGTGGTATTGATTGTCAAGACCGGAATTGGCAGTTCCCCTATAAAACCTTTTATTTGATTCACAAATAGCTGTCAGTACTCACTGGTATTAGTCCTTTTTACGATTACCATGAGAAAATCTGTAAACAGTGATTTGGCTGAGGTGTTACTGTGAAAAAGAAGCCACTAAGAACTATATTCCTTGTAAAGGTGTGGTGGCTTCACTAAATCCATGCACACTAACAATCCAAATAGGTACAGTACTGCTTCTTTGATTAAAATGTGGAATTGGTGGTGGTGCACTCTTAAAACAAATCAGTCAAATTGACTGGACAAGTAGTCAGCTGGGTGCAACTGATAGTCTAGTCACATTTCTGACATATATTCTAGTAAAAAATAACTTGATTCTAGTGAAATACGACTAGAAAATAGTTAAATACAACCAGAATAAAAGTTGCAGACAGCTGACCCTATTAACTAGTCATTTTTGACTTATTTGTTTTTAGAGTGTGCCTTTTTGATGGAGTGGGGTTTGACAAGGGTGAAAGGGAAAGGGGGTGAAGGGATATAAGGGTAAAAACATATTTGAGAGAGAGAGTGAAAGATAGAGTGAAATATAGCCTACATGGTATAGATGATGAAATGTGTACCGTAAGGGAAGTAAAGGAAAATATGGATAAGAGAGTAGATATATATGTGTATTTGTATTGATTATCTGTTGAAAAAAATTGATTTGAATAGAAAGATTAAAAAAGGGAGAAATTGCAATATTGCAATATAATGAACACAGAAACAAAAGAAATGAGAAGAAAGAGTGGTGAATGAGTATTGATATCCTTTTTTCCCAAACTATAAGAGAGAGAGAGAGAGAGGGGGGGGGGGGGGGAGAGAAAGAATGTGTATGTATGTATGTATGTGTGTATGTATGTACAGGTGTCTTTATGTATGTATGTATGTATGGAAGGGTGTATGTATGTATGTATGAATATATGTGTGTGTAATTGCATGCTAGATTCTGCATCATTCTTCTTTCAAAGCTTGTACAATTATCTGATTTATTTCATTGATACGCTGTATACCAGGGAGAATGTAAGTTCTTGTGTTACAAGAAAATTTAGGATGAGCAAGTGTAATTTATGAATTATTTGGGGCATCAAAAGTAATCTACTTTGTAATATGATATGGAATAAAAGTATGGTTTCAACCACAGATCAAAAAGATAAATGCACCAAAATCTGGTATGAAATGCCGAAAGTGTAACTTGTGGGATTTCCCCAAGCTTGCCCAATACTAAACTAAAGGTTTCCTGTCAGAGACATTGATTCCTCTACAAACAGAAGCCAAAGATAACAGTTTATCATCTTTTCCTTTCCAAACTTTGGGCACAAAAGAAAAGGAATGATAATGAAAGCAATAATTGAAAGGAAAAGTAGAACAAATACAAGATTTACATTATCTGTACATTAATATAAAATATATTAATGTCTGGCTGTATCTCACACAATTGGTTATGAGCACACGGAAAAGAAGGCTCTGATCTATAAAAGTTATATGTAACAACCAAAACTTATCAATTCAATTCTATTGATCAATCCATACTGAATATTGTTTTTAAATTGGATATATTATGGGTTTTGATTGATTAATGTATAACATGTTTGAATTTTCACCTTGGCTTAATAAGAGTTTGTAGATTCATTCATCCTTTACTTTTAAATCAATTGATTGCACGAGTATTACCCTCTCAAATGCAATATTGTCAATTTGACATGCATTATTACTTCTAACTGCACATTATTGCCTGTTAACTTGTTTTTATGTTACTTTATTGCTTTCGATTGTGACTCTAATTGATTTCAAATGTATGATTTTGAAGAAGTGATAACAATTTATAAGACTTCATTTCAGTATAGTTCCTACATGTTTCTTATCTTATCAGAGTGATGATGTTAGTTTAAAAGAGCAAAGTAATTTTAGAAATGAGGCATGCATCTTGATAATCAAAACTACTCACTTTGTTTTATAGGCATTAAACAATTACAGTATCAAAATGTTTTTAAAAGGCGATATAGAACCCAACTTCTCAGTAAATATTTTAATGTTTGATCAGGTTTTTTTTCTTCTTCCCCTATTGTTTTTATAGTAATTATCATTAATATATTAGTATATATTTTTGTCATTGTATTCAAATTTGTATCACCCCTTTTATGCTCGATGTTTATATCTGGTATTCAGTATTTATTACATCATGTATTTCACAATTTCATATATTCAGTTTCCAGTTTTTGTAAAGGTGGCAGCGCTAATAAGGCTTTGCCTTTCTAGTTGCCTCCTCATTTATTCATATATATACTCTTTTTTCTTCAAATGTTTCCCAGATTTTATCATTGCATTATTTACAATTTTCCCATGTAATATGTGTCAACTTTGTATGTACATTGTTTTGTTCTTTTTTTTATGATGAATGGAATAATTGATGTCCAATATCAAATCAAAACCTAGACTAAGTTTGGGAGAGTATGGATAATGATACAAATTGCTAGCATTCCACCACATGCATTAAAAGGAAATGATTCAATAAAATGAAAATAATCAAACTTGTTTCACTCCATTCCTTATTAATAGTAACACATACACACACAAAAAATCATTAAAAATCATTACAGTAACTAATATACTGTGATAAAGATAAATGACATGAGCGAATATGGGAATTTGGCTGCTGTATGATATCACAGTGAAAATGATTCTGGTGTTTGTGCTAATTCTCTTTGGTATTGTCCAGTGTGAATGTGGAATCATTTCCTTTACTGAAGTGTTTACTTTGTTCTAATGATACCGATAATATCAGTTTTTGGGGTGTGGTGCTTGAGGTGGCTAAGAGATGCTATCTTTGATTGATTGACAGCTCAGAGATAGATAGGCAACGTCAGTGGAAGATTCTCACTCATGATTCTTACTGACTAATTTGCTCTAAAGCCAATCATATGCAAATATTTCAGAAGCTTTTAACAATAAGTTGAATACGCACCTCATGAAGCACTCCCCATGTTCGCTAAACATGCCAAAAAGGCCAAGATTCTCGCAATGAACTAATCTGTGACCAAATTTTACTAAGAAATCAATAGAGCTGTATTTTTATCAAGTGAGTGGTCAAAGTAATCAATATGTTAGAATCAACACACCAGTTCATTTTCAAGATGATGAATTACAACTCAGGAATGATAATTTTTATTTTTGTACCTAAACATATACATCTAATATTTTCTCTGGTCTGCTATTTTCAGTGATGAAGCAGGAGTAAAAACCTGAACTATTACCCCTGTTTCAGTCCACAACATTGTTGACAGCCAATGCTATCAAAGGGTTTTTTAAACAATCCACCCTAATCTATTCTTAGTTCTTTGAATAATATATCTTTTTAGAGGGTAAGTTTAGGGGCTGAATTTTCACGAGGGTAAGGGTAATATTTGCATTTTATTGATAAACTTCAAAGCTATATCTGAGCCTATAACTTTCCTATGTTTATAATGATATATAGTATCAGTATCATAATTAGATTAACTTACATGTATCAATGTTGAATATTTTATGATATGGTAGAACATAACTGGTTATTAGCTGATTTCTTATATACTTTCAAATTTGCAAGCCCCAGTGATTGCCCACTCAGTTGTTTTTATGATTTTGTAACCAAAACAAAAAAAAGTATTTTTTAGCTTGAATTTGAAATGTAGCAAAGGGTTTGGGTTCTTATTTTTACATGTAGGTCCTAAAAACTTAGAAACCAGGAACCTGTTTTTACTTGTGTAATTTTTTTTTTTCGAAATTACAAAAGATATGATGGTTAGCAGTAAGTGTTCTGTCAATGAACAAAAGGAAGTGTTTTGTATCCATTTTGTGCAAAATGAGCTGTTAAGATGCTGAAAATGTAAAGATAAGTCAAATTCTTGGTTGCAAAATGACATGGTTGTACATTTGAATATAGAGTGGCAGCATTGGGGGAAACTTATCCATAGCCCATGTTTGATGTAAGAAAAATGATGGTGATCTAATTTTTCTGGTCAAATTTGTCATATTCATATTTATATTCATTCACTTTTAAAGCTGATATCTCGATTTATAATTTGGCTTCCCATATTTAAAATTGAAAGTTATTAGTAACTTTGTGCACCCTGCTGCTTTACTTAAAAACACAGTTGAATAAAAATATATTTCTTTATGAACAGGTTATGACCCCACACCCCCACCCACTCTGGTATATTCTTTGGCTACCATATTTGTAAACTTACAATCAGTAGCCATGCTATCAATAAAGAGTAAGATAGAGTAATGGGCAAACTTCCGGAATAGTTACTAGCCCTCTTCACATTTGAATTCTCATTTCTATCTGGGGGTGCCAGATTTGATATCTCAAACATTCAACATGCAAACGTGTGTATACTAATATAGACCTACTGTAGTCAATGGTTCTGATCTACAGAAAAGAATAGCAAATATGAATTAATTTTCAATGCTGCCTTTGTCAATTTTGTGCACCATAGACACCACAAACTTTAAAAAAAAAATTAGACTCATGCCATTGACATTGCTCTTGCTCAAAATCAGAAGGCTAGTTGGGCTGAAATTTAGAGTTGATATGGGTTACATTGTGAATGGGCACTATTACTGAATGAATTACACTCCTGTTTGGAAGAGGCTATAAAACCTGGTTAATATCTATCTTATTCCCAGTCAATGTGGAACCCTAGACCATAAACTTGTCATTTTAACCTAATTAGGCAATTCTAAGCTTTATTTTCAATTAAGACTGGAGGAGTGTGTGTTTCTTCTCCGTCTGGACCTATATAAGCAATAAATTTGTCTTAAAAACAAATAACTTGGATGTTCTCTTGTTTCTTAATATGCATCCAAACATGCATTTTAGCAATTAAATTGGAGAGTGTTTTGATCACAGAGCAACTAAAATTTGTTAAAGGTATCTTTAGATGTTTTTTCCTTGATGGTTCATTATCCAGTCCAGGAGATGTTTGATATTACCCTTTCTTTCTGTCAACAAAGTGCTGTTACACAGCATTCCTTATGTACATGTATGGGCCACTTATTTTTTTTTTGTATGGCAAAATGTATTTTCAGATCCTCTGTATGAGCAACTTTCCTGAAGTGGTTTGTCTCTTTTTTTTCTAGTTCATACTAAAAGTTGTAATGCTCTCAATTACATTGGCTTGAGGGGTTCATAGAGTGGATTGTAAATGGAGAAAAGTAACTTTTTAAACTTGTTTGTACATTAAACGCAATCTATGTTGAATATACAATCAGAATCTGCTTGCTGTTTTGCATTATGTAATCATGTCACATATCTTCCTATGTATAATGTTTACAACAATCATTTATTTATTTATATTTTTCTTTTTATTTATATATTTTCATTTTTGATTTAGGGGAGGGGTCTCTTAACATGCTTTGAAATAATTCTTACACTTTATGATAATTTGATAATGTTTTTACCTCTCTCCCTCTCTTCACCTGTGCGCCTTGCGCATGTAGATTTAGATGGATTTGGCGCCTTAGAATTCACTTTTATTATTATAAAATATGTTTACTGTTTTTAATTGCACATCTTATAGGCCTAATATGTTATGGTTCTTTAAAGAAATAGATATTTAATTTCCTGATGGTTTACACATCCAATGAAGATAGCATGCTATCAAGAAGGAAGTCTCCTAACAAAAATGAATCATAAAAACACTAATTTTACCTTTTTATATTATGTGGCCCAGCACTTGAACAGATCCTACAGTCCATGTAGATTTGACAAGTTAGGAATACTCATTATATTCCAATCAATTTCAATATGATGGTCATTTGATATAGCGCCGTGCTGCTTGTTACAACCGATAATGTCGCAGATTGCGACATTATGCCAAGAGCGTCCGATGCATAATGTCGCAGTCAACGCATAATGTCGTAGTTTTTCTAACGCATAACGTCACATGTCGCAACGCATAATGTCACAGCGGTTTTTGCTCTAGGACCGTCGAGTTACAGATAAGATATAAACTATGATTTAACTCAGTATATTATTCAAATACTTTCATCTGAATATTTTTAAAAGTGTGTGTGAGGGTGTGTGAGTGAGTGTGGTGGGGGAATAAACAGTGTATGTATGTATGTATTAAGATCGTGGGTTCGAGTCCACCCCGGGCGGATGACTGAAGCCAGTGCGTTGTGTGTAAACGTCTCTCCCCTGTTTTATAGATGCAGGCTATGTTACAGTGGAAAACACTCTGTCCCTCGGATAGGACGTTAAATGGAGGCCCCGTGTAGAGGAGAATTACCACCTTTGCACGTTAAGAACCCACTGCACTATTCAAATAAGAGTAGGGGGAAATCCCGGTGTAGTGGTCCACTGCATTCCCCAACCAGTTATCGGGAGGAGAGACCCGCGGGTCACAGTTATTTGAATAATATACTGAGTTAAATCATAGTTTATATCTTATCTGTAACTCGACGGTCCTGGAGCAAAAAGCGTTGTGACATTATGCGTTGCGACATGTGACGTTATGTGTTAGAAATTTGCTGTGACATTATGCGTTGCGACATGTGACGTTATGCGTTAGAAAAACTACGACATTATGCGTCGGTATACAAATAGCGAATAGGCATGAGTGCGTTGGTGCGAGATTTCGCATGAGGTGAAAGAAAGATGCTCTATTCAACGAGGCGTTAGCCGAGTTGAATAGAGTGTTTCTTTCTTTCACCGAATGCGAAATCTCGCACCATTGCACGAATAAGAATATTCGCTATTTGTGTTGTACAACGCCTCGGAGTTTAGCGAATTTATGAAAAAACAAAGAGTTTTTCTTGCAGTAATCTATGAAAAAGGAGCAAAAATATGAAAAGCGAAAAGCAAAATCCCACAAGCGAACACCTCGGGCAGCATTGCGCATTTAGCCAGCAGGCTATACGCGTATTGCACCTGCATTTTTACTAAGCGCAATGAATTGAATCGTATTGTGACGTCACCTCCTAAAGCCGTGCAACGGTACATTTTGGATGGTACGTCTTTTGTGCAACGGTACGAATGTTTGACATTCAGCCTCCCATTTGCTCGCGTACAACAAGCTAAGTAGGCGTTGTACAATCGCTCTTGGCATAATGTCTCATTCTGCGACATTATGCGTTGGTGCGATATTATCGGTTGTAACACTGCTCACACACAACTCCATGTTTTGCTCACTAAAGCAATAATTCCACACTTCAGAAAGATCAGCTTATGATCATTGATTATTAGAAGTACAATCTTGTTTATAATATGTTGTTTAATATAATTCTTGAAATAGATAATGGGAATATGGAGACACCTGTGTTCCCCATTAAGGTCATTTAACTTAAAACACTGGAGTGTCTACTCCCAAGTTCCCAACAACTGGGGGTTTTGTGTGTGTGTGTTCTAAACTCTGATTTTACAAAAAAATGTTTTCATCAAATATTAAAGTCTTTTTTTTTCTCTCTCTTTGTGTTACCAAAAATAAGGGCAATACTAGGTTATGAAACCAAAGCTGTGCAATTATCTGGAGAAATAATGCATCACTTAAGTGACTTCCTCAATATGTGGATTGCAATACCATCCAGTAAAGAAATCAATGTGTTTTCCCCTCTCAAAAAATTGACAGTTTGTTTACTCTAATAATAAATTTTATGGATTGCTTTTGTACCCCTTTAGAATACCATATGCTTAGCAATATCCAAGGTTATTTGACTTTTTAGCCCTCTTTCCTGTTAATAAGTGGAAGTATTAAAGCAGAAATGTTGTATCAAAGATGACTGTTGTTATGATGGCTGAAATGTTAGTACTTTCATTGTTGATATGAATTAATATATTCCTATATTTACTTTGTTCTAGAGATGCATGTAAACAATATCCAATTTTAAAGGATTATTGTACTGAGTTTAAAGGATCATCAATGATTTGATTGCAAAGTTAACAAGTTATTAATCTCTGGCATTTTTAAAAAACTTCATTTGGATAAATTTATGCAAAATCCATACGACTGCTACATTGATTAACAACTTTTCTCTTAGGCTGCGTTTATGCGACCTCAAGCCAGAATCACGATTTGAATGATGATCTGAATCATGATTCAAAACACAAACATGAATCACAATACTACAGAATCAGCATTTAGACGACCTTCATTCTAACGCTGTTTCTCCTCTGATTCGGGCCGATCAAGTGCGCATCACAGTGCGCAGACCCAAGAAGTATAGGTCAACTTTTCGCACGTGTCTCGGCTCTCGAAAAATCAATCTTTTGCTTCCAATATTCAGTCTATTATACCTCATTTTGTTTACTTTTATTTATCTTGTCAGTTTATCGAAAATGGTGTTCGAAGTGAATTTCAGCGTGATCCAATGTAATATTGACATTGTAAACTCAACAACTGAGATCATTGTCTGTCCAGTTAGTTAATTTACTAGAACTTGCAGTTAAAGCCATGACAAAAAAAAAAAAAAACAGTGGATGATGCGATAACCTACACAGAAATGCATGCGTAGCACATAATAGCACATGCCTTGAGCTTGGCAAGAGTCAAACAGGAAGCAGCCAAACACAGTGACATCATAGAATCATGATTCAAATCACGATTGCGTTTATACGATCTTTTTCGCTCGTGATTCTTCAGAAACGTCTTCCCAAACGCCCCTTTTTCCGTGTTTCATGTTTGTGATTTGAAAGACGTTTATTTTCACTTTTGACTAAACGTAATCTTGATTCTGCAGAATCATGATTTGAATCATGATTCTAGGGTTAAAAAGTGGTGCATAAACGCACCCTTACATATATTTGTGAATATTTCATAAGCCCTTTCACTATCTTCATGTTGCATAGATGGTTGATTCAATACTGTATTTGAATTACTTAAACTACACCCATACCTGGACACTATTATATGTTTTGGCATTTTTAATTTAGTAGCTTACTATACTTCCTTGCAAGGGAGCTTTAAATCTATGTCAGGCAAACCAGTGTGGATGAATATAATTTGAACTCAACCGTTGATAATACAGTATAGTGTGCATCACTGAAAAAGGAAACTTAAGGGTGAAATTTTGAAATGAAAGTTGATGTTGGCTTCTTTTATTATGAATTTGCATTCTCACAGACCAAAACATTATTAACAATATATTTGGGAATTAATAAAGATGATAAACTCACTCTCGTCTAAAAATCATTGTTGATGCACAGGTAATCTAGTCCCAAAATTTCTCCCAAAAAAATCAATGTGTAACGTGACCCATGTGTAGACCAAGGACTCTTGAGCAGTTAGTCATAAACTTTTAAAGTTTACAGATCTCTTCCTTTTGTTTTAGTTTCATATCATATTTACGTTATGCTTCGGTCATGATTTAGGTGAAGATTTTTTTTTTTACGAATTGATCAGATTAGTCCATTATTTGATAATGTGTTAAAAAAACTGTTAATGTGGTTTAGAATAACATGAAAGGAAAACAAAACAGAGGTGATATTCAGATGTATAGTTTTGTGAAACAACAATCAATGAAGATAAGATTCACATGTGAAACATGAGGTCTTTTACTTCATCTATTAATGTTAAGTTGTGTATATTATTCTGTTGCTATTTTAATTGTGTTTTCATTATTGTTGAATAATTTGTTCTCATTAGACATGTTAGAGTGAGAGGGAGATATGTGGAGTAAGGTAGTAGGTGAAAGAGTTAAGGGAAGAAGAAGAAGAAGATTTTTTCCTTTAAAAAATATCATTATACACATTAATGATCAATAACAATTTACTAGTAAATGTTAAAGAAAGATATTACAGCACATTTTTATCAGATTGAAAAAAACCTTAAATGTTAACAGAAACCAGCACAGAATCAGAGCTTCTTAAAATGCTGGTCTCTATGGCCAAAAGTAAATGATAAATACAGGTGAGTTTATACTAATAAATATATTTAAAACATACAGAATAAAGTAAAATGGATATTGGATTGTGAGAAAAGGAAATAGGCCGAGTGTGATTCATGCTATCAGATGCGACTTCAGCTGAAGTTATTTAGCATAATTGTTATCCTTTGTTTGAAGTCTGAAAATATAATCACATTTGTGCTCTTCATATTCCAATAATGAGTAAAGTTGTTCATGAACAGCATCACAAAACTGTCCTTCCCTCAGCAGAGCTGGTAATTGGGGTACTCATTCTTATCATCTGTTATTTTATTGGCGATTTATTCGTCTATATACCCTCAACGTCAACAAGTTCTACAAAAAAATTTCCAGCAAAATTCCAAAAAGGTGTAAATCCTTTAGGTTCAGAATCAGACTTTGAGGTAAAATTACTCAGCCAGAAAATGAGTCAGTTTGCAGCACTTATCCGCTAACTGGTAGTGGATATAAACAATCTATTGAATCACTTTGACTATTCAAATACAGGGATTGCAAGTAGATGAGGAAAAATAGAGAAAAGTAAAGAAAAATAGTGGGACCGGAAATTTGATTTAATCAGTTTGAAAGCCATGAGGATGATACTCTTTGATAAGCTGGGCATATATTTTATTTAATTCAGTTGTTTTTTTATGTATTTCCCACCTCATATATGTAGAAGATTATGAGCCAAGTTATCAATCGTTTCCAATAAAATTGACAATCAGGAAAAAGTTAGTAGAAAGAGAGCAGGGACAGATATTTTAGAAGCCTTCATTGCTTTATCTAATACACCTCCCCACCACTAGTACCAAGACCCTGTTCATACCTAACTCCTAAAACTAATATTGGAAACCAGTTTAGTGGAAACCAAAATGGAAATGCTCGAAAAGGACTTGCAACCAAAGAACACCTCGCGATGTAGTTTTCAAGACTGCTTTACCTTGTTATAAAAACTAATTTTCTCTGACTAATTACTCTCAGCCATTTAGATGCAAGCATTTCAGTCACTTATTACCATTTTTAGTGCAATCATAGCCAACGGGCTTCATGAAATACCCACATTATCAAAACAATGTCTTATGCTTGGTGTGCTTTTAATGTTTTGAGATATGCCTATCTGTATTTGAAAAATGGGTGGATATACCTGCCTTTATTTAAGTATTTTTAATGTAAAATCAAGAAAGTGATAGGATTATTTTTGTCTCTATGAATAAACATAGATTATGGTGGATGAAAAGTTTAATGGGTCAGACTTCATCTAGTAGTAAACAGTGTGATTACCGAACTTTGAATCACTCTCAAGAAACTCTTAACGTCTACTTCATCTTTGAGTGATCACTGTGACTAATATACAGATTCAATTCATCAAATCAGTCACACACAAAAACATACTCACTTGATTCTATCCAACGACTTCACACCTATGCTCTATTTGATTATAACAGTACACCCAACCGAACACAGCCCTCAATTTTTTCTATATCAACCAGTGATTTTTACGACCACTTTATCTCTCCTAGAAAACTATTTGATTCAGAAATACCTGCTTCCTCCTTTTGTAAGATACACCAAGAGGAAATAAAACATCACAAGAGATTTAAAATGGAACTGTTATTTTTGGTGAATTGGCCAGAGAAGTGGTGCAGAGACCACACATGACTACACGGAGCGATTAAAAGAAGCGCAATTGCCGATTTATTTTTTAGTTTGCTACTGTCTTGTTTATCACTGGTTTGTGTCTGAACTCCGCAGTAAAGAAGTCTTGGTTGTATCCTGTTGTACTTCATTTTCTCATCATTTTGCTGACTCTAAACTAGATTTTCTTCATTTCAGTGGCATCTTGACTTCTTGAGAAACTTTCTATGTCTAGAACATTTTTTCTGTACATTTGAGGCTTTAACGTGGCAAGATTGTTCAATAATGTATGTGACGCCCTATCAGGTCCTTTTTTCTCTTGGAAATTCTGAAATGGGTAAGTGAAAATGCTATCAATTATTTAATAATGCAGATAAGTCTACATTAATTTTCCAGCCAAAAAGATATATGTGTTTTCCAGTCTTGAGTATAAAAAGTAAAGTTTATATTTTCATTTATATATAGTTAAGTGTTGTGTTGGTATACCAAATTGTCTCATTTCACACACAAAAAAGTTGTTTTAATTTTCTAAAGTTCTGTGTCTGCATTGGTAACAAGTGATGATTTATTTCAAACTGTGATGCATTAGGTCACTTGTTTTTAATTTATAGGGGTTCTATCTTTTAACTGAATTAATGTTCTGTTAATTTCATAATTTTTCAGAGAGGAAAATTTAAAAAGATATTGATTTGACAATTTCGGAACATGAACTATCTTTAGAATAATTGAATGTGTGCAAAATGAACATTCGATTAGTGTTTTCAAAAATAAAAACATTAATAATAAGTAATGTTTTAAACTATGCGTATACAGCTGAATTTGGAGAGGACATTTTGGACAGAATTGGCACCCCCGATTACTGTATTAGGCAGTTTGCTGAATTGTAACAAAAATACAATATCTGGAGCTTTTGAGGTTGTAAGTTTTTAGACAATTCTGATTTGTAAAACGATGCCTAATGACTGCTAATAAAGAAATGCAGGGGCTAAATGAAATTGTAGAGTAATTTTTACCCTAAAATGGAAATGTGTGTTTCGGTAAATTCTTTTTTTTTTCTTTAACAGTACCCATTAGCTTGCCATCATAGATTTGAGATTTGAGAATTTTTTTTTAAATAATAAAAATCAACATGTGTTTAAAAAAGGGGGTAGGCAGAATATGATGGTATACATAACTTTTTAGTGTGTCTAGAGAAATTTTTAGTTATTGTTATTAATTTAGGGTGCTTAAAAAATCTGAAAATATGAGCTATATAGTGAGTCAGTTGTGTTGCTATGCCAATGAGTAAGTATACTTCCATTATGCTTACTTCAAACTCCAATTATTTTTTTTTTTTATACATATTAACATAAAAATAGCTCTCAGATGAATCAGCCTATACATCTTATTAACCTGAACGACCCCACAAACACCCTAT
Source organism: Lytechinus pictus (assembly GCF_037042905.1). Taxonomy (NCBI): domain Eukaryota; kingdom Metazoa; phylum Echinodermata; class Echinoidea; order Temnopleuroida; family Toxopneustidae; genus Lytechinus; species Lytechinus pictus. The sequence continues at coordinate 4,686,667 of NC_087245.1, read as the reverse complement.
TAACATAATCATCCCTTCTCTGTCTAGGGTGCCGAAAGAAGTAGAGTTTACTTATCAATTCCCAAATTAGCATCATTAACTCTTATCCAACCCCTCATTTGTGTCAACATCTCCTTTGATCTTACCGAAAAAGCGCCAGTTGTAGCAGCCTTTCCAACTTGTTGATTTTTCATGTAGATTGATCGTTTGAGGTGACTTTGAACTGAGGTAGTGTGTGGATGGGGAGGGGTGTGGGAGGAATAAGTTCACAAATAATGATGGAGTGTTTTGTTTGGTATTAATGTTAGAAATTTGATACCATCTGCAGAAGAGAGTGGTTGACATTTGTACAGGGTTAATGATCTGAAGGTTTACTGTGAACCATCATTACAGCACCATTTGATACATCTATATAGGAATTAGTTTCTCTCTTGTGTGAAGAGTACATGGTAACCCAATAGTTTCATTTATGTATTTTAATTTAATTTATTCATAATTTCTCCACACATGACCTGGATCGTCCCTTTTCAGTCAAAGTGGCTTATCTTCTGGGGGAGTTCTGAAAAATCATGAGAAACAGATTGATGGAAATTGCAAATAAATTGTGCCTGGATTGTTTTGCTAAATCTTTACATTACATTTTAAATTTATTCAAATTTTCATTTACAAAAATGTCAATTTTGTCATTACCACCAATCAAATTCATGGTAGTAAAAGGGAAATACTATCAGGAAACATACACTGTCCAGATTGTGGTCAAAATGTTGAACCAATGTAAATTTGGCATATTGTTTAATCATTATGACAATTCTTGATTTATAATAAATTCAAAGAGGGCGTTGCTAAAGGAAGTTGAAAGGTGATGTTACCTCCATGGTGTCATTAACCATTGGCCATTAAATATATTCAGAGAAAAAAATATGTTTGATTTTATAACAGGCCAGGCTTTTAGGCCTGTTGAGCCTATGAAAAAAAGCCTGTCTCTTATAGCAGTCATATTTGTAAAGTATTATTGTAAAGTTCAAGTATTTAGTTACATAAGAAACTGTGTTATCAAAACCCAATGAAGTGTGATTTTGGAGTGCCCCTGTGCCTGACTTGACATGGTTTCAAATACGAAAAAAAGAAAGAAAAAAGGAAAGAAAAAAAAAATATATATAATGGTAGCTAGTTGAATGATGAGTTAAAAAAAGAAGAAATCCAGGTGTTTGGTGAATGGTTTATTTTACAGCCCCTAAAACAAATAAATCTTGACAAATAAAACTGGCTGCTACCAGTTACCCTTCATACATTGTTAGCTTTCATCTTGTCATATTGTTTGGCATAGATTTGTATGTTAACCTGCTGACTACTGAATTCCTTCATTCAGATTGGTTTGTATCATAAGGAAGATCACTGCATGCTTGACATCTGTGCTGTATTAGAGGATAGATAGAAATGAATTATTTCATGGTGATATTGTATGATTGTCAAACATCAAGGACAGAATGTTTGGAGTCCATCCATGTTACTTGAACTGTTGATCATAGTAATCATTAAATCATTCATATGAAAAAATAGAAGGGGATGATAAAACTTTCAAGGTAAATTCTAGAATCTATAAGAGAGGAAGAGATAGAATAATATAAATTACTCTTTCAGGGAATGAATTAGATGAAGCAAAATACTTGACAGGTTTCTTGGGGAATAGAATGACACATTGCCTAGGTGCCCAAGTACCAATTAGCCCAGATGGATATTCGGTAGGGTGTAACTCTATTACCCCTTTGTTTGGTAGGATACACCCATGACACTGGTATACATAACAGACAAGATCAATTCCTTGGTAAGATGTTGAAGGTACAGATTAAAGCAGAATATTTTAAAAAGAATGCACTTTCTTTCCAGATTCAACTGACTTAATTGGTTATCTCTGTCTCAGTAGATTTTTTTTTGAAGTATTTTGCTGCTTCTGCTAGTAAGTAATGTAAGGTATATAAACCTATGTTATGGCTGGCACAAAAATAGAAGCATCGATAATTGCTGAGAAAAAGAATAAGAAGAAAACTAAATAATTAAGATTTTGATGTGAAAGATCTGATAATATACAACAAGAATTGAATTCTCCCAATGACGTTGAATAATCTATTATGTTCTATAGAACAGTTACAATAATAAAATGAGAACAATTACTAAAACAAACATGTTATAAACAACCTACCCTTTCCTCATCCTACCCCATTGGACAAAGGACAAAAAATGTCAGAATGAGACCCAAAATAGCATATGTGAAAGGGCACTTGGTTGATATATATCATGAAGCCCCCTTAACCCTAAAGTGCTTGGAATGTGAGTTGTGTCCCTTTTATTGATGATAGGTCATAAAGGTTAGAACATTACCAGGAACATTAGTACTACCAAGGAGTGCTGGTAACTCCTTGGTACTACCAGCAAAATATGCAGTATGTGTTACATCCAGAAGCAATGCTTCATAAATTGATGAGAAATGACATTGTATTGTTCATAAAGCTTTTCGTACGTTAAGGGCGACTATAAGAGCGACTGGTGACCCTTTCTTGTGGTAAATGGTATATTCATTGGCGATGGTTTAGCGCAAAAGAATGGATCACCAGTCGTTCTTAAAGTCGCTCTTAACTTTCAAACAGCTTTAAACGGCCCCCTGGACTTAATAGGAAAATATATGCCTACCTGATGTTATTTTTGTAAGTAAAATTATGAATATACTGAGGCAAATGTTTAAAAGTTTAAAAGATTGTTGTGCAATATCATTCTTAAGAAATAGAAACATTTCATTTGAAATCTCTTCTATTACTCTCTTTATAAAAATCTAAATTATTTTCAATGTTCAGACAATTAAGTATTTTAGAAAAGTGGTTAAAGGACAAGAAATAAACATTAACAGTATTTAAGCCCTTGAGCCAGCCATTTCATCTACATACATTACTCTTATTTATAGGATGAATAAGATTTGTAATATTTTGTCTTTATTTTCAAAGTTAATGATGTATTTTTTTTCTAATGCTACGATTATATCACTGGCGGATTCAGGGTGGGGGGGCAAAGCTGGTCCGTGCCCCCCCCCCTTTGAGAGGCACAATCAAAATTTGTAATGTAAAAATGCCATTAAAACAGAAGGGTGCCCCCCCCCCCCTTTGAAAGTGAATACCTTTTATTTTGCTTGTCAAATTTTTCCTTGGGAAAATGTGCCCACCTCCTTTTTTGAAAATCCTGGATCCGCCCCTGGATGATATAGGATATGAATACAATTCTAATGAATACATCCAGGCTGCATTTGTAATTGAAGATTTCATTGATGAAGATATTTTGGTATATAGTGTAGTTTATATTATTCAAACAGTTTTAGAAGGGACATAAGACAATTTACATTTTTGAGGGGTAATTTTTTATTTTGAGAAATGGATTTGATTTTGATCAGAATTAATTTTCAGATCATGAAATTTAGAGAACATCTTACCTCAAAGGGGTAGAAAGATTGATGTTCCAAATGAGGGGTAAAAGCTATCACTACCATAATGATGATGTCTATTTCTGATTATTTGATTTTACTGCATACCATAGATATCAAATTGCTGTTCAATGATACCATAGTTCACCATCAGTTTAATGGTAATGTATTAGGTATATGATCCAAGTCATCTATTAATGTCATCTTTCCCTATACTATTACCAACCGCTGTCCATTAGGCTATTGGGGTATGTGGGGGGACTGAACATCAAATTACTGTAAGAACCCCATGTCTATTCCTGTAAAGAATGATCCTTGCAATAGGTTCTTGACACATTAATACTCAAAATAGGAGAGTTTTAGCATAATAGAGTTTGACCAAATCACTAGGCCTATCTGGAATGTGTGGTTGTAATGTCATAAATGAATTTTTATTATTATACTTTACAGCATGGTAAATGGCACAGATAAAATGGAAGACAGAATATCTGAATGAAATACCCATTTTTTTTAATTTCTTCATCTTTTCCATTTTTTCTTGTTTTAATTACAGCAGTTAGTACCCCTCTGTCACATTGTGTATATCTTGATTAAATAACCACAGAAGTTGGTGATCATTATATGGTGGAGTGATTTTTCAAATTGTTGGAGTGGCGTCCGTCGTCCGTCCACAATTTCAAAATGCTTCTTCTTCACCATTTCAAGTCCGATTTCAATTCTGTTTGCTACATATGATAGCACTAGGTGGGGGATTCAAAACTTCTACACAGAATTTTGAAACTCATTTAATATGCTAATTTATGCGCATTTTTCAAAATAAAAAAAAATGCTTCTTTATTTACTGACCAATTTTGATTTTTTTTCTTCCATCTGGTAGAACTTAATGAGGTTCACCAAACTTCTACACAGAATTTTGAAATTTTCAGTAGAAAATTATTTTATGCTAATTTATGCGAAATGTATTCATAAATCACAGAAAATGCCTCTTTATTTGTTGACAGATTTTGATTTTTTTTCCTTCCATCTGGTAGAGCTGCATGAGGTTCACCAAACTTGTACACAAAATTTTGAAATTTTGTCTAGAAAATATTTATGCTAATTTATGCAAAGTTTATTCATAAATCACAAAAAACACTTTTTCTTCTTCATTTATTGATCAATTTCAATTTTGTTTGCTTTATATGATAGCTCGAGGTGGAGATACAAAATTTCATCTCAGAATTTCGAGACTAATTAAATATGCTAATTTATTCATATATTTTCAAAACTCACAAAAAATACTTATTTATTTTGTTGATTGATTTTGATTATTTTTGTTCCATCTGAGAGCTACATGAGTTCACCAAGGTTCTACACAGAGTTTAGAAATTTTGACTAGAAAATCATTTATGCTTAATTTATATGAAATTTATTCATAGATCACAAAAAATGCTTCTATGTCATTTCTTCATCAATGTCAATTCTATATCCTCAATTTATGTCACCAATGTAATTCACTACAGTGTCAACTGGGCTAAAATTAAAATTGTGTTAAATTTTGTTGCGAGATGCCGGATGAGCTCCACATTATTGATGTGCTAGTTAAATTGTTAATATCATCAGAGAGTTAATGAAAAGTGAGCAATCACATAAATGTTGTAATTCCTTGACAGCAACTGAATTTCTTTATCAAAAATTAGATTAAATTAAAAAAAAGGGCATGAAAGATCATATCCAGCTGTTTTTATACCTGAACCTTCATACCTCTAAGTACATACCTTCATAGATTGTCAGTTTCATATAGCAGCCTTTCGTCAAACAATGATTATTTCTTTTTCAAAATATATCTGTCTCTACTATAAAAAGAATGGCATAGAGACTTGGAGTTTTTATTCTCATTTACCTTCCCAATTTAACACTTTACTGCCTAATGCACAATCCTACTGGCTATGTTAAGATTCTTTTCGGGGGGGGGGGGGGGACCTTCCTTGGTCTCTGCTTTGGCCCCTCATCTGCAAACAAACCTACCCTTACAATAGAATTGATACAAAATATCGGAAGTTCAGGCTGGAATTGTTTTCTCTCTGTGTTTTGCTGCTAATTGTGATGAATGGATGAGCTGCACGACCCAGCAGCCCGGGCAAACATTTACTCTAAATTACAGCTTCATTCGTCACTGCTGGCCTGCTGTATGGCCAGATTTCTTTCTGTGTGCATAGGAGTATTTGGTGGGCAATGTGTTTTGTTTTTCCTTCATTTTAATGGCCTACTAACCCTCATTTTGGTGTGAGCGTACAGGTCTATAAGAGTTAATAGGAAGGACAGATCGATAGAGAACGAGAGACTGATCAGAATATAAAGAGGGAAGAAGGAGAAAAGAAGAAAAAACCTTTTTCTAAAAAAAAAATAAAAGTTCAGGAGAGGAAGTAGAGAAGGCGGAAAGTAGATGAAATAAATATTTTGAGGAAAAAAATTAATTAACGAAACATGAAAAATAATGTGCATTCTCACCAAATCTCTTATGGGCATTCCACCATTGTTGTATTTACTAATTTATGAAAAAGTAATATACCGTTAAAATTTCTGTGTTTAATGACAATTAATAATCTTGTAAAATATCATTCCAGGTATTCTAGTCTTGAAAATAATTTGGGTGAAGCCGTTTTTTGCATATTGTGCGTCCCATTTCAATTTTGTATCATGACATTATATATACAATGTGTTCTTTCATGGATTTCAAACCAAAGGGTATGAAAACTAGAGATATTTCCAAACATTTCTTTTTAATCATACTTTGTAAATCTACTTAAATTGCAAGTCTTATTTCTTTTTAAAAGATAGAAAAAATAAAACGCCAGTAGTCCTGAAAATTTGATTGATTACAAATGAAAATAATAATAAAGATAAATTAATTTCCTTGAACAGTTTAAAAACAAATATTTTTTTTTATAACTATTATTTTAATAAAAAAAACATCAAGAATCACAATATACAGTTTTAAATAGTTAGATTTTAGAAGGCTATGTTAGGAGAAAAAGAGAGAAAAGGACAAAGGAGAGAGTGAGAGAGAGATGGAGAAAGAATGTTATAATTAGGTAAAAGAAAGAAATGACTACTTCCCTGGTTTATCCCTGGTTGTATTGCCAAACACTACTACTGGTATCCCACCAGCGGAAAGAGAAAGAGAGAGAGAGAGAGAGAGAGGAAAAGAAGTATTATAATATGAACCAATGCACTTGTCAATGGACTTGCAGCCTGCTCTCTGATTGGCTGATAATAAATGTCAATCAACATTAATATTCATGAGTCTGTGCTTGGTCCTCTGAAACGTGCGTGTGCACACACACAGATACACAGCGTGTCTCTTCTAGCCAATAGTTGTAGAGATAATACAATCCCATATGAGAGGCAGACTAAAGTGATTGGAAAGTTGTTTTAACTTCCCATTTCCTAGTTAGGATACCCCAGTTTTCAACGAAGGAGAATAACTTTTAGGGTCTTTCTGGGCTAAAAATTCTCCATTTAGATCGAGCAGGTATGAAAAAAGAAGAAGGGCTCCCTTGTTTGAGCAAAGGGAGATCCATAGGTGTTGTTTACGATTTAGCTGTGGACTGTACAGATTGGGATCTTAATGAGATAGACAAACATTCAAACTATATTGCTTCAAGACAAAAGGAATATACTGCTTTCTTGTCAAAAGGGGCGGAGAGCCATCAGATGAAGTGGATGTTGAACTAGATACCATTGGCTCATCATTGGTGTGATAATGTCATAATTAGGTGATCAGCGGAGCATAGATAACATCTCCTGATTGGCGAATGCACTTTTGCATATTTTGCCTCTCAATCAGATTTATCCATGACTCAGAGTCAAGAAAGTCAGCTTGGGATAGCCCGTTTGGTCAACTTTTCTGAATTTGATATTAAACCAAGATTGCAACAACCCACATCACATGTCATTCAAGGGTCGTCTTCCCCTGATGCTGATCTGACGCAGCTGAATTGCGCCACCACAGTTTATGATGCCCGCCCTTCATTCAAACACGACGCGAGCTTCAGGAAGCGCAGGAAAAAACATAACGTGTTGATTATTTTTAGCAACTTTTTTTTAGATGAGAGGATTGTTTGTTGCTGATGATCATTGAGATCTCGTCTCACAACCTAGCTATCCTTGGATAGTATTTATACCTCAACCGTTGATCATTCCAAGGTTTATTCCTCCTTTGGTTATAGGCATCATTTGGTCTCAGCACCTCAAAACATTGTCCATGATTTCTAGACCAATTCATGAAGTATTTAATAACCTCACTGCGTTGTACGCTTCTCTTCTTTTTACATTGCATCCGCATTTGGCGTCGCGTTCCTCACATCGATTCTTGGCTGCCTCTAGCTTCACTACTTCTCCTTCGGCAGTTATTGTCTGAGACTTTGCCACAAAACTGCGGTTTCCCTACCACTTTTCGTCAAATCTTCATTTTGTCATAAGCGCTTTGTAGTTTGGACTTCTTCATCTTCCTCTCTCATTTTTTATCTCAGACCTGTCAATTCTGAGAATTTCAAGCAGTAGCAGTCAATCCAAACTAAGCTTGCTTCTCACAAGCCTACAGCAACTTCTTAGGTTTAATCCAAATACATTCACACATCTTTAAATATTTCCAAAGGAAAAACTTGGACAAAATCTCCATTAAAAAAAAAGGAGATTTGTAAATTTGATTTTGACAATATCTTCAAGGAAAGTGTTGAATGTTGACTTGTCATTAGCTATGGATGCAGGATCAATGTCTATGTATTACAGCTGGCAGCTATATCTATCAGCTTGCAGGGATCCACAGCTTTATCTGTGGCACAAAGGTAATAATCACCGTTCATATCATAATTATTAGGAATTTATATTTGCTTTATCTAATTACTTTTGATCACCATTGCATTCCTTTAAACTCTAAATGCCTAAATATTCCTCTCTATCCCACATGCCTATGGTAGGATATTAAATAGAAATTTGTCTTTAATGTACAGTTTTGAAAGTTATGAAAAAAATAGAAATAGACTTGAATATAAAATGTGAGTTTTATTGAGATCTTCAATTTCAAATTAATGTGAGAAAAGAATAAGTATATAGATGATACAAAATCTTTTTATTTATAGATTTTCAATTTTTTTGTGTTTGGTTGATACCAAATAAAAGAAGTGAATTAGATTATGAAAAATACATTGATCTATATTTACATTATCTAAATGTGTTTAAAATGAGCTTTGCAAAAATTAGTAATTTTTCAAATGATGAAGGCTTTTAAATTGAGAGGTTTTAAAATTCAACTTATTGCTTGTTCCAATTTCTTTATTGGCTGGTATGAAATGGAAAAGATTTGCACATTCAGAGAGAAAAAAAATCAAAATATTTTCCAACCAGTGGAAAAAATATTTCTTAGCTTTAAAATGGGAAGGAATGTTACACTCTGTAGTTAAAAAATTGAATGCAATTTGGTATAAACCTTACTTTTGAACTACTGAATTCTCTTATATTTAGTATTTTAGGTATAAACATGATAGAAAAGTATAGTTTTTCCTCTATTATATGAATATTTTATGATATTTAAGAGAACACTGACCTGGGAAGGAGAGAATTAATTGTTAATCAAAGACTTCCCCTAAACAACAGTGGCCGAGTGGAAGTGGTAGAATAGAGGAGGCAAACAAAGGAAGCTCCAGTGGGCTAGACCAGGCAGGGAGATCCGGTGGCGACTTGCTAAGTGATTGCCTCTCCTCAGCTGCAGTGAGCTGATAATAATCGGAGGGGGACAATACACTTACTGTATCACTTGAAGAATATGGTTGCAAGGAACTGTTAATTATATAATTAAGTAGAGGATTTTTTTTTTAACAGTGGAATTATTTTTTATTATTTTATTATCCTACAACCTCTCCTCCTACAAGGAATCTTTCACAATTTTTTTTTTCAAATTTGAGAAGATTTCTAGTTCATCCACTATACTAAATTTTATATTACATCTTGATTGTAAATAGACCTGTCTGTTTTTAAATCATTCATATTTAAATATTCTTTTGAATCTTAGATAATTGAAATATTATTTTTCAGAGTGTATAGCATTAAAAGATAGCACATCGATAATTGCTAATATATAAATGCTATTAATGTTTTTTTTATTTGTTATATGCTTTTTCATGATTAAGTAATTTATCAGAAACATAATATATCTGAGCATTTACAAATTGCAATTCATCTGTAAATATTCACATATTTTTCTTTTCCTCCAGAATTATTCTCTATTTCTTAAAAATCCCATCTGTACTCAACAGAGAAAGCAACAAGAAGGGTGTCACTATTTTAATCCCATCTGTACTCAACAGAGAAAGAAACAAGAAGGGTGTCACTATTTTCTTAGTTGCAGGGCTTGAGAAAAAAACTCATAACCTTCTAGAAATTATTCTTCATCTGTTTTCTTTCTCTCTGCCTGCTTTGTACTTGAAAAACCGTCCAGTGAGTTTCTGGTCTTAGCTTTGGGATTAAGTTGCCCCTTCCCTTCTCTTTAGCTGGTAGAAGTCAAGTGCTGAAAGGGCTTATCATCAGGTGTAGGTCTCAAGGGAGAGATTAGACTAAGACTTCATTTCAAATTGATTCAGGTGTTAATAGGCTGATCCATCAACAAATGCTCAGATCACTTAGGCTAACAAAAGCTAATGTGATTAGATTATCATATAGGTGTGATATAATCCCTTAGAGGTGTTATAAAGGGGATTGATTTGGGTGTTGGACGAAGGGATTAAAATAAAAATCCTTCTTTATAATTACAGTATTGCAAACATAGAAAAATTAATCTAATAATTTTTAATATCGGCTACTATAATCAAGTTGATGAATATTAATAACAAACTATAAAATCTATACCATAATCATGATGATAGAATATGAATTAGTATCATGGTTAAAAATTTATTAAAAGGAATTGTATTTCATTATTTTTTGTTTAAAAGGGAGCACAGTATTTCATGAAAATAATTTACTGGAGCATTGTTGAAAGCCAGTAATTATAACATTAAAGTATTTATAATAAAGAGCCACTAACACATGAAAGTAGCATGATTAGTAAAATCTGTTTGTTCCATTATTTATTTATTTCGTTGATCTCAATATAATTTTTTTTATTCACATATTATTGTGATTGATAAATGTGCAAATTACCCCTGTGATGCCTAGATTCTGGAGCAAAGTCCCTTGTATTTGTCAGACATCAAGGCAAAGCTTGTAATAGGTTTAGACAGCTGTGCGAGCAGCAAGCTACCAGACTTCCAGAATCCCAGCCCTACAGCTCTGGGGGAGTTTAGGTCGGCACATAGGGTATCTGTATCTGCTGCTGTTTGTGGAGCCTGTTGTGAAATTTGAGCAAATTTTTTTTTTAAAGTTTTATCAATCCCTTTGAGTTAACTGATTTTATCAAAAGAGTAGATACATTTATAAGATATACATGATTAGTATGGAGAAATAATATTAATCCCTATGATTTAGAAATTGAAATTAAAATAAAATAAGATATACATAATCCATCTGTAGAAATCTGCAAGGACTTAATTAGCATCATTTAAACTCTCATGAAATTGATGAATAACTTAAAATTAAAAGATTTCATTTTCTTCATTTTTCAATCCGAGTGGAAGAAAGATTCTGTGAATTTCATAACTCATCATTTCTGAGACAGAGTGCTTTAAATTCTATTTTAAAGTAAAGTGATTTTGCATTTTGGTTCAAACATTGTATGCCTGTTTTTAGTCAATTTTTTTTCTGGAAATTGCAATATTTTAAAACAGCTTTGAATTTAGTTCTTGTTACAAACACTTGATTCTTAATTATATATTTTTAGGATGTAATTAATGGAGGCATTTTTAAATGCTGATAATCTCAGAGTCAGTACTCATTTTATATTGGATATATTGCATATATTCTTTGAGCTTGACATATATTCTAGAAATCTCTGGTTTTCATAAAAACCACTCACTTCAGTCCTTTACAACCAGTTTTGATACATTGCCCAATGGGTTTACAATTTTTAATAATTTTTAATAACCAGAGAATTATTGTCAAAAATTCACAATTTCTGGATATACATATATCATTTTCAGATGCAGTATTTTCAAAAGTGATTCCTATCTTTCCTTATTTATTTCAAATTAAGAAAAATATATCACAGCTGCAAAAACAGAGTTATGAACAATTTCTGAAATATAGAAAAAGTGTGATCTAATTAAGGATATGCAGAACACAACGGATATGAAATGATTATGATTTTTCATTTTTGGAACTGCATCAAGTAGATACCAGCATAAATAATAAATATGATCTTTATGGAATACTACTGGTGTTTATAACAGAGATGGGGGGAAACCCCTTTTAAAGTCTTTATTATAAATCATCAGACATGCATGTACCATCCTATGTTGTATTTCACGAACCTTGATATGACCATGACACTGTTTTTATATCTGAAGAATATGTGATGCTTCCACCTGTATCGCCAACCTGTTTACTGCTGTCTTTATTATTAGTGTCTGGTAGGGACTATGCACTTCCCTAACTGCAATTGCTTCAGTTGGTAGGGTTATGAGGGATCTTTCATTAAATATTGTGGGTAAAGAGTCTTTGTTGGGCCCAAGAGTTCATTTTAATGCATTTTTTTTTTATAGGAAATCAATAAATGATGATGATAAAATAGAAATTAATGCCTTATTCTTGCAACTCATATTTGATGTGAAATAACATCAGTGCTACATTAATGCATTGATTTGTCTTAAACGATGCATAAATCTATAGGGTGTTTGGGATGTTGTGTAAGAATACAATCTTTAAATTTAAGCATTCATTTGTTTTATCATGTTCCCTTGTCTGGTCAGTTTTCACATAATCCAAAATTACTCTCTGAATGCTACGTCCCATAACCATGGCAACACAAAATCAAATCAGAAATTAAGACCTCAGTGAGAATTATTCCAACTTATTATTTTTTTAGAAAGTACACTGTTTTTTGTGGTCCAATAATTCCTATCTAGATCATATTGCATTTGATACATATATCTAAGACATACTCATGATAAAACTTTACAACTAGTATTAAACTGAAGGCTAATATAATATTATTATTACTAAATGCTATCCTACTGGTTGTATGGCACACGAAACACGTGACATTAATTGTTGACATCAGGTTTGTCATCAGTTCTCCTTACAAGTAATTTTGTTGGAAGTGCTACCTTCTGAAGGAACATTGTCAATGATTTGAAATAAAAATCACAGATTCAGTTTCTAATCTGATCATAATTGTAATCCCTTAGGTACTTCTTAAAGAGCGTTATAAGCCAAGTATTCATTTATTTATTTAGAAACCTACACAAAGACCATGCCTGATGGAAGATTTCTGAATGGTAGTGTTTTCGTGATATTGTAAAAATAATTCCAGTAGGTATTGATAATACCAGGTATGATACACCTCTCATTCCATTATCAGAAACAAAATTGTCCTCCTTTCAACAAACTCATCCCTTTATTTGTTAAGGATTTATGCATACACTGGCAATTATAAAGAATGTCTTAATTCAACATCTGTTAAAAAAATAGCAAGTGCATTTATGAAAATGATATATGATGCATTTTGTTTTTTGTTGAAGATTTGTGTCATCAAAGTGTTAAAAGATCAATTGAAACTAATTGTCATGATCTTATATTGAACATCACTACTTTCCCCTTCATTAATACATATTTTCATCAGCTCTGCACAAATTACTAGATTAATAATGATAATGTAATAATGATTTTCATATCATGCAAAATTTCTTTGACCAAATGTGCTTAAAAATGTGATAAAGGGAATGGAGACTTAAAAACATATTAATATTCATTCTACTTTAACTGTAATGTCATAACTAGTGTCATTTTCTCATTCAAGATATATACAAATGTATGTTTGCTTGAAGGTCTGTGGGTCACAATGTACCTAAGTTTAGAATTGGACTCATTTACCATTAAGAAAAAGGACAGAGCTATTGAGGTGTGGAATAAAGTAGTCCTTTATTCATCAGCATCTATAAAAGTGTCGGCAGTGTGCCAAGATAATGGTTACTTATGAAAACAAATTATGTCTCTAGATCACTCAGTTAAAAATATGTTCCTAGCCGCGGGTTCAGTATGCATACAAGCATTGGCGGCTCCTAACATAATGGTGATTACACCCATTACAGCTCTCCTGCTTTATTGCGGTTCAAGCAGGCCCCAAAAGCCAATCTTAATGATGATTTGTCAATTCAAAATCCATTTCCCAAACAATTGATTGTTCAAGATGGAGTTAAAGACTTGAAAACATGATGTTACCTTTGTTTGAAATATTGTTTTGTTTATAATTATATAGTCTTTATAGCAACAATTTGATACCTACTACTTATAATCCATGTTTTGTTTTAATATCTGTATCACTTATCCTCATTTTTCATTTGTGGAGTGAGCTCTTAATGGGATCATGTTTGATTATTTAACTTCTTAGATATCAGGAATCAGTTAAATAAAAAAGTGACATAGCCTCATTAACCTTGTCAAGTGGATAAAACACTTGTTCCTCTATTTCTATTAAGATAAGAAAGAGCTTTCAGGCGGGTATCCCCTACTAAACCCAACACTTCATTGAGCAATAACCCTCTATATAATGCTTGAATTACAAAAACATGCTTTTAGTTGAAGTTAAAATCGATAATTTTTTTTAATCAATTAAGATTTGTATTGTTTTGGAATAAAACATGACTTCTATGTTTTAACATGGATTCCAGCCCTGTTGAACATGAACAGATATTGTGAATCATACCTCCCCTTTCAAACTAAAGCATTTTTTTTAATTTTTTACTGCATATTTGTTATTGTTTTTTTTATAGCTGGTATATAGTTAAAATGTTCTTTATGAAATTGAGTGTTTTGTATGCGGTAACCCTAGGAATTACCTCCCAGTATGTTCTTTGAATACCGGTAGGTAGGAAGGGGGATGGGTGGGGTTTAGTGGGTTGGAGTGGGGTGGGGTGAGGTACATCTAGTAGGAGCTCCAGGAGAGGTCACATGTACTATATACCTGAGTCTTGGTGTACTATTGACTGGTTTATATTTGGGGTCAAAGTTCATATTTGCAGGGACATAGTAAATGTATAAAGAAACACACATTCTAATTGACGACATTTCTATGTGGACTGTGTGATTTCCATTGAATATAATACCCCCTATATTCTGAAATGGTGATTAAATGGGGTATTTTGATAAGAATTTTGTATTAAAAAAAACACTTGCCCTTCTTATTCTTAGGCATGTAAAGTGGGATTATTTTAAATACATTTATCTTCTAAATGTTTTATGATTGTATAGATTGAAATGTTCCACAGGTTTGTATTAATGTTTCATATGATCTTTGTGTGAACAGTTTTAGACAAAGATTTCCTTCTGATGAAAGATAATGAAGCCACTTGTAATAGTGACCATCAGATTCAGATGTTTGTTCTACTTCTTGAAACATTATCTCCATCATTACATTACCAAAGCTTGGTAGAAAAACATCTTTAGTTTCCACATGATAACATAAACCACTACCAAAGTTAAAATGAGAAATAATATTAAAATGTACATAGTGTCCTTGTAATCATCAGATAATAATACCTCTATATAACATAAAATATTACTGACTGTAATGTTTGATAGTTGGTGAGACATACTGGTACATTAATCAATGTGCTTGATGATGGCAATGATAAAGTTCATATATCAGTTGAAGGTCCGTTTGAGCATGGACCTACTAGTAGGTCCATGGTTTGAGAGAGTTTGTAGCAATAGTATTCAATTGAAACAGGTGTTTGGTTATATTGACATCATTCATATACACCTTATGTCATGAAATAAGGTGTGCAAGGAAATACTTTTCAATCGAATCATAAACGGGGTAGATTAGCTGAAAGGGCATGTTGAAAAATAGAGTTTCAAAGATGATATCCATTTCAATATTATAATTGCTCACAAAGCAAAACATTGTGGAATGAACATGGTAACCTAGCTAAAAAAAATTCTCTCTTACGATGCCACTTGAAGACTTCTTTTCACATTACATTTCTTTTCATCTTTTACTCTGCATAGCATGAACAAAGATTATCATAAAAGATACAATTATCCATCATTACATCATCTCTAAATATTAATTCTCAAGCCTGGTTTGAATTTCATCCAGTACTTAACATTCTCTTTTAACAGCTTGTCTGAAACTCTTTTTTTTTTTGCCGTCTTGTCTTTACTTTGCTATCTCAGTGCAATTAGAAATATTGGGTGCAGGATTTCCGCTTCTCTTGATGGGCATAGCTAAACAATACAAGCTAAAAATATAAAGTAAAGTCATTTTAAAGTGCACAAGGAAGATATAGCTCCTTGGTGAACAACCAATAAGGATCTAATTATTACCTTACAAAATAAACTTATTATACTCTTTCATTTCTCTTTTATTATAATTGTTGATTGTTGTAAAATGATATTTTAATCAGCTGACCTGTACATGGACAAACAACCATTTCAGACATGTAACATGCTAATGACTTATTAGTTTACTGTTTCCTCATTTAAAAGTCTTTTTAAATAGTTTCTCATCATGGCTTTCAATCTTAGAAGTGGCACTAAAATCAGCTGACCACTAAGTGGACAATTGATTATTGGAAACGTGACAGACAAACTGTCTTTATTTTGTTTGTATTCTTTTCAGATATTGATATTATTGGTGTCATGTTTACAAGTAAGTGATATAATAAGATGACTTATGGCTTGAAGAACTCTCTAAGATACCTGATGTCTTTCCAAACTGTATTATTAGTTAAGTCACTTCGTAAAAGATCACTGCTTTTCCAACTGAGCGGCCACTTTTTTACAACAATTTTATTTTCCATTTCTGCATTTCATATCTACTGACCAGTAGTTTGAGGAATAAAAATGACATCTTATATGACAAAGGAAAATCCTTATGCATAGCCCTATTATCAGCTGTTGGCTAGATTATCTGATGATGCATGCCATAGTAAGAAGATTTCAGCTTTGTGTTAAATATCAAAATCAGCCATAAAAATATAAGTTGGTATTTGGTAAAAACAATCAATGAAAACATTTTGAGGAAAGTTTGATTAAAGTATAAAAAAATGAAGATGATATTAGGTAGCAGTGAACAATGAAAACATTTTTGTGGAAACTTTGATTCAAATCAATTTGAAAATCGTGAAGTTTGAAACTCTTTCTACTTTACTCTTCCCTAAATGATCATTTTTTTGTGATCATTCTTGTCTGATCCCCCTTTTTCTAATGAAACTTCACTGCATGAAGTGCTCAAGCTCTAAACATGATGAAAATTTCAGAGCATTATACCTTTTCATATCAACTATATACAAAAGAAATTAAGGGCATGCCCCACATTGGATGTATACTTCAATGAATTTTCCATTTGCTTTTGAAAAAAATTTCTGCAACAATCTACTGAAACTGTGATGGCTGTACTTTATAACTTAGCAGTCTTATCATTGATTTCTCTTTATAAAATGAAACCAACATAACCAATTTAAAAGGATTTTTTTCAAATTCATATCCCATCATTTCCATTACACGGAAAGTAGATATTGTTTTTAAATTGCTTTATAAGTGAAAAGTGCAGCACTTTCTCTTCATGATAATTCCTCATAATTCCTCTGTTTATTTCTCTTTCTGAATAGTTAATACCTTTTTAAATACCCTATAAAAACATTCATCCTTTTTGTGATGTATAATAATGCAAGGACTTTGATAATTATAGTTAATCATTTGCACCCATTATACATATTTTAATTCACTTGACATTGTTTCGATTGCCTATATTTCCTTTTGAAATCTTAAATGAAAATGATCCGTTTGGAACCTGGATGTTGTAAAATAGAAACTGAAGCTTGTTTCTCTACCTACTTCACTATTTCATTTTTCTTATATTCCTGATCATGATTTTAACACTGCTCATATCATAATGATAACAACTAATTTTCTGTTTTGGCTTTAAAAGGAGTATTAATTGCCTGTAAAAATAATCTGTGATCTGCTACCTTTAGCTTTTTCAATGATACAGACAGATATAGTTTTTTTTTTATTTATTTAATCAATTATTTTTATCCAGTTAAAAACTCAATGTGTCTTCAAAATTGGTATTGTTTTTTTTTGTGGTAGAGCCTTTATAATTTCCATAATGTCTTGAATGTCGGGAGTTTAAAGATTCAACATATTTTTGTAGGTTTCAACAGGCATTATATCCCCGAATCTTACACCCAATTACATATTTCTGTATGAGGTACATCCTTTGGGGAACAAATTCTTGTGTGGTATATACCTGTGTGTTGATTTCTCTTCTATCTCACCCCATCCCAGCCATGGTAGACAGGTGATAGTGTGTTCCGTTGCCAGCAGATACTAATGCAATTTCGCTTCTCCTCACTAACCTCACACCATGAGGCTGTTACAGTGCGTCGGCGCCCCGCTGGCCAACAAATTTCAGAATTTGTAGTTCTTGTATGATCAAATGGATGTTTGCCATGATTATTACACTCTGTAAATACAGTAGGATGTCCTCTGGTTTTTCACCCCCTCTACTTTCTCTCCTATTTCAATAATATAGAGATGGAGTATATGAAGCAGTGGATGATTATGAGAGGAGGGATGGGGTATCCCACCTGGGCATTTATGTAGGTGATATTGTAGTTTGAGGAGTTGTGTTGAATTTATTCTCTGATTCTTCAAGACACTTATCAGTATGGTGATTTCAAAAGGTTTATTCTTCATATGGCTTCATTATTTTAAAATATGACAAAGCGATATACATTTGGAAAAGATGGTGATCGAATTACAGAATTATTACAGAATGTAATACATTATTACTCCTCCAAACTCTGTTTGATCTTTAAATGGGATGCTGAAATGCAGAATACAGGTGTATGGGTTGCTTTATTCTCTGTTAAAATTAATCAAGGTATAAATTGTAGTAAGAATAATAATTGATGATAATAACAGGAAGGACATTAAAGTTTGCTGAAATTTGAAAACAACATGTTTTAGATGGGTATCATTTCGCCATTATGGATATTACATATTTGATATGGAACAAATGGAAGATACCTGATATTGAGATAGAGATGGTTGAATTGACCCAGAAGGGCATGGTATTAATATTGATTTATCCCAGCAATAAACACAGCAGATGCACTGAATCGTTTTCTGTCTCTCGCCTAGTGCTGGGCGTAGGTGTTCTATTTGCGCCATAACAGTCGCCGCACCAGGGCGTTTGGATGGGCACAAATTTGGCAAGATTAAATCTAATGTTGTTTCCTGATCCTGCTGTGACCTCCCACTCCACTTCCAAATGCTCCTGGATTGAGAAGAGGGGAGGGGAAACATGGGGGAGGAGGAGGAGGAGATGTAAGGGGAAGGACAGGATGAGGGGGGGGGGGGTATGAGAGGGATGGAAGTTGAGATGAAGGTGAACATTATAGAGTAAAAATTAAAAGGGATAATGATAGAGAGAAAGATGAAAAAGGAGATGAAGGAATAGAGGATGGGGAATCTTTAGTGTATAAGAGCAAGAAATGAATGTCTAGTTCATATTTACACTACCCTGTCTTGTACTGAATACTTTTTTATTTACCTGAGGAAGAAAATTGTTCTCCCCATTTAATTATCTTGATCCCAGATGAACAATTGATATCTCCATTCACATCTTCTACTTAATTAATCTTGGCTACTTCAGACACAGAGTAGTATAGCTTGTTACCAAAAGATATGTCAATGTTACAAAATGAACTATCGAACTGTTATCTTGTTGCAGATCGAAAGAACTTGAACTGTAATTTGTAATTAATTGTGAGGAACAAATGTTGAACATGCTGTGTAGACATTTTTTTTTCTCTGTACTTGTGCAACTTAAAAAGGCCAGGTATTTAAGAAATTATATTCAATATCCTGATCTGAATTGAGTTATGTATCAGTTTGATATCCGGTGAATTGGTACTCCAAATTACTTTTAATGTATCGGGTCAACATTTTTCAGCATTGACTGTTTGAGTCACGTGTAATGGAATTGCATTGTATCGCTGCTGCTGCCAGCTAGTATCCCACTGTGTGTAATGATACCATGGTCTATGTATAACAGTATTGAAGGAGAGGGTACTTCCGATCCACTGCTTCATCTTTGTCACCCCAATTAGCTCATCACACCAGGGTCCTTATACCCCTGCACCTCTGCATCCTAGTCCCAACATGAAATTCTCTTCCTCTCAAACAGCTGCGTGCGCCGCGGTCCCGAAGAGATGCCGGAGCAGGTCGAGGCACGGACGGGAGAGCAAACACGTCGTCTGACCGTAAGACCTGGTCGGGGAACCAAACAGTCAGCTCCGGTGCACTTGCTTGCAAATATCAACACCGCTGCTTCCCAGTTGAAAGGGAGCGAATTACAGGCACAGGGGTGAGGCATTTCCGCTTGGCCATTTTAAACTGAAGAGATGACCTGCAGTGAAGCCAAGAGCCCCATTAGTTAGGTCTTTTGTGTTCCTTGGTGTTGGCCACAATTACCAGACTGTATTGTGGATGTCAGTAGCAAACGGGAGCGGCAGGGGGGCATTTTGGTGGGCTAGGGATGGAGATCTCTACTGGTCCCAACTGTGAAACTGAGACCCTGCACATTGAGAAAAATAGGATGACAAAAGGAGAGATGAAGAGAAAAGGGAGAGGAAGAGAAAAAAAGAAAGGCAGAGACAGAGTAGAAAATTGAAGCGGTATAGTTGTGTCACCGCTGTCACACATCTCAATCATACCTGTCAGCTGGATGTGTCAAGGGAACACTTTTGCAATTGCCTGGTAGGATCAAACCAATTGTCTCAAAGGCTTTGGGCTAAGCGGCCGCACTATGGCTTCATGCCTCAAGGATATGGGCTTACATGTATATTGCAGAGAGACCCTCTTAAACCTATTACACTGCCAACTCATAGCCTCCGATTTAGCTCCCAGAGATCCAGTCCATCAACTTGCTTCAAGAGACCATCGGGATCAATTAGGTTAGCTTAGAGAAACCTGTAATCAAATTGATTGGAGAGCTATTTCAAATGTTAAGCTTCAGGGTGTGCTTGGCCATACCCAGTTGAAAAGTTTGAAACTTGACCCTCTGTTGCAAGATGACAGCCCACAAGAATGCAAATTGTAGCTAATTCCTCCCTAACAGGTCGGATGCCGGTCTTCAAAGGCTGCCGCAGCAACGTCTCATCTCAGATTCCTTTATCAGGGCCATGCGTTGGGAGCTGCGATCGGAAGACACAGTTGGAAAACAAACGTGGCAACTTGAAACAAAAGGAGTCGACAAATTTGGCAGGAATTTGGGCAGATTTTGCGGCTTTCTCAAAAGTTCAGTAGCAATTTGGTTTGTGTGGGGTACTGAGCCCCATTTGGAAGCATAATTTGAACTTGATTGGGGTAGAATTGATTACAGATTTCAGCTTTAGTAACATAATACAGTAACACATTTCGCATAGAATGATTATATTTCTACAAGGTTTTTCACAAAACATGTTCTTCTGTACATACATAGACATGGAAAACAAGTAAGAGAGAGAGAGAGAGGGCAAGGGGGGGGGTAAATGGAGAGCATATTTGTAAGTAAAGGGAGAGAAATTGGAGATAGATAATAACAACAATATGGGAAAAAGAATAAAGATAAAAATGGTACATTAGAAAGACTTTTGAGCAAGTGAACATTGAGAGAGAGAGAGAAATATATAGAAAACTTTTGGAGTAAAGTTTCACAGTAACAATTTAGCAAAGACAGTGAATAAACCTGTTAGTGACAAAAATCACCACCCATATATGTATTTAACCTTAATGGACTTTATTTATTCCAGTTCATTTATCGGACTACCATTTTTTATTTTATCACTGCTTGTGAATGGTGTGAGTACGTAATTGAAATCTTAGCGATGTGATGCCGCTAATTTTGTTTGTTCCTTGAATTAGTCTTGTTAGCCAACAAGGTTCTAATGTTATGTTTGGGTACTGGTCGCAAAGTTTCAGGACAAAGCACGCCCATCTTCTTTAAAATGACATTTACTCCTTGAGTATTCTGCTGACAGAGTTTAATTAAAATGGCAGGTGGTTTTAGAGAAGTTAAAAAATGAAAATAAAAAATACATCAGATGAGCATTATTAAAAGTATGTTACGAGTGATTTGTTATGGCAAAGGAGATATTTCAAGCATGTGTGTTGAATTAGTTATTGGTTTGTAATATTCAATCCCAGTATATGTCACTAACTGAATAGATTATAATGGCGAGTTTAATGATAAAGTGGATAAAATTTGAAAAATTTGTTCTTTGATGATGGTTGTTGTAAACTAATATTAAGCACCCATTGGAGTTATGTTCCATAAAAAACCATTAAATTATTTGCAGTTTTGTATGGATGGATGGGAAGACTTCTATAAATAAAGAATCAATCTTTATGGTATTCATTATACTGCAGATGCAAAGGTTTGTATAACAAGACTTCTAGCCCGGCACTGCAGATTTCATGAACAAGGACGATTATTATTCACATTATACACCACACATACCATGCAAGGTTGGACATAATGTTGAAACTGGTATCAAAGATCTAAATTTGTTCTTCTTCTCTTTCATCTTAACTCTGCAGAGCTGAAGAAAGCCAAGCCATCAGGACCACCAACACCTCCTCTAACACCGACAAGTCAGAACCAGCTGACAACCCTTCATCACCCTAGTCCTATCCATCTACCAAATGCTCTGGCCTGTGGCGCCGCAGCTGGTACCCTCAAAGGTGCTGAACACGTCCCTTTCTTACCCCTTGGTGCAATCAGTACTGCTGCATGGACACAGGGTCTCGCCACCTGGCAGGTACCACCTGGTGCCATCACAGCACCACCAAGTGCCTCACTGACGGTACCAAATCCAAACAGCACATTGAGGCGCCTAGTACTCAACGGTTCCTCATCGGTGCCATCCTCTCGCCACCACACATCATTGGGGTCATCATCGGCACCGCCAAAGAAAGCACCTAAGTTTGACTTTGCTCATCTGGCCATTGCCGCGACTCAACCTTGCAGTGCCGATAGTAGCAAGACGCGGTTGGTGCCTTTGCAACCAACCGAGAGGCGCCGGGGGAGAGGACCGATGAGAGCTAAAAAAGAGTTCATCTGCAGGTTCTGTGGACGTCATTTCACCAAGTCATACAACCTTCTGATACATGAAAGGACCCATACTGATGAAAGACCATATTCTTGTGATATCTGCCATAAGGCATTTAGAAGACAAGACCATCTTAGAGACCACAGGTTAGTCCTTCATTTCTAATTTATATTAGAAATCTGTCAGTTTTAGCATTCTTTTTCACTCATTCCTACATATCTGTTGTTCTCTCCTTCCTTTTTGCTCTTCATGTCATCCTTACAATTCCATACATCCAGAACTTCAAGTACTTGTTATGTAAATGAAAACCTAAACATTTAAAAGGATTTATAGTGAATGTAGTTAATTGCAATCCGTAAATAGTAAAGAGTCAGTATATCTTTATTTTTTTCTAGAAGTAAGGCTAAAGCTAGAATTCTTTTATTCTCTCCAAAGCTTTTTTTTCACTCATTGTCGGGAAAGGTCTTCTACATTAAAGAGCAGACAAATGTTGACAAGAATTCTGCAAACAGATTTTCCTATTGGACAATGACATTTTTCTTCATCCCTCTGGTGTTAAGAAGCAGGATAACACCAGAAAACCGGGCTTCTTTGTGTAATTATTCTGTTCTATTCTGATTTTTCCCTGAAAAGAAAAGTTCTCTTCTTCAAGATAGAACCAGTAGCTAGATATTCTGTAAACAGTGGAATTCTTCTTAAAGATGCCAGGTTCCGACGATCTAAAGCAGGAATGCTTTTTAGAATGAAACCTTGTCCTCATCAAAATTAATGACATTTTTTCTTTAGGTTAGGGGGGTATAGGGGATTATAAAATATGTGTCTTTATTTGAATCAGGGAATTCAAGCAAAAATGTACAAAACTTGAAACAGGAGCTTACTGCCAAGCGGTAGCATACAGATTGGAGGGGGGGCTTGGGGGGTTATTGCTACCAAAATTTTGCACGACCAAGAATAAAAAAGAGAAATGAGGAAAGAGAGAAGGGTAAAAATTATATTATTTTTTTAATATTGTGTTAAAATCTATCACAAACTTTGATTTTTATAATAAAAATGTCGAAATGTTTACTTGCTCGCATCGTTCTCCCAATTATTGTTTTAAATTTTACGCAATGCACCATATCTTGCCCCCTCTGCTTATTATGCCATTGCTGTCAATTGCTAACTAACTATATATGCCGCACAATTGCAATTTCAGGCATAATTAATACCCACGAAATCAGAAGATAAGTAATTGAAATACATTTAAAATTATTTCATGATATAAAACTTGATTTGTTTTCACTCTATTCTTTTGTTTAATGGAATACAATGTGCATGGGAATGAGAAGATTGAAAAGGCATTTTAAAGAGATGAAAAATGGAAATCAGATCTTGGAGATGACGCGAAACTGAGTCTCGTGATACGTTTGATTTGGTTTCCTGGCGACTTTTGAATTATTGAGCTTCATTTTCCTTTTCTCCTCCACTGTTAAGGAGTGAAATAACATATGGTGGGAACCCTTTCTCTCTGAAATGGTTCAGTTTCAGTAATTTGACAATAAAAATCAAAAGCGAGGGATGATGTTATTGATGATGAAATTTGAAGATTCAGGATGTTCACACTAAAAAACCATCAATAGATTATTTTTTCTCCAAACAGTTTGTGTACTTGAAAAGCCCTTTCTCTATGAGAGAAACCAGATTCCAAGTTGAGAATTAGAAACGTGGGGTATGTTTGAGGGAAAGTACCCTCATACATATCATTTCTACCAAAGGACAAGTTAGAAAATAAAATCAAATGCCTGCCAAAGAAACATATAGTAGCGTTATCATTGGCTGCTCAACGACGTCAAGTGGACTTCAACTACTTTAGATCATGGCATGAGAGCGTCTTCCTGAAAGGAAATACCTTATGAGGAACTACAACCTCTCCTTTTTTCAGTAAGCTTAGTTCCGCTTTGTATGCCAAAGGTATACGGGGGAAAGGAATAGCATGAGAGAGAAGAAAAGAAAGTTAGAGATAGAGATATAGGTGTCATTTTCCCTTCAATTGAGGAAGTTATTATGTCTATGAGGGTGTACTATCATGCAGATGAATGAGCAGGTTTGCAGTCATGTGGTTGAAATAGAGGAAATTAGGAGCAGAGAGGAAGGTGGTGGTTTGGAATTAGTTTAGGGGAATTCTTTATTCCTTTGGTCCTCAGGAGCACTAACTGGTTGTGAGAGGGTTAAGGCTAAGAGGTCGGAAAGGATTGAGAAATTGGGCCAAAGGGGTGCGAAGGTTGCAGCATCAGAAGGGAAGGATAAAGCATGAAAGGCTAATCCTGCAAATTTGAGGAGCTCACAGGATGGATTGGATCCATCATTAGCTCAGGACTGGTGGCTGCTAAAACAATCGAGATTTAGAGTATATTTGTTAGGAAAAATAAGAAGGATTTTTTGAAACTATCATTTTTTTCTTTGAGATTTTCTCTGGGTGTTTGTGCATTTGTGTAAGAGATTTAGATCTTTGTTTTCTTTCTCGATGGCTGGCTGGCAACCCATTGAGGAAGCCGAATAGTTGTTGAAGCGGTAAAATAGAGTCCTTGCCAGAACTCCAATGTACATTATATTTCTTTATGAGAACAAAAGCTGAAAGTAATATGGCTTGAAAATGTTCGGATAGTAGATTACAGCAATATTATTCACCTCCCTAGCCAACAGTCTCAGTTTGCAAATTCTGTGATAAAAACTTCAAAGGAAAAATATGAAGATCTGTTTTCACTTGAGATATGAATTCTTATGATAATGAACAAGTGGGGACTATTATTTATAATACAGCTCCACTGTTATTACAGATAGTAAGTTTTATTTTCATATTGGTATATTATTCCATACTTGTAGTAGCTATTAATTTCAGCAGTGGTTATTAACCCAGAGTTATTTACTTTCTCTTTCTCCTGTTATTACATGTTGATCAGAATTCTCTTAAAATGTATCTTGCTATCACAATTTTCCTTTTATTTCATCAAATTATCTCTCTCTTCTTTCTATCATTTAATATCCCTATTTCCACTCAAACCCCTTCCATATTTGATTTTTATTTACCCCTTCTCCCCAACTGGTCATTATAGAATATTGTAACCCCCAAAATATAAAAATGAATCATCTTGAATATCTAGTACCACCTTAGTCTGTATCTTTTTTAAACATTAATTTTTAAGTATAGGAATGATGACCAACATATATTTATACTTTGGTATATGTTTCTTAATTGAAACTACATATTCACTTCCATAGGCAGTGCATATTCTCAGGTACTGTAACAAAAAAAATTCAAGTCATAACTGATTTTGGAAGTGCAAATGTACATTATCTGCTTCTTATAGCGATATGGGCATTAACTATCTTATAGAATCAATGGCCCTTTGTCTCAAATCAAAATCATTCTCCCTTACATCCTTATTGAACTGAAGCTTGATGTAAAAAGTAGTGCTCCTACCAACATCCATCATGTTTTAATTGGACTTGAAAGCTCTGTAGAATATTAGGAGCCTGTTTAACCATCTTCTCTTTTAATATTTTCCATTTGGTCTCCAGTGCTTGTCTGAGTTTTGTCATAAATCAAGGAACTTTCCTTCTGTCCGTCTGGTTTCCAAGATAAGTGATCCATCAAGTTTACCTCATGTAACTTATTTGATTCAGGATTTCACAGACTGTTAGTATTTCTATTCAATTCTGTTCAATGTGTAATCTAGCATTCATCAATAAGATGTCTGGCTTTAGGTTCATTTCTAAATTGGATGATAATCATTCATCATGAAACAACCAGTTGATGTAACCTGAATTCTATTCTTCCATTCTATTCCAGTTTTTTTTTTCTGAAAGAGATTTTAGTTGTCTTTAGATGCTGACTAATTCTTTTCTGAAAGTGCGATTATAAAATGCATTCATCCCAAGCTATACTCTCCACACAGTGTGGTAAATGAAAAGCAGTGATTAAAGATTTTTCTTGTTGGAGACTCATAATTGTTAGGGTCCTTTCACAGTGGCTTTTGTATGAAACGTTTTATAAAGATTGTTCCCCCACTTACCTCTGATAAAAAGTAGATTCCAGATCTTTCTTATCCCCATAGCAACTGATTTCTTTATATACTTTAAAACATTAGACTAAATTAATTCTTATCTTATATTATATATATATCTCATATTCTTAAATACAAAAGTGAAAGTGACTTTAGAAAGTATATGAAACCAGTTTTCTAAATTGTTTTGATGATATAAACCCCTTCAGAAAAAAATGTATATGTACCCCAGATATAAAACACTAAGTAAATATATAAATAAAATAAGTAGTTATGATGCTCATTATAGTAAGTTTAATTACTTTTAATTAGCTTAGATATTACCACTCTCAATAAAAAAGGAACTAATATTGAAAAAAATGTTTTGAGCAAAACATGGCCAACATCCATGCATGAGCTATTAAAGTCACATGGTTATTTGAAATAGACCTGTCATGTGCCTAGTAGAGACATTACTCTACAATTCACCAGTATAAATCTGCAAGTGATTTTACTTTGATCTGTGAACGACGTGATCCACTAGAGTTCGATAATTCATCAGCCCCCTCTTGCCGTGATTCACAAGTCTCTGAACACGTCGCAGATTAACAAATTTGACTTTGATATTGTAGAATGTGAGATTAAGCCAAGAGGGCGTGCCCCTCTCCGGCAACTAATTCCCCCTAAATCTTATTCGAAACTACTGATTTTATTTCCCTGCCAAATGAATATAGGATTAATCATTAATGAAAATACATAATTCAGTAGTCAGCGGCTGTGAGTGTTTGTGGGTATTCTTTGACATGTTTTTTTTCTCTCTGTCTTTCCGTTCTCAGCTCGTGTCTTGTCGACTCGGAGTTACATTCATTGCACAGTCATAGAATTGTATCATGTTTCTTGGTTCAGTATAAGGTTTTTTAGCTAATACCTTAAGCCTTTCCTATAATTTGTGTGACACTGAATGCCTCAGACACGCCCTCCCTAAAATACATGAATGTATGGGTCTATGACAACGTGACTCTGCTTCCTAGACTTAACCCATCACACTTTAGTCTGACAACTGATTTGCACCCAAAGATAGATCAATAAATCAAATAAATTAAGAAACAAAACAAAACTTAAATATGAAAAAAGGAAGGGAACATTTTCACATTTATCAGAGTCAGTAGGAGTGGAATTTTTTTGTCTGAAGAAGATACATGAAAGTTGAAACATCTTGCATTTCACTGTATCTGCTTTAAAACAATGGGAGGGTGAGTGTACTTTGTAAAATCTCTTTTTATTTTGCATTCAATGATATATTGAACATTATGAGAAGACAATCAGGTGCTTTAGCTCTCTTGCAATATAAAGTATTTGATGTTCATTAAGGGGGGGGGGGTAATATCATTTTCCAATAAGCATTATAATTTCAGCTATACTACTTCAATTGATTACATCACGTAGGAACTGGGTTCTGTTAAGAGGGGATACCAGGAGAACTATTCACAATCCTAAGCAGGAAAGGGAAGAAACTTGAATACCATCTTCAAATTTCACGATCTTCATCCTCATTAGTCAAATTGGCAATCGGAGTATCTTATTCCAAAATGAGAAGACTTGGAAAGACTTTGGAAGTTTCCTTAAAAACAGAAGCCAGGAATTAGTAAAGTCTTAGCTTCATAACCAGACAGCTATCAGGTTTTCTCCCTGATTTCCTCTCCTTAATGTTACCCCTAATTGAGAAGATATCAGTACGAGGTCATAACCGATAATGGCTGGGAATAGTAAAAGTGACATTCAGCTTGCTTCTTATATATCTTTCTGGTATTCATGCAAAGAATTGCATTTCTTGGGAGCTAGTGGTTGTTTTTAAAGGTCAAGTCCACCCCAGCAAAATATTGATTTGAATAAGTAGAGAAAAATCAAACTAGCATAACACTGAAAATTTCATCAAAATCGGATGTAAAATAAGAAAGTTATGGCATTAAAAGTTTCGCTTATTTTTAACAAAACAGTGATATGCACAACTTACTGACATGCAAATGAGTCAGTCGATGATGTCCATCACTCACTATTTCTTTTGTTTTTTATTGTTTGAACTATACAATATTTCATTTTTTTCAGATTTGACCATAGGGACCGACTTGACTGAACCATATAGTATTACACAATGCTAATTCCACATGTTCAGGGAGGTATTAATCACTGTTTCACTTGACAATGAGGAGAAAATTAGAATATTTAATATATCATATAATAAAATACAAAAGAAATAGTGAATGGATGACGTCATCAGTCTCCTCATTTGCATACCGACCAGGATGTGCATATAACTGTTTTATGAAATTAAGCGAAACCTTAAAATGCCATAACTTTCTTATTTCAATTTTCAATTTTTTTTTGTCAGGGTGGACTTGTCCTTTAACAAAGTTTTAACTCAAAACATCACTTAAGATTGTGATCGAACTATGGCAAGCCAAACCTTTAAATAATCTAGTCTTTGGTGTCCCAATATACTTTTCAAGAATGTTTTTACATCCAGAATCAATGCAGGCAGATTAATCAGTTCGGTGAATATGTATATTGCTTATGTGCAGTTATTGGATTGCTTTGCTACAGTGGAATAAGTGCATTGTGTATAAGAATTATGTGTCATTGAATCAAATATATTTCTGTATCTCTGAAACTAAAGGGATATACATTTTGCCACATATTGAGTAGTTCTTCCATTTTGATTTCTGCCAAAATATCAAAATGTATATTTTGATCCCAAGTTGGTATGAACAGCAAACAATTTGTAGAACATGGAACATACATGTATATGAAAAAAAATATTTCTCTTCAGGAAGTATGTCCTTATAATGATATTTGTTATCAGAAATTTAACAGACACCTTATCTCTTAAAGGAAATTGAAAGAAACTGTCAAAATTTGCCTTAATTTCATAGCAAGAAAGCAGCAGTTGTTTCAACTGTTTGATTCAGCTGGTCATTTAAGACGATTACGCATTAATCTTTCGCCCCTATTAATCCTAATCCACACCCTACGTGATGATGCCCCTATTGTCCAGCATGGCAACAAGATCTGTTGAAGGAACATTTCCATGATATTTAACCCCTCTGATATTATTCTATGTTCATATTACACGGGATTGGTGCTTCTTATCAGATCTTTGGCATTGAAAGGGTTTATAAGAGGGAAATATAGGTTTCGACTTTCAAATGAAGATATATGAAACATTAATGAGAGGAAGAAGAAGAGGAAGGACATGTTTAGGATCCTTATCTATGAATATGTTTAAGAGTTTGTGTCACATACCAGGCTTAGCATTACTTCATGAAGGAATTGTTGATTCTCTATGAGAAGAAGTGGGTTAAGGGGTAAGAGGAGTAGAGAATGATTAAAGGGATAAGACTCAATGGTCAAACTAAGTGACCGTCATGGAATAAATTGGATGGATTGTGATTTTAATCACTCACAAAGGAAGAATGATGTGACTTGAAGAATAGTTTAAATGGGAGGGTACTTTCTTGGGAAGAATGACCACATATTGTTATCTTATGGTCAGTTGGGATTTATTGATTAAAACTATTCATAATCATTCATTTAGCAACAACCACAAAAATTGTCATAAATTTGAATAATTTCTAGAGGATCAGTTGCTTGAATCTCAATCAAGAGAAGGAGAGAGAGAGAGAGAGGGGGAGATAAAGGGGGGAGGGGGAAAGAAAAGTGAGTGTGTGGTTGAGAAACAAAGAAAGAAATATGCCATTATAAAATAATTGTAATTTGAGAAATTTTAAGAGAGAAAGGAGAAAATTAGAAATTAAGAAAAAGAACAGAAGTTCAAGAAAAATAGAAAGAGAGAGAGAGTGAGAGTGGTAGGGAGAAGAGAATGAAAAGGAAGAAGTTGAGAAGAGAGCTATCGGGCCTCACGTTTAATTTCATTTTAAGAAGACAGCAAAGAAATGGTCATTGATGATTATCTATTAATACTGGATTTGCAGTTGCTTCCGCTATGATATAACACACCCTAGTTACGAAGCATTTCATTATATCTCTCATTACATCTTAGAAAGCAGGCTGATTGGCTATAGATGTTGATCTGCCATACTTATTAATTGCCGAAGCATTAAATGTGCCCCAAATATAAGGATAAACTTCACTATTAATAGGTTCGATTTAAGGTCAAATTACCTTTAATATATAGAACTTTAAAAAAAGGTTGAAGTGTTATTTTCTGTTATAATGTAAACTTTCTTCAAAATTTTTCCCTTATAGGCATATTTTCTTTGATAACTAGATTAATTCATTTCATTCATGAAATGTAATGAATGAAATGTACATCATAAGCAGTAATCTGTTTGAAGTGAGGTTGAGATATGGAAAGCCAGCTATAATTGATAGAAAGGTATCTTTTGAAATTCATGTTTGATAGGTAATTAAAAGTACTGAAGTATGCTTTTGAACATTTTTTATTAGTTATACAGAGGTGGGATTATAAGAAAATTCAAGAAAATATAATAATAAAGAAAGCAATGTTTTTCTTGACCATCTGTTGAAGTAGTCTTAACAATGCTTCCAGAACTATTAGTAACTTTGTATGCAGAGATTTAGAAAAGGTCTAACCGATTTACCTTGATAAAGTTTCAATTGCCTTTTTTTTTTCAAGTAGGTGGTTAAAAAACAAGCCAAGGTTATCAAATTGATACTATCATGATATTCATGAAAAGAATTGATCAATTAATCACTTTTGATGGCATTCACTAATAAGATTGAGAGAAATTGAGAGTCTGAGGAAAGTTAGAATACCACTCTTATTGAATTTGGTCTGATACATTCTGATTCATCATGTAATATTCATATTATTATTAACCTATACTTCTATTGTCTCATGCAAGAAATGTAGGATGAAACGCTACATTCTAGGACTGTATTTGTGTCTTGCGACTCACATTGTCTCTTTGTTTTATTGTGAGGGAGTAGTTTAAAATCTGTCCAAGCTTTGACAAATTTAATCATCATGCATGATAAGTGTTTAAAAGATTAAAATTGATATCTCAATATTTCTTTGTTTCCCCCGCACACGTCAACACTTTTTATTCCAAGAGAGTGATTTGAAATGTATGTCCCAGCCTAGACATTTCTAATCATGATGCGTGCTTAGTATTTAATCTTTTTTGATCTACTTTGGGGAACTATCAGGTAATAATCACCATCGTCTGAATCACATGGTGATCAAAATCCATGCTCCAGATTAACCATTCACCCGAACCGTATTAGGATGCAGTTTAGCTTAGAAATATTTTTTTCTTGAAAATCAGTCATTAGGTCTATTCTTGGGTGTGGATGGAGATAATGGTGCATTTCATGGTTTCATTTTCCATATGATGATTCAATAGGTTGAATCACAACTTTCTTTGAATTTATTTATCTCTGCGTTATTCATCTTCAAATATTTCCCTCCTTATTTCAACAATTATCTTCTCTGACTGGCATAGCATTTAGATTATTGTACAAGAAGTTAAATCTATTGGTATATGTATGTACATAGGCCTTCTGTAGCGAGAAAACTGTTTATCAAAACAGTTAATTCAGGTATTATTATATTGAGACTGAAAATGAATAGGTATGTCTCTGTTGATAAAAAGTAAAGATACATATTTATTTTTTTAGAGTAAGATTAGACTTAGAATGGCATCTGCTGGGGGTAAACTTTATGCCGAGTTAAAGTTACAGTTACTGGGATTTCAAAATTATTTTGACTTAATTTGGTGTTACTTCTACTGACAATTTAATTATTTTCACTTTAATAGAGAACTTGAAAATCTGATTCACTGTAACACAGAATGGAGTTTATTTCCTGAGAAATAGATTGACTTGATTGAAACTGAACTTGATTGCGTGTAAAATGCTTCTAGAGTGTACTGGGTTTCTGAAACTATTAGAATGATAAATTGGAATAGATTAATAGAGAATCTACATAAGTTGAAATAAAACAGTAGTGAAATTCCCATATGTCATAAATGTCCAATTTATATGCTCAGTTTATAGTTTTATGATGATTGAAGATGAATTAAGTTCCCTTTGGTAAACATTTAATCACAAACAAGTAATCAAATAATAATGTATAGACAGTGTAATATACGTAATATAGCATTCTTGTACTATCAATGCAGACAATGTTTAAAGGCAGTTAAAACATCACAATTATTCTGCTTTTCAACATGCTGTTGAGCCTTTCCTTTGAATATCTCTTTAAAATAAGGTTTTTCTTTTCTTTCAAAATATTTTCTTATCATTTTTTTGAATAAACTATATTACTGAAAGGTCAAATTCCCCCCAGAAAAATGTTTTCCAATTGAATAAATTAGAAAAAAAATCATCAAAATTGGATGTATAATAACAAAGTCATGACATGTTAAAGAAAACTATGCACAACTCAGTGACATTTAAATGAGACAGTCGATGATGTCCCTCACTCACTATTTTGTTTTTTCTTGTTTGAATTGTACAATATTTCATTTTTTACAGATTTGACATAAGGACCAACTCGACTGAACCATACAGTATTAAACAATGATATTTCGACTGACTATTTACTTTTAACAATTATAATTTGATAAATAAGGTTACTGTACATTATCTGTATGCGTGGAATGCTTGACTAAAGTCAAGCCTATATTTTTGTGCCTATGATATCAATAAACACTTGTATTATTTTCATTTGACTTAAGGAAGTTTGGTTAGTAACGATTGTAAACATCTCTCTTGCACCTTACTGTCCGCCTCCGCAGTAAACAATTGAGAGGTCCAGTACCTACACGATCTCGGCACACTTATCTCTGTCATCGCCTTCCGGTTCTGTTGTTAGACCTGGTCTTATCAGGACCAGAAATCTTGATTGATAGGTCAAGATGTAAGGTGTTTGTCGTAAGAGAAGATGACATACCGGTATTAAAAAGGCTAAGATGAAACGCTAAGATGTTTGAGGAAATTTACACATTAGTTCATCATAAATTCATATTTCTTAAGTTATTTTCCCTGTACTCATTAAACGATTTAAATGAAAATCATTTTAATTACAGTATAAATATACACATATTTTAATGGTATTTTTAGTGGATTTAATTTCTTCAAATTATGTCATTTAGATTGGAAGAAAAAGACATAATTCAAAAGGGGTAATTTTTCTTTAAATATGATTATATTTATACACATGAATGCCAAATGTTTGATTGGAATCAATTAAGAATATTGTGCACCTTTTCTAACCTATTTGCAACTTATGAATATTTGTCATATCATTTTAGTTTTTAGTTCCATTTATTTATTTTCATTAAAAAATACATGGGAAATAGCTGGAGAGCAATCTCTTCCCCAAAGTTTCCTGATTTCTTTCAGAGGTCTTTCGGAGGTTATTTCTGTTTTTGTGCTTCCATCTTCCTTCATCAAGGTGGGTTTTATCTTTTGGTAAATACTATTATCTCACAAGCTTCCGGTCTATGCATACAAAGCGATTGGCAAATTGAGTATTTAGCACCAAGCGTTATCTTGCGATGCCACACTGGGTGTTAAACTACAAGTCATAAAATAAAAATTAATGTGAGAGTATGGATGGGGTTGCTTGTGTCACCTCCACTGAGCAGTAATGGAAGGAGTGGTTGACGTGCACACCTGCATACCAGACTTCTGGTAGCCAGGGAATAGAAGATTTGGTTCTTTGAACCTTCTAATCTATAGCTCTGATTTTTTTTTCTCTATTGTTTGTCATCCCTCGCCAAAAAAAAAGAGATTTATAGTTACATAGGATAAAAATGCCCTTGTATTCGGCATAAAGGTAGCAAATTATTGCTTCTTTGTTCTTTTATGTTGTTGTTTCTGTTTCTTGAAAGGTGGGGTAGATGCCCGGGGGGGGCACTCGACCAAAAAAGTGGTAGGGGTGTGCCGCGGGCGAGGCAAAAAACGGGGGCCTTGGAGCGGGCTTATTGTAAAAAGGAAGGTCCTCGGAACGGGCTTCGGAACTACAAATGTTTGTGAAAACGGGGGTCCTCGGAACGGATCTCCGTATCTCTGTGAGTGCGTATGCATCCCTATGGAACGGGCAATCGTGCATGACGCAGCTAGCGCGGCCTCTGCCGGGTGCACTCGCGCTTAGGCGATGGTCGAAAAGCGCTCTACGGCCGCTTTTCACCAAAATTGTAGCAGATCAATGCGACCGGAACGGCGTAACGAAAAATATGCAAAGCTTTGGAGCGGATTTCTTTCTTCTTTTTTCTCGATAAGAAGGAAATGCTATGCCTTGGAGCGGCTTTCTTTGTTCTTTTTCTCAATAAGACAAAAATGCTATGCCTTGGAACGGAAATTTGAGTGTAAAAATGGGGGTCCCCTCCGCGGCACATACCCACTATGCATTATATACTGAGTGCCCCCCCCCCGGGGGTAGATGTGTACCAAAATAAATCTCATAATCAAGCCCACAGATCTGTTTGGCACCCTCTGAGGTTGATGTTTGCTTTGCCAAAAGATGGCAGTATACTGTCAGATACTAGCTTTATATCATTCAATGCACTCAAAACCACAAGCATTGTTCTTGATCTGTTTTGACCAGCCGTCATCCATATATCTTTCTGTTAATGTTTAATTCAGTTATTGATCCATCTTGAATAAAACAGAGGTTTTGTAAGAAAATAGTGTAAACCAAGAGGTGAAAACTGAACAAAAAACGACCCAAGGTGTATCTCCCTGGGAAAGGGGACAAGCTAGGAGCTCTGAAATGCTAAGCCCATCAATCATACCTGAGATTTCTTTGTGGTGCAACCAAAGGATACAGGCCAATTTAGGGGTAATATCCCAGAACAAGATGGCAACAATTAAAGACGGTAATATCCAATTATAAGCTAAGTTACCATGGTAAACTCTGAGATAACCCTGGACTTCCTCCTCCCTCAACCACCTCCTCACATTGATACATTTGGTAGATCATCTCATTGCTGGTGGGGATGATGAGATAATGCGTTGACCGCCAAGAGAACTGGCTGAAGGGAAGCTGAAGATTATCCACAATGAGTTTAGCAGGTTACCTTGTCTGTCATGTCCTGATCAAGAGGACAAGGAGCGCTTAATCTCAA
Source organism: Lytechinus pictus (assembly GCF_037042905.1). Taxonomy (NCBI): domain Eukaryota; kingdom Metazoa; phylum Echinodermata; class Echinoidea; order Temnopleuroida; family Toxopneustidae; genus Lytechinus; species Lytechinus pictus. Next base: position 4,650,852 of record NC_087245.1, on the reverse strand, counting down.
TGGATCATAGAGCAGATGCCCAAAACTTCTGCTGCTGAGCAGCAAGTAGCGGTTTGGATGGCGGCAACCAGGCAAGCCATCTTTGGTGTGACCCCGCCTATCTTGCAGATGGTTGGGTTGGCCTGGTTCCCTCGTTAGCGGCATGAGATGGCTGAAAACTCTCACACCTGTGAAAAGTGGGTAACCTTCACTCCCCTAATCCATGGTTTGGAGGAGAAAAAGAAGATGGATAAAACGGTTGAGGTCCCAAAGAAACCAAAATCAATGTAGTTGAAAGATTGCTCCTTTAAGTATTCAAAGTCGGCTTTTCTTTTTCTTGTAAAACAAGTCAAGGGTGAAATTTATTTTTTAGAGAAAGAACATTCACTTGAAACCTTCATTAATTGTGTTTCACTCATTCTTCAGGACTTAATCAATGTTTCTTTTGTGCTCTTAAGTCTTAAGTAATTCTTGCCTTTCCGAAATTTTCTTTGTATCTTCCATTAGTTTAGTTAAAACCTTGTGTACCTCCTCCATTTAACCTTTGAAAATATGATCTTTTACTCATGTACAATACGTAATCTTTGAATGATCAAATCTTTCTCCACTAGTATTGCCTTTTTGCTTCTAACCTTTGAAGTCCTCCTTCAAACCAGGCTTCTGCTTTTTTATTCATGTCATGCTCTCAATGATCTTGATTTCACTCTATTTTGTAAACACCATAGTACAGTGGTCTTGCCACCACATTAATATTTTTGTTTCAAACAAAGAACATCTTGCCCTTAGAGGAGTTTCCTTTTTAACCTCTTTGATAACTAATCTTCAAGAAAGTCACATTTATACCTATTGTGGTGTGAAACTGAAGCCAACTTCCAACCTAAAGAGCTGATAAAGAAGGAAACAAATATGTTTTGAGAAGGAAAAGTTCATGTGAACTGTAATAGATTAGGAACATGCTTCTGAAATAATGTTCTTTGGAAGCTGGACTACCGGGTTCATACCAATAATATAGCAAGGAAATTCTCGATTTCAATTTTTACTCATGTATAATTTCATTCAATTGAGTTCCTTCTATAAAAAGGGAAGGATGCATTTAAAATACCAGTAATCATTTTGTATGAAAACAAAATCAGACTGATATAGTTCATTTTTCTTTTCCATTTTCCAATTGGGTGTCCCCTTTTTCAGGGGGGTGGGGTTATCCATTTAATGGAATACAAATATGGCTTGGTATAGTAATAATGTATATTTTTAACTTCATTGGATCATACTTCAATACAGGTCTACATCACGTTCCTTGTATGACTTGTGGTTCAATCGTACTATTTTCTTATGACATTTTCAAATCTGATTTTTCTCACTGTATTAGGTACATCCATTCTAAGGAGAAACCATTCAAATGTGGAGAGTGTGGTAAAGGATTCTGTCAGGCAAGAACTCTAGCTGTTCATAAAACCCTTCACATGCAGCAATCGCCTCACAAGTGCGCCACCTGTGGACGGACCTTCAACCAACGTAGTAACCTAAAGACGCATCTTCTAACCCACACAGACATCAAACCCTTCAACTGTCCTAACTGTGGAAAGGTCTTCAGACGGAACTGTGACCTGAGGCGACATAGCTTTACCCATAACGAGTGTGTTGGTGCTATCCAGGCTGCAGCTGCAGCGGCTGCTGCCGCTGCCGCTGCTGCCGGCACAGGGCCGATGACAAACAACTCGATGAACAATGGTGGTGCTACACTTGTAGAGGTTGCAAATTAATGAACAAAATATAACTGTGTCAAGAAATCAAACAGAGACTGAATGCAGCACTTCTGAGGGCCACCATTGATGAATGTAAAAGATGAGTACTCGAAGTATTCCCATCTTGATACGAGAGCCTTTCCAGCATTTTAGCATCCATGCTGGCAAACGTTTGTGTACACCCTTTATGACTGTCTGGTACAGCAGAGATTAAATTTGAGATCATTATTGAAGCATTGACTACTTCACATATATGAAATTAATTGTATTATAGACTGTGATTGATTTTGTTAGACTGTCATCATATGAGAATCTGTGATTTATTGATTATATAAATACAGAACGAATTATCTGGTTAATCCAATGCAACCTGAAAAATATATTACCGTTTGTAAGTCAATCATCATTGACAAAATACTTCTAAGACATTAGAATTCACTTTTACTAAAGTTTGTCAATATTTCATTGTATTCAAGGGCGATACTGATACACTAACTCGGCGATAAAAGTGCATAGATCTTGTAAATTGTACGTTGTTTTTTGTATGAATATTTATAAATATAGCCACTTGAAGTCAGATGTTTTGAATTTTTTTCTAGCCAAGAAATAGTCAAGATTACTTACTGAAATCTAATATTGTTATTACTACAGGTGCTAGCATTCTTCCTTATTATTTAATCTATGTTTGTAGAAAAATATATGACCGTACCTTTTGCAAATTAAAGTTAAAGTAATTTAAAATAATTCTGTTTTTAAGTATCACTTTTGACAAGGAAATTTATGTAGAGTTTTAAATTGAATAGCTTTTTTTTCATAAATACCTATTACCAATATCATCTCTGTCTGAATTTAAATTGTAATTAAGATTGCAATTGTAATAAATGTTATAAGATTAAGATTCTTGATTCAAATTGTAACTTAATGAAATTAGAATTTTATTTAAAAATGAATGTAATTTAAATACAGACAGCAAGAATGAAATGAATTATTTAATGATTACTATCGATTATTGTCATAGAGTTTTTGATACTCAAGCACTCAGTACTGTTGACTGTAGTACCAATTTTACCAAAAGTCAATTTGATATGCCTTTTGATATAGAATAAAATAATAACAATTATCATGAAAAGCAGATAAAAGTACTTTGAAAACACTTCAAAAGTATTTGTAATAAGAAAAAATGGAAGAAAACGATAATAAACAACATTGTTTGGCATTGCCCTTTTGAAAGCTAACATTACTGTTATATACAAGAGAAACTGCCAAACTTCAATCTCTTGTGACCTTAAAAATCTGTTCAATTTCGGTGAATTTAGAGATGCTTTATATGATCTTTTCTGAAAAATCACTTCCATGCAGCCAATTATTTGACTTAATGACATTTTACTGTGGCAGAGTCAACTGTATTTCTTTCAGTCCACTTTTTTCATCTATTACCTGTTTGATCATCCTAAAAAAGAACTCCTTCTAATTCTTTTTTTATCAAAGATCCCAGAAGTAAGTGTAATTTCTTTTAACTCTTACCATTGAATAGTTATCAACAGTTACTATCTCAAATTGTCTGCTATACAAGAAGCAATGTTGTTGACCTTTTTAATGAATGTGGTTTAAGGTCCTACTTATAAAACAAGCTTTATTGTATTAACTGTCCTCATGCCAAATCTAAAGAGACCATTTTCCAATTTACCAAAATAGTACTTGACTTGAATCACTTTTTGTATTGTATAACTCACATATCACCTTTTCTGCATATTGCAACTGTACAGTTAGAATTTGACATTATTGTTGCTTAGTATAAAAGTAACCTGTGTATATCAATAAATGTGGTTGTTTATTTCATGTGATTATTTTTCAGATGTAAAGTGCATGTTATTTATTAGCAAGAAATGAATTTGTTTTAGTGGTTATTATGCATTTGATGCAATACTTTTTGTTTTTGGTAAGAAGCAAGGCACAGCTGGGCTGTGTTATTTCTGAGTGTAAATAGATGTAGAGATGTACATATATTTCAGCTGATGTTAGTGATATATTGTGTTTTGGAAGGTTAAACATGGAGTAGAGTGTGATTTTTGTTTTATTTTGGTGCTTTTAGCTCATCATGAGTGACCTATGCATTAAAATGTGTGGCGTAAGATGATGTTAAGAGCATCCACCAGGATTCTTTTGCCAAAGTTTGTTTTTATTTTGAAAAAATATCAAGAATGATATTGCAGGAATTAGTTGGGTTTTGTTTTAGTTGTATCATTGATGATGCACTTTGATCAGATTTATTTGATTTTCCTTGTTTCTCTAACCCTCTCTGTAGTTATAAAACATAAATCTATGCATTTATCATTGTCATACACTGGCAGATGTAAAACAGTTTTTCAAGCACTTGGGTAGTCTTTTAATAATTACAGTGTAAATGCATTATAACCATGATGTTGCCATGATTTTTATGTATTTGAATTTGATTTCTGATTAATTCATTTATCATCTATAAAAGATATAAACATGCTGTGTAAGAAAATCATTCCAGTAGATATATGTAGCATTCCTGACTTGTGTGTTTAAGACTACAATGTGTGTAGACGTCATTTCAAGGAGTTTGGCTAGAGAGGGCAGCATATACATGTATGCTAATGAAATGAACTATGTATGTTTTTATTTCATGATTGATATGAAATATAAAGAATTGCCAGTGATTCAATCAGTTAGCTTAGTAGCAGTGTAGGACATATACAGAGATACTAATCACTCAAAATGTTATCAAAGGTCTTAAATTAACTTGGTTTTATCTATCTTACTAATCCTAATTTATTAGTCCCTTTCATTTGACAGAAGTGAAGCATACCATTCACCGCAAATCCCTGATTAATTAACTACATAATCATATTATGAAATGTGCATCATTCTTAATGGAAAATAGATGCACATTCTGCACATGTACATTGATAAATCAATTGTTTGAAAAGAAAGCTATATATGCTCAAACTTTAATGGAATAACCTATCCAATGAGTTTCATTGGGATTTCTTTAAAGGAATCTCATAGCTAGTTTTCTATCAAGTTGTCATAAGAATATGAATAAAGTGTCTCAGATATACATGTTGTATGTCTTATCTGTAAATAGGAATGCAAATTTGCCATTATTTATTTCATTTCACTTTAACACTCTAACTTTAGAACTCACTGTAGTTTTGTGATTATCTTCAGTGAAATTCTTTTTACACTACTTTATAATCATAGGATTTATATTATTTGCTAGTCTGAATGCAAATTAGATTTTTTGGTTCTCAACAAGAAATATTGTATTATATTATATCAAGATTAATACAGAATAAACCACTGCAAGTTCTGCTAATCAGTATATTTGTGTGTGTTTGTAGAATAATTGTTAACTGAAATTAAAAAAAAGTGAAATAAAAATTATGAGAAAAAACATTGGAAAAGTAAGAAGATGTGGAGGGAGAGAAAGGTAGAAATAGAGGGAAGAAGAGAAGAGAGAGAGGGGTGTAGTGACAGACAGTGGTGCAAAACTAGCAAAGAAGAGAGAAAGTGAGAGGGGAGAAATGGAGGGAGAAGAAAGAGAGGGTGAGAAAAAGGACAGATGACCCAAAGACACAATACCAGTAACCACCCGTGTATGGAGCGGAGGCATAAACAGTGGGAAAGTATCCGAATCTGCTATGCAAATGTTGCTCTTAAGCAATGCACACCTTGAAATTACCTGAACATGTTATTTTCCATAGTTTTTATGATTTTTAAAAATCCCTTTAAAAGTAAACAAGGATGGCGCAAGAAGAGGGCAGAAAATAACAGAGGAAAGAAAGAGAAAGAAAGAAAGGAGAAAAAATATAAAAGACAAATTGGATAAATTTAAAGAGATTAAGAAATAATGGAGAAAAAAAAATTGTGAAAGTAAGAGAAAGAATACATCCTTCCGGAGGGGGGGGGGGGGGGGGGGCACTCAGTATATAATGCGTAGTGGGTATGTGCCGCGGAGGGGACCCCCATTTTTACACTAAAATTTCCGTTCCAAGTCATAGCATTTTTGTCTTATTGAGAAAAAGAACAAAGAAAGCCGCTCCAGAGCATAGCATTTTCTTCTCATCGAGAAAAAAATCTGCTCCAAAGCTTTGCATATTTTTCGTTACACCCATTCCGGCCGCATTGATCCGCTACAATGAGCTGCAATTTTGGTGAAAAGCGGCCGCAGAGCACTGTTCGACCATCGCCTCTGCGCGAGCGCGCCCGTGCCGCCGGGCTAGCTGTATTTATTTGTCTATGAGCTGCATGCACATAATGCCCGTTCCATAGGGATGTATACGCACTCACGCACAGACGACCCGTTCCAATGACCCCCATTTTCACAAACATATGTAGTTCCCAAGCCCATTCCGAGGATCCTCCATTTTACAATAAGCCCGCTCCAGAGCCCCCACTTTTTGTCTCGCCCGCGGCACATACCTACCACTTTTTTGGTCGAGTACCCCCCCCCCCCAGATCCTTTCATTCTTTTTAATTCAATAGCATTACCTACCCTGGTGATAATTACATGAACTCCAATGAAAAATTACTATGTTAAAATCCCCCCCCCCCAAAAAAAAAACCTAACCCCAAACCTACGACTACTAAAGCTTGTTCTCGCATTCTTCATGTTTTATCATACAGAGAATTCATCCTCACGCTTATTCAGCAGATCCTGATTGCTTGGAGAGAATGTGAAAGGAATTCTTCAAAAGAACATGTTATCATAGGAACCTCTCAAATCAGCCGCATAAAATTTGAATTTAGATTTTCTGTATTCACACAAAGAAACAAATCATGTTCTTGGTAAATTTGAGAGGTTTCTATATAAACATGATCAGGTTTCTGAATTAAAATCCTACTTTGTAATGATCCTTTCATTTTTGTGGACATCTAGACAACAGCAATTGTAGCTTCAAGCAAATAAACTCTGCCCATTTTTCTCTCCCTCCCTCTTCTCTCTACCCCCTCTCCTCCTTTCTCTCCCTCTCTTTCTCTCATCCATTCTCCCCTCTTCTCTCCTTCTTCACTCTCTTCCTTGCATCTCTTCAACACTCATCTCCCAAGACTATTTCAGCACTTCCACAAAATGTGCCTTTGATATAAATGTGAATACTTATAATTTCTTCCCAGTTTAAAATTAAAAGAAGAAAAGGGAATCAAACTCTCACAACTTACAATTCTCATAAAATTCTGGATGCAATATATTTTCAGCACATGGTAAATAAGATTTGAGCAACAGTTATATTCATTATTTAATAATGATTTCTCAATTAATGCAAAATGCCATTTCATTCATTCTGTAAAGCAGTTACTGCATGAACACTCACTTTAGCAAGATATGATAAAGAATTAATTAGTATGAAATTTAAAAAATTTCAATATTTTCAAGTATCTTACAATTGAGGTAAATACAAAAAATATACCCCAAAAATAGACAAAGCACAGCATGAAATGTAAAAAGTCTGAACATTAAAGAGAAAGATGCTAGCGTTACAAATAGTATACTATCTTTAGTATTTATGCAATATACTTCCTTCATGCTTTATTTTGGGAAAACAAGCATTTTTTTTTACAAAAGCTGCAATAGAATTTTTGATCATTGTAAAGAGAAAGTAAATTCAACAAATTGCCATTTGATATTTCTGTAAATATTTATAGAGGTATATCATTGCATTCACATTTATATTTCATAATTACCATTACAAAAGTAATAAAAAAAACATTAAATTTGTATCATGATTTACAATAGAATTTAAAAAAACCCAAGATCATTTGTGATGTATACTCACTGCAAGCTATGCAGTAGATTTACATTAATAATAGGGTTTTGATACCTACTTTGTACAAGCTTCATTTATCAAACTACGATACCCAAGTCCAATCTCTTAGGACCAGAGATATCTGTTTGACTTGGGCAAAATTTAACTTAGAAGAGGTATATAACACGTTTTGAATAATCTGGTCTCAATAAATTGCTTCGACTTAGGTGATTATTTGACTTATGGAAGGTTGACTTAGGCAGAGTTACCTGTACTCAGTTCTGTATAATAACCCCCCCCCCAAAAAAAAAAAGTGTCATGAATATTGAGATATTGAATACATCATCAAGATGCATATATTTTGACTGAATAATGACATTTAAAAAACCCTCCAGGGGGTATAAGTCCAATCCATGATAGAAGAATCTCCATCTTCCATGAATATTTCTGTGAGTATATTTTACACTGCACTACATCTACTGAAACTAATTCAGAGCTGCCAAGTTGTATTTTGCATTTTCAGTATTCTTATCCCCCAAAATCAGTATTGTGACCAAAAAATCAGTATTTTTACCGTGTGAGATAAATATTTTGTATTTTTCCCCCCAAAAGTGTATTTCATAATAAAATGCTTGGCGCACTCGCTCATCACGGCGCTCAAGCTGCATGCAAGCTAAAATGTGCACTGCTCTTGCAGATGGAAAAAAAAACAACATTGAAACTTGTGTATATCTCACCCTGGTTTTTACAGAATGATTGAAAAAGAAACAAGTTACCTGAAATTACATTGATCTAATAACCATATTTGTGTACGTTTTATGAAATAAAGACATATAGAGATGATTTTTCTCAATAAATTTCGATTTTTTTTTTTTTTTAAATACAAAAAACGTATTTTTTAAAGAAAAAACGTACTGCCGTATTTTGGTTGCAAAAACGTACTCAATACGGAAAAATCGTACTACTTGGCAGCTCTGCAGTAATTGCACACAAGAAATGAGGTTTCAGAAGATAAGAAGTGGTACTCAGCTAGAATGCTTTGATTACATTGACTTTCTCATATTGACCACAAGAAGATTAATTTACATCAATGAGCTAAATTTCAAATATGGGTAAGAACATCTTTACAACCCTGAGATCATTAATTAATCATCTTGTATAATTTTTTTTTTCTAATGCCCATCCAACTACAAGAGAAACTTCACATTTAACATTAAGAAAGTATATATTAATACCCACAATCCACCCCCTCATTTTTATCCAATAGATTTGGTATAATTTTTGAGTCTGTGTTAGATTTCAACACTTAAAACCGTCTGATAACACATAGTACTGAAACAGACAAATGTTGTTAAACCACATCAAAGTTGAGGTACAGTTTGACTGAAAAAAGAGACTGAAGTATAAGGATTGACTAAGTAACCCATTTTTAGTTTCTTCTTTTTACAAACTAGATATGTTTTGAGTTCTATATTATTATTAGTATTTGTTTGGCGTCGCCTGTGCTTGGGAGGCGAAAAGCAAACTGAATCACTATGACCCGCAGGTCTCTCCTCGCAATATAACTGATTGGGGGGAGTGCAGGTGGACCACTACACCGGGGTTTCCCCCTACTCTTATACCAATAGTGCAGTGGGTTCTTAACGTGCAAAGTTGGTGACTCTCCTCTACACAGGGCCTCCATTTAACATTCTATCTGAGGGATGGAGTGTTTTTCATTGTAACATAGCCTGCATCAATGAAACGTGGGAGAGACTATAGGACACAGATCACCCCTGTGTTTCTCTTAAAAACAAGAATATGCCCGTCTGTAATGCGGAAAATGTAGTTATTGGTCAAGAAACAAGAGTGGAAGGTGTCGACTTCACCTTCGACCTTCTGACCTCAAAATCAATAGAATTCCTAGGATCAATGCTAGTATACACACCAAATTATATGAGCCTAGGTTAATTTAAACTAAAGTTATCACGTTAACAAGGACTTAAGAAGGATAAGATGAAAACATGTCACTGTGATGTTGACCTTTGGACATCAAAATCGAAAGGCTTCCTGGGATCCATGCTAGTATCATACACACCAAATTATATGAGCCTTGGTTTAGTTAAACTGAAGTTATCGCGTTTACAAGGACTGCAGAAGGGTAAGATGAAAATATGTCACTGTGACCTTGACCTTCGAACTTTTGACCCCAAAATCAACAGGCTTCCTAGGATACATGCTATCATACACACCAAATTATATTAGCCTAGGTTAAGTCAAACTGAAGTTATCCCGTTTACAAGGAAAAGTTAACGTACGGACGGACACCGAGCGTGATACCATAATACGTCCCATCTAGGACAGGCATATAAAAACCCAATGAGCAGTGACCTTTGTCCTGTGGACTATGAAGACTGACAAAATTTTACCTGTATTTTAGTGTGATGCACCTATACACCAAAATTATGATTTCATACCATCATTGCATCCTTAGTTTTTATACAGAAACCACAATTTTAGGATAAATGAATGGATGGAAGGATGGACAAAAAAAATGATATGGTTGACCTTCAAAAACATATGCAAGGAGATAGATCAACTTACCATTTTCTACAGAAAAAGATGTTTTCAAACAAGTTGATAAAGGAATTGATTTTGAGCATAAAAATAAGTACTCTAACATAAGTTTGGAAGGAACAGCTGGTTATTGCTCTTTACACATTTTGATAAGTGCACTACCTCAAGATATGACATTAAAACAAATAATAAGAGTTTCATGTTGCAAGATACAAGAGTTATTGAACATATTTTCCCTCCGAAGATCTCAGCAGCGAGTTGTACAAAGCTACATGCAGTGTATTTTGTCTGCAAGAACACATAATTGCTATACCAAACTTAATTAATAACCTCAACTTTCAAAATATTCATTTTATACAAAGACATTGTCTTAAAACAGGCATTTGATAAATTACACACAGGACGTTGAAGGGAGGTATAATCACCCAAGAAATATCTTCTTTCAGTGTATGAATTACCCATTATTGTCATGGATTGAAGGATGAAGAAAATGGGGACAAAATACTCAAGTCCTAGATAGATTAATAAACACAACTTGGTCAATGCTAAAAACCATCCATCACATGCTTTCTTGGTTGTTCATTATATATACTGACTGTGAACAAGGTTTCAATGAATTTTGTGACATTTCAAACCTCTCCTTCAACATACTCCCTAAACCCAACAAAACACAACCAATACCAGACCTCTCTACGTCCAATGGAGTGATTGCTCCAAGCCCAACCAGAGTAATAACCAAGCAGCATGGAAGAGCAGAATTGACCAGTCCTCTCTACGTCCAATGGAGTGATTGTCCCAAGCCTAACCAGAGAAACAACCATTCAGCATGGAAGAACAGGATTGAAGATAAGATCATCTCTTGCACAACATATCAATACATAAGATACAGCTGCTCTTCCTGATTAAACATGAGCTGAAAAGAGAAAAGAATATCAACAAAATTGAAATTAAATATCAATAGGATTTTACTCAAATATGAATTTCCTTAAGGAAGCAACATCTAAGCTATTGTCTAATCAAAAGTTTGTTACTATTAATTTTGCTTTAGTAGCACAGATATCACATAAAAATGAGATCACAAGAGAGAGAGAGAGAGAGCAAGAGAGAGAGGGTGAACACAAAAGCAAGAGAGAAGGGAAACAAGAGGAATAAAAAGAGAAGGAAACAGAGGGGAGAAAGAAGAAAACAAAGGAGTGTGTGATCAATACTAATAGATAGGAAAGTTTTTTCTTCAACTTTTCTTTCAGCTCTTACTTCTTTTTTATCACTTTCTCTTAAAATATATCCCTCATCTGATAAGGGGCATATTCCCATTCTCTCCTTACAAAGCTGATGGCATGGGGGAGAAATTGAACTTAAAGATTTAAAGGGAATGAAGTTATGAAGCGGAATATTAAGGAAACTAAAAGAGGAAGGAATAGCTCTTCAAGAAAACAAGATGCATGAATCACTATTAATTAAATCAAACGAGTGGGCAGGGTCCATAGAGCAAACAAAAATCACATTCTTGATTACTGAGTTGGATCAATGACTGTTACAGGCCTGACCTGGGATTTTTATGGAGGACTTCTTGTTAAATAGTGGGACCTCACAACCCTTTCATTCAGCCAATGAGATCAGAGGATAAGAAAACATACCATGATGTTGGCATCTGAGTTTTTGTAGTCTTTGAATGTTTCGATTTAGGTGTACTGGGTGATAATATCTAATGTGGTATTACTTAAAAACTAACAACTTGGGTGTAATAAACTTTTTAATAGGACATGTCAGTTTTTTTAAATTTCAAAGAGAAGTCATGAAAATTTTGTAGCATTTTTCCTGTTTATATTGTTACATAAAGCAAGGGGTTTATTCTACTCTTTGCCCTCCTAACTTTAAGTCATTCTTAGTATTTGTGACGTCCTTCCATAAGTCTCATTCATCAGACAGTATAGCAGGGTAAAATAATACTTACAATGATGGACTGAACCTAATCTCTCATGGTTGTTCCTGTCTTCTTGATTTAAAGTTCTCTAGCATCTCAACAACATCAGTATGTCCAAAGAGTCTTGCATCATCTAGAGGGGTGTGGCCCCATCTGTATAGGATGATAAACAATGATTGATTCACAGCATCTTTTGGGAGTATTCAGCTTATAAGGATGAGATAACACTATATTTGCTCTTCAAATTGGCACCAATTGTTAATATTCTATTCATGAAAAGAAACCTGTTGCAGAAAGAGTTGTAATCAAACACAAATCTATAAAATCATACACAACTTTATTTTCAACGAATCAATAGTGTGCATTTGGGACTTGAGATTGATTTTTGTTAATACTTGTCATACGGACATATGTCATATACAGTAGACATCATATGTTATACTCTAGGACTGGGATTATCATGAGGCCATTAATGATTTGCAAAAAAATAACTAATTTTGATTTTTTGAAAATTGATTCTTAATATCATATCACTGTCTTGGAATTCTATTCTAAATCATATTACAATTTTTCTTCACCATTTGGATACCAAATCCCTTTTGAATATGTTTTAAGGGAGTTAGAATAATATTTTATTATATGCAAGGGTAAGCTATGTATGCACATCCATAATTTTTTGTTTTTGTTAAATGATTACAATAAACAGGCAAATATGCCTTTACACCATAGCCAATGCTATTAACCAATTCCTCTAACAATTACATCTACTATCCAGAATTATATAATCTCTTCTTGTAAATTAATTTTCATTAGCTGTTTCTCATTATTTATGCAGTCACACCATTTTCTTTTTAAGCAATATGACTGCTTTAAACATAATTCTTTTAGTTTTGATTTTTGAAAATACACCATTATAATCACTTTTTAACACAACAAATGTGACATAAGAATGAAGTATTATTATATCAAATCAATTAGAGATGAATTTCGCTTTTACTTAATTGTGTGTCCTTTATGGTAGAGTATTTCTTCTTTTAAAAAGTCCTGTCACTGGAGTGGGGGAGGAGTGAAATAACATCACCATGGCAATCTTTGAGAAAGTTTTCAGCTTGTATGACTCACACATCAACAATAGTTTTATGGTAATCAAAATGGTAGAGATAATAAAAACTGATAACAGTTGGTATTGCAAAGAAAGTTAAACAAAAGCCTAAAAGTCGGCGGTGTATGAAAGAGTGTTCACAAACTATGAACAAGGTTTATAAAAGCTCTACCTGGAGTGGGGGACCAAACCTTGTAGCCACTTTTGAAGAGTTGTTCAATTACAGTGTGGGTCAGTATTGTTTTGAGTGACTCACATAATAGGTTAAAGTGGACATCAAACAAGGTTAAGAATGGAGATGGTTTAGATAAAGGTACTAATAGTGACTCATCATCTAGGGGCAGGGGGGGGGGTAGGAAGGTCTGAAGGATCATCAGTGGCCTGGATACATGATGGAGATGGAGAGATGGGCTAACTACTTAAATATTGAAGACTGATTTCAGCATCCTCAAAAGTATCAATAGTTTTTCATTATTCTGTTAGCAAATCCTTTTAAGGAATCCAAAAAAGAAATTGTATCACTAGGTGTGAACTAGAGGATTAGAGCCAGGGACTTAGCAACCATATTGCAATCTCAGACAATTGAAGCTGCTCCCTATTACAGTCAATATATTTTTGTAGAAAATATACACACCTATTTCCAATAATTGATATACATAAATGGGGAGTTTAATGATATATTGGTGAATACATGGAACAATGTCAAAGCATAGGAAGGAAGACAAAGAGAAATAATAAGAGAGAAAGAGAGAGAGAGAAAAGAGGGGGGGGGGGGATACAAATTAAATTCAAACAATTCAACACTGCAAAGACAATTAAAAAATGAATTGAAAAAAAATACATACATACATTACAATAATCAAAGAATTGAGATTGAAAAACCTCAAGTGGAGACAAAATGGGGATTAAATATCTGAATAGGAGTGTATTGACTAGAACAACATCTTGATTGAGATAATGACTTTATGGTGATGAGGGGGTGAGGTCAGGGATTAAATCCTGAGGGTAAACTTCTTCTTTTTCTATCTCTCTTCTATGGGGTAACCTTATTTTAAATTTGTGTGTTTGATCTTTAGATAGATCAAATGAAACATTGTCCATTTTCAAATACTTTCAAGTAATAGTTTTTAAAATTGTTTTAAAGAAAATTCTGGACAATTAACTATAACAAATTGTTTATTCTGCGATTTTCCAGCATGACTGTATGTTGTAGAAATTAACATGTACTTCCAATGGGAGTGATACATGCATGTTCCCATTGTTTGTGGTCCATGCTTCAAATTAAAATTTCAGCAAAATTGTAAATAAATAAGTGGAGGTCCCGTGGCCGAGTGGTCTAAGGCGCCTGGCTATACATAGAAAGGCCGGGGTTCGATCCCCGGCCGCGGCACGTATGCCCGTGAGCAAAACATTTAATGCACAATGCTCTTTTATCCTGCTTTCAAATAAATGGAAATGCTATATGCATTATTGGTAACTTGGTGTGCACTTGTTAAAAAAAAAAATTATAAATAAATAAATCCTGACTTGATATTGAACCCTAACTAGGCCAGGCTTTTTTGGCTGCTCTGTGGCCGGGGGGGGGGGGGGGGGGGGGGGTTGATTCAACCCCCCTGAGAACTCGGCCGTTAATCGCACAATCACCACGAAAATTGGCACACAGGTTATTTGAGGCATAATTTACCTATTTACAAAAAAAAAATTAAAAAAATCTTTTTTTAAATATTTTATATTAATCAATTATGCTAATTTATGCGTGAAATCATGGTTTTGCTCTAAATCCAAAAATAAGCTCCAAAAATTCAATTTTTTTGTTTGAATATTCTTTGTAGCATTCCTTTCAATGAACTTGAGAAAAAAAAATTGGTTTCAACATCCATTTCTTATGTTTTTAATTGTTTTGTAATTTTCTTGTGTATTTCTTTGTTTTTCTGTATGTTTTATATCTCATTCAATCTCACTTATAAATCGTGCTGGGGCTGCCCTAGCAATATACTTGAACAAAAAATATTGGTATCAACATTTCTTTCTTTTTTTTTTTTTATTGTTTTGTTAATTTCTTATGTATATCCCTGTTTTTCCCAATGTTTTGAATCTCATTCATTTTTCCTGTTTTTTCACTAATAAAACGTGCTGGGGCTGCCCAATTTGGTACACATGTAATATGAAATGTACTCTCCAATCTTCAGACATGATTTAGTGATCATGAATAATATATAGTTAATTAGATATGCAAATTAATGAAAAGGTGACCTTGAACTTGGACATCATAAATATATATTCAAACATATAAAATGTAATAATGGGCACTTGTTTGGTAAACAATCTGGCATGCAAACATGATCCATACACAATTCATCCCATGTTATACTGTATGCCTTTCCATACATGTATTATGATATAGAAAATTTCAGTTTTTGGGCACGCGCACGATCGTAAAATGACACGCTGCGCGAGACCGGTAGGTCCAATTTTTTTTTTGAAAGGTGCGTAAGGTCCGCAAGACTTGGGGCTCAAAATTCATGAAAGGCTGGGGTGAAATCTTTTTCGGTTTTAAAATTATCGCGAAAAACCACAGGGGGGGGGGTTGATTCGAACCCCCCCCCCCCCCCCGGCCATTTTAGGGTTAATGAAACATTAATTTATTGGCAAAGTCACACTCATAATTGGTATTTTAAATGAAAAAAAAAAATTGTTTTTCTCAACAGAAACCTTGCAATATTGTTTCCAAATTTTGGCGCCTTCATCTTTTTTCCAAGGTGAAATAAACTGCATATGTGATAATAATATTATCCAAACATATCTAATTTACGCAATATATGAGATTTCAATCTATGATATGCAATAACGCAGGGAAAATCAAATCAACAATATAAGATAAGAAGCATCATTCCAAAATAAATTGACGTCAAGATCATTATCCTCCTGTATTCCAACAGAGTAAGAAATTCCCTTGTGCTGATTCAGAGCTGATATGTTGACATATCAGTAAATTGGCAACCTATCATCAAGTTGACAATCACTTCTGATGCAATTAAAAACCAGTTACATGCACATCTCAAACTGTGTGGAGAGAGAGCAAAGAATAAACAAAGTAATGGAGGAAGGGATTCCCAACTAAGACATTTCAAAGTCAAAGTTACAAGTGTTTATCATCTTGAGGGATGGCTATAAGCAGATAATTGGATGCCCCCCCCTCTTCATTAAAGATGATGTAAGTTTAGTCATCATCACTGCGATGATGTGATGGGAAACAGTGGTTAAAGATTAAAACCAAACTTTTAAAATTTGAGATAAATTTGCCATCACTTCTATACTTTTGCAATCAAAATTCATGAAAGAGAACAAAAATCTTGATAAGCGTTCAAATTCACAATGAATATTTACATTTACTTCGAAATTTATGGTTGATCGGATCCTGGATTTACCCACTTGATAAATTTCATAAATTATCTTTTTCAGCAAGTATTCTCTTACTGCTTAACTAATATTGAATTTTGGGGGTAAGCAATGTTTCCAATTTTCATTAACTAATTTTGAACTCGTTGGAGACTGAGTTCGCATATATGGGGGCTGGAGTACATGGAAAACATGTGTTATAGTAAAATCTATTATTATTAATATTGTTATTCAGGTTAAATGTTAGACAAGATTGAGGAATACTAGTATATCAAAGGGTATTTCATTCAGCTGTCTTAGTTGTTTGCTTGAGAAGATGACAAATGGAAATAGTACAATACAGTATCAGCATTTATGCAGATCAAACTTTCCATGTCACTTTAACTCTGGGAGAGTCCACCTTTAGGGCCAGGACTACTCCAACTGCTGGAGGTGTTTCCTTATGACATAGACATAGACTGAGTCATTGCCAAACTTGGCACTCCTAGACTTACTGGCAACATCATCCTGACATCTAGAACTTATGAAGAGCTTTTAATTGGTTCTTAATGAGGTGGCATCATGCCACTCATGGAGCTCTATCAAGTATGTGTTACTTTGGTAGAATGAACACCTACATCTAAAGCTGTTTAGATCAGTGGAGTTGTAACTTCCTTGATAGTTTTTTGGGTACATGTGTGTAAATAGAAGTGGGTATGCAAACAAATCAACATTTTTTTCTACCCCTGCTCCCCCTTCAAACACTATTTTCAAACTCTCCTTTATCTTCTAAATGCCATCTTTCATCTTTATATATCAATTTCCATTTTGCTTAAATGAATATAAATGTAAATGTACTTTCACTCTCATACTTTTTTATCTTGTAAATATTTTCATTTGTTCTTTTGTTATTTAATATTGATTTTTTTCTTCTTCTAATCTATATGAGGACATGTGATACATGGTATACTGACATCATTCAGTTCAGTCTCCTATCTGTCTATCAACCAGAATGATAGCAAACTAACCACTAACCACCTATAGGTTAGATAACCTGATAACATACACATGATAGACACATCTCCCCATATCAGGCTTTAAGTTTGGTTTTAACTGGGCACACAAATGATTTTTGAAGGATGTGCATTTTTATGAAAATGGCAAGATGTAACAGTCTATTTCATGCTGCAAAAGGTTGCAAAACCACCACGGAGGTATGAAAGTTTTACCACATGATCCAAGCATTGTTTTAGTTTAGCGAGATGTTAATTCTTTTTAAATTTTCTTTAACAATTTGCTGCCTCCCAGGTCATATTTTGTCATTTATAAACTTCCATCTGAAAATCTACAATAAATCAAATAAATTTTGGAATGAATTTTCATATTTTGGAAAGTGTGCAGCAAGGAAATGGGAACAAATGAAGCCATTTTGTTTCAGATATCAGAAATGATTACACTGACTCACTGGTAATCTAAGTGTGTTGTTTTATCTAAAGACAACAGGTTAATTAGCCCTAATCACTTTATGACCACCTAGAGCAAATATGAACTCTAGGAGATAACCGGTTTAATCCTATGGCCTACTGCTGGCTATTGAAACCACTAGACATAGTTTGATCTTAAACTCATTGAATGACTTCTGATTGATTGAATTGATTGATGGATGGATAGATAGAAGGACTGACAGACTGATAAAGCAGTGAATATCTGAATTGATGAACAAAGTATCACTGCATTAATGGCAGGCTTACAAAAAATATAATCTTATGATAAGATACATTAGAATGATGGAAGAGGGATAGACAGTTAGGCAGACATTTATGTACATGTAGTAGACGGATAGTAAAGTACATTAAAAAAATCACCATTATATTGGTATTATTGGTAGGTCAGGTAACTAGGAGTTTACCTACGGTTCAGGTGAAGTAAATAAAGATAGATGAAAGATTAAATAAGTAAATTATGTAATTATAATCATGAAATCATATGGTAGTAATCCCTTCATCTTTTGCTTATTATTAATAACTTTGCAAATAATCAGTAATTATGCAATCAATCATTTTTACATCCTGACTGATCCTCCAATAAGGAAATTCCTGGTCTGAAATACATTTGTACTGATCACACAATTGACACAAATATAAAAATAGACAATGAAGAAAATCAGGATTTTTAATTTTTCATTAGCTCTCAACCAAGGACTTTAATTACATTATTGCATTAATAAGTATTATACCTTGTTCTTTCTCTCTCTCCTATTCACTTTACTTAATTCTCTTGGTTTCTGTCTCCCTCACATTCATCTGTCTTCCTACCCCTTCCAATCTCCTCCCCTCTCCCTTTGCCCTCCCATCACCTCTCGCTCCAATGTCTGTCTTTCTCTGTATTGTCTGCATGTCTCGTTGTGCACAATCTTTTTCTGGTTTAGGCTATCAGTAACATCATGACAATCAATGCATTAGGTTGCCTGGCTACACAGATATCATTCTAATCAAGAAATTGTAAGACAATCACAGGGTACTTCATACACCTCATATCTGATAAACCAAACTATGTCCACTATGAGTCATACGATTAACAGACACTGCTTCAATGTAGATGTAAGAGGGCAGCAAACAAGAAAATGTGATGGTAGATAGTAGATGGGGTATCAAAAGCTAGGGTACTAGTTTCTTTCTTGGACTGAATAAATCAGTATGGTGAACATTTTGAGGCAAACTATCTACGCTATTACAACATCATGTATCAGAATTCTTTCACAATCTTTTGATATATATTCTGGTCCTGATATATTCCTCATCTATCTTTCTGGAAATACAACTAAACTTGCAAAGTTCATCTCAAATACTCAGAAGCATAAAAGCATGAAAAGTTCTTAACAGTTCTGGACATAAGTAATCAAGAGATTGCAGCATTTTTCAATCAGAAAATATGCATTTGAGAGGGAATAAGATGGTGGAAATACTCAAGTACATGTACAAAATGATCTTCTTTCTTTTTTACTTTTATTAGAGAATGGAAATGGCTGAATAAAATTCAAGTTAGATGAAGAAAATGTATGTCAGGGATGAAGGCAAGGGATATAAGAGTGAACTGCCATAGCAGAACATTTTTTAAATGAACGAGAACTACATTATCACCACCATCACAACCACCACCACAACCACTACCCTCATCATCATCATAACCATCATCATTTTCATCATTATCCTCATTATCACTACCACCATCACCATCATCATCATCATCATCATCATTACCATTATCATCATCATCATCATCAGCATCACCATTATCATAATCATCATCACCACCATCTTCATCACGTCATCAGTATCAACATCATCAGTATCAGTATCTTCATTACTATGAATTATCATAAGTTCTATCATCATTATTTAAATGATGATGGGTCCAACTCACCTGTCTAGTACATCAGGACTTACACTGCACTTCTCAAGTAAGAACTCCACACATTCTAGATGACCTGTAAATAAACAAATAAAACAGAAAAAAAACATAAATGTTGTTTCCTACGCAGCATTGAAATAATGTAATGGATAAAAATAAGCTTTTTGCCAGAGGAATGAATGACTTAGTTTTTGTAATTGTTGTCATTGTCAAAATAATATTAGACATGCAATGCTTTATACTTACTGGTTTTCTTGTAGAATGCTAAATGGTGTTGACACCTCCCCAATTGTGGTTAACTATCACAGTTTTCATAGCAGCCCCTACACCCAAACATCATATCTTAGTCATCCTTTCCATAAAGTCTAAGATCTGCTGTTTGACTTATTGGGGAAAAATTCTTATGGATTTTACAATTGACTGTGGGATGAGGGACTCAGATGTAACTATTTCATTACACCAATGGCAAGATGTCTAGATTCAATTACATGTAAATACTTTGATCAACTATCTTCTGGGAGGAAATTTATCAGAAAAGTTGCACTATATGAGAATAAAGTTGAAAGATTCTACCTTCTGCAGCTGCAAGATGAAGAGCTGTCCTACTATCATAGTCACTCTCAGACATGTCCATACCTTGGAGGAAGTACTGCCTCAAAGCACTAGCATCACCATTATAAGCACCAAACAATAACTTCATGATTCTTGTTGCCTAGAGGGTAGATTAAGAGAAGGTAAATGAAATAAACCCCTTGACTACTCAATTCTGAAATTCAATAAGTTTTGATAGGGAACAGCCTGATTCCAGCAGGCGACAGGTTAACCCCTTGACTGCTCAATTCTGCAATCAATAAGTTTTGATAGGGAACAGCCTGATTCCAGCAGGCAACAGGTTAACCCCTTGACTACTCAATTCTGCAATTCAATAAGTATTGATAGGGAACAGCCTGATTCCAGCAGGCGACAGGTTAACCCCTTGACTGCTCAATTCTGCAATCAATAAGTTTTGATAGGGAACAGCCTGATTCCAGCAGGCGACAGGTTAACCCCTTGACTGCTCAATTCTGCAATCAATAAGTTTTGATAGGGAACAGCCTGATTCCAGCAGGCAACAGGTTAACCCCTTGACTACTCAATTCTGCAATTCAATAAGTATTGATAGGGAACAGCCTGATTTCAGAAGGCGAAAGGTTAACACCTTGACTGCTCAATTCTGCAATTCAACAAGTTTTGATAGGGAAGAGCCTGATTCCAGCAGGCGACAGGTTAACCCCTTGACTACTCAATTCTGCAATTCAACAAGTATTGATAGGGAACAGCCTGATTTCAGAAGGCGACAGGTTAACACCTTGACTGCTCAATTCTGCAATCAATAAGTTTTGATAGGGAACAGCCTGATTCCAGCAGGCAACAGGTTAACCCCTTGACTACTCAATTCTGCAATTCAATAAGTATTGATAGGGAACAGCCTGATTTCAGAAGGCGACAGGTTAACACCTTGACTGCTCAATTCTGCAATTCAACAAGTTTTGATAGGGAAGAGCCTGATTTCAGAAGGCGACACGTTAACCCTTTGACTGCTCAATTCTACAATTCAATAAGTATTGATAGGGAACAGCCCGATTCCAGCAGGCGACAGGTTAACCCCTTGACTGCTCAATTCTGCAATCAATAAGTTTTGATAGGGAAGAGCCTGATTTCAGCAGGCAACAGGTTAACCCCTTGACTGCTCAATTCTGCAATCAATAAGTTTTGATAGGGAAGAGCCTGATTTCAGAAGGCGACAGATTAACCCTTTGACTACTCAATTCTGCAATTCAACAGACTTTGTACATTGACTATCCAGTTCAACCACAAATAATGTTTGAGATTTCAAAGTTTTAGGATTTTATTTACAAGTTTTCATCAATACTGCTTACAAATAAAATTTAAACACTAAAAAACCTATTAACCCTAAATAAACTGGGCTATTTCGATGCCTAAAAAGACTGAGGGGGGGGGGCTGATTCAGCCCCCCTTATGATCTCGGTTGTCGATCGCGCGATCGCAATGAAAACTGACACGCGCATTATCCATGGCATAATCTACAAAACTACAATATCAAATTCTGCAAGAAATCTCATTGCTAATTAATTATGCTAATTTATGCGTAAAAATCAAGTTGACGCTAATTAACTAAATAATGCCCCTAAAATGCTAATTTTTCATACACAGATACTTTATATGAATCTGATCAAATGTACTTTTTTAAAAAAAATCAAATTTTTATGTATTTTATTGTTTTCTAAATTTCTTATGTATTTCTTTGTTTATCAACTTTCTGTTTTTTCAATGGAAATTGTCAGGAACTTTATTTTGACCACAAAAAGATGGAATTAATTGATTTCAATCAGTAACAGGAAAAATAATGATACATTTATGAATTTTGGCTGAAAACACTTTTTGCATTGGATTTGTACACAAATTCAGGTTTTTGAGCAATTTTGGGTCTGCATACACTTACGAAATGTTGCGTAACTTCGGAACCACATACCAGCGGGTCGCAATTTTGATCTCAAAATTTGCGCGAGACTTGAATGTAAAATGTGAGCGACGCGGTCAAAACATTTTGCGCGGCGGATTTATCACAAAAAAATGTCCCCCTGTCTTCTTAGGGTTAAACTCTATACAATTTTGTAGATCATGTCCCAGACAACCTGCGTGCCATTTTTCGGCGTAATCGACGGCCAAGATCTCAAAAATTATGAAAACTATAACATTCAGATCTATATACAATGCACTCTCAGCTAAAAGTGACCCAATCAAATCATGGTTTTCAGAAGTTTATTACAATAGCTTATAACACGTCATTGTCTAACCTGACTATGTGTTCTTTGCGTAACAGGGTCAATCTTCTTTGCTGAATGATGTCTCAAGTTATCATAGTTGTGGAAGTTAAAGTGTGTCACCAGATCCTGCAATGATAAACATTGTATAGTTTCATCTTACAATATATTGTAGGTATGCAACACACACCTGCATCATATCAAAACAAAATTGAATTTCATATAATCAGGCTACTTATATAATACTACAAACTTTTTTTACAAAGGACTGATCATGGTAGTGATGTTGATGATTGTGACAATTTCTCAAACTGAAATATTTCCAGTTATTTGTATCAATTCTGGGAGTGGCAAATGATAATACGCTCTTCTTGAAACCTGTCGGCAATATTTATAGTTTTTTTTATTGTATGTGTTTAAAGCTGTGCTCTTCCAAAATAAAATATTGCTTCTTTTCCCTACTGTGAGTCCACAGAGTAGCATTGTCAACAGTTTTGTAAATTTGGTATGACAGCTGCAATATATCAAACTGAATAATGAATATTGTCAACAGCACTATCAAGATCAAATATGAAATGGTAAAACTACTAGCTATATACAAATACCTATAGAAATAAATTTCCTTGGCAAGTACAAAGTTTATTGCAACTGGGCAGGAGCCCATTTCATAAAGTTGTTTTCAAGCTTCTTCATAACTCAGTGCACAACTGGTAATCATTTCCTTTGCTAAATAACAAACCCTAAAATTTCCCTAAAAAAAACAGAAGTGAGTTTTCTATAACCCTAATCAAATTTTGACAAATGACAAACTTTGTATGGTTGTTAACAAAGAGAATATTAATCTACATAAATTGGATTTATACCTCAACTAATAGGGAAATAAATGACCAAGAATCTTATAACGCAGAAGAAATGGTCACCAATCCTGTGTTAAGTTGCGAGTAACTTATCCAACAGCTTTATGAAACACAATCCACACCCTAATATCTACTTTGTCAATTGCTTAATGTGACTTAACTTTCTCAAAATGTCATAACTTGTTTTTGATTGTGGATTAAATGGACTTGACCATCATGATGTTACCCTTACCTGACAGAACTGAATACCTCTGGTGCTGTTACCATAGCTATCAAGAAGAGGAGACCACATCATTATACCCATGATATTAGGTACTACCAGCATCACTCCACCAGATACACCCGATTTAGCTGGCATCCCAACCTGCATTGCACGGATATAACATGAAAGGAATGGTTTTTACCTCTGGTGTCAATCACTACCTTATCACTTAGCAATGTACATGTGAAATAGTGAAGGGGGCCTGTTCCATAACACTTGCTATCAAAAGTAAAAGTTTACTTTCAGAGATCAAATGGCAAGATTTTAATAATTACAAGTATTCAATTGCGACTGAGGTTAAGCTTTAGTTAAGATTAGTGGTTTTACAACCAGAGAAAATCTTGGATTTATCACATAAGTCAAAATATGGATTGTATCATCATAAGTTTTCCTGTTGAAAAGAGAACCTATAATCTAAAATCTTTCATGTAACTTGCATCATCATAAACTTGATAATTTTTTTTTCCTGCGGTTGCTTTTTTTGGGGAAAACCAGCTTTTTGTTATTCAGACAGGCCACAGGATGCATAATGGTTATCAATAGAAAATTGGAAATTGTTTTAAATTTGCAATGTAAGGGCAGCAATGCACATACGAAATAGGTCAACTTCAATTTGTCAATTTAAAGACATACATCATATTCAATAACAATGCATTTCGATGGAGCTTTGGTTTAAAGAGCACAAAACATCAACAAAATAAATTATTAAGATTATCAAAGCAGGGAAGTTCCATAGAATAATCAACCTTTTTTGGGTATCCAACCTCTGTTTCTCTTACTTTTACTTCACAAATTTCAACAATTTTATGGCATTTGAACTAGAAAAAAAAAAAGAGTCAAATCATTTGGTGGTCAGACGTATATACTCTATGGAACTGACCAGCAACATGTGTTTTACATTAAATTTTAAAGGGGTTTACTAATCTTTTACAATCTCTGAACGATAAATCAATCTATATGTCTTTATTACTTTTAGGGTGACATACTTGCCTGGAAAGCAAACTGTCCTGAGAAATCATACATTCCACAAGACAGCATGAGGCTGAGTGTGTCTCTAACAGCAACGGATTCAAACACTTTCTTGCCAGTCAGAGGACAGATCCCACCATTGGCAAGGGTAGCTGCGATGACGGAAGCTGACTCACAATTCACTTCCAATGAACAGATCTAATACAGATGGAAAAAATGAGAGCTCATCGATTGTACAAAAACTGGAAAGGACACCATCGAAAGGAAGAAAAGGGTACTGACAATAAAATGGAACTAGTGTATTAGATATCTTTGGGTGTGTTTATGCTTCCATTGCGAGGACAGAATCAGCGTTTTCAAACGTCGATCCAAAATGCCGATCGTAAACGCGGTTCTGGGAGTGCTGTTTATGCTTAACTTTTCAGAGGCGAAATCATGATCCCCAGCTGGCTTCGCATTCTTTGAGCAGGAAAGCGAGGTCAAATTGGGCGCGCCTTTTTTCGAAAGTATTTTTTTCCGAGTGTTGTTATGGGGAAGGTATGTCGACTGTTATATAAACATCGAACAATTTCCAATATTTTAGTCATTGCATGGAGCTTCTTGATATAGCCATATAATTTCCACCATGGTGAGGATAATAGTAAGAAAAAATAAAGAATATTAAGTACACAAAATAATAAAACATCTATTTGTTTATGCTACTGGGGCATCTGGCGATGTCTCCTCATTATAACTCATGTTCCAGGGTTTTTTTTTTGTAAATCCTTCAACATTCATCATGATGACAAATTGGAAGAGTAATACTAGTGATACTACTTAAATCAATTATCACACATGCAAATGTAACAAGGGAGATGAGAGGTAATTCCGTGGAGGTAACATGCGACCATGGAGCAATGCGACTGTATTAGCCCGCGGATTTTCATCTCACCGGAAGCATGTATCGAATGACGTCATTTAAACACGTTTACGATCGTGGTTCTGTTTATACTTCCCCAGAAAGCCTGATTCTGGTCAAACGACGTTTACAAACGCACCTTTTTGTGAGTTTACGATCGGCGTTTTGAAACAGCGTTTAAATGAAAGTAAGCATGGACGCAACCGTGTTTTGGACTAATTACGTTTGGAAACGCTGATTCTGGCCTGAAAAGTGGAAGCATAAACACGGCCTAAATCTTGTCTTGCCTTCAAGAAGCAGTTAAATAGCACATAGACTGTCAATTATTTTTTGGAGTTTTATATCCATTCATCACAGTCTCCCTTATACTATTACTCAATATCGGTAGTTCATAAACCATGTAGCTTGAGCACTATCAAAAAAATGAATTCAGAAAAATACTTGTGAAGTACCCCCCCCCCTGCAAGTGCTAAAATGACATTGTTTTATAGTCTTTTTAGGCAAATTTAAAATAAGTTTAGATATATTTTGCACTTAACCTATAGTGAAAACAAATAAGGAAACCTTAATAAAAAAATAATCCTATGTGGCGTTCTAGTGAACAATAATTGATGATATCATTGGTATAGCACTTGCTCAAAGAAATGGAGCCTCAGAAAATCTAACAAATTTTGAAATTATGCCAAGTGTCATCTATGGTAACTGACCTGGAAGTAGAGGTCAAGTGTATCTACTGGATCAGCCCCAGCAGGGAAACAGTTGTAATCCTGGAGAAGATAGGCCAAAGCAAAGTTCCTGAATCCTGTCTTCTTCTCTGAAAGAAACCTGAATATGAATTAAATATATACAATTCAATGACAGTAATATTTCTTGTTAAAAACAGTGAAGGGCAAAATAAGGATACATTAAAGGGATCGTCCAGACTGAAGATATTTAAATAAATAGAGTAAAATTCACAGAGCAAGATGCTGAAAATTTGATCAAAACCGGATAACAAATAACAAAGTTTGAATTATAATGATTTGCATTATTCCGGTGAAACAGTTCATTAGGTGGGCTGATGTCATATCCCAGTCAGTCTGCAAGCCCAATGTTAATGAGCAAATGAGCAAGATTTATCCAAGTCCTCTCGCGGCTGAATTCATATCCCTACAAAATCTCGTGAATTGTGAGACTTTTTTCTCAAAGTATTTAACCATTTTCTTCTTGAGTAAAATTGATTATTTTTGTACCATTGGAAAGAGAAAACGTTACTTTATTTTGGTTATTTCTTTTGAATAAAATATTTTGATAAATAGGTGAATTTCAGGCCAGAAAAGAGGCCTCAAAGAGAGTTTTCTTCCTCTGTTTTCTCTTGCAAATTGTGCAAAATTTTGTGTTTTGGGCACAAACATCATTCATATCATCAGAAAGCTCAAACTCTCTACTTTCATACAATGTCACTCTTGATATGTGACACCTTTTAGATGGGTCAGCAGCCAGCTTTTGCCATCAAGATGCAAGACGCATAAAATCTAGAGTTCTGATTGGCTGAATATGTTTTCAAAACAGACGCGGGTAATTTGAAGGGATTACCACATGGTGAGTGTGACCTTCAGAAGCCCAGTGTGGGGAACATTGGAATTTGCGTTGGTGTGTGGTCTCTATGACCAATCAGAGCGCAGTATTCTTGTTTTTGAGCTGCTAAATGTACTTGGCCTATGAAAAGCTGGCTGCTGGCCCATCTAAAATACCTTTTCTTATAAATATTATAGCATATTAAAGCTTAGATCTTCAGCTTTATCATAATCTAAAAATCATTGGTGCTCAAACAGAAATTAAGGGTAAAAACAACAACTTTTGTTGCATGAAAATAATTATTTTGTTTCATGTTTTAGATCAAAAGTTTCCCTTATATTACAACATCTTTTTAAAAATCCAAACACATGACCTGAAAGAATGATTTTTTTTCTTTATAAAGATACCAAAAACATGAAATTTTGTTAATATTTAGAGCAGCAATGGCCTAATAAAATAGGTGTTTTGGTCCGCACCAAGCTCATTAACAATGCAAAAACACTCTAGTCATGAATATCACTTGGATAAAAGAAGCCACTTTTTGAGGGCTTGCCGACTGACTGATCCCCACTTGTTCGTTTGTATTTTATATGAAATTTATTCAAAATTATTTTTTTGAATAAATAATTTATTCAAAATTTTTCTACCAAGAACTAAACAATTGGATGGACAACTGATTAAAGGAGGATGAAACCTTTAGAATAAGATAGCTTGTGTGAAAACTGAAAAATCAAAGAAACAGATCAACAAATGTTTGAGAAAAATTGGACAAATAATGAGAAGGTTATGAGCATTTGAATATTGCGATCACTAATGTTATGGAGATCCTCATATTGGCAATGCGACAAAGGTGTGTGATGTCACCTGTGAACAACTCCCCCCATTACTTTATTATATTGCCTTTTATATCACATCTATCAGTAGATCACGTGTTCTTTCTATAGGAGGGCATGTAATACAGATTTTTAAAGAATACATCATGGATAAAGAGTTGGTATCACGACAAGAAAAAGCAGAAAGAGACATTTTGAGGATATTTTATAGTCCATCAAAGGGAAAGTTGTTCACATGTGACATCACACATCCTTGTCGCATTGCCAATGGGAGGATCTCCGTAGCATTAGTGATTGCAATATTCAAATGCTCATAACTTTCTCATCGTTTGTCCAATTATTCTCAAACTTTTGTTGATCTGGGGAGTGTTTCATCAATATTTTCATCCGACAAGTTGTCAGATCTGACATCTTTCCATGATTTTGATTGGCTGAGAGGCACTGTTCCTATGGTAACTGTCGGATAAAATGGGACTTGTCGGATAAAACGTCCGACAAGTCCTTTCATGAAACGCCCCCCCGGTTCTTTGATTTTTCTGTTTCAACGAAAGCCTACTTATTTCAAAGGTTTCATTCCCTTTTAAGTGCATTAGTTATTTATTGCCGCAACTTATTTCATCATAATGGAAACACATCATTTTACACATGTATGAAAAAATGAAACAATGATTTCATCTAATAACATAAGAAAAAGGAAAGTGGGGATATGACATCAGCCCACCTAATGAATATTCATGATGTGCATAGATCCTCTATAATTGTTTTCACAAAATATTGCTAAACATTAAAATTCAATAAATTTGTTATTTGCTGTCCGATTTTGATGAAATTTTCAGCATTTTGCTATGTGAATTTTACTCTGTTTATTTAGATATAAATATTTTAATCTGGACCATCCCTTAAAGTGGAAACAAGTTACTTCAAATCTTCAATATTTTGTAGAAAACATGCATGGTGAAGAAATAAAGGGGGCCATTTGCTATGCTACCTTATGAAATTTACAGGGGGGATTATACTCAGATTAACACTTCAATTTATTTCCACAATAAATTGTTTGCATCTCTGTGACAAAATGGCAAGAGTGCATTTCATACATGGATAACTAAAGAAAATGGGTAGTAGCAGATGGAGAGGGGGAAATAATATATCAGAGGTAAAATAGGGGCAACGTATACAAACTGAGCTGTACAACCTATCATGAAGAGATGAAGTTCCATAGAAGAAAGGCTTTAATACTGGGATGAAATAAAGGATGATTTATCAAACTTACGTGGCATTGCTGAAGCCAACAATCTCTCCTCCAGCTGCTTCTCTAAACTTTGACATGATAAAATCAAATCTATCAGCTGCAGTTAGTTCAGGCTATAGAACATAAAGAGAATAAAAACAGAGTTCAAACAAATCTAAAACAAGAACAATATAAAAGAACTTACTCTTAACCCAAACAACCCGGGCGTAAAGTTGCTCGAGACTACAAAGAAAAACGTCATGAGACATCGCGCCAAAATCTTTTCATGATTTGGACTTATCCATGAAGCAGGGGGGGGGGACCCTTACCCCCTAACCCCTTAGGTTTAATATGCTGCAGCCACTGATTGGCACAAAAGAAACTACAAAGCACCTATAGATTTAGAATTTGGGTGGCATGTTAAAAAGTAATCTGACTCAAATGAATAAAAGTACACAGAGAGCAAACTGAAATGATATCAATCTGTTGCATTGAATATTAAATGACATTTTATTTACTCAGGGTAACCTTTCATTTTAGCAAGCCCTGCATAATATTATCATTATCAAACTTCTCCCACTCTAATAAATAGAGCACTAACTCACAGGAGGGTATTTCTCAATCATACATGCTGCTATGCTGTTAAAAAATAGGTATAAACTTGATCATTACAAACCTTGATGAGGGCAGCGGTCACTATGGCACCAGAGTTCAACATGGGATTATGAGGCATATCTGAAAATCAGAAAAAAAACTTTTTACAACGAAATCACTACAGACATTTTATACTTCATGCATTACACTATAATAATGTATAACTCTATACAGAGATGTCTCAATTGTTTTGCTTTGAAACATATCTATCATATCACAAATAATTACTGAAGTGTATCCATGACATTAATTTTATTTTTAAATGAGTAGCAATCAGTGAACAGTGGCTAAATGGTAGGCCAAACAATAGGGAAACCTTATGGGGCCAGTAATACAAAGGTTAGCAATCATTGTAACACATTTTTTTTTTTACAATTGATTGCATTGTCTTCAATGTGTGATACATTGTGAAACTCAAGCGTATGATTAATCGCTAACCTTTTTGTAACAAGCCCTAGGTGGTCTCTCCTTAATTTCACAACTAAATAAAGTAGCCATGTTGCCTTTTGCGTTATTATAAAAATGTCAACTTACATGTTTTTAAATCTACAAGAAATTATCTTTTTCAATGATTTTTCACATATACTATTTATTTTTACATGAAACTTACTGTTATTATTGAGGAACAAGGCATTGAATGATTGTCCGCTGGGTTCGAATCCGATGTGTCTGTGGACGAAATCAGATCCCATGAGGGTAGAGGCAAGAGCGTAAGCAGGTGCCTTACTGCTTGATTGAAAGGAGAATGGGTCTGTAGTGTCTCCAAAGGAGCAGCGCTGACCATCAACGGTACAGATACTCACTCCCCAGGAGTTGGGGTCCTGACGAGCTAACTGAGGGATGTAGTCTGCAATCTAGAGGTAGAGAGAGGCTGTCAAATAGCTGAAATGTATTGATATACATGTACTTGTGCATATAAATGTTGATGTATTACCTCTGTTCCTACACAATATAGTTATAACTAATTACCTGCTTGGTCATTACATTGTGTAGTATCAGTTCTTCACATCAAAATACTATGCTATGCTAGGAAAATATTGATCAGAGTTTCCATTCAGAATTTACGAGGGAAATGACAATGTTGATATTCATCATGAATAAGATGATGATGAAGATGGTGATGATGGTGGTGGGTGATGATGATGGTGGTGGGTGATGATGATGATGAATAAAATAATGATGATGATGGTAACAAATGTTCTCACCTCTCCAGATTCATTATTCCTTGCTTCTAAAAATGTTTCTTGAATAGTAGCAGCAAACTCTGGAAAGTCTGGGATGATTAATTTGTTCTGAAGGGCACGGCCAATTAAGACAATATTGTCTTGTACGCACCTATATGAATAGAAAATAGATGTCTCTTTTAATACAGTGTATATAAGCTATTAAAAGATGCTGGATGACTCAAGAGCTATACAGTTCAAGAAATGCTCAATACTTACATAACCATGGAACCATGAACAACATATGAGCTATACTATGCAACACCCCCCCCCAAAAAAAAAAAAAAAAAACAAGAGCTATTTATGTTCATCACATCAATCGCAAATCTTATAATCAACAAATGAATATTGTAAAGCTTTAAATGGAGAATCTTTTTCATCTGGTGCAATTCAATAATACAAACTTCATGCATGAGTAACTAAAATAAATTTGAAGAAAGGCTATAGAAATGTATCATGACTTGGGCCTAATCATCACCATCATCATCAACATCATCATCACACCATGATCTCTTATCAGCATCAATTTCAACCCATCTCCATTGCCAACAACATAGCCATCAATACTGTCACCATCATGGTGATCATTACCACAACCACCACCATCATCTTCATTCCCCTATTTATAGATATATTATTGAAGGAAGACTTACTCCTTGAATTCATCAGCAGTAAGGTGTTTATCTCCTATTCTCTCTGGAAACTGAGGAAGATGTTTTGTACGGAATTTATCCATCGATTCCTTTAGTCTTGGGTCATTCAAAGTCAAGCCTTTACTTTGAAGAGCCTGGCAAAGACAGAAATGCAATTGATATTCTTTTTTTAATGATACCAGTACTCGACCAATACAGAAAACAACATCATAACAACACTAGTTAAACACAGTAGTAAGAAAATCAAATCACCACTAAAGGAATAACAAGTGGAATGCCTCTGGCCGTCTCACCTGCATCACGCGATTCAATATAGCAGCAGTGCTGATTTTGAAAACTACTATAACTCGCACAAGATGTTCAGTGATACTTGGTTACTCTTATTTCCACGTTTTATGAACTAGACCAATACACTTATAGAGATATGATGGCAATTCAACAAATACCCCCAACGTGGCCAGAGTTCTTTGACCTTACATGACCTTTGACCTTGATCATGTGACCTGAAACTCGCACAGGATGTTCAGTGATACTTGATTACTATTATGTCCAAGTTTTATGAACTAGACCAACACACTTTCAAATTTATGGCTGTAATTCAACAAATACCCCAATTTGGCCAAAGTTCATTGACCCTAAATGACCTTTGACCTTGATCATGTGACCTGAAACTTGCACAGGATGTTCAGTAATACTTGATTACTATTATGTCCAAGTTTCATGAATCAGATCCATAAACATTCAAAGTTATGATGACATTTCAAAAACTTAACCTTAGGTTAAGATTTTGATGTTGATTCCCCCAACATGGTCTAAGTTCATTGACCCTAAATGACCTTTGACCTTGGTCATGTGACTTGAAACTCGCACAGGATGTTCAGTGATACTTGATTACTATTATGTCCAAGTTTTATGAACTAGACCAACACACTTTCAAATTTATGGCTGTAATTCAACAAATACCCCCAACGTGGCCAAAGTTCTTTGACCTTACATGACCTTTGACCTTGATCATGTGACCTGAAACTCGCACAGGATGTTCAGTGATACTTGATTACTATTATGTCCAAGTTTTATGAACTAGACCAACACACTTTCAAATTTATGGCTGTAATTCAACAAATACCCCAATTTGGCCAAAGTTCATTGACCCTAAATGACCTTTGACCTTGATCATGTGACCTGAAACTCGCACAGGATGTTCAGTGATACTTGATTACTATTATGTCCAAGTTTTATGAACTAGACCAACACACTTTCAAATTTATGGCTGTAATTCAACAGATACCCCCAATTCGGCCAAAGTTCATTGACCCTAAATGACCTTTGACCTTGGTCATGTGACGTGAAACTCATGCAGGATGTTCAGTGATACTTGATTAACCTTATGTATAAGTTTCATGAACTAGGTCCATATATTTTCTAAGTTATGATGACATTTCAAAAACTTAACCTTAGGTTAAGATTTTGATGTTGATTCCCCCAACATGGTCTAAGTTCATTGACCCTAAATGACCTTTGACCTTGGTCATGTGACATGAAACTCAGGCAGGATGTTGAGTAATACTTGATTAACCTTATGGCCAAGTTTCATGAACTAGGTCCATATACTTTCTAAGTTATGCTGTCATTTCAAAAACTTAACCTCAGGTTAAGATTTGGTGTTGACGCCGCCGCCGCCGTCGCCGCCGCCGCCGCCGCCGCCGTCGCCGCCGCCGTCGGAAAAGCGGCGCCTATAGTCTCACTCTGCTATGCAGGTGAGACAAAAACCTGTTTATATGCTTTACATCATTGAAAAATTGTTCAAGAAACCAAAGCAAAATGTTGACTTACATCGAAGAATGTACTGACTGAGATGGTTCCATCCCCTTGGCTTAACATGTGAAACACAAGCTCTTCAAGACTGGGAAAACTGTATTAAAGGGGGAGCAGCAAAAAACAAAATGAAACACAGATTTTTATCTATGTATACATACAAATTTTCATGGGTGACATCCAGTGATAGAACTTACTGAAATGAGAGTAAAAAGATAATAGCTGCAGGGGCGGGTAAATTTACAGGGGCTGTTTTTCTCATTCTATTCATTCCAAATTTCATTTTGTATAAGACCTACCAGTAATTTGCATGGCCTCTCCGCAATCCTATTATTCTTGACATTTTCAGAGCAATTATTTCTATTTCCCTTGTACATTCCTGCTCACCATATCATTCAGGACATTTATGCCCTTTATGGCTCCTTACACATTTCAATGTTGCTGGAAATGATTTAGCTTGAAGGGTGACATTCATTATCCAAATCAATTAGCATATCATCTCCGTTAATTTTCAAATAATAAGTTACCTTTTAATCATTACTGGGTTCCTGAAATTGTTAAGTTTAATTTTTATCTATGCAGATTATACGTAAGTTTGAAAGATCAAAACTGTTTTAAAGCACAACAGGAATATCAATATCAGGGGAATGAATAGGGTGTAACCAGGTAAAAATCACCTCTCCATTAATATCTCTGCCCCCCCTCTTGCTTTCTTTTTCCACCCCCTCCCTCCTCGCCCAATATTATCCCTGCACACCACTTAAAGTGCAGAAATATTGATGTATTTACGGGATAAAACTACTATAAAAGGAATATTTAAAAAATAAATGCCAATGATATGAAAAGCAAATGTTTAATATTTCAAGCATACTGTATATATATTCCACTAAAAGGGATAAAATTCATGAAAATCAACTTGAGCAGAAGCAAAAGCAAAAAAAAAAGAGCAAATGTTTTAAAAAATGCATTTGAAAAATTACAGAACAGGTGGGTGTTTCATAAAGCTGTTCGTAAGTTAAGAGCGACTTTAAGAACGACTGGTGATCCTTTCTTACGCGCGTAACCATCGCCAATGAATATACCATTTACCACAATAAAGGATCACCAGTCGTTCTTAGAGTCGCTCTTAACTTACGAACAGCTTTATGAAACGGCCCCCTGGATAATTAAAAACTGTAACATGCTATCAGGAACCCATTTCATTCAATGCAGAAAAATACAAGTGCTCATAAACAATTAATTGGTATACATAATGTAATTTTCATTTTGTTGACAATTATCCAAAGACTTTACAAACTGTCCTATTGGTGATGTGATAATTTGAAAAATACATAAAAATGGAGTCTAGATTGTCACTTTTTGTAAAAAGCCACCTGAGAGATTTCTTCCAATTTCACCTTGAATTTAAAGCTTCACACCCCTCAAACCCTTTCCCTCTCCCTTGATTTGCTCTCTCGCACTTTGCTCCTTCTTTTACCTCACTCTCAGCTCTTCTACAATACTGACAGCTCTAAATATATGTGAACTTCTTGAAAATGAATTAGGACTACATGTCTATGCAGTGATAAAGTACATTATTCCAAAATACCTTCCCAGCTTTTTCATGCAAAATTGAAGTTATTATATAAAATATATGCAGGAGTTTATCCACTCATACAACTTACAAGGTAATACTGGAATATATATGTGACTGTAAATTTATAATAGGGCTAACTACATGTATCAGTATCATAGCGAAGTTGCCTGAAACTACAGCATGAAATAACTGCAGCCAACTGTTTGATATGAAACCAGTTTGAGTCTGCAGAAAGCGATGTCACCTTCAAAGAAAAAGCATCATGGATACAATGTATTAAATGAAAATTACTTTTTTTTTCGAAATTGTTGCAAGGGAGCCATTTCCCCCTAATACAGGAAAAAAATCTAAACAAAACAAAATTTTCAACTTTGCAGTTCAATTTTTGCAACTCTGAATTTTCAAACTGATAAAATCAATAAAAGAGGAAAAATAACAGAAATTTACAATTTTGTTTCCAAAAGTCCATTCTGTCCAAAGTAGTATTATCTTGTTTTTATATTGATGATGTATAACTATGTATACAGGAAATCTAATTTTTTTAAAAGCTTGATGGATTTCATGCATACAACTCCACTTTTTGCAATGATACCATGGAAACAAGCATGAGAATTACAAAAAAGACGTATCCTTGATAATATCAAACATGCAGGATCAAAATTGTATAAAAAAATGAATCAGGAAGTTTAAATTTGGGCATGAAATCAAATGATATAATTCTGCTTTCAGTATCCAGGACTTGCATCCAGTTTTTAATGTACAGTGTACAGACTGACATCATACAGTATAGCATACATGTATTGTAGATGGTTGTATTCTCAAATTAAACCTACATTGTAAGTTTAATTGCAGACTAAACAAACATTAATCACATGTATAATGTATGCTTGGCCTTTTTATTCAACATTTTTAAAAAATGTTATTTATTCCAAAGAATTAATTGACATTCATTGTACAAGTACTCATATCACCACTTTCTTAAAAATTTCACAACATAATTATTTTGGGGATTGATATTCACTACAGGATTTATTTGGTGACTTAGTTGACAAATGTCACTTCATAAAAATGTGGTCTAAATTTACCGACACGCAGGGTTAACTTTTTCAGAACTAGAGAATACCATACTCATACAATATATGTGAATAGAACACATTCTACAATTTCTACAAATTCTAAAATAATTAGAAAATAGACTCTTGGGCAATTCCAAGCAAAAGTGGACATTTTCCAAAAATTGATATTGGCTCTATTTCAAATCTTGATCAATTTTTTCTATTAAAACTCATATGGGATTTCATAAATACAAAAGTGGAACATAATTAGCCACAAATTTTTTTCTTATGCATCTCCTTATAGGAGAATCCAAACCATTAAAAAAAATCTATACATGGGACCACATACTGTATATTGTTTTTTACTTAATTTCAATTTAAGAGAAAACTATTGATTGTTTTGTAAAATTTTCTTTTGGATAATCTGAAGGTCATCATTTTACATCATATCAAAAGAAAATTATAAAATATAAGTTCATTTTACATTGCCTGTGTGTGAATATTTCAGATAAATGGTTGCCAATTTTGATGATTTGATTGGAATAACAGTGTAAATGAAAATGAACAAAATTGTTTCAAATTTTAAATCTCTCACCTTTTCCTTACTGTAGACACATTTCCACTACAGGATAGAGACAAATCAAAATATACTACCATTTATTTCTACATTTTCACAAAGGATGACTACCGTACTTGCAGAAACTACAGATAGGGGATGGGCAAATGTGATTATGGTTGAACATGAATAGAAATTTGATGGAATAGAAGCTGAAAGACAAAAACAAGTCAGCAAAATGTAGAGAGTTTAACATTGGGATCAAAGTGAAAAATCATAAACATGTCATACAGGTAGGACGGAATGGACAGTCTATCATGGATTGTAATTTGTAATAATGAGACACTCCATTCTTGTGTTGAAAAATATAGAAAGAAGAAATGATTATAAAACTTAAAAAGTATACATTTACACAGTCAGACTGCAGGTCCCAAGAAAGTGGCTTCTTTCATCCAAGTGATATTCATGACTTGAGATGTTTTGCATATTTAATGAGCTTGATGCGGACCAAAACACCTCTTTTCATTCGGTCGTTGCTGCTCTAATTGTGCATCGAATTTCATGAATTTGGTACCATTGTAAAGAAGAAGAATCATTCTTTCAGGTCATGTGTTTGGATTTATTCAAAGATTTTGTAATATAGGTTAAAATTTTAATCTAAAATATGCTACAAAATAAATATTTTCACCTGACAAAAGCTGCTATTTTCACACTTTACTTTTGTTTGAGCCCAAATGATTTTTATATCATGATAAAGCTGAATATGTATGCTTTAAAATGATATAGGTTTCAAAATAAGAATTGGTTTAATCGGGTCAAGATCACACTTTTCATTTGCCAGGTACATAAAGCAGCTTGAAAACAAGAATACTGCTCTCT
Organism: Lytechinus pictus; assembly: GCF_037042905.1. NCBI lineage: Eukaryota > Metazoa > Echinodermata > Echinoidea > Temnopleuroida > Toxopneustidae > Lytechinus > Lytechinus pictus. The sequence goes on along the minus strand of NC_087245.1, from coordinate 4,613,146 downwards.
GATTGGTCAAAGAGACCACACAATGGCAAATTCCAACGGTTCCAGTGCCTGGGTTCGTGGGAAGGTCACACTTCCCATGTGGTAATCTCCTCAAATATCCCGCGCCTGTTGTTCTGTGAACCTTATCCAGCCAATCAGAACTCTGGATTTCTTGCAAGTGCAACATTTCAGAAATCTCGTCTTGTACCTTGGTGGGAAAAGTGTGATCTTGACCCGATTAAAAGGTGCCGCATATCAAGTTTGGCATTGTGAGAAAGTACAGAAGCTCAGCTTTATGGTGATATAGGCCCCTGTTACATCTGAAAGTTTCCTACCCGAGACCCGACCGAGTCCACTTGCAACCTTGACTGGATTATTGGTGGATTAGCTTCGCGAACGGACCGAGTCCGAAATGTGGTCTGTTTACATCACAGCGTTCATTCCCTCCCCTATCGGTACGGTTTCGAGCGGTATCCGATTGCTGACACCAAAGGGCGCTATGACATAATTTGACAGCTGGCGAACGGACCGAGATAGGTTTGAAAGCTTGTGTGCGTTTACATCTACGAATCGGTGGACCGGGGCCGGCCCGATACCTACCCGAGACTACCTCTTGATGTGGTCTCGGGTAGGTTCGCTAAAAGGTGGCCCGAGGTAGGTTTGGGATGTTTACATCTGATTTCTTTCCGACCCGAGGTAGGCCCCGGGCCGGCCCGAGGTAGGGAATCTCTCAGATGTAACAGGGGTCATAGATATCATTGAGGCTCAAATAAAAAGTTTTGCAAAATTTGCAAAAGAAAACAGAGGAAGAAAATTCAGTTTTAAGGCACATTTTCAGGCCAGAAATTTACTTATTTAACAAAATATTGTATACAAAATAAATGACAAAAATGAAAGAGTAACTTTTACTCTATCTGATGGTGTAATAATATTTCATTTAACTTGAGGTTAAAACAGGTAAATTCTTAGAGAAAGAAAATCTCACGAATCACGAGATTTTGCAAGGAGGAGGATTCAGCCACGAGATGATTTGGATGAATCTGGCCTTTTTGCTCATTAGCATAGGGACCTGCGGTCTGACTGTACATAATTGGAAACATGCTTATTTTCTTGCCATGGCAAACGTTTTGATAATCGTTCAAATGCTCCTTTCTCAAAGGGTCAGCACTGACCCGTAATCAAGATGAAATTTACACGTAAAAATGTAACAAGCAGTAGAACCCAGAACTATTACGTCATAAAGCATACTTTGCTGGTCCTACTTACATATACATATACACAACACTACAATAACAAGACTAAATATAAATAGTCTAGTTTTCTATTTATTTCTACTGCCATTTCAGGTGCTCATTGGAAATACAAGGATTTTAATATTAAATGGTGATACATGAGTAGATCATAATCATATGATACATGTAGGCTGAAATGTATCACATCACATGTGACCAGTCTAATAAATAACAACTCACAGGCAAATTCACTAACAACTGATACTAATGACAAGTTCTGACTGACCATGGTTTTTAGATGAGGATGGATCCACAGTACATTTACATGTCAATGCTATCTCATACTATTTATAGACATAATTTCTACTCAATTTCACAATGTAGTAGAAAAATGTGCACAACCAGGGGCCTGTTGCAGAAAGAGTTGTGTTTAAATGCAAGTGAAAATATCAAGCGCAAATCCTGAATACGGGTGCTTCATTGGCTGAAAATCAAGTTGCATAAGATTTTTTTGAGTTGCGTTTGATTGCAACTCTTTCTGCAAAAGGCCCCTGGATATATGCAAATAAGGGAACTGATCAAATCCTCTCACGATTTTTTCTTCTTATCATTATTTGTTTAGGAGGTGAAAAGCGAACTGAATCACTATGACCTGCAGGTCTCTCCTCCTGATATCACTGATTGGGGGGATGAAGGTGGACCATTACACCGGGGTTTCCCCCTACTTTTTTTCTACTCAATTTCACAATGTAGTAGAAAAGTGTGCACAACCAGGGGCCTGTTGCAGAAAGAGTTGCGTTTAAATGCAAAGGAAAATATCAAGCGCAAATCCTGAATACGGGTGCTTCATTGGCTGAAAATCAAGTTGCGTAAGATTTTTTGAGTTGCGTTTGATTGCAACTCTTTCTGCAAAAGGCCCCTGGACATATGCAAATAAGGGAACTGATCAAATCCTCTCACTATTTTTTCTTCTTATCATTATTTGTTTAGGAGGTGAAAAGTGAACTTAATCACTATGACCTGCAGGTCTCTCTTCCTGATATCACTGATTGGGGGATGAAGGAGGACCATTACACCGGGTTTTCCCCCTACTTTTTTACAAATAGTGTAGTCGGTTCTTTGCGTGCAAAGGTGGAGACTCTCCCAGAGATGCCAACCTAAAGGGATGGTTGTCAGGAACATTTACCATATTTGTCAGGAACAAATGGGAGTTTCTCAGGAACATCCCGCGAAGTAGCATCGTTTATACAGGGATGCCACTAGGTGTCCTCCAAAAATACTGAAACTCATCGCGGGCCGGGACAGTGTCCAAGAAAAAAAAAATTAGGGGGGGTCCACCTTTAATTTTGGGATGGACACATGTCACAGGTAAAAAATTGGACAAGCAAAAAAAAAAAAAAAAAAAAAAAATAATAATAATAATAATAATTAGGAGGGGGGGGGTCTGCCCCCACCTCAAATTTAGGGGAGGGGGGGGGAGGACCAAGTGGCTTCTTACCTTGTTGTGATTGATGACTTTGAAGTCAATTAGGACTTAGGTTTGAAAAACTGTTAGTTGTGTGTTTCTCATAGAACGCTAGACCAAAAGCTTCAGTCTCTGTATTTTGGTTGTTCAGCTGAACCGCGTTGGCTCCACTCACCAATACATAGACTGAAGAGTTGTTGGCCCGTACATTAAGACAACGTATCAGCTAACCCAGGGAGATCTGGGCTAGCTGATACGTACGTAACCCAAGGAGCTCCGGCCCGCTTTTCGGGCCGGAGCTCCCCGAGTTCCGTATCAGCATGCAGCAGTAACGTTAGATCTAACATTCGGCGGAAACCCGATTTTCGGATCGTTTTTGGTACATCAAATGTCACATTATGAAAAAATAATTACATCCAAACTTACGAGAAAATATATAAAATTAAGAAACATCGTACCTTAGACCGCAGTTACCGCTAATTCCTTTCAAATGATGATAAAAACTTAGTCATCCTCGATTCCTTCGTTGGTCATCGTAAGTTGCCATCTTGGATGACGTCATCATCTTTACAGTAAACAAATATATCAGGCTTTGAGAAAGTATAGTGGAATTATTTATCCGAGGTTGGTCTGGCAATTACTATTTTTCCCGAGGGGCGAAGCCCCGAGGGAAATATAGTAGTTTTGCCAGTCCAACCGAGGATTAATAATTCCCACTATGCTTTCGAATGAAACGCCTGGTATATCTGTTTTATATCCTACTTTTGATAATTTACAACCAAAATCTATGTGTTGAGCTTGCAAAGTCCGGTTACTTGAGTTGAATTACCTACTTTTCTCCGAGCCACCGCGCTCAGCGGAACGCAGATTAGTGCCTGCGCCGACGCATCGCGGGACTTGCCCGGGAGAGAGAGCGCGCTGGCCAGTGCGCCCGAGAGTTTAGCTAGATATCCAGTTTTGCGAAATAATGACGTCAGACCTCGATATATCCAAAAATATATCGAGGTCTGACGTCACGCAACATCATAGTTGAAATATATTAGGTCACATGATGCTACTTGAACCAATCACTATACAGGATTTACTCTATGTAGGATATAATCGTATTTACCAGTCGCTATTAATTATACCGCGATTCGTGCCGCTGATTTGTGCTTGTCTATGTGCGTGCGTTCGGAACTTGTCGCTCGCATTGATTGGCCAGGATATCGATAATTCTAATCAGAAAGCCTTGATAAAAGCATAACTCAATGAACGTAGTAGGCAGTGCGCGCGTTTATAAATTATAGTAGAGAAACTCCCGTTGGTTTACCGTTGGCCACACACACGCTGCATGCACGATACATGTATACACAATACACGCATATACATGCACAATACACAATACACGCATATATATACACATGCACAGCAAAGCAATACACAATACACAATACACATGTATTGTAGTTGTTTTTTCCGTAACCTTTTTATTGTTGCCGTAACACCGTAATTGGAGGAATAAAATCGGAACAAATACGGCGAATCCGTAACGGTTGGCATCTCTGCTCTCCTCTACACAACGTCGTATTCACGAAACAGAGTTTTTTCATTGTAACATAGCCTGCATCTATGGAATAGGGGAGACATTTACACACAACACAGGCATCAGTCATCCACCAGGGGTGGACTCGAACCCATGACCTTCGGTTCGACAGGCAGATGCTTTACCGATTGAGCCAATTTCGCACTCTTATGTACATGTATTTTAACATTATATTCTCCTCATTGTAAGGCACAAAAAAGTTTGAATCATAATATATGTGGAAATGCCATGAAGTATTGCAATTTGACAGTCTCCTTTGGCAAATCCGCACAAATTGAAATACTTCTCAGACATACAACCTACATGTATAATGAGTTACCGTAGTCACATCATTGACTCTCTAATAAAGCACTGTGTTGTGAACTGTTTTTGAGGCAGTTTTCAGTGTAATGCCTGTTTTACTTTTCTCTTTTTATTCAAACTCAACTTTGAAAATGATTAATGATTGACTGTCAGGTATCTGTTGGGCTTTAATTCGAGCTAAAACTGATATCTGGACTAATGAGCTATTTCTATTTATTCTTATCTATGTTTTTACACATGAAAAGAACTTTGAAATGAGTGGAAAATAAAGATGGAATCAGCTGTGATTAAACATGATAGGCACTGCAAACATGGAGGTATCTACAATGTACTGTACAGTAAATTGAGTCATGAATATTGCAGTCAAACTTTTTAATAGCAACAATCAATTTTACTTTACATTCAAAATTTATGATGCAATATGGTTTTTGCTAGCAAATATGTAATGTATGCATCTTTTTCAACGCGTACACATCTCTCGTAATGAGGAAGGGGCGGGTGCTTTACAGTATATGTTAGCCTAAAATTTTCACGTATATGCCCTATTTGAATATCACTAAAACAAAACATACTGCAATGACAATCTGACCTTACAACTGTGAAACAAACAGCACACTTTCCCCCCCAAAACATGATTTTCTCATTACAAGAAATACATACAATACATACTGAAAACCATCAGGTACATGTATTCCTTTATTACGGGGACCATTCCCATAATCGTCCAATTTGATTGATCTAGAAAGACATGATGGAAAGGCAAAATAAATCTAGAGAGCCACATGTAGCGAATTGGAGTTCTATTGAATATCCACATTACATTCAAATAAGCAACACTTTGATTGTGGGCATCCACAGCACAGAAAGACATGCTACAGAACAAGAATGCTGATGAGCACTGGGGAATGTGATACTAAAATATTACTAGCCTAAAACAATGATATAAGTGGGAAACAACCTCAGACTTGGGGAACAAGTGATAGATAGTTCACTCTCTCCATAAACGATACATTATTTGCCTAAGAGGGGTGTGTAGTGCTGAGAATGATACAACATCATCCACATTACTTTCTGAAAAGCAAAATAGTGGTCATGCAATCATCTATTTCATGTCATAAAGATGACATGTTTCAAATGATTTAACATGTGAGTGGTTCTGCTGCTAGAAACCTCATGCAAGAGATTAAACCAGTAAGATTTAACATGTGAGTGGTTCTTCTGCTAGAAACCTCATGCAAGAGATTACACCAGTAATGGGGAAAATAGGGAAGGGTGATGTAGGGGAAGGCAGGGTAAGTTGTGACACTTTTTGCATTTTGCATGTTAGAATTTATATGACCAATAATATTGTAGAAATAGGTACCTTGCCTTTAATTTTGATTATTTGTAACCTATATATCACTTTCTACCCCCACACTGAAAGTCATTGCAACCTTTGACAAAAAAAAAACGATGTCAAATGGCTCAACTTGCCCCATTTGTGGGGTAAGCTGTGCCACCTTCTGGGGTAAGTTGAGCCACAAAAACTACATACAAAATGTATGTGGGAAGAACCAGCATGTCAATTTTTTATTTAAAGTCCTTTCACTTGCTAATTCGCTTTAAATACTAACATCCTTTAAAAGTAAAAGAACTGTCATGTGAATTTGCTCCTTTCTGCCTGCATATAAATGGCTTTTTAAGGTCTTTTTTTTTATTATACATTACCATAAGAATTACCATGGCTCAACTTGCCCCATGTTGGCTGGCTAAAATTACCCCATTCCGAACTTCATGCGATATTTTCACATCCACACATTTCTTATGCATCCATCATGTAAACCATGACAAGAATGAAAATCCATACCTGGACTAACGATATTGCTCCTATTTCTTTATTATATTTTAAGAAGTGTGTGGGTCAAAAGCACTGATCTATTTCACACCTTTTCTTACTTTTTTTTGTGAAATTTGTATTTTTCCATCTAAAAAAGTACTTTTTATTTTAAAGTTGAAAACAATGTGGTGGGGTTAAAGGTCAAGTCCACACCAGAAAATTGTTGATTTGAAACGATAGAGAAAAATCAAACAAACTTAACGCTGCAAATTTCATCGAAATCGGATGTAAAATAAGAAAGTTATGACATTTTCAAGTTTCGCTTATTTTTCACAAAACAGTTAAATGCACAACTTAGCGATATGCAAATGAGAGAGTCGATGATGTCCATCACTCACCATTTCTTTTGTTTTTTATTGTTTGAATAATACAATATTTCAATTTTTACAAATTTGACAAAAAGGACCAACTTAACTTAACCATAAACTGTTAAAATAATGACAATTCCACATGTTCAGGGAGAAATAAAGCTTTGTTTTACTTGACAAGGAGGAGAAAATTAGAATATATCATATTTCATATAATAAAATACAAAAGAAATAGTGAGTGGGTGACGTCATCAGTCTGCCAATTTGCATACCGACCAGGATGTGCATATAACTGTTTTGTGAAATTAAGCGAAACTTTAAAATGTCATAACTTTCTTATTTTTCATTCGATTTGGATGAAATTTTCAGTGTTTTGCTCGTTGGATTTTTCTCCTTTTTTCAAATCAACTTTTTGGTCGGGTGGACTTGTCCTTTAAGGGTTATGTAATGGGTCATCAATACATGACACCACCATGATGTCTGACTCATTCATTATTGGCCTGGGGTGGTGGCTCATCTTGCCCCTATGCTCAACTTACCCCGCCTTCCCCTACTCTATTTGTACATTGAGGCAATTCATGAATCAAGAATGAAAAGTACCGGTATATGAACAATTGAGACTGGCTACTTTATAAAAACTCTCTCACTGCATGTACAGATGACTATACCTTCGTACCATGTCAAATGAGAGTTTAAAATCTTTCACTTTATACAAACTCTGAAATTTTATTATACTGTGAATGGAATGGAAGTATCTGCCACAAAATAATTCTGATATTGGTACCAAACGCAATAACTTTTAAGTATTAGCTAATTTCAATCAGATTCTCATTTTAAAATCCAAACAACTATAAGTTTGTGATAAGTTTAGTACATAGTCACTTTGATGAAAAAGGAAAGTTGATTCCTGGTAGAATCAGTGATACTTTGTTCAGTGTAAAGCAAGGTTTAGGTTGGAAGCAATGCCACATGCACTTTTCCAAGATCATGAGAAGTGAACAATCAACTGAATGTATATCCCAGTATAATGAATGCACATTTGCAGCTATTCGTAATGAAGTGATTTTATTTTGTTATCTGTTTTTATACTGTACAGACCAATGACATTATCAATTTTTTTCATAAAAAAAATGCCATGCATATATTACATCATGTGTACTTTAAAGTACTAGGGTTGAATGAAACAAGGCATCACTAAAAAAACTAGTGTACTATTTACAGTACATGGCAATGATGCTGGATAAACAAAGATGGATTTTAATTCAAGCAGCATGAATTTGATTTCTTTCTTTTTAGAACAACCACTGCATTAAAGCTAAGATACCTTTCCTGCATTTAATCATCAACTACAGACTACTTATGATGTACAGATATGGTGAGATGGAAAAGAAAACCCACTCAGCTTCCACAATATGAATGAAAGCAGCAAATGAAGTTCATGAGAAATCAATGCAATGCAGGCCTTGAACGTTGTACATTTCACTCATAAATAAAATGTGAAAACCTTCATGAATCACAATATACTGTAGCATAATTAGACCTGTGTCACTGGGACTTATGAATGACCCTCTAAAATTGAAGGATTGCCCAAGATTTTAAAGTGGTAACATGGGCCTTCTTCCTGCTAAACATGTAAAAAAAATTAACTGCTTCTGAATATGTAAATGTAAATTCACTAAATTGATGCCACTAAAATGGTATGTGTAATTTGCATTTTCTATGGTTTTCAGTTCAATTCATTCATTATCTATCAAAACAGTGAACTTCAAAACTTAAAAAATTGAGTCTACATGTACATGTAGCTGAAAGTACTTGTAACAACATATTCTAAAAATGAGAAATTGATGTAGATTTCAAGGTTTAAGAAGGTGATTTCTACATACAAATTATTAACAAGATTCAATTCAGACAAAACAATCTGAGAAAATTAATTTTTGTTAGATCAATGTCTGCAATACGAAAGATTTATTGCCATGCATTATCTTAATAAAACAAAGACAAATACATGTAAGAAATGTAATAGTTCAAAAAGTCTTTGTTATTTCAGCTGAATATTTGTTTTCATATAAAATTCAGATAGAAGTCATAGAACTATCTTCAAACATCTTCCCTAATGTACACTTCAACGAAAATTGTCAATAGGGAATGAACAACAACTCAACATAATTTCAAAGCTCAACTTCATGAACAGTTAGACGTACCTGGCACGAGTATGTGATGACCTGTGTTCACAGGAACAACAAAACACATATTAAAAGCACGCAAGTATTGAAAATAATTCAGAGAATGTATCACACAAAAGAATATTACCAAATAATAAAAATCAATGAGACTCTTGAAAAAAAGTTTTCAAATTTGTAATTAGTGTGACTCCCGAGCAGCCTGAATTTCTTGAAAGCTTTTCAGATATGCCAACATGGCATTATACAAGTGTTTAAAAAAACATATCATATCCATCCATGATATTCTGAAATACCCCTGGGTGGGTGATCTACATGTTGATCAATAATTATGTAAACCACTTCATGAAAATTGTCAGCAATGACTGGTGTTATTGAAATCCTTTGTATTGATTGAACACAGGCCTTTGAATGTCAACTGCAACCATTTGGTCAGTGCTGACAAGTTTCCTAAAATAGTACCCTCAATTTATTGCAATGTGTTGAAGGCAGTAGGTGTTAAGCTTTCATTCAATTATTGAAGCGTCACTCACCCTGCTAATGATCAAATCATATCCAAATAAAGAAAATGAAATATTAGCTTGAAAGAAAATAATCTTTGCATTTGTCATATTTGACTTAGATTTCATTAGATATACATGTACTTCACTAATTTCTCCTATTTCTGTTCATGTTTACATCAGAATCAATATGCACTAGTATTGGTCAAGAAAGCAGAAAACTATTTTTAATTTTATCCAGCACCCTGACAAAGAAAAGTTAAAACATGTACAAGTACACCTTCAAATACTAAATGGTTATTGATTATCAAAAAGAGCTTCATGTGATCATAAATCATGTATTTCAGAATTGGCATAAAATCTAGGAAATCATGTCAATTTCATGCAATTTTCCAAATGAAATATCAAAATTACATATATTGCTAATCTTGAAGCAACAGGCCACAATTTTTAGTAAGCAAGCCAAGCCTGTGTACAGATGAACATCATATGAAACCCACAAATTAAAATCTTGCAAAAAGGAAAAATCCAGTGTGACCTAAAACATTTGAAATTCCTATGTAGGGCCAAAACAAACCACCCCCCCCCCCCAAAAAAAAAAAAAAAAAAAAAAAAAAAAATTACTGTTAACTGTTAACATTATTGACAAGATAATTATTTATGATAGGAAATAATTTTTTTCGAAGGACAATCCACTCTTGTCAAATTACACGGATATCATTGTTATTCATTCAATATTACTCAACTACGTATTTTTAAAGAAATATTTGTTAAAAGTAGTATTCTTCTCATCTCCTATTCTTTCTGAATAAAGCGTAAACCTTTTTTTATGTGGATGGACTGTATAATTTGCTATTATCTGTTTGCACATGTATTGATTGGAATTTTACTCTGAACAAATCTACATGTATGTAATTGATTCATTCTTTAGCTGCAAGTTTGATTTTATTACAATAAATACCATTTTTAAGATAATTTTTTTTTAATGGCGAAGAAATCCTCATTTTTCTAAATAACTTACCCTGTGTTGGTCTCTTCATTAAGATAGCAACTTGTGGTTTGGAAGCCTCTTGCAAAAAACAGCCCATGTTTAGATGGGTGATGTGGTGCAGTCAGTTGCATATTGTGACTCTTGACAACTGTACATGTAGACAAACATTTCTTCATCTGTGTGATGGATTTCTGTTGCATGGAAAGCAGACATCGCCATTTTGTGGCCATCGATGTCATCATGATGGTTGACTGGGAAATCAGAGCAAAATTATATGAATATAAGATCAGGGCATAGGCATACATGTAGCCCTCTTAAAAAAGTTATTAAAAACATGGGAATGGAGGCAATGAATCCACATTTCATGAAATGATTAAAGCCAAAATGACTACAAAATTAATCATTTTCAGCTTAGCTAATACAGCAGTTGATCTAAAGTGAGTTTAAAAGTCTAATACATTGTAATTAATCAAAGGGAAATTATTTAAGTTTTCTTTCAAACATAGCAATAACAGACATGACAGACAGACCTGCAGATTCTTTGGCCAGGTAAATAAAGAGAGAGAGAGAGAGTTCCCCAAAAGAGGAATTCCTCAAAGAGCTGTGAGCCCCGGAATCTGAAGACTATAGCCAGGTCAATATAGGAGGGCCATATAGCAACTAACAAGTTGGATATGTGTGCTATACAAATATGTTATTATTACTGCTACTAAATAATTAAATATTTACTGGCCTTGAAGGGAACATCAAATACATCTATATTGCTGGCAACTGAATCATATTGGCCCAAGTCTTTAGACGAGGGCAATATGGTTTATTAAATTCATTTCAAAAATACATATTTTTAAAAATAATTATTTAAAAAAAAAAGGATTTAGAAGACGCGAATAGCCGGCAGTGGTGAATGAATTCCTGTATTCTTAATCTTTTTTTTTCAATAATCATTGGGAAAATATTTATTTTTGAAATAAACTTAATTCACAAAGCTAAAAAGAAATACATTCTCAGACATTTACACATTTTAGGGCTGGATTCATGATAGGAAACACAGAAAATCGGGGGGTTAAAGGTGACGTTATATCCCTGGTATAGGCACATAAATGTGGCACAATCCCTGGCTCCATGGAGAATAAGCACATCAGTGAATGACTTTAATCCCTAGGAACCTCCTGGCTACTCTAGAGGAATGTGGTTGATCACATTCCCAAACCAACTCACACATTTATACAACTGTATATCAAAATATCTACATCAAAATGTTGTCCATTGACTGAGTAGCACAAACTGCCAGGCTCCGCAAAGATCATGGCAGCAATTTGGAGACTGCTGATTGGTTCATCGCGCAAATCACGTCATGATCACATAGTCACAAAAATAATTTGGCCGATAAATATTCGAAAGTATCGATAGTGATGGTCTTGGCTCGTGATTGGATCGCTTATTAAGGTATAGTTCAAAAATTATTGAGATTCTGCAATTTTTTGCACTAAAAAGAATTATTATTCATTAAATGATAAATTTGAATATTGATTATAAATAATTATTATTCTTATAATAATCATTCACAATCAATATTCAAATTTTATTATTCAATAAATAATAATTTTAATCTATGAATTGTTCTTCAAAACGGCACTTCGTAACATAGCTCATCGAAGCTACGTCATATCGAAGCGGTTCAATGGTCAAGTCTATTGTATTTGCAGTGTTTACGAATGGATACATGACATCGGTCTGGTAAGAAATCTCTAATTTTTATGTTTTTTGGGGGGGAAACGGTCATACGGTACGCATTAGGTGTATAAAGGTATGTAATTTAATGAAATTTTTGTTTAAAATACTAAATAGGATCGCTAGTTCTAATGTTAAATATGAAGGAGATTCCCTTCTTATTTTGATCGTTAGTTTGCTAGGCACAGTCCCATATGCATGTCTACATGTACGCTCCGTTATATCATAACCTTGTTCATTGAATGAGTGGGCTCCGTGATGTAATGACAATATCAAAATCATTGAAAAATATCATCACGGAGTCATCTAGGCTAAATTACTACAAAGGGATCAAAAACAAAGAAGTTAGAGCCTGTTAAAGACTAACATTCAAAATGGTAACAAAAATCGGCTTCAATGTATTCCATTGACTTTATATTTAAAGGTCAAGTCCACCCCAGTAAATTGTTGATTTGAATCAATAGAGAAAAATCAAACAAACATAACGCTGCAAATTTCATCGAAATCGGATGTAAAATAAGAAAGTTATGACATTTTCAAGTTTCGCTTATTTTTCACAAAACAGTTAAATGCACAACTCAGTGATATGCAAATGAGAGAGTCGATGATGTCCATCACTCACTATTTCTTTTGTTTTTTATTGTTTGAATAATACAATATTTCAATTTTTACAGATTTGACAACAAGGACCAACTTAACTTAACCATAAACTGTTAAAATAATGGTAATTCCACATGTTCAGGGAGAAATAAAACTTTGTTTCACTTGACAAGGGGGAGAAAATTAGAATATTTCATATTTCATATAATAAAATACAAAAGAAATAGTGAGTGGGTGACGTCATCAGTCTGCCAATTTGCATACCAACCAGGATGTGCATATAACTGTTTTGTGAAATTAGGCGAAACTTTAAAATGTCATAACTTTCTTATTTTACATCCGATTTTGATGAAATTTTCAGTGTTTTGCTTGTTGGATTTTTCTCCTTTTTTTCAAATCAACTATTTGTTGGGGTGGACTTGTCCTTTAAGGGATGGTCCAGGCTGGAGATATTTAATATACACTCTATCTCAATAAATAAGAGTAAAATTCACAAAGCTAAATGCTGAAAATTTGATCAAAATGGAATACATGTATGCCAGTCTAATGAAGCCAAGGCTTCCCTCAGTCATATCAACAAAGTTAGCTTTGTCATAAAGAAATACTTTTTCCATGCTACTGGACTGATCATAATAACAGTTCAGTTTGAACAGCAATATAGCATGGTCACTAGAACCCAAAGGACTGCAGTGTTGTACTGTTGTAATAAGATCGTCTCTATTCATAAAAATTAAGTCAAGGATGTTCGGTTTGAAACCATGCCTGAACCTGGTAGGGTGTGTTTAACATGTTGATACAAAAAGGCATTACGTACACATTCAATGAAGTGAAATTCTTCACTATTCTCATTTTTGGAAGTCTTCCATGAATCCCAGTTTATATCTGGGTAATTGAAATCCCCCATTAATAAAACATGATTACATTTCGTCCTTGAATTACTCGCTATTGTGCTAAACAATGCCATGTTATTTGCCTTACTTCCACTGTCACTTCTATAAAAACAATTAAGAGCTTATCTTTACCCCTTAAATGCAATTCAACCGAAACGACTTCATCAAAGTCTTGGTGCGATGATACGTCGACGGCATTAGCACTCAAAGATTCATGAACATAAATGATAATTCCCCTACCAGGGGCATTAGTAACATTAATTAGTGAAGTGTATTACATATTCATTCAAAGTAAAATCTTCGAGTTGAATTTCTCTGAAATTTTTTGGTTTGACTTCAGTACCAGCAATAATGTGGGGTTTCTCGTTCCAGATAAGTCTTAAGTTCAGCCATTTTATTACGTAACGAATCAGCATTTGTGTATATACATCTCATAGATTTAAGCACGTCATCGTTTGACTGAATTGGAGAAAGTGTCCCCATTTGACTGTGTATCCAACAGAGTGTCATCAAGTGAGAGTTTATCATCAATTGATTGTGTACTTAAGAGTGTATCATGAGTTGGATTTTCAAATAAAATTGTGTCATCAATCAACTGTGTATTTAGGGGTGGCGATAACGATTCTGGAACATCTTTTGTTCTGGAACATCTTGAATTCTTACATTAGCTCTAACGTGTTGCTGGGATCACCTAACGCAACGGATTAACTGAATATATAAGCAACAACGCATATACAAATACTAACACATTTACAATAACTAACATATTTTCAATCACATTTGTATGGAAAGTCATTTACTTTTTTGACTGTCGACTATCACCCTATGGGGGAAAGCCAGATGGATCCTGCGGCCCAGTCTGGTTGTGCGGAGTTGTCTTGGGATGCCCATTGGATCAGAGGCTTTCTGACCTTCCAGATCCAGGGCCCCGTTCAGTTTGAGCATGGTGTGCTCTCCATTTTTAAGCATTTTCACGGTGACGCTGTCTCTCCATGGGTGTCATATCTTTACGAATAGCAATGTGCTTAGACGCTACATTCTCCCTCAGCCTACTAGCCTTCTTCAGTATAGCATCCCTCTGTTGCTCAGATGCTACTGTCAACCGGAGTGGGCGAGGCTTGGGTTTTTGGTCACCCTGACTTGCATTTCTCTGGCCAAGTCGCCTGCAGTCATTAGCATCAACACTACCAACTGACTCACTGATCGTGGAGATTAGATTTGATGCAACAGATGTGTCATGCTCCTTACAAGATGTTATGTGGTCACCTTCCTCTTCCACATTGAAAAGTATCACATTTTTCTTTCTCTTATTTCTTGCATCCATTTCATTGATATAGGCAGCAATAACAGACTCATCCAGACCACTGCGACTGGCCTGCAACTGATCAATTTCTCTGAATAGCCGGTCAATATTCATCCTTCACCTTCACTATCTCCATATAACTTCTCAACCCTGCGAAATAGCTCATTTGTTACTGAAACATCGGCTTTGACTGCTAATTGTGCCTCAAAATGATCCATCCTAGCAGCCAATTTGGAAAAATACACCTGACATCTCTCCTCAATTTCAAATTCATCTCGCACAGCATGGAGAGGAGGCTGTTTGCAATCTGGACAATACCAATGTAGATCAGCACTAGAGTTTGCCAGAAAATCATACTGATCATCAGGCATTTGCAGGCAAGACACACAGAATGCATAGTCGCATCTACTGCAAACAACAAGTTTATCTTCATCTTGATCAAACTCAATGTCACACAAAACCCACACACTGTAACTAGCAGGTATAATTTCAGTAGTACCAGCCTGAATAGGCTGTGAGCTAGATCTAGGCTGGCTACTCTGTTGTGGTGCAAGAATCCCGGCACTCTTTCCTGGACATGCATTCCCAACGCTCCTTCTGCCTCGGTTATTATTACCACCACTAGTATTAACACCTCCAGCAGTGGCATTGCCATTGGCATTATTTGTATTACCAATACTAGTTCTAGATCTAGTTGAAATATTTGCTCTTTAAGGAACAGGTTTCATTTTCTGATAGTATTTATACTATAGACCAAGGGCATCATTCATTAAGTGCTTGAAATAGTGTTTAAATTGACCTTTTTCATATCAGAATATCAAATGTTTTCAGCTTGCAATAGCATTATTGATCTTCATGATTAAACAAGTGTATTCAGAATGCCCAGATTCTAGGTCTAAATCTAAAACATGCACGATAGCCTGCATATATTCAATAATTGTCTGCCCGCGCTTCACGCTCGCATTATTAATGATACCCAATTAACCATATGATATTCATTTACAAAATATGAATAGATCTCATTTTTCTTCCGCCCGTGCTTTGAGCTCGCATCAATTGTTTAGTTACATACCTATCCCATTTATGATTACAAAAAGTGCTTAAAATGAGCATTTTTAGGTCGGAATGTCAACAATTTTTAGCAACAGGTTGCATTTCATGTATATACTTACAGGTAAAGTACGCCATCTTTTGACAGATGATGATGAAAGTGGATTGAACGAGCAAGAAAATAATGCTGAGCGCCTAGAATGCAGCTAGCAGTACAAGCTGCAGACAAACGGTACAAACCGTCATATGAATAATATCGCGCGCCCTCTTTAGGCAAAAATTGATATCCACGCTGATCAGGAGGCATCTACGTGAAGATCAAGCAAAAATGCTTTTTTTTTATTAAAAAAAACAGCAAAGAGAATTCAACAAACGTTCCATATGGTTCGGTAAGTGTCATAGCACAATTAGAAATCTTAGCTATAATGGTATATCATAGTTATTTGAGCAAAAAGGGTGTGAAAGATTCGCGTGCACTAATTTTTTGTATTCACCAGAGCGCTCAAAAACTTGAATTTTGGGCACATTTTTGTGTACGCCCTCTATTGGTGGAAAGTAATATGACAAGAAAATTTTCATTATTCAATCTCTAATTTTAATTAAGTAAAAATAATTTAAAGAATCAAATTTACATAAGAGCAAAGTAATATGATGAATAGCTCTATTGGAAACTGACAGTGTAAGAAAATCAAGCATTTGTCCCATAGAAAAAGAGAAAATAAGCCAAAATTGTCACCCTTATTTTGCCACACATTTTATATAGCAGGGCCTATAAGTATAACTATAAGAATATTTCATATTTATGTTAGAATAAAGGTAAGAAGTGACTGATCAGGGAAAATATACGTAAAGAGAATTTCCGGCATCATCCCCTATTGGCGAAAGTCGGATCCACCCACTCATCCTAGGAACGAGGTTATAATATAACCTCGTTCTCGGCAGCATACAGTGCTATTGTGCAAATATACATTGCTCATTTTCCCCCCATCCCTCATTCAAAGTATCACGAACTCATGCAATTTTATAAATGTGATACTTAGCCTAACATATGATCTTTTCAAAAGAAGATCATTCTTACTGACCTTACAACATTAAAAAAAATAAAAACTCACCAAAATTTATGCGTGATGGCGATTCTTCTTCTTCTTATGTTGGTTTGAGTGGCGATTAGTCATATTTGTCTATTGTCGCCATTGACTCTATTAATAAACAATCTCACTTCTCACATAAAGATATTATTACCAATGGGATGAGGTCAGCTGCGTTGCTCATGATAAGCATTGGGTATACGCGGCGCGTTAAGGAAGCGATTCAGATCCGTTTGCACCCGAGCAATATCAATAGGGACAGCGGCATTGAGATCCCTGATGCATGGTTACCGGCCATCCGACGGCATACTGCATCCACCGTTCAGAGCGCACGGCGCCCGCATCAGCAGGTGCCTGACACCAGCGCAGATGCTGATTGGCCGGCCGCATCGGCCAATCACAGCGCACGGTGCACGCTCCAGCGGGCACCAAGCACCAGCGCGGACCCTGATTGGCCAGCAGCTTCGGCCAATCACAGCGCGGCTCACGCCCGAGTGGAGCCAGACAATAGCTCCCGACGCTATATAACCCGTGCGCAGTCGAGTCGAGTCGAGTCGAGTCGAGTCGAGTCGAGTCGAGTTGTTGTGCTATGCTGTTTCATTTTCGATTTTGGACTATCTTTTGGATTTATATAGGAATTAGGATTTATACCTTGGATCCTTTTGGATTTTGCTATTGCTAATTTTGGGGAAATTCGGATTGCAGAAGGGTAAGCTGACATTTTTGGGCCTTTCACGCACTCTGCACTTAGATATAGCGAGGGTTTGAATTTCCCGCCAAACCACAATGGCGGGCGCCACTAACGTGGCGGAGAATCTAGCTCACCGCAAGCCTCCAGAAGAGGAGGGAGGTTTTCAAGTAATAAGAAAACTAAAATTAGCCAAGAAAAGAATGAGAGAAGGTAGTTTAAGTGATGTTGAAGAGCTGGCAGCGGATACCGATTTTGGCACACCGCCGTCAACTCCTTTCAAAACAGGAATAAATGCCCCAAAAGCAGACCACCTAAAGGTACTCTTAGTACCTATTGATAGAAATAAAAACCTTAGTGTAGTTAATGAACTAACTGTCAAGAAGGATATTGGAAAGGCTTGCAGGTCTCCCCCTGACTTCATTAAGTTTGTACGAGGTGGGAAGGGCCTCTTAGTAAAGTGTAAAAATGACAAGCAACGTAAAGCCTTAACTCAGATACCAGAGATTGGCAATATTCCAGTCAAAATAGAGGAAAAAACCTATGCCTCGAAAGGGGTCATATTTGGAATTTCTCTAGAAACTTCTGAGGAAGATATTCTGAAGGAGCTAGAACAAAGCAGAGTAGTGAAGGTTGAGAGAATGAAGAAACGAATTGAGGGTGATTTGAAGCCCCTAAAGACAGTAATATTGTTCTTCTCTACCCCCCAAATTCCAGAACATGTTGAATTTTGCTTCCAGAAAATAAGAGTCAAGGAATACATTCCACCAGCACCCAGGTGCTTTAAATGCCAAAGATACGGGCATTTAGCAAGTGGATGTAGTGCTAAGGAAAGGTGCCCCAGATGTGGCCTAGGACATTCGGTAGAAAATTGCGAATTGGAGCGACAACATTTCAAATGTGTAAATTGCAATGGTAATCATTCGGCTGCTTATAAAGGTTGTGAGGCATCAAAAGAAGCACAAGAAGTGCAGCAAATTAAAGTACAAAATCGCATCTCATATGCGCAAGCAGTGAGACTACGCTCCGAACAAAACGAGGAAATTAAGCAGGGAAAACATTTTGTAAACAAGGCAGAAATTAAAAAAGTAACAAATCCAATTAATAGAATAAACACTCAGAAAGGAAATGCAGTTTCTGATCAAACCGAAATGGAAATCGTCTCGGATTCGCAATTTTCTACCAAAACAGAGGTGACAAGTAAAATGTCTGAGAATGTAGGCCAAACGCATAGTAATTTCTTGAAAGGTGCTTCAGACATCACACTTATTTCTTTCTTTATTAGACTAATCAGAATAGTAACAAAGCCTGACTGTAATCCATTTGATGAAATAACACATATTTTGAAAGATACTCTGGGTTTACATCCCACAGACGTTGATTTACAGTCGATTCGCAGCCTATTCTACTAGTCTGATCACCCTCGTGGCATTCAGCATTCTCCAGTGGAATGCACAGGGTCTTGAATGCCACGGGGATGAGCTTATTAGATTTTTGAATCAACAAAAAAGACCCTTAGAAATTATTTGTGTACAAGAAACTTGGTTAGAAGAGGGGAGGGTCTTACAGATACCAGACTATATATGTGAATATAGGAATAGAAAAGGAGGGTCCCGAGGGGGTTGCGCTATATACGTCCATTCCTCACTAAACTACAAAGGTGTTTTTAAACACGATGATCTGGAGATCATATCATTAGAAATTTTATTGGATGATGAGATTTTAAATGTAGTTAATTTCTACAACCCGTGCAGCAAACTTAGCACAGATTCGCTGAATGAACTTTTAAAAAATGTGAGGGGGAAAAACTTTGTAATATTGGGAGACTTTAATGCCCATAATACATTATGGGGCAGTAAAAAAACAGATGCTAATGGCAAAGTAGTGGAAGAATTTGCAAACGAGAGAAATCTTGTTATCTTAAATGATGGAAGTGCCACAAGAGTAGACTACCACACGGGTAATTTTTCTTGTTTGGATCTAACATTAGCCCCTCCTTGTACAGCGAACAAAACAACGTGGCAGGTCCTGAATAACAGCTTTGGAAGTGACCATTATCCATTGTTAAGCCAGTTGAACATACTGAAAGGGAATGGTACGCAAACAAAGATCGACCACTCCCAGTCAATCAGTTCAATGTTATCCACAAAGAATGTAAATTGGGATGAATTTAGGCGGCAAACTGATGAGCAGTGGAATACCTTACAGAAAGGAGGCAAGGTCATAGAGTTCGATTCTTTCATGGAATCAATTAAGATTACCCTGGAAAATTTGAAAGGACATCGAGCTACCAAGAATATTAAGAAAAACCCAGTACCATGGTGGAATAAAGAATGTTCCTCTAGAATAAAGGAAAGAAATAGAGTAAGGAGCAAATTGAAAAGTTATGTAATACCCCCTCCAGATTTATTGGAGGATTTTAAGAAGAAAAGATCTATTGCCCAGAAAACTTTAAGGCAAGCCAAAAGAGTTTACTGGGAAAAGTACTGTCAAGACATTGATCGTTTTACTCCTTTATCCGAGATCTGGAATATGATTAAAAGGATCAATAATGATGGTATTTCGCCCAGGAAAAACATTGTTCTCATGCGAGAGAATAGTTCCGTTGTTACTGGCAATGACGTTGCGGATACTTTCGCCAACCACTTTAAAAACATAAACGATAGTTTTAAGGGCAAAGTTTTTACCCCTGAACAAATAGATATTGTTAAAAAATATGAGGACATCATATCATCATTTGGTGATGCTAAGGGTAGTAGTGTCCTTAATGAACCCTTTACCATGTACGAATTGAGAATATCTTTAAAAAAATGTAAAAAGTCTTCTCCAGGTAAAGATGGCGTTGGGTATGAAGTATATAAAAATCTCTCACACGAGAGTGATAATGTTAACTATAATTAATAGCATATGGGAAACAGGAATTGTTCCCCTCCAATGTAAGCATTGCGTCATAGTCCCAATATTGAAACCACACAAGGAAGCTACAGACGTTTCTTCCTACAGGCCTATCGCTCTTAATGACTGTTTCATCAAAATAGTTGAGAAAATCATCAAAGAAAGAATGGTATGGTTTACGGAAAAACATAGTTTGTTACCATCTTGCCACAGTGCTTTTAGAAAGGCAAGAAGCACAAAAGACAATATAACCCAACTTGAAAATGACATTCAAAAAAGTATTGGGAATAAAGAACACACCCTGGCCGTTTTCTTTGACATGGAGAAGGCTTATGATAGACTATGGAAGGAAGGCTTGATTTATAAACTTAATAAACTTGGTTTCCAAGGCAACATGGTCAAGTTCTTATGGAACTATTTAAGCGGGCGCTCTTTCCAGGTCAGGGCAAATAAGTACCTCTCAGTTATACAGGACATAGATGAAGGGCTACCGCAGGGTAGTTCCCTAAGTCCCGTCCTTTTCAATTTAATGTTGTCGGACATACCAATGGACGAATCTGTCAATATTTCTATATACGCAGACGACTGTGTTATATGGAAAAGTGGAAAAAACATTGATTTTCTAAAAAGAAAAGTACAAACCTATGTGAATATCCTAAATGAGTGGTTCAACAGATGGGGTTTTACCCTTTCTAAAGAAAAATCTGTTACTTTGCTTTTTAGTAACACTTACAAATGTGTACAGATTGAATTAGATGAGGTCCCCTTACCACAAAAGGACGAACATCTATTTTTAGGAGTAGTACTGGATAGAAAGTTAACATGGAGACCACATATAAATATGATTGTAACAAGAGCAAAAAAGAAAATAAATATAATGAAAAGACTAGTGGGAACTAAGTGGGGAAGTAGTTATAAAAGCCTTTTGACTTTTTATAAAGTGGTCATCAGGCCATTGTTGGATTATGCAGCAGAAGCATATGATTCAGCTCATGATCATGTGAAGAACTTCTTGTTGACTATTCAATACCAGGCTTTAAAATTGTGCACAGGGGCGTTGCCGGGTACCTCCCTGGAATCCTTACAGGTAGATACTGGTGAATTACCACTCGATCTGAGAAGATACATGCTTAGCAATGTTTACAAAGCAAAAATAAGACAAAACGCCAAACACCCACTCCAATCTTCATTGAAGAACTGTTGGCAATTTGAATACGAAAAAAATAAGAAAGCACGAAAACCTTTTGGTTTGAGAGTTTTGGAAGATGAGATATACTACACAACTGAATCTTTTCAGTCTTATACACCCTTGCCTCCTTGGCATCTCTCTCCACCAGAAGTGTCATTGAAGCTGCATGAGCTTGTATCCAAAAGTGATAACGTTTTTTATCAATATAACACAACTGTGGAGTATATCAATACAAAGTGGAGAGAGAATCTCCATATTTACACTGATGGTTCTAGAGACCCGGTGCACGGCAATGCCTCTGCTTGTTTTTACGTGCCTGCTATGCGGGTAATTGAATGTAAAAGAATGCAAAATTTTACATCATCGTATAGATCAGAATTGGTCGCCATTGTTCTGGCATTGCAGTGGTTGGAAAATTTGAATGTTTATAATAAAGTGGTAATTTTTACCGATTCTCTGAGTGCTATCGAAGCAGTGAAGGAAAACAACGATGATAATTTCGTTAGAGAAATCATAAATACCGCTACTTGTCTAAAATATAAAGGTATATTGATTTGCTTAGAGTGGATTCCTTCTCACTGTGGGGTTAATGGAAACGAAACGGCTGACTTCTATGCAAAGGCAGCCCTAAAACAAGAAATAGAGATAAATAATGGTTTGAATATCCAAGAAACAAAAAAGATTGTAAGAGTCCTTGCAAGAAATGAATGGCAGAAGAGATGGGACAAGTCAACTTCAGAATTAAGAAAATACCAGAAAGTTGTATCAGAAAAAACACCCTTTGATTATCTCTGCACAGACAAAAGTGGTGAAAAAATTATCCACAGATTACGTTTGGGAGGTTTGGGTTTGAATGACTTCCTTTTTAAGACGGGAAGACACACAACTGGAAAGTGTGATTTCTGCAATGAAAGAGAAACGATTTACCACTTCTTATATGTTTGCCCTAGATTTATAATTCAACGAGCCCTATTACTTGCTGAATTAAATGTTAACAATATCTCTGATGCGGAACGTAAAGTGGAGAATCTCGCAGTAAAGACCCAAAGTGCACTTATCAGATATTTCAAAAGGACTTATAGATTTCAATATGGTTGCCAGGATGGCAACCATTACAACAGGGTGTAGTCAAGACTTCGTAACCATAATACTTTTTCTGAGCAAGGTGTATATATAATATTATTCATCGATCTTGGGGGAAATTGTTTATGATGTAATCGATGATGTTTTCACCTAAATAGTCTATGTGTGCACCTTTCTTGTCACTTTCACTTTATCATATGGCCCTTGAATGTCAGTATTTACTCTACTGTAAATGTTTTTTTTTGTTTGTTAAAAAGTTATAAAAAAAAAATGTTGATATTGATCTGATCGATTTGACATAAATTTTCACCTGCGGAATTTTAAATGGAGTTCTACGAGGTATCGGATAGAGCGCCACCTGCTCACGTTTGAGAGACATAGGGAGTACAATTTGTTTGTACGCCTGAGACGCCCTCGAAATGTACCTCGAGCGGGCTTGTCAGGATAACGTACTAATACAGGGCAGGAGAGGTGGTCTTGCACGATTTCCTAGGAACTTTTCTTTCCTATCTTTCCTTTACTTTTTTTAACTGATATAGATTGAACAAAGAAATTATTCTTTTTGAAAAAAAAGGGAAAGCAAATTTACAAGGCAACAATAGTCAAAACTGACTAGTTTGCCTATTTAAAATAACAACAACAACAACAACAGTCTTTGCTCATTGCCTGACGAAGTCTAGCAGCTTGCAGACGAAACGTCGCTTTCACACTACGTTTGCTACATAGTGAGACAACTGGTTAATTTCTTCTACTCAATCCTTCACCACGATGAACCTCTTCCACATCATGATGTATACATATATGAAATATTATTCTTGTGTATCCTTCTAATATGAAAAAGGATAATTATGGTATGTACAAAAGTTTGTCGTAACTCTTGTCAAAATGGCATATAAACAAATCTTCACCAAAAACAAACCGCTATCTTCAGCTCAGTTCCAACTAGTTGCGCTTGCCCTGCCCTTTCAAAGATGCAATCATACCGATTGATCCTCTGGGTTGCTACTATGGTGTTCAACAGTGACAAATCGAAAAAGAAAAAAAATCTCACAAAACCAGAGAGGTTTATCCACCCGTTTGGACGAATCTCAGCTCGTGATGCATTCTGGTAAGGAAGTCTCGATAGCCTCTAGCAAGACAAATTGGCAATCTTGTTTCGTCTCGATAAACATATTTAAAGAATAAAACAGTGTAAATGACATTTTAAAAATGGAAAAGGGGAAAAGGAGAAGAGAGAAAGGGAAAGAATGAGAAGAAAAAGAACTTGAGGGGGGGGGGGGCAAGAAAGAAAAATGGAAAGGGTAAAAGAGAAGTAGATGAAGGGAAAGAAAGAATATAGATATAAAAAGTCCAACGCGAGGAAAGAGTGAAAAGGAAGGAAAGGAGAACATAATGTGAGAAACTCATCCCGAAATGCTAATAAATGAGTGACAAAGGGGAAAGAATTAAGAGATAGCAAAATGGAATCTATAATTCAAAAAGAGGAGAAACGGGAATAATGGTAGAATGGAAAGGCTATAGGATACGACCAAGAAATAAAAAAAATGTGAAAGAAAGAAAAGGAAAGGAAAAGTGTAATATATTATGCTATGTTCTATTACTATTTAAGATTCTTATGAAAAGGGAACGAAATTTTCTTGATATTGAATTTTACTAAGAAATATTTGCCACACTCTAAAGCTGTGTCCCTTCTGGATTTTTTCCCTTTGCTTTTCAAATTTATCTGGAATAATTTTTTGGCTTTGCATATTTAATTGAGCGCCCCCATTTCCCAGGGCCCTGTCAATTATAGCTAAGATTTTTCTGGAAATAAGGTTCAAATATTTGACCGAAATCCCCTCCATTTGGATGCGATTTTTTTTTTTTTTTGCTTGTATTTTTTTTTTCTGACGAAAATCGCTTGCTTGCTTCCTTCCTTCCTTTCCTCCATTCTTTTTTCTTTCTTTCTTCCTCAGTCTTTTTTTCTTTTTCTTTTTTAGGGGGAACTTTTCCCTCTATCTAAAATTTAGGGGGACGTGTCCCCTCTTACCCCCCCCCACCCCCCCCCCCCCCCCGCTTCCGCCACCTGTGACAAAAATATAATTCTGATATACAAAAATAGTGAGAAAAAAAATTTTAGTGTCAGGTGATAAAAAGACTACTTTCGCAGGAACAGGCTTCACTGGAAACGGGTATTGATCAGAAGCATGAATAATCCAGCTCTGTGGTCGCGCTCCCATTAGCTTTCTTTTATTCAGCACAAGAGGGCGTTACGGCACTCTTCATAGGATTCTATGGACAGACGAGGATAAAGAAGAATTTCCTGACAATTTTATACGATTTCGAAAGAAATCATAGAAGGGATAATATTTCTTGGATGTGAAGTTACAACAGAGCTACACTCCTACAGTGGAACCAAAATCTTCGTTTGGTTCTTGACAATCATTGGTAAGTCCAACTCTTTTACTCTTTTAGTCATAAGTCCAACTCTTTTACTCTTTTAGTCATAAGTACGACAATACACCAGACGGTGGACTGTACTGTTTCCAGAAGAAGAAGAAGTTAAAAAATTGCCAGGAAGCAGGCCTAAACACAGTCCCATCCCCTACCTTTTGCTGTATGGTGAATGGTCGGGGATGACGAGTGGATCCACCCTTGTGACACATACACACACAGAAAAAATGGTGCCCCCTTGAAAAAGCAAGGACCCCCCGGTGTCTCCCCAGCCCAGATCCAGCCCAGGAAAAAAATCGGGAAATAATAAGATGGCAAATATAGCGATCTTCAACGCTTATATATAAGCGTCGAAATTTGTAGCCATCTCCTTGTATTAGTCTATAATATACGACGTGTCAAATTGTAGCGAACTAGTTCGCCATTTCCAGATCTCCTCTATATATATATATATACGAGGGGGAATTGTAGCGAACTAGTTCGCTATTTTCCAGATCTCCTCTATATACAAACGACGGGAAATTGTAGCGAACTAGTTCGCTATTTTTCGGATCTCCTCGATATATACACGAGGGGAATTGTAGCGAACTAGTTCGCTATTTTCCAGATCTCCTCTATATACAAACGACGGGAAATTGTAGCGAACTAGTTCGCTATTTTTCGGATCTCCTCGATATATACACAAGGGGAATTGTAGCGAACTAGTTCGCTATTTTTCGGATCTCCTCGATATATACACGAGGGGAATTGTAGCGAACTAGTTCGCTATTTTCCAGATCTCCTCTATATACAAACGACGGGAAATTGTAGCGAACTAGTTCGCTATTTTTCGGATCTCCTCGATATATACACAAGGGGAATTGTAGCGAACTAGTTCGCTATTTTCCAGATCTCCTCTATATACATACTACGGGATTTGTAGCGAACTAGTTCGCTATTTTTCGGATCTCCTCGATATGTACACGAGGGGGAATTGTAGCGAACTAGTTCGCTATTTTTTTATTTTTCCAGATCTCCTCTATATACATACGACGGGATTTGTAGCGAACTATATACGAGGGGGCATTGTAGCGAACTAGTTCGCTATTTTTTTGATCTCCTCTATATATACACCAGGGGGGAATTGTAGCAAACTAGTTCGCTATTTTTCGGATCTCCTCTACATGTATACGACAGGAAATTGTTGCAAACTAGTTCGCCATTTCTCATCTCCTCTCTAAAATATAAACATGGCAAACTGTAGCGAACTAGTTGGCAATTTTTCTGATCTCTTCATATACACGAGGGGGAAATTGTAGCGAACTAGTTGTCATTTTTTCCAAAGCTTACATTATTGTGAAGGCTTCAAAGTGAAAATCTGCAGGTTTTGGCTGTATATATTGATGCCATATTGTCAAATTGTAGCAGACTAGTTCGCTATTTTCCAGATCTCCTCTATATATATATACGAGGGGGAATTGTAGCGAACCAGTTCGCTATTTTCCAGATCTCCTCTATATCCATACGACGGGATTTGTAGCTAACTAGTTCGCTACTTTTCGGATCTCCTCTATAAAATTATATACACGAGGGGGAATTGTAGCGAACTAGTTCGCTACAATTCCGTCTCTTGTATATATAAAGATTAGAAAAATAGCGAACTAGTTCACTAATTCCTCCTCGTGTATAAAATTTTATAGAGGAGATCCGAAAAATAGCAAACTAGTTCGCTACAATTTTCCGTCGTATATATAAAGAGGAGATCCAAAAAATAGCGAACTAGTTCGCTACAAAAGAAGAGATCCGAAAAATAGCGAACTAGTTCGCTATAATTTCCCGTCGTATATATATAAAGAGGAGATCTGGAAAATAGCGAACTAGTTCGCTATGATTTCCCGTCGTATATATAGGGAGAGGAAATCCGAAAAATAGCGAACAAATCCCGTAGTATGTATCTAGAGGAGATCTGGAAAATAGCGAACTAGTTCGCTACAATTCCCCCTCGTGTATATATCGAGGAGATCCGAAAAATAGCGAACTAGTTCGCTACAATTTTCTGTCGTATATAGAGGAGATCCGAAAAATAGCGAACTAGTTCGCTACAAAAGAAGAGATCCGAAAAATAGCGAACTAGTTCGCTACAATTTCCCGTCGTATATATATATAGAGGAGATCTGGAAAATAGCGAACTAGTTCGCTACAATTTCCCGTCGTATATATATATAGAGGAAATCCGAAAAATAGCGAACTAGTTCGCTACAAATCCCGTAGTATGTATCTAGAGGAGATCTGGAAAATAGCGAACTAGTTCGCTACAATTCCCCCCCTCGTGTATATATATCGAGGAGATCCGAAAGGAGATCTAGAAAATAGCGAACTAGTTCGCTACAATTCCCCCTCGTATATATATATATAGAGGAGATCTGGAAAATAGCGAACTAGTTCGCTACAATTCCCCCTCGTATATATATATAGAGCCTTTTAGGAGATCTGGAAATAGCGAACTAGTTCGCTACAATTTGACACGTCGTATATTATAGACTAATACAAGGAGATGGCTACAAATTTCGACGCTTATATATAAGCGTTGAAGATCGCTATATTTGCCATCTATAAAATACCGAAAAAAATCCTAGCTGTGCGCCACTGCCTCTTTGCCTTGGACTCGGTGCCATACAATGATACATTAGACTAGTTTATACTTTTTTTTATAGTTAATAATAATACAAATAGCTTGCCTATTCAAAATAACAACAACAACCAAACATGCGTACGCTACAACCAGATGCTGGTGGTGATTGTATGTCAACGGACAGATACAGAAGGTTTGTTTGGCCTTTTTGGGGTAGCGGGGCAACACAGACGGCTATTACGTATACTCACGCATGCAATTCTTGTCCACACACGCCTAATCGGCGATATCACAATTTTGTGATAAACACTTTCGAATTGCACGGGAGCTACATGAACGCCCACTATAGTATAATATAGACTAGACTGACTAGTGACCGTTGTCAATACGGCTACAGAAATTACATATCTGACTCTTGATACTCACTATAACTTATTTGCTACTGACTCAGCTACAGTCCAGATCTTAGTCCTTATCGTCCAGCAATCAATCACTAGAACGTAAAAAAGAGCGTGCAATCTAAACTCTATTCTAGACTCTAGAGTCTAGTTTCTGTATTCTGCAAATGAAGGACGTTCCATCACAGTTATATTTGTGCGCATTATGATCTGCGCATAGTTTACACTCTGCGCGCTGACGTCACAATGGATGAACAGGTGATTAATTAGCTGCGGGTATGAGCTGATTTTTCTCATCTTCTGCACTTTAACTGCAGATCCGATGCGTTATTTCATGAAGCTAAAAAATTGAATTATTCCATGGACCATTCAAAAAAATATTCTCTATAATTTCAAAATACTTTACTCTGCAGTGCTGCCAAGAATCACGAATATTACCCCGAGTTTGAATAAATGGTAGAGTGGTTTTGATTTTTTCTTCAAATAGATACTAAGCATTCGGCCCATTTTGGGTGTTTTGAAAAGCACATTTGCTCTAATAAAAATGCTGATAGTTTAAAAACAAGCACATGAACCCATATTTTTTAATATTTGTACCTCTTAGGTATACCTTCCTCTACAACTTTGCAAATTTTGGTGAAAATGACATGGATTTTGAATAAAGTGCAGCATTTATTGTACGTTTGTAGTTTGTAACTGAAATTTTACATTTTTTAGATTGGGATTTTGTTATCTTTTACGCCATTTTTAAGAACTGACAGTGCTGTTAAACTTAAAATTGCAAACAAATAGCACTATTAATAGATTCTCCATTCTAACGATACAATTATTAACTCTCTTGCGAAATTTGATGACTTTTTCATGTATTTTGACTGAGTAATGGAGGTTTAAATTCATTGTAGTAATCTTGGGCGGTCTAAAAATGCCAAATTCTTTTGAATGCGCAATTCTTAAGAACATCAATTTGGGTGAACTTTGAAGCTCTATAGCAAAAAATCAAGCACATGGACCTATGTTAATTTTTGCATATTTCGAATATTAAGGTTCTAAAGTATCTATGTGCAAAGTTTGGTAAAAATGACATGGATTTCACTTTAACTGTGGAACGTCCTTAAATCGTCTAACATGCATGCCGCGCCGCCGAAGATGGCGTTATCAAATGAGCAAGTGGGATGGTTAATTGTGTCCGATATCTTTGCTTCGATCCATATCCCTGCACTATCTTTGCTAGTAAGCACAGGCGGTAAGTTTGTGTCATGATATTGCTGTTTCAATTAAATTAAAATGTGATTTGATGACGTAGATAAAAACCCACTCAATTCAAAAGCAAATAGTGAAATACCGGTAGGTATCATAAGTTAACTTTAAGGTGCTTACTCCAAAGAGTCAGTCATGTAAACTTGCACTTGCCTGCTCGCCGCGCCGTCTCGCTGATCTGAAGCTCCGGCCAAGCCAACGGGCAGTGCGAGGTTTGTGTGCCGTAGTACCGGTACGTGTTCGGGCTGCCGCAGTAAGTGTGCCGTAAGATCTACCATGCGGAATCGCGGAAGGACTAGCCAGGCCCAGGAGGCTTCTTGAGAGTAAAAATCATTAACTGACGTATGCTTACTCTCAATGAAGTAAGCATACGTTAGTAAATGATTTTTACTCTCAAGAAGCCTCCTGGCTAAGAAGGACGGGGGGGGGATGTGGTAGCCACTAACCTCGCAATAGTCATGATATTATGAATTATGATACTGATACTAGTGTGTGTGAGTGGGGGTAGCCAGGGCAGGAGGCTTACCAGGCAGTAACCCAGGGGCTTACCGTGTATTTGACCATACTCATGGGACAAGGGTGATTTATGGTCTAAATATTTCTCCAAATGAATTGTGAAAACAGAAATTATGCATTTACCACGATTATATGGATGAAGGTCTAACGAGTGGCAGTTTCCTGACATCTGGGCACAAACTGGAACTTCAAAAAAACGAAAAGTTCTCTCCTTTTACCACAGTCTCGATCGGCCATTTTGTTACGATTTATAACAAAAATGGCCGATCGAGACGGGGGTAGGAGAGAACTTGGCGAGTGCTCCCCGCGAGCCGTCTGTGAACGAGGAGAAACAAAATTTAAAATGTTAAAAACTCAAAACAAATGACTGCCAGCTGTCTAATCTGGATCAAGGTCTAACTTATGATCACTTCACGGACCAAAGTTTTGTGGAGATTTAAACAAACTCAAGCTCAAGCCTGAAACATTTATTTCAGATGGACGGCAATTGCTCTAGAATCGATCAGTAACATGTTTAACTCTGACACATTTTTTATGATTTCTGCTTGGAAAATGATGATATTGTGGTGCCTGTTTAGAAGTTTTCAGAACGGGCGTTAACGCTGACAAATTTGCTAATCTTTTGTCAATATTTTCATGAATATTGAACTCGTCCAGGCTAGGCTATGCACTATATTTGTGCTGTAGATATGTGTCCAAAAAGTCAATAGGTGAGTTGGCCTCAAATTTTCTTTCTATATTTTGTGTGAACAACGTAGAAAATAGAATTTAACCTTAGCGACATCTTCACATTTTCTGGCAGCCAAGTTGATTATCTATTGATGTGACACGTTTCCATGGCTCCTCTCAGAGGCTCATACAGTTCTAGGTCAGCATAAACTTAAGACTTTAAAATTCCTATTTTTAGCGACTAGCCCAGTATAGCATATTATAGGGATGGACCAACATGCATACATGATTTTATGGAATATTTAAGCTATATTTTTCACTATTTAGGAAATTTTGAGGTAAATTTTGAGCAATGTCTGTGATATTAATGCTAATAAAGAATATGTTAATGTATAGACAGGAATAACCGTCGTTTCTGGGGATTTATTCAACAATTTCTGACATTTTACTGTAATCCCCATTTACCGACGGTAGGGTGTACGTGTGGGCTTGCATGTGTTCTCATTCCCTCCCTTTTGTCAATTCACAGTCCAAAGTTTGATGTAATTTTACACATCGAATTTACAATCTAAGGATGTATAAACAACAAACTTTTAAAACTTGATATTCCAATATTTAAATACTTTAAACGATATAGATGAAAAAGGCATGAAAAATATACTTTACCGATGTTTAATTGGGTTGAACACGATAAAAATGGTCAAAATAGCAGCCAAACTATAAAATATTTACAAACGAACGTCAACAATCACGAATGTGATATCGATATTGCTTTCGATATTATACGATCTGCTCCATATGCGAACGAAACCGAAGATAAACGATACTAGTTATACTAGTACTAGTACTAGTTATAATCGCGATTTATCGATTCGAGACATTAAGTTAATAACGATAATGACGTCATTCAAGATGGCAACTTGCAAGAAAAACCGTCAGGTCAGGTGAAAATGTCTTAGATGACAGATTTCTCAATCATCCAGAGGATTTTTTTCAATAACTCCGGCCCAAGGTATGCAATTTATATTTCCCTGATAATGGAAACCATGAAACTTTCAATTTTGCTTAAAAAACAGTTTTAAATCGCGATCTATAAAACGCTAGTTCACTATACGTTGGCTGTAGGTACGGGGCCCCATCCCCTTCAGTCTATGTATGGTGAGTGGAGCCAACGTAGTTCAGCGGAACAACCAAAATACAGAGACTGAAGCTTTTGGTCTAGTTAATGTAATGCTTTTTAGTAGAAATGCTGTTTGTTTTTGTCCTACCTAACTCATCCTAAAGAAACTTATGCTAGAGGGTAATTTTAGGTGGTGTCAGATTTAAAGATATTGAATACTTTTTGAGATAATGACCGTCCGCGAAGCATGGACACATGCGAAGTTTGGACTCACTGCCATACATCAAT
Source organism: Lytechinus pictus (assembly GCF_037042905.1). Classification (NCBI taxonomy): domain Eukaryota; kingdom Metazoa; phylum Echinodermata; class Echinoidea; order Temnopleuroida; family Toxopneustidae; genus Lytechinus; species Lytechinus pictus. Next base: position 4,580,918 of record NC_087245.1, on the reverse strand, counting down.
GATCTGCCAGATCAGATTTTGTAAAAAGTAGATCTAATCAGTCAGTCTGCAAGCCCCTATGTTAATGAGCAAATGAGCAAGATTTATCCAAGTTCTCTCGTGGCTGAATTCATATCCCTACAAAATCTCATGAATTGGGATACTTTTTTCTCAAAGAATTTAACAATTTTTTTCCTTGAGTGAAATTGATTATTTTTGTACCATAGGAAAGAGTAAACGTTACTCTTTTATATTGGTTATTTCTTTTGAATAAAATATTTGGATAAATACATGTAGGTGAATTTCAGGCTTGAAAAGAGGCCTCAAACAGAGTTTTCTTCCTCTGTTTTCTCTTGCAAATTGTGCAAAATTTTGTGTTTTGGGCACAAACATTATTTAGATCTAATACTAAACAGGTTCATTATTGCGGACTGAAATAATCGCCAGAGGGTATTCATTTGTCTCGCAATCTACTATGGTCAACAAGGAAATTTGTGATCACTCTCGCAAAAAGTGTTCACTAGCTTTCTACGAAATTCGTGATCACTCTCGCAAAAAGTGTTCACTGTAGCTTACAAGTTCACGAGCTTTCGAGTGCCGCTGCAACTCTTTATCAAGTGACGAAAAATATCGGATAACGTAGTCTATTTATACCAATCCCCAAGAACGAACGCGGGAACAATAGGTTGGCACTAATCCGTTGTGTGATTGGTCGGGCGTTTCACCAATCAGTGCGTTGATGTATGGTGCGGCCGGTGATCCGTATATGCAAATAAGCCTGAGGTATATGCAAATACGCCACGAGTCGGCAATATGCAAATAAGACAAAATTGGCAGGCTTGCTAGTTTCCCGTGGGTGAGGGTTGACTAGCTGAGCGGTCCCTCGCTCGGGGCCGGGAACGATTGGGTCGGCATGCACTGCCAGGTAAGGGGGTATTGTGCTGTCGGATGGTTCGCATCCAGAAATCAGGGATGTCGATCCCGCTGTCTCTGTTGAAGTTGTTAGGACAAAGTCGTATACTAATAGCCTCCTTAATCCTGCGTGAATACCAATGTCTCTCTTTGGCAACGCAATTTACACCCTCCCAATCTGGGTAGTGTTGCTTCTCCCAAGCATGTTCTGCCACCGCGGATGTGTCGGTTCGCTGTAACCGAACATCGCGCTTGTGTTCAGAAATGCGTTGAGCTATCGGTCGGGCTGTTTCATCGATGTAAGACCCGTCACATCCTTGGCAAGGAATGTTGTATACTACGCCATCACGTCTGTGATCAGGGATGGGGTCTTTGGGGTGTACAAGCTGTTTGTGTAGGGTGGTGTCTGAGCGGAAAACCGTTCGGATACCGTGACCTTCTAATTGGCGTTTGAGTTGTGGTGAAAGACCATCTATGTATGGCAAGACTGTGCAAGTCTTGAAAACCGTCATAGAGGGCGCATGCAGTACGGCCCTGCAACGCATGCAATCCGACCCTACATTAGCAGAACGTACCACACTTATGCCTGAACAAATAGCCGAACTCCTGGAGTTCGTCCTCAGATCCACATATTTTCTGTACAGAGGCTCTTTCTATGAGCAAACAGAGGGAGCAGCAATGGGTAGCCCAGTCTCAGCGGTTGTGGCTAACCTATATGAAAGGTTTTGAACAGAATGCCTTGCCCAAGTGTCCTTCCACATGCTGCCCTCGGGTGTGGAAGAAATATGTCGATGACACTTTCATAATTGTAAATAGTTCCGAAACAGACAGCCTACTTGCATGCATGAATAGCCAGCAACCGTCCATCCAGTTCACTCTGGAGACTGAGCAAGGAGGGAAATTAGCATTCCTTGACACGCTAGTCCAAAGACACGAGGGCGGGAAACTCTTCACCTCTGTCTACCGCAAGCCCTCTCACACAGACCAATACATACCATATGATTCTCATCACGACAAATCGGTCAAGAAGGGTCTTGTTAAATGCCTGTTCGACAGAGCAGCACGTATTATAACTCACCCATCTGAACTCCCGAAAGAAAGAGCACACATACGTGGCGCCTTACACAGCAACGGCTACCCACGCCGTTTTATCGAGAACACTTTCAAGAAGAAACATCTCCTAAGGGATCAGAAGGTTTTCAAGACTTGCCATACATAGATGGTCTTTCACCACAACTCAAACGCCGATTAGAAGGTCACGGTATCCGAACGGTTATCCGCTCAGACACCACCCTACACAAACAGCTTGGTCACCCCAAAGACCCCATCCCTGATCACAGACGTGATGGCGTAGTATACAACATTCCTTGCCAAGGATGTGACGGGTCTTACATCGGTGAAACAGCCCGACCGATAGTTGAACGCATTTCTGAACACAAGCGCGATGTTCGGTTACAGCGAACCAACACATCCGCGGTGGCAGAACATGCTTGGGAGAAGCAACACTACCCAGATTGGGAGGGTGTACATTGCGTTGCCAAAGAGAGACATTGGTATACACGCAGGATTAAGGAAGCTATTAGTATACGACTTTGTCCTAACAACTTCAACAGAGACAGCGGGATCGACATCCCTGATTTCTGGATGCGAACCATCCGACAGCACAATACCCCCTTACCTGGCAGTGCATGCCGACCCGATCGTTCCCGGCCCCGAGCGAGGGACCGCTCAGCTAGTCAACCCCCACCCACGGGAAACTAGCGAGCCCGCCAATTTTGTCTTATTTTCATATTGCCGACTCGTGGCGTATTTGCATATACCTCAGGCTTATTTGCATATACGGATCACCGGCCGCACCGTACATCGACGCTCTGATTGGTGAAACGCCCGACCAATCACATAACGGATCAGTGCCCACCTATTGTTCCCACGTTCGTGCGTACGGTCCTGGGGATTGGTATAAATAGACTACGTTATCAGATATTTTTTCGTCACTTGATAAAGAGTTGCAGCGGCACTCGAAAGCTCGTGAACTTGTAAGCTAGTGAACACTTTTTGCGAGAGTAATCACGAATTTCCTAGAAAGCTAGTGAACACTTTTTGCGAGAGCGATCACGAATTTCCTTGTTGACCATAGTAGATTGCGAGACAAATGAATACCCTCTAGCAATTATTATTTATATCATCAGAAAGCTCAAACTCTCTACTTTCATACGTCACTCTTGATATGTGACACCTTTTAGATGGGTCAGCAGCCAGCCTTTTCCATCAAGATGCAAGACGAGATTTCTGAAATTTCTGAGTAGCATAAAATCTAGAGTTCTGATTGGCTGAGTAATGTTTTCAAAACAGCAAGCGTGGGTAATTTGAAGAGATTACCACATGGTGAGTGTGACCTTCAGAAGCCCAGTGTGGGGAACATTGGAATTTGCGTTGGTGTGTGGTCTCTATGACCAATCAGAGCACAGTATTCTTGTTTTTGAGCTGCTAAATGTACTTGGCTTATGAAAAGCTGGTTGCTGACCCATCTATAATACCTCTTCATATAAAAATTATATCATATTAAAGCTTAAATCTTCAGCTTTATCATAATGTAAAAATCATTTGTGCTCGAACAGAAATTAAGGGTAAAAACAACAAATTTCATTGCATGAAAATAATTATTTTTTTTCATGTTTTAGATCAAAAGTTTCCCCTATATTACAACATCTTTTTAAAAATCCAAACACATGACCTGAAAGAATGATCTTTCTTTTTTTATAAAGATACCAAAAACATGAAATTTTGTTAATATTTAGAGCAGCAATGGCCGCATAAATAGAGGTGTTTTGGTCCGCACTAAGCTCATTAACAATGCAAAAACACTCTAGTCATGAATATCACTTGGATAAAAGAAGCCACTTTTTGAGGGCTTGCCGACTGACTGTAATCTAATGTTTATTTATTGGCATGTCTTACTTATTTGCAGACGATACGAAGAGAAACATGTAGAAAATGACAATGTCAATGATTCCGAGTTACTACAAGCAGACTTGGATCGTTTTGTTTCCTGGTCTGACAAATTTTTTATAAAGTTCCGCCCAGATAAATGTTGTGTACGTTACAACTGGAAAAAAAAAAGAATGATGAATTTAATGGCTACACAATGACAAATGTCACATACACATAATCTATCACAAGTTGAAACCAGTAAAGATTTAGGCATGATCATTGATGCAAAACTTAGTTTTGACCAACATTTTGAGGCAAAGATCAGTAAAGTCAATAGGTTAATGAATCTAAAGAAGAACATTTGTTTATCAACACAAGGATAATTTTTACTCCTATATAGAGCCTTGATCAGACCACATTTAGAGTATGCACATGCCGTATGGAGTCCTTACTTGAAGAAATATAGTCATGCACTGGAAAATGTACAAAAGAGGGCCACTAAATTGGTACCCGAGGCTAAAAAACTTCCAAACGAAAATTACAAACAACTCGATTCAAATTGAACTCCCTACATGTACATTGACATACTGCTGTGCGCGAGGGGATACAAGTTACTGTATTTCATAGATATAACCAGGAGGTAGTGCCAGATCTGGGTAAGGTGCATGGGCCTACCAGAGGTCATGATAAAAAATTGTCTAACCCAAGATCAGTCACTGAGAGACATAAGAAATCTTTTTACATAAGATTTGAGAAAGCCCTGGAATAGTCTCAGTAATGAATTAGTTAATGCACCCATTGCCTACAGCTTCGGGAATGGACTGGACAAGTATTGGAGATGTGAAGTTCAAGTTTGACGCTGACCCACCAGGACATGATCCGGCCTACTTATAGAGGAAAAGGAATTTGGAGCTGAACAAAGAGTCTTAACGACTTAATTCAGTATCGTCCATAAGTTATCCTTATTTAAGTACATGTATGAGTCCACTGAGAAAGTATGGACATTTGACGGGAAGGTTCATACACTCTAAAGAGCGATCCGCACAAGAAACACATCATCAACAGGCTCGACGACCTCTTCAAGCACCTTGGATGGAGTGAAGGCAAGCTGAAAAAGTCAGGCCTCTTCCACGAAATTTCGACCCAGGAAATTCCTGGCCCTGTTTCATCTTTTGATCTTACCCAGATTTCACTTATAGCTTTGAATGTTAATGGTTTGCAGAGTAAACTAGGTATTAGAATTTTGTACTTGTATTTGCAAGCAAATGATATTATCTGTCTTTTAGAGACAGTCAGACACACCTGGGCTGTCTCAATCTCATCTTTACGTTTTTCAGTGTCATAGTATGCCAAAATATTCAAAGAAACGAAAGTTTGGTTGGTTTCATGGTATGTATTCTGATAAACGATCACATTTTTAATTGTTCTGAGAGAATTTACACAACAGTTTCTGAATCAATTTTATGGGTTAAGATAGATAGTAAAATTCTAGGTTTTTTATTTATTGTCAGCGCTTTGTATCTACTATGTGAGGGATCAATTCACCATTCTAATGAAGTTTTTGACAACCTAGTGCAGGACATGATTAATGATATTATAAGTAGTTTTTTATGATGCATCTTTTTGCTTGTTGGGCAATTTTAATGTATGGACAGATTCCTTGATGATTTTGTAAGTGTAGAAGATGTGTTGACAGATCAAATTGGATTAGGCTTTAGTAATTATGTTTCTGAAATGTATGCAACTACTGACAGCTTAGATTTTCTAGCTCCTCGTAATATAATACTGATGTTCAAGTTAATAATAAAGGAAAGTCTAATATTGATTTGTGTCACAAAGTTTTGATCTTAGGATTGTTAATGGAAGGAGAGGGGTTATGTTCAGTATGTCAGAAAATAAACACGTTTCAACAAAAATGGAGGCTGTAGCACTACTGATTATGTTAACATATTTTTACGCTAATTTCTTTCTAGCATCACACGTTTTAGCATTGATGTATTTGATAAATGTTTGATGTTCATTATCCTGTCAGTGTGACTTTACAATCCCCAAATTCTGAATCTGCTGATGTTGATGCTGTTTTTAACATTTCTCAAACCTCTAGAGTGAGCAAAGCAAATTTAGATACACAACCCAATGAAAGTCAACACTATTTATTTAAACATTCCAATGGAACAGTGACAGCACTGCAATGTTTAAACAGAAAATCAAGGACTCTGCTGAGCTAATGTGTGAAAATATGGGTTGTTTGGATGGGAATGCAAATCAAGGTATTATTGATATTTATTATTCACAATTATGTGACATGTTTGTAAACGTTGCACAAGATGTTGGAAAGTGTAAGTGGAGGCAATCTTGTGATAATTTAACCATATGGATGAGTCTTTCAAAAAGGGTAAAAACAATCAACAAACTTGGTTTGATGCAGAGCTGCTCATCAGAAATATTTGAATGTTCAAAATCGATTATAGAGAAAGTTTAAATTTCTTGGAGGCTCATACATGTAAGCAACATGTTTGTTGAATCATGGATCTTTAGGAAAGCAATATAGGCCTACATGTAATAATTTATTGAGACATAAAAGAGATCATATCATAGGGATTTAAATTAATATCTCCGTTCATTACAGGCATCCAATCCAAAAGAATATTGGCAATTACTCAACAGTAATAATGAGGGAAAGAAATTAGGAAATGTTTCATTAGGGGATTTTGTGGATCATTGTAGTCGTTTAGGTACAGGTAAGATGCACAGTCCTCAAGCCTGGGAGATGATCCTTAAGAACTTTCTGAGACAGATTGTTCTCTGGGTGGCAGTCACTTTAAAAGAAGTAGAATTAATGATTAGGAGACTTAAAAATTCAAAAGCATGTGAAAAGACCTCATAAGAAATGACTTTCTTAAAAGATGTCCTGTAGAGATGCTTTACATGTTGGTAAAGTTCTTTAATGTGGTACTGGACAGTGATATTGTTCCAACTGAATGGTGCCTAAAAGATGGGATTATCGTTCCTATTTTTAAGAATAAGGGTGTAGAAACTAATCCTGATAAATAAAGAGGAATAACACTGGTTGGGATTAGTTACGGGAAAAGAATCCAAGCACTAATATATTTACAATTTGGAAATTTCTTTTGCATTTACAATGTACAAGGAGACATACAATCTCTATCAAAATCACAATGGTTATCATTAGGTGGTTTCAGACCGCCTCGAAGTTCGCCAGTTCCAGGTAATCTCTGATCGGGAAATTTACCCCGATCAGAAAATACCAGGTATTTTGGCGATGTGAAAGCAAACTACGCGTAATATCCCCGAAAGAAAATACCCGATAAATAGTAGGTACTTGGCGAAATTACGAGAACTTTTGCGGGGATTTTTCCAAGGTCGTGGGTATTTTGGCGGTCTGAAAGCAAATTACGGGAACTTTTAGCCCAGCGTGTCGTTGGGTGCGGCGCCGTGGGTGGCTGCTGGGCTAGTGATTTTGAATCTCGCGCCTTGCTTGCTTATCAGACCATACTGGGCATGCTCGTAACTTCAGGAACTACTTCAGGAACTTATCCCGAAGGGTATGTTTCAGGGCGGTGTGAATGCAGGAATAATTAATGGGTATTTTTCAGCCTAAAAAAGTTCTCGTAATTAAACGGGGATTCTTGTGATCGAGGCGGTTTGAAACCACCTATTTATCACAAATATTTTTCATTATACAGGGCAAGGGAATGTGTGGTTGGCACAGGGAGATGGATTTAGTACTGCATGGATTTCACACACTGCTAAACTTCTACTTTTTAATATGTTTCTCAAGAGTGGTGGGCAGACACATGAACAAATTATAGAATGTTTAAGGATACTCTGACGTTTGAAAAGTATTTACAGATCCTGTGAAAGAAAAATTATGTCACTTCAAGTTAATTCAGATGTCGAACAAATGGATTGCCTGTTAATAAGGGGAGGTTTGATGCAAGCCTGACAGATGAATTGCATTGTACTCTATGTTGACATGCAGACATAGGAGATGAATTTCATTACATTTTTGTTTGTCCCTTTTTTCACAAAGAGAGAATTCTGTATTTATCCAGTAATCTTATGGCCAGTAAACCAAATGCATTGCACATGCCCAAGCTATTCAATTCAGATAATGCTTGCCACTTGAAAAAAACTATCAAAATTTGTCAGAATGATTGTTTAATTTTTTTTCACAACCAAAGAAAACAGACAATAGTTTTATAGAAAGTAAAGTAGATGAGAACGTGTGTACACGTAGTGGTAGAGTAGTCAAATGTCCTTAACGCCTTGATTTGTAAATATGTTATCTGTTGTTTTCACATACCAAGTTGTACATGTATATATCATCACTTCTGTTTTTTGTATTCATGTATATGTTTGTACTCTCATACTCGAGAGGTGGTCGACAAAGTCAATAAAATCTTACAATCTTCTAAATATTCCTTTTTTTCTTACTTGAATTCCCCCTACACTGACGGCTCTCTGTTGTGCATGCACAATTAGGGACTCTGCAGTCATAAACCCCCTCCCCCTGGCGGAACCCCACTCGGCCTTTTTTTTCACTTTGTGACTGCACCGATTAGATGATGATAGATCTAGGACTAGACCTAGACTCTAGATCTAGAATTAGATCTAGATAAAATTACGATATTTTTAAAATTTTAATGAAAAAAGGAAAAACAAGGCCTTTATTGTCTACTCTGGTTGAGTTCTGTCTTTTTCGTTCGATAAATCTGCGATAATGCACAAACCTATGGCAATTATTAATTGATTTGTTTATTAGGAAACTTTACAGGTGCCATTATTTGAAATCAAATCTGGATGGATGCAGCTCTGATAAAGCAAAGTCACAAAAGATTATTGAAGAAATTAGAAAGTTTTGTTTAGTTTAATAATAATAACCTCAAGTCAAATTACTGTTAATGTTATAAACTGAATTCACAATTTTGAACACTTCAGGCCCTGCAATCGGAATCATTTCTACAATGGCTGAGAAACGAGCAGGAGAATCAACGGATACGCGGACTGCTGAAAATGGCTCATCACCACCTCGTAAGAAGGTGATGAAGACCGACCGCCAGACTGGAATGTCACCTCTAGAAGAATTGAAGGAGAAGGCCAATAGGTTTGGTTTGGACATTCTCAGTGACAGCTTTGCCAAGAAGATGGATGAACTTGATCAGCTAGCTCCACTTAGAGAGGAATTCATCATGCCTAAGATGAAGGAATTACCAGATGGTAAATCTTTTTTACAATTGAAGAATCAGGTAGTCAGTTAAAAGGGAAATCCAACCCAAGTGGACAGTTGCTTGAAAAGATGCTTTAGTGAAGCTCATAGGTGAAAGTTTTAATAAATTCAGACAATATGAAATTTGTGAATATTTAACTTTGCAACAATTTTTAATCTTTGTGGTAGTGGTATACTAATGCTTTGTGATGGAAGGTAGGGACTACTCCTTTATTTTCTCCAATTCACTGACGCACATGTCTTCTGTTTTTTAAGTTTACAACTGTAACTCAGAATTGTGTGCCAAACTATTGTCAAAAAAGAAAGTTCTTTAACTGTCTTTTGAATGTCAGTTACCCATTTTGCTTCAGCCCTAGCTTTCTCTTTCTAATGAAAATAAGATGAAATATTCCAGACGTACATGTACCACTCTCATTGCAAAACTGGTTTATAAGTTATGAAATAATGTTTTCTTAGAAGCAATTTAATGCTCTGTTGTTCATTGTTAATCAGGAATTGCCTACATTGTCTCTATTCTCATTGCTGTCATTTCTATTTTCTGATATATTAGAATAATCAAGGTTTGCCAAATTTATGTTAAAAAGAATGGGTTTTGCAAAGTTAAGACTCTGTGTTTACTTCTTTTATCACTTGTAGTATATATGTCAAGAGATGTTTTGCTAGGAAGCTCTTCGTGAAACAGGTATCTAGATGTACACAGTGGGGATAGCCTGTTAGCTAGAAGATGTCTTTTTGTCATTGGTTTCTAGAAATGGCATCTACATATTACTTGTTGCAACCCCCCCCCCCCCCCCCCACCATTTCCACATATATTCACAGATCCGTAAAGCAAATCTAAAAGTTTGTATTTCTTTGTCTTTGTTTATTGTTTTTTAAATAATTTTTTCAATTGTGATGATTTAATATTATGGTTTTTTTTTCAGTTGGAAGTGAATACATATTTGAATGTGAATCCTAACACACTATTAAACATTGATTGTTTCTTGTTGTAGTTGATCTATCTCTGGTTAATAAAGAAGATGAATGTATCTACTTCTGTGGTAATTCACTTGGTCTTCAGCCCAAAGGACTCAAATTCTATTTTGATGCTGAACTGGAAAAATGGGCCAAAATGTGAGTAAAATAATCTGATATCATATTTGACTGTGTTGAATAAAATGACCCTAAATGACATTTTACCTTTGTTTGACCAAAGACTTGTGCAAGATTATCAGGGATACTTGATTACCCTTAAATTTATGTCCATATTTCATGAACTAGATCCATAACTTTTCAGTTATGATGGCAATTCAACAAATACCCCCAACACAGCCAAAGTTCATTGACCATGGTCATGTGACCTGAAACTCACGCAGGATATTCACTGATGCCTGATTACTCTTATGTCCAAGTTTCATGAACTAGATCCTTATACTTTCAGAGTTATGATATTTAAAAAAATAAACCTTGGTCAACCTTGGTCAAATAACCTTTGACCTTGGTCATGTGACCTGAAACTCACAAAGGATGTTCAGTGCTACTTGATTACTCTTATGTCCAAGTTTCATGAACCAGATCCCTAAGTTTTAAAAGTTATGATGGGAATCAACAAATACCCCTAATATGACCAAAGTTCATTGACCCTAAATGCCCTTTGACCTGGGTTATGTGACCTGAAACTCAGGCAGGGTGTTCAGTAATATCGGTACTTGATTACCCTTATACAGTTATGATGACATTTAAAAAACTTAACCTTCGTTTAAGACTTTGATGTTGTTCCCCCAACATGGTCTATTGACCCTAAATGACCTTTGACCTTGGTCATGTGACATCAAACTCTGGCAAGATGTTCAGTATTACTTGATAACCACTATGCCCATCTTTCATGAACTAGGCCGATATACTTTCTTAGTTATGATGACATTTCAAAAACTTAACCTTCAGTTAAGATTTGATGTGGACGATGACGCCATTGCCATCGGAAAAGCTACATGTACGCATATAGTCTCGCTCTGCTATGCAGATGAAACATAAAACCTGGCTTTAAACACAGCTACTCTTACCAGGTGCTCAAGCATTCAAGGAATTTCTTCCTACCAGTTACCCATTTACTACACCTGGGTGGAGAGTAGCAAATTTAGGTACACTGTAAATTCCAAAGGATGTGAGTGCTGCAGTGGGATTCCAACCCATAGACCTTGTGATTCAAAGCAACAGATGCAGAGACGTATATCCACTGCGCATACATTTATAATTCCGAAGCTTCGTTATTCCGAAGGTTCGGATATTCCGAAGGTTCGTTATTCCGAAGGTTCGTATTTCCGAAGGTTCGTAATTCCGAAGGTTCGTTAGTCCGAAAACGAAGTGAGGTTCGTAATTCCGAAGGTTCGTTAATCCGAAAACGAAATGAGGTTCGTAATTCCGAAGGTTCGTTGGTCCGAAAACTAAATAATTAACGAACCTTATTTCGTTTTCGGACTAACGAACCTTCGGAACAACGAACCTTATTTCGTTTTCGGATTAACGAACCTTCGGAACATCAAACCTTATTTCGTTTTCGGATTATCGGACCTTCGGAATAACGAACCTTCGGAATAACGCCACAAATGTTCGGATTAACGAACCCTATTACGTTTTCGGATTAACGAACATCGAGGTATAGGCAATTTACGTGTTTCGGAATTACGAACCTTCGGAATAAAGAACCTTTGGAATTACGAAGTGTAACCATCCACTGAGCTGCAGCACCTCCACCCTATAAAAGATTAAAGGCCTGGTCACACCGCCCGAGCGTTGTTGGAGCGGAGAGAAAAAATCATCACCGCTCGCTACCGTTCACCACCGTTTAACCAAAGTTGGCCTTCGTTAAGGCAACGCCGAATACGCTCGGCCACCGCTGATGGTCCCTCCTACCGCTCCGAAAGTTTTGAGCTGCTCAAAATATTGCGAGCGGTGAGGAGCGGGCAATTTTCCGCTCCAGCAAAGTTGATTACCGCTCTAACAACGCCCAGTCAAAGTTTGGCACCGCTAGATGAAAGTTCGTGAACGCTTGGGTCCGCTAGGCCAACGCAGAAATCTTGAACGCTGGACAACCGCTGCTTCACCAGTGTTGCCCGGCCGGTGATTAAACGGTTCACAAACTTTGGTGGAGCGGTTGTAAGCGTTTTCCGAGCGGACACGGGATTGCTGGAAAGGTGGTGGGCGTTAAAGTAGCGATCCATTGCGGTGATGAACCTTGGTTTAGCGTTGGTATGGAGGTGTCGGAGCGGAACCAGAATTTGGCTATAACTACGGGGAGAAATGAGTAAGGAGCTCATTTGGAATCAAAATGGGCTGATAATCATGTTTTTTGCATTTACATGAGAAACGTTTTGATTTCCGTGGATTTCCGTTTAAATTCTATCATCATTTCGCCCGGTGTCTAAGCTTTAAGTCAATACCAAATTTAGCTGCCCGTTTTTATGTTAGAGCCGATTTTACTTGAGACATCACCCCAAAAACCTGTTCAAAAACGGTCTTTTTTATTCCGTGCAGTCATCGCAGCGCACCGTGTGGGGTGTACATTGCTGTTCATTTTTGCAATTTTGCACGGCGGGGACAATTCCCCTTCCATTCCATGAAATTCTGGGCATAATGTAAACAAAATGAAGGTTGATAACGCATATAAGGGCTACCCAGCCCTCTTCCAGAGATAAAAGTTACTTGTAGAATAATTTCAGCCAAAAACCCTCATCATAGTAAAATATTTGTTGTGTTATATACTCCGCGTTTTAACCAAGTCTACACAGCTTAATAAAGCACGGTTAATATTTTTCAGATTTTAAAGTATTTTTTTAATCTAATGATCATTTTGATGCCATAAAATTATTTTCAGGATCTCATACACACTTTTTAGGCATGTGAGAAGCATAAACCAACATTCACTCTGATCAATCTTAAAGTAACACATAACACAAAGTTTATATACTTCACATTGTTTGGGGAATTTTTTCTTTTCACAGATAGGTTTTAAGCAGCCAATCAAAATTTGGTATCAAAGTGACGTCATATGGGCTTTAAATTATGTTTAGTCGATTCTACGCCCAAAATTACCCTTAATCTACATGTTAAAGTAAAAATATAACACGGAAAATAATTTTGGCGCACTTTCAACTCATTCTGGCCCACTGTGCGACGCCCGCATGCGCAGAACTCCGCTCTATCAACGCTCGAGTCACCGCTAAACCAACGCTCGCGACCGCTCGCCACCGTTAAACCAACGCTAAAGCTACGCTGGCTTCAGCGGTGCACCGCTAAGGCAACGCCCATGTTTTCGATTTTTTCCTAAATTTTGTGAGCGGTGACGAGCGTTGTCGAAATTCGACCCTCTCTCCCTACCGCTCCAACAACGCTCGGGCGGTGTGACCAGGCCTTAACATTATGAAACATGTTCACTTTAACTAGGATTCATTTCAAATTAGTTATGTGTTTGATTCTCTGTGTGCAGTTTGTTAAACATTGAATATTGACTTTAGTATTGAAATATTTTTGGTTGCTATTGCTTGTCTTTACATTATGTGAAAACAAACATATAAAGTAGGCCAATACATGTACTTTTACCTCAATACTGTTTCCAAAATGTTTTTTTGATATATCTGTAACTCTGGTCTTGGGGTAATTGCATTGCTAAAAGAAAATTGCATAATTTTCAGAATGCCTTTAGGCTTTGTCTCCATTTGCATGGCTTGGATATTAGATTCCACTTCAATTATAGAGCGACCTAGATACTGCGTGTCATTCTATCAAACTTGTTAGCCAGCCATCTTAAGTCCATCCATCGATATATATAGGAAGCTATTGTTGCTAAGCAACCATCCTCTTAAAAGATTTGGACTTACAGTGCTGTCAGTGCATCTTCATTCCTTTGTTAATTTGATTGTGTAGTATATTTTGGCTGTGTACATTTAGCTGACAATGACATGCATGATTTTGCATGAACATCTATAATTTTGATACCTATATACTTTCATTTTCTGTTATATTATAATATTGTTTATATGTTTCACTAAAAAAACATATATCAAGGTGTTTGCATTCACAAGATGAAATATTTGGGAAATGAAGGGATGAGGTGGGACTGACAACATATTGTTCCTTTTTAAAACATTCACCCAAGCTTGTAAAATTTTTACCTATGTGTTAGAAACAAAATGAAAATATTAAAGGGCAGAAAACAGACTGAAAGTAAATCAGTCACAGAATGGGATGTAAGGATGTAAATCATTGACCCGGGGGGGGGGGCACTTACATTGAGGAGTGGATACCATGCGCGACTAAAAAAACATGTAAAAAGGATGTCTTTTTCAAGATAGGCCATAATATGTACGTAACGTGATAAGGGTGTCAAAAACACTTAAATAATGAAAAAAGGGTATCTATTTTTTGTATGATAGCTATGTATTTAGGGTCAAATTTGCGTGGATGTAAAAAATTAAGACTAAAATGTTTTATGAAGGATGTACTTCTGCCCCAAGAGTCAACACTACGTGTTTAGAGTACGATTTGCGTGAGATGTGAGAGGTGGGGCTGTACTAAACCCAATGATGTAGGTGAAGGTAAAACCGACGTCCGTGACATAACAATATAAATATCGCTGTAATTGTTTAGGGGGTCACATGACGAAAACGGCCTGTTAGGCCTTTGCCCTAATATAACTTGCTAACTCGGGTTCAAGACACCACATTCCACAGGGTCTTTCTGAGGATTAAGTTTCCAGTCCTATGTCTTTCCTCGGTAATCCTATTAGGGATAATCCTCTTTAAGTAGCAAAAGACAGTTAGCTCTCACCTAGTACCAGCCCATTAGAAGATTGTGTGTGCAGTGCGTACGAACATTTTGTGCATGAAACTCTGTTAATAGCTTCATGTTTTGTGTGTGGTATCCATGACCAGCGGTGGTCATGGTGGTATCGGTCCGTACTCCGCTGGGGCCCCTTTTCAATAAAGAAGTCAAAGTATGTTTGGTCTTGATCGGACCCAATGACTTATGATTCTGTTTTTTATTCTTCTGTCGTCAGAATAATGCGTATTTTATATTTATTTTTGGAGAACGGGATTTCAAAATGAAAAGTATATTACATTTATATTTACTTTAATAGCTTAGCACCTCAAAACAGGTTTAAGACGCTCCTGATAGTTCGATTATTAATCTAAGATGCATGTTTGTGACTTTTCTTCTGTTTTATTCATTTCCACTGCTGTCAGAGTATTAACGATTCATTGATATATATATATATTTTTTTTTTTGGGGGGGGGAGGAGGGGACAAGAGTTGTATGAGTATATTTTACATGTTAGCCAACTCATGTATATATATATATATATATAATATATATATATCTTACCGGTTAGCCAACACAAAACAATCTTAAAACGTTCCTGATAGCTCGATCATTAATCTTAGATGTTTGTGAATAATGCATCTTTTACACGTATTTTTTAGAACGGGAGTTCATAACGAAAGGTAAATAGAATTTACTTTTATTCTTGTAAGCACTTAAGACGTCCTGATAGTTCTAAGATGTTTGTGACTTCTATTTTGTTTTATTTTCTTGCGTAATTAATTATTCTTTTATAGGAGAACGGCGTTCATAACGGAAGGTACATAAAATATATTTTAAATTGTGAACAACTCAAAACAATTTTAAAACGTTTCTTATAGTTTGTTCATATATCTAAGATGTTTGTGACTTCTATTCTGTTTATTTTCCTTCCGTCTCTTACTTTGTTTTTGAAGAACGGGAGTTTTTTTTAACGAAATGTAAAATAACATAATTCATATTTTTACTTGTAAGCAGCTCAAAACAGTTTTAAAACGTTCCTGATACTTAGTTGATGAATCTGAGATGTTTGCGACTTTTATCCTTTTTGATTTTCATTGCGTCTTTTATATTTCCTTTGGAGAACGGAAGTTCGTAAAGAAATGTACATAACATTTTCTTTTGTATTTATAAGCACTTCACTTCTTTTTTTTAAAACGTTCCTGAAAGTTTGTTTATTAATCGAAGATGTTTATGCCGGGTGTTTGTGACTTCTATTTTGTTTTATTTCTCTTGCGTAATTTACTATTCGTTTAGGAGAACGGCGTTCAAAACGAAAGGTATATTTAAAATGTGAGCAACTCGAAATAATTTTGAAACGTTCCTGATAGTTTGTTCATTTATTTAAGATGTTTGTGACTTCTTTCCTGTTTTATTTCAGCCGTTATCCGAATAATATACGTCTTTTATATTTCATTTTGGAGAACGGGAGTTCATAACGAGAGATATATAAAATGCATTTTTACTTGTTAGCACCTCAAAATAAATTTAAAACGTTCTTAATAGTTTGTTCATTTATCTAAGATGTTTGTGACTTCTATTCTGTTTATTTTCCTTCCGTCCCTTATCTTTGTTTTAGGAGAACGGGAGTTTTTTTAACGAAATGTAAATAACATAAATTATATTTTTACTTGTAAGCAGCTCAAAACAGTTTTAAAACGTTCCTGATAGTTCGTTGATGAATCTGAGATGTTTGCGACTTTTATTCTGTTTTATTTTAATTGCGTCTTTTATATTTCCTTTCGGAGAACGGAAGTTCATAAAGAAAGGTACATAAAATTTACTTTTGTATTTATAAGCACTTCAATTCTTTTTTTAAAACGTTCCTGAAAGTTTGTTCATTAATCGAAGATGTTTATGCCGGGTGTTTGTGACTTCTATTTTGTTTTATTTCTCTTGCGTAATTTACTATTCGTTTAGGAGAACGGCGTTCAAAACGAAAGGTATATTTAAAATGTGAGCAACTCGAAATAATTTTGAAACGTTCCTGATAGTTTGTTCATTTATTTAAGATGTTCTTCACTTCTTTCCTGTTTTATTTCAGCCGTTATCCGAATAATATACGTCTTTTATATTTCATTTTGGAGAACGGGAGTTCATAACGAGAGATATATAAAATGCATTTTTACTTGTTAGCACCTCAAAATAAATTTAAAACGTTCTTAATAGTTTGTTCATTTATCTAAGATGTTTGTGACTTCTATTCTGTTTATTTTCCTTCCGTCCCTTATCTTTGTTTTAGGAGAATGGGATTTTTTTTAACGAAATGTAAATAACATAAATTATATTTTTACTTGTAAGCAGCTCAAAACAGTTTTAAAACGTTCCTGATAGTTCGTTGATGAATCTGAGATGTTTGCGACTTTTATTCTGTTTTATTTTAATTGCGTCTTTTATATTTCCTTTCGGAGAACGGAAGTTCATAAAGAAAGGTACATAAAATTTACTTGTGTATTTATAAGCACTTCAATTCTTTTTTTAAAACGTTCCTGAAAGTTTGTTCATTAATCGAAGATGTTTATGCCGGGTGTTTGTGACTTCTATTTTGTTTTATTTCTCTTGCGTAATTTACTATTCGTTTAGGAGAACGGCGTTCAAAACGAAAGGTATATTTAAAATGTGAGCAACTCGAAATAATTTTGAAACGTTCCTGATAGTTTGTTCATTTATTTAAGATGTTTGTGACTTCTTTCCTGTTTTATTTCAGCCGTTATCCGAATAATATACGTCTTTTATATTTCATTTTGGAGAACGGGAGTTCATAACGAGAGATATATAAAATGCATTTTTACTTGTTAGCACCTCAAAATAAATTTAAAACGTTCTTAATAGTTTGTTCATTTATCTAAGATGTTTGTGACTTCTATTCTGTTTATTTTCCTTCCGTCCCTTATCTTTGTTTTAGGAGAACGGGAGTTTTTTTAACGAAATGTAAATAACATAAATTATATTTTTACTTGTAAGCAGCTCAAAACAGTTTTAAAACGTTCCTGATAGTTCGTTGATGAATCTGAGATGTTTGCGACTTTTATTCTGTTTTATTTTAATTGCGTCTTTTATATTTCCTTTCGGAGAACGGAAGTTCATAAAGAAAGGTACATAAAATTTACTTTTGTATTTATAAGCACTTCAATTCTTTTTTTAAAACGTTCCTGAAAGTTTGTTCATTAATCGAAGATGTTTATGCCGGGTGTTTGTGACTTCTATTTTGTTTTATTTCTCTTGCGTAATTTACTATTCGTTTAGGAGAACGGCGTTCAAAACGAAAGGTATATTTAAAATGTGAGCAACTCGAAATAATTTTGAAACGTTCCTGATAGTTTGTTCATTTATTTAAGATGTTCTTCACTTCTTTCCTGTTTTATTTCAGCCGTTATCCGAATAATATACGTCTTTTATAATTATTTCATCTTGGAGAACGGGAATTCATAACGAGAGTATAAAATGCATTTTTACTTGTGAGCACCTCAAAATAATTTTAAAACGTTATAAGGTCGTACATTAATCTAAGATGTTTGTGAATTCTATTCTGTTTTATTTTCCATCCCTGTCTTTTATATTTCTTTTTGGAGAACGGGAGTTTCTTTAACAAAATGTATATAAAATATATTTTTACTTATGAGCAGCTAAAAATAATTTCAAAACGTTCCTGATAGTTCGTTCATGAATCTGAGATGTTTGCGACTTTTATTTTATTTCATTTTCCTTGCATCTATTATATTTCCTTTTGGAGGATGGGAGTTCATAAAGAAAGGTACATAAAATTTACTTTTATATTTGTAAGCACTTCAATTTTTTAAACGTTCATGAAAGTTTGTCGATAATCGAAGATGTTTGTGACTTCCATTTTGTTTTATTTCTCTTGCGTAATTTACTATTCTTTTAGGACAACGGCGTTCATGACCGTGGTAACGAAGGGTATATATATATATATATATAATATATTTTTAATTGTGAGCAACTCGAAACAACTTTAAAAAGTTCCTGATAGTTTGTTCATTTATCTAAGATGTTTGTGACTTCTATCTGTTTTATTTTTCTTTGTCGTTATCAGAGCAATGCCTGTTTTATATATTTTTTTGGTGAACGGGAGTTCATAGAGAAAGGTACATCAAATGTACTTTCATATTTGTAGGCACTTCAATTTTTTTTAAACGTGCCTGACAGTTCCGTCGAAACAATCTTAAAACGTTCTTGATAGTTAATTTGTTCATTTATCTAAGATGTATGTGACAAGAACTTGAATTTGGTTTGTTACTACCCGAGTAGACCACACAGTCACCTATCATAATAAGCCCAGCAGATGAGAGGCTGAATTTGGTGTGTTAAACCATGGAGCTATTACCTATTACGAAATAGGTCCATGGTTAAACCCGAGTAGCCAACACAGTCACCTATCATGATAAGCCTAGCAGACGAGAGGCTGAATTTGGTGTGTTAAACCCGAGTAGCCAACACCGTCACCTATCATGATAAGCCTAGCAGACGAGAGGTTGAATTTGGTGAGTTAGACCCGAGTTTTAGTCTATTCTACGCAGACCCGCAAGTTGCTAGAGTCGGTTCTCATGGAGGTTTTAAGAAGAATAACTTGAAAACAATGAACTGAATCTTTGGGTATTTCAAAGTGAACTTATCACCGGAGATTCCAGTTTTATTTTTAACACTTTTCTAGCGGAAGAAACAATTTAAACAAGGATTTATTTCAAACCAAATAAATGCATGGATAAAAACAGCAACATTTCCGAGGAAATATTCTGGTAAATCATGTGAACAAAAGTAACAAATACAATTAGCATGAAACTGAACAGGAAAATTTCAATCAAATTACTTTAAAGTAATAGAACGTATAGTCTTGGACATGTCGAATATAGGATATTCTTACCCCCCCCCCCCCCAATAAAAAAAGCAAACTCACAATAAAAAAGAAATGAATATGAATGCTTGTCGGCAATGTATTTCAATTTGAAACAAGGGTAATCATAGTTTCACTTCCATGGGAAAAATTGCGATAGCTGAATTAACATCTTTGGATAAAAGGACAGGTTTTAGGACCAAAACCTGTCATGTGTTTTTAAAACGCTGACATAGTACAAGCGCTATATGAGCCTAGCAGACGAGAGGCTGAATTTGGTGTGTTAAACCCGAGTAGCCAACACAGTCACCTATCATGATAAGCCTAGCAGACGAGAGGCTGAATTTGGTGTGTTAAACCCGAGTTTTAGTCTATTCTATGCAGACCCGCAAGTTGCTAGAGTCGGTTCTCATGGAGGTTTTAAGAAAAATAACTTGAAAACAATGAACTGAATCTTTGGGTATTTCAAAATGAACTCATCACCGGAGATTCCAGATTTTATTTTTTACACTTTTCTAGCGGAAGAAACAATTTAAACAAGGATTTATTTCAAACCAAATAAATGCATGAATAAAAACAGCAACATTTCCGAGGAAATATTCTGGTAAATCATGTGAACAAAAGTAACAAATACAATTAGCATGAATCTGAACAAGAAAATTTCAATCAAATTACTTTTAAGTAATAGAACGTAGTCTTGAACATGTCGGATATAGGATATCCTTACCCCCCCCCCCCCCAAAAAAAAAAGAAGCAATTAATAAAAAAATAATTGAATATGGATGCTTGTCGGCAATGTATTTCAATTTAAAACAAGGTTAATATAGTTTCACTTGCATGGGAAACATTGCGATATGAATTTAACATCTTTGGATAAAAGGAAAGGTTTTTGGACCAAAACCTGTCGCTAGTCCACGCAGTCGCCTATCATGATAAGCCTAGCAGACGAGAGGCTGAATTTGGTGTGTTAAACCCGAGTAGCCTACACAGTCACCTATCATGATAAGCCTAGCAGATGAGAGGCTGAATTTCGTGAGTTAGACCCGAGTTTTAGTCTATTCTACGCAGACCCGCAAGTTGCTAGAGTCGGTTCTCATGGAGGTTTTAAGAAGAATAACTTGAAAACAATGAACTGAATCTTTGGGTATTTCAAAGTAAACTTATCACCGGAGATTCCAGTTTTATTTTTAACACTTTTCTAGCGGACGAAACAATTTAAACAAGGATTTATTTAAAACCAAATAAATGCATGGATAAAAACAGCAACATTTCCGAGGAAATATTCTGGTAAATCATGTGAACAAAAGTAACAAATACAATTAGCATGAAACTGAACAGGAAAATTTCAATCAAATTACTTTAAAGTAATAGAACGTAGTCTTGAACATGTCGGATATAGGATATCCTTACCCCCCCCCAAAAAAAAAAAGCAATTAACAAAAAAATAATTGAATATGGATGCTTGTCGGCAATGTATTTCAATTTAAAACAAGGTTAATATAGTTTCACTTGCATGGGAAACATTGCGATATGAATTTAACATCTTTGGATAAAAGGAAAGGTTTTTGGACCAAAACCTGTCGCTAGTCCACGCAGTCGCCTATCATGATAAGCCTAGCAGACGAGAGGATGAATTTGGTGTGTTAAACCCGAGTAGCCTACACAGTCACCTATCATGATAAGCCTAGCAGATGAGAGGCTGAATTTGGTGAGTAAGACCCGAGTTTTAGTCTATTCTACGCAGACCCGCAAGTTGCTAGAGTCGGTTCTCATGGAGGTTTTAAGAAGAATAACTTGAAAACAATGAACTGAATCTTTGGGTATTTCAAAGTGAACTTATCACCGGAGATTCCAGTTTTATTTTTAACACTTTTCTAGCGGAAGAAACAATTTAAACAAGGATTTATTTCAAACCAAATAAATGCATGGATCAAAACAGCAACATTTCCGAGGAAATATTCTGGTAAATCATGTGAACAAAAGTAACAAATACAATTAGCATGAAACTGAACAGGAAAATTTCAATCAAATTACTTTAAAGTAATAGAACGTAGTCTTGGACATGTCGAATATAGGATATTCTTACCCCCCCCCCCCAATAAAAAAAGCAAACTCACAATAAAAAAGAAATGAATATGAATGCTTGTCGGCAATGTATTTCAATTTGAAACAAGGGTAATCATAGTTTCACTTCCATGGGAAAAATTGCGATAGCTGAATTAACATCTTTGGATAAAAGGACAGGTTTTAGGACCAAAACCTGTCATGTGTTTTTAAAACGCTGACATAGTACAAGCGCTATATGAGCCTAGCAGACGAGAGGCTGAATTTGGTGTGTTAAACCCGAGTAGCCAACACAGTCACCTATCATGATAAGCCTAGCAGACGAGAGGCTGAATTTGGTGTGTTAAACCCGAGTTTTAGTCTATTCTATGCAGACCCGCAAGTTGCTAGAGTCGGTTCTCATGGAGGTTTTAAGAAAAATAACTTGAAAACAATGAACTGAATCTTTGGGTATTTCAAAATGAACTTATCACCGGAGATTCCAGATTTTATTTTTTACACTTTTCTAGCGGAAGAAACAATTTAAACAAGGATTTATTTCAAACCAAATAAATGAAATAAATAAATAAAAACAGCAACATTTCCGAGGAAATTTTCTGGTAAATCATGTGAACAAAAGTAACAATTACAATTAGCAAGAAACCGAATAGGAAAATGTCAATCAAAATACTTTAAAGTAAATAGTACGTAGTCTTGGACATGTCGAATATAGGATATTCTTACCCCCCCCCCCAATAAAAAAAGCAAACTCACAATAAAAAAGAAATGAATATGAATGCTTGTCGGCAATGTATTTCAATTTGAAACAAGGGTAATCATAGTTTCACTTCCATGGGAAAAATTGCGATAGCTGAATTAACATCTTTGGATAAAAGGACAGGTTTTAGGACCAAAACCTGTCATGTGTTTTTAAAACGCTGACATAGTATACAAGCGCTATATGAGCCTAGCAGACGAGAGGCTGAATTTGGTGTGTTAAACCCGAGTAGCCAACACAGTCACCTATCATGATAAGCCTAGCAGACGAGAGGCTGAATTTGGTGTGTTAAACCCGAGTTTTAGTCTATTCTATGCAGACCCGCAAGTTGCTAGAGTCGGTTCTCATGGAGGTTTTAAGAAAAATAACTTGAAATCAATGAACTGAATCTTTGGGTATTTTTAAAATGAACTATAATCACCTGAGATTCCAGAGTTTATTTTTTACACTCCACTAGCGGAGGAAACAATTTAAACAAGGATTTATTTCAAACCAAATAAATGCATGGATAAAAACAGCAACATTTCCGAGGAAAGTATTCTGGTAAATCATGTGAACAAAAGTAACAATTACAATTAGCAAGAAACTGAACAGGAGAATGTCAATCAAATTATTTTACAGTAAAAAGCACGTATAGTCTTGAACATGTCGGATATAGGATATTCTTATACCCCCCCCCCCCAAAAAAAAAAAGAAGCATACTCACAATAAAAAAATGAATATGAATGCTTGTCGGCAATTTATATCAATTTAAAACAAGGTTAATCAAAGTTTCACTTGCATGGGAAGAATTGTGATAGCTGAATTTAACATCTTTGGATAAAAGAAAGGTTTTAGGACCATAACCTATCATGTGTTTTTAAAACGCTGACATACAAGCGCTATCCCACACAGTCACCTATCATGATAAGCTCAGCAGACGAGAGGCTGAATTTGGTGAGTTAGACCCGAGTTGTAGTCTATTCTACGCAGACTCGCGAGTTGCTAGAGTCGGTTCTCATGGAGGTTTTAAGAAAAATAACTTGAAAACAATGAACTGAATCTTGGGTATTTTCAAGTGAACTAATCAACGGAGGTTCCAGATTTTTTTTTGCACTCCACTAGCGGAAGAATCAATTTAAACAATGATTTATTTTAAACCAAATAAATGAATGAAATAAATAAAAACAGCAACATTTCCGAGGAAATATTCTGGAAAATCATGTGAACAAAAGTAACTATTATATACAATTAGCATGAAACTGAACAGGAAAATGTCAATCAAAATACTTTGAAGTAAATAGTCGTCGGATATAGGATACCCTCCCCCCCAAAAAAAAGCAAACTCACAATAAAAAAGAATTGAATATGAATGCTTGTCGGCAATGTATTTCAATTTAAAACAAGGGTAATCATAGTTTCTCTTGCATGGGGAAAATTCGGGGGAAAATTGCGATAGGAATTTGTCATCCTTGGATAAAAGGAAAGGTTTTTCGGACCAAAACCTGTCATGTTTTTAAAACGCTGACATACAAGCGCTAGCCCATATAAGCCCAGCAGACGAGAGGCTGAATTTGGTGGGTTAGACCCGAGTTGTAGTCAATTCTACGCATACCCGCAAGTTGCTAGAGTCGGTTAGCAGGCGAGAGGCTGAATTTGGTGAGTGAAACCCGAGTTGTAGTCTATTCTACGCAGACCCGCAAGTTGATAGATTCGGTTCTCATGGAGGTTTTAAGAAAAATAATTTGGAAAAAATGAACTGAATCTGTGGTATTTGAAAGTGAATTAATCAACGGAGATTCCACATTTTATTTTTTTACACTCCACTAGCAGAAACGATTATTTGTTTTAAACCGAATAAATGAATATGATAAATAAAAACAGCAATTACGAGAACATGTTTGCTATCCGGTAAATGATGTGAACTTTTAAACTTGGATGATATGATGGGATATTCCACCCCCCCCCAAAAAAAAAAAATAATAATGACAAAAAGCAAACTCACAATAAAAAAAATGAATATGCTTCCAAGCATTGCATGCCAACATGCAGGCGTTGTTTCGGGGGGGGGGGGGGGGGGGGGTCGGCTCTGGGGAGTTTTAAGGCCCACCCCCCAAAAAAAAAATCTACCACGTAGTAAAAATAAATATATGTAGGCCCTATATACGTATATAAAGTATTTGTCAATGCAGTATTCCGTTTATGTCGCCAAGTACGTGCTATAAAATCTAAGTTTTCACTATTCTTTTTTTTCTGCACACTTTCTTTTTGTTTATGCTTTCCTTTTTGTTTTACCCTATGGCATGCACACTTTTTTGTTTCGTGTTTGTGTGGGTTTCTTGTACGTTGATTTGATAATGTTTTATTGTTTTCTTCATTTTGGCTTCGCCCATTTACATTTTAGAATTTTAGACCTATGTCTCTGTAAAATTGATTTGTAACAAACCCTTAGGCATAAGGGGCTGAAAATATAATTTTTCATGCCAACACGCAGGGATCATTTTAAGAAGCTTTAACAAATCTTTCAGATTTGAAACATGGAAACATGGGGCATGGAAAGTGCTGAATTTTCGGGATATGTTTGATCTTTGATATACTATGTACCCATTCCAATATAAATGCTCAAACGGTGCTTAGAGAGAACATTGAAATACAAATACAATGCTAGTGTTTATTCATACATCAACATTTTCCCGGGAAGTTCGGTCATTATAGTCAACACCAGATAAAAGAGGTTCGACAGCCAATTACAATTTGCGATCATGAAAGTTCATCTGTGTTTGTTGAAAATAAAGCAAAGTAAAAAGTTTATCTTTTTAGCTAATATAGCAAGATTAGATTGTTGGAAGAGCGGGCCCTACTCGATTCTTAAAAACTTAAGCATGTTGTAAAAATATTTCTTGTTGTATTTGCTTTCAAATTCAACGCGGAGAATCTCCTTGGTGTTTTTTCCCCTTGATATTCATATATATATATATATATATATATATACCTTTATTCTGTATTGCCTTTTTTCCTCCGAGAACCCCGTCCAGAGCACCCCGCACCCACACGTACCACCCGCAACCGTTCAACACATCATAGCAAATCGGCGACATGAAAAGACGGTCTTTGTAAAGACTCTTTTCATGGAATTCCTAGCTTTTTGTTATCCAATTAGCACACTTCCTTTACCTCAATACTGCTCTCAGGGAAATCCCTCTCGTCGAATCTGTAGCCTCTATAACAAACTTATTCAAAATTTTGTAAAGATTTTCTTCTTATATTAACTTTAAATATATTTTATCCTCAAATTAATTATAAATATATATATCGATATATAAATATTGTACATCTATTTATGGATCGGCTAATTGGGTTTAGCTATCTTAAAAAAATGGAATGTAGGGTCTGAATCCAATACTAATATGCAACTGGGCGTTGTGGCGTGCGCCTGTAATCCAAGCTGTGGGGAAGTTACAAATTGATGCAGAGGTTCGAGGTTCGAGCCCTGATGATGTCTTTCGGATAGTGACGTTAATAAAGGTCGGTCCCAGACGTAAATAAGCATACCTGATTGATACACGTCTGACAAAACTCAAATACACACCCCTAGATGCGATGGAGCACGAATGCTCGCGATCGCGATTATTGCGCAAGACTCGATCGACTCCCGCCCGAGTTTGGAAAATAATACATTTACAAGGCCTAACTTTAATTTCTTACTGTTGGGCCTAGCATTTTAACAACTAGATGTACATGTAGCATGATTGAATTTTCAATGTTTTGTGATGTTTATCTGATTATTCTTCAGTCAAAATCATATATTCAGCCTGTTCTACTCTTTAAATGATCAATTCCAAGACTGCATGTTTCGAGCATTCCCATTAAAGGTCAAGTCCACCTCAGAAACATGTTTATTAATCCGGGGGGGGGGGCACTCGACCAAAAAAGTAGTAGGGATGTGCCGCTGGCGAGACAAAAAACGGGGGCTTTGGAGCGGGCAAATTGTAAAAGGAGGTTTCCTCGGAACAGGTTTCGGAACTACAAATGTTTATGCATCCCTATGGAACGGGCATACGTGCATGCAGCTTGCCCGGCGGCACAGGCGCCGGGTGCGCTAGCGAAGCGGCGATAGTCGGGCAGCGCTCCGCGGCCGCTTTTCACCAAAATCGCGGCTCATTGTAGCAGATCAATGCGACCGGAACGGCGTAACGGAAAATTTGCGAAGCTTTGGAGCGGATTTCTTTCTTTTTTCACGATAAGAACAAAATGATATGCTTTGGATCGGATTTCTTTTTTTTCTCAAGAAGACGAAAATGCTTTGCCTTGGAACGGAAATTTTAGTGTAAAAATTGGGGTCCCCTTCGCGGCACATACCCACTATGCATTATATACTGAGTGCCGCCCCCCCCCCCCCCCCCCGGATTTTATTCAATAGAGAAAAATCAGAGAAGCATAATGCTGAAAATTTCATCCAAATCGGATGAAAAGTAAGAAAGTTATGACATTTTAAAGTTTCGCTTATTTTTTACAAAACAGTTATATGCACAATTTAGTCACAAGCAAATGAGAGAATCGATGATGTCCCTCACTCACTCTTTCTTTTGTATTTTTATTGTATGAATTATACAATATTTAGATTTTAACAGATTTGACAATAAGGACCAACTTTACTGAATCATAACTGTTAAACAATGGTAATTCCACATGTTCAAGGCAAAAAACACTTTGTTTCACAGGACAATGAGAAGAAAATTCACATTTCATATAGCAAAATACAAAAGAAATAGTGAGTGAGTGATGTCATCAGTTCCCTCATTTGCATAATGACCGGGATGTTCATATAACTATTTTGTAAAATCGAAGCGAAACTTTAAAATGTCATAACTTTCCTATTTTCACATCCGATTTTGATGATATTTTCAGTATTGTGCTTGTTAGATTTTTCTGTTTTTATTCAAATCAACTTTTTATTGAGATGAACTTGTCCTTTAACTTTAAAACCGGTTTCTATTCAACTGACTTAAAGGTCATGACCACCCCAGAAAAAATGATGATTTTAATAAATCATAAATACAAATGTAACCATGAAAATTTCAATAAAATTGGATGTTAAGTAAGAAGAATATGAAATTTTGGTTAACATAACAATTGGGAGAATATTTCGAATATTTTGTATTTAATACAACGAAATACAAAGAAATAGTGACTGGATAATGTCATCAGTCCTCTAATTTGCCTATCGACTATGCAGGATGTGCACATAGGCCCAAGTGTTTTGTTATGTTATAACTTTCTTATTTTACATCTGATTTCAATGCGATTTTCAATGCAAGTTGAATTTTTCTCGTTTTATTCATATAAACTATTTTGTTGTATTAGACTTGTCCTTTAAGATGGTAGATGATAATAGTGGTCTAAGTGTAGTCTGCTGTGGAAACCCTTCCAAGTTAAAAAGTCTGAATTTGCAGCTATGATTCCTTGTACTCTATAAAGGCCCTCTCGAAACGGCAAGCTTTGTATCTGCTCGTCCTTGTGTGGATACACATTTGTTGATCAAAGTATTATACACATCTCTGGTGAATAATTTAATTTTATGACCTTCACTTCTGAACTGGAAGGGTGAGGGGGTGCTAAATGCCATTTCAGTTAGTTTTGTTTACATTTATTTTAGTATAGGACCACAGCTTATTATAACTACATGTATGAATAATATACGTGAATTATAACTATACTTGCATATATAATTATTGCACCATTGAATAGGCAAAGTTAATTTGTGCCTCATACCGGGCCTCATAAATGCTATAACTTATTATTATGAACAGGGGGTGCGGAACGGTTTCAAAGTGGGGGGACCATGCAAAAAAAATCCACAATCCTATGATCATTTTTTTACGTTTTTTTTTTTTTTTTTTTTTTGGGGGGGGGGGGCTATAGTCCCACTATAGTCCCCCCACTTCCGCGGCCCCTGATGAATATACATAGTGCATGTTTACTGTTAAATATGAAACTAAAAGAAGTTTGCTTATATTCAGATGTTTGTTATCTTCATATTCACTTTATAAAGTATTTAAGGAAAATATATTCTTCTTGAAGATATAAAATGCAGAATGCATTTAAAATATAAAATGTATGAACTAAATATAGAAGAGGGAGGAGAGGTAAACTATCAGGGGTAAATCGTGTAAATAGCTCCATTGGTTGATAATGATGATAAATAGAAGGAATACAAATCTATTACATCCTCCCCACAAATTATGTAGTTCATTTTATTTCACCAATTAGGAAAACTTATTGATAACATACAGGGAATGATTGTATGCACAGCCCCCCCTCCCCACATCACAAGTTAATTTGCATATAACTGTCCGGCTTAGTACAATACTTGGAGGGGATTATAGTATTACCAGAAACACAATAGAAGAGGTGTATTAGTAGTAATTGTATTAAGGACAAGCGTCTTAGGATTACAGGATTAAATCTTCAGTAACAGTGTGAAAATCTGGTGTGCTGTTTCTAATGGGATGTTTTCGTCATGCAATTCAGGGAACTTGCCAAGAGTATCGTTTTGTTTCCAATACTTGTTAAGGGTAGAGTTTCACACGCCAATACTTGTTAAGGGGTGCATTTTCAGAAAATGGAAAATACATGTTTAGGGTGCTTTTCGAGACCCCATGGTTGCGCATGGTATCCACTTGTCAATGGAAGTGGCCCCCCCCCCCCCCCCCCCCCCGGATCATTGACATGTATAATGACTCACCTGGGCTCCGTAACACAAAGGTTTGCAAAAGAACCCCACTGATTGGTTCTAGGTCAGTATTTCAAACAGAGTGCGCATGCAACGATGATCTTGATCAGTCTTTGGCTTTTAGCGATTGATTGCAAACCTTTGTGTTATGGAGCCCTAATCTGCTTCCATTTGTTGAAAATATGAAACCATTTACATGTAAATGGGAATGGACAAAATGGCAAGACATCTGATATGGAAATTGGGGCTAAACATTTATGATGCAATCTATTCTTTCTCCTCACTGTATTTATATCTTCATCTGTATATGAAAAAAAAGCTTTAAAATGATATTAAACTTGGCGAAATTGATGAATAACCCATGGAAGTACTTGATTGAATTTGAATGCTAAAGAAATTCAGAGCATAAAAAAACACAAGGTAAATTTTTTTTACTTGTTTAGAATAATTTAATATGTGACCAGCCACCTCCAAACCAACCATAAGTCACCAGGGAAGGTTCTCTGTATATACTGTAGCCAAAATAGTAATTGGTCTTCGAAAGCAGAAATTTTAAAATTAGCTTATTTGAGAGAATAATTCTTCTTGATGATGTAAACATTTGAAGTTGTAAAGTTGAATAAAAGATAATTTGTATAAGATTTTTGACATTTTTTTTTAATGGACTGCTTGAAGTTTCATCGAGATTGCACAGTGTGCACATCTCATGATTGACTGAAGTAGGCCCATATTGTTGTAGGCTAAGTGACGTCAACTGGTTTTTTTCTCAATGTAGGGAAACATAGCCTTGATCTATATTGCTTTTAATATGGTCAGGGATCATGGACCATGGAAAATTGTTTCAAGTCTGAGGCGACCTACATGTAGATTAGTGACCTTACTACATGTATGTAGGATAAGTAACTCAGGGCAAGGTGAAAATAATAGGTACACAGGTCGTTCTAAGGTCTGATATCAAGCATTAATAATGCATGGTATCCTCTCCTCAATGGAAGTGGCCCCCAGGGCTTCTTTCCTCGCTTGTGATCATTCCAAATTGTCTTTTCCATAGTTCCCAGTGTTGATTTTCATCTTCGGTATCTCAACAATTCAGCGCCAGAGTGTGATATGAGTATATAGTACCATATTGTTATAAGCTAATAGACCTCAACTGGTTTATCTCAATGTAAGCAAACATAGCCTTGATCTACATGTATATTGCTTATGGTTACGGACTATGGACCATGGAAAATTGATTGAGTCTGAGGTGACCTAGATTAGTGACCTTACTACATGTAGGATAAGTAACTTAGGGCAAGGTGAAAATAATAGGTACACAGGTCGTTTTAAGGTCTAATATCAAGCATTAATAATGCATGGTATCTGCTCATCAATGGAAGTAACCACCCAGGGCTTCTTTCCTCGCTTGTGATCATTCCAAATCGTCTTTTCCATTGTTCCCAGTGCTGATTTGCATTTCAGTTTTATATTATTATTTTGGTCATGTATATTCTAATTTCTTACTCTCCAACATATTCTTAGACCATGCTTTTGCAACCTGCACCTCGACCCCTCCGCTAACTTGATAATATCATGGTGTGTTTATCTTCCAAACTGGTTTCCTGAACTGGTTTCTAGTAAACAAGTTTTAGAAAGTATGATGAGAACGTTCTCTTTGTAAGCAAACATGGCCTTGATCTACAATGTATATTGCTTATGGTTAGGACCTGGACTGACTATGGAAATTGTTTTGAGTCTGAGGTGACCTAGATTAGTGACCTTACTACATGTATGTAGGATAGGTAAAGGGAAAGGTGAGAATAAGACCCCTTTTACATCTGAAAGTTTCCTACCCGTGACCCGACCGAGTCCACTTGCAACCTTGACTGGATTATTGGTGGATTAGCTTCGCGAACGGACCGAGTCCGAAATGTGGTCTGTTTACATCACAGTGTTCGTTCCCTCCCCTATCGGTACGGTTTCGAGTGGTATCCGATTGCTGACACCAAAGGGCGCTCTCGATCTAGGCTCTGAATAATTTGCGCGCGCTAATTGAAGTTGTTTACATATCGTTACACTCGTCGGCTGCTACACAGAAATGACAGGGTGGGACATGTGCCGATCATTTCCAGAGAGAGTCGAAACGACTCTTTACCTTTACCTTTACCCGAGATTCTGGAAGAATGCTGATGATCCCAGCAGTCGTTGAAGATATGATCGACTTGAAAAGGATAAGTTTAAAATGCTTCCTTCTTTCATGGACGAATCCCCTCCTTTGGGCCGAAGACTGTCACCGCTAATCCTTTTATAAACAGAGCGCTGTCAGCTGACGCCCATCAAGCCGGTCGTAAAACACGCTCTCACTGATGGACAGCGGAAATCAATTGTATGCTGCTCCTACCCATTGCGATGTTGTTCGTTCACTTTATCAAAAGTAACGCACAGCAGCGAACGTTAGCGCTCTGCAGCGAACGTTAGCGCTATGAAAAAGATAGCAGAAACAAGAAAACAGGCGTGCATAAACATATTTTTTACGTACATCGCAAACAACCGCACATGAAATGCATTTTCATCACCTTGCAGATCCGTATATCTAAGGCAAAAAAGCAGTTGAAATTCGACGGAGAAATGTGCGGGAAAACGTTCAAAATGAATCTTTTTCGGACAGTATTGATGTTGATAGTAGCGCTTACCTTCGGTCAGAAGTTGATTTTCATTTGGGCACAAAATTCCACAGGATTGATGAAATTTAACGGAATTTTTTTTATGGTCAGACGACAATCGCACATTATAGACAGCCTAAAATAATGTACTGAAAAACCGGATATGAATTGCGCATTGCATTCTAGGTAATGTAGAGACTTTCCCTATTGGTAATCGGGGCTAAAACATGACCGACTTTGGTCGAAAGAGGGCCAGTGATCGATCGGTGACGATCAATGACCGAAAGGAGCTTGTGTAAACAATTGCCCTGGGCGGTCGTCGTAAAAACCGCGTAAAGAGAAAGTTAAGGGTTAGACAGCGATTTTGACAGCTGGAAACAGGTGGTGGTCATAAAATGCTCTTGTTGAATGTCCATTCGTAATAGGTCCATGCTTCTTTCCACTCAAATCAAAGACTTTATCAATCACAATTCACATCTCGCATGCCGCAAAACATTAGAAGAACGACGGGGCTGGGGAGGGGATAGCGCGCGCTATGACGTAATTTGACAGCTGGCGAACGGACCGAGATAGGTTCGAAAGCTTGTGTGCGTTTACATCTACAAATCGGTGGACCGGGGCCGGCCCGATACCTACCCGAGACTACCTCTGGATGTTGTCTCAGGTAGGTTCGCTAAAAGGTGGCCCGAGGTAGGTTTGGGATGTTTACATCTGATTTCTTTCCGACCCTAGGTAGGCCCCGGGCCGGCCCGAGGTAGGGAATCTCTCAGATGTAACAGGGGTCTAAGACACCGTTCTCATTACGCTTTTTAAAACTAGTTTACTGAAAACCAGTTTGGAAGATTGCTTTGATAGCGTTCCCACTTGATCACACGAAAGTTGTTTTCAAAATCACTTCATGTAAAGCAATTTTGTTGCTATGGGAACGCTCTCAGTGGGTGACATGTTTTGCGCGAAATTCGATACCGCAGCGTAGGCATTCTACACACAGTGTGTGGAATAGCGCTCAAAATGTGCGAAGATCACTTTCCAAAGAACGGTTGTGTCCTCACACTAAAACCAGTTTAACGAGGCAAAGCAATCTTGAAAACGAGATCGTGAGGTGGTTTTATGAACTGGTTTGGAAGATCGCTTCAACCTTTCTTTTAGGAAGTAGCGAGAACGGTGTCTAACAGGTAACACAGGTCATTTTAAGGTCTGATATCAAGCATAAAGGCATTGATTATCTTCATGAAGTTGGCAATTCAATGGTGACCTATTTATTACCCCGGATTTAGCTGCAGCTGCTAAATGGCTTAGTGCATTGAAGGAAGTAATCCTGCCTGGTACCCATTCACCTCACCTGGGTTGAGTGCAGCAAAATGTGGGTAAAGATATGAAAAAGAAATAAAAATCGTTATTCAAGTTGGAACAAATTGTATCACACTCTAGTCCTTAACCCTATAGCACCTACAGATTCCTATGCATAATGGCAATTACTCACTGGAGGAAACAATAAAACTGGTAATAAGTAGGCATTGTTCCAAACAAATTGAAATAGTTTTTTATAAATTTACTTTTGTTCATTACAAGTTATATTTATTTTGTAGCATAGGACCTGTTGAATAGAATGGTACATGGCAAAGTTCAATCAGATGTACGAATATTGACCTTTGACAATTGTTTGCAGAGCGAGAAGAAAAAAAACAAAAGTTCGGGTTTCAGCCGCCCCAGTCCCACGCCTTCAAAAAAATGTAAAGTATCACTGACAGAATACTAAAGTTTTCACCAAATCTTGGATCAAATATGTCAAAAATTAATTCCAACTCACATCTAGATGTCACTCTGTGTGATATCCAACGTTTTGATGAACATATAGCAACGCCCGAGCTTCTTCGGCGAAGTAAGTGGTTTTCCGATACATGGACGCAGCCATCTTTGCTGAGATCGACTGCGCAACAGTCTGGAACTTGCTACACACCGATGCATGTCAATCGGTTTTTCTCTATTATACTCAATAGGAGCATACACTTTTCTATGCAGATCTATGTAGCAGCCAACCTATGCGGTATGCACACGCAATATTACCACGGTAAATCATAGACAAGAGATACTATAGCGCAAAGAAAACGTACGGGCGGTTAAAGGCGGTTCAGTGTGAAATAGGAAGGGCGGTCTCGGGCGGTTCAGGTGCTAAAGGGTTAAAGGAGAATGAAACTCTTGGAGCAAGTAAGCTTTTGTGAAAGCAGAAAAATCAAAGAATAAGATCAACAAAAGTTTGAGTAAAATAGAACTAGCAATAGAAGAGTTATCAGCATTTGAATGTCGAGATCACTAATGCTATGGAGATCATCCCATTGGCAATGCGACCAAGGTCTATTATGTCACAGATGAACAACTCTCCCCTTTTGGACACTGAAAATATACCCCAAAACATCTCTTTTTGCTCATTCTAATCATATGACAAACGATTCATCAATGATATAATGTTGTGAAACCTCTGTACTTGTCCTCTCATAAAGAGAACACCTCACCTTGGGATAGACTCTATAAAAGTGAGAATATAAGTGAAATAAGTACTAAAGTAATGAGGGAGTTGTACGTGTGTGACATCACAGATCTTGGTCGCATTGCCAATGGGAGGATCTACAAGGCATTAGTGATCTCAATATTCAAATGCTCATAACTTTCTTATTATTCATTCAATCTTCCTCAAACTTTCAACAATATGTTTCTTTGATTTTTCTCTTTGATATGGATTCAGCTGGTTTCAAGGGTTTCATTCTCCTTTAAGAAAGTTATGAATTGGCAAAAGTTGTAATCACTTAAAGAGAAGATAGAGGTATGCCACGTGCCACAGACCTGCCAACCAGTACGTTTTGGGCGTATTTAGTACGCTTTGCAACCAAAATACGGCAGTACGTTTTTGTCTCGCCTGCATAGCAGAGCGAGACTATAGGCGCCGCTTTTCCGACGGCGGCGTCAACATCAAATCTTAACCTAAGGTTAAGTTTTTGAAATGACATCATAACTTAGAAAGTATATGGACCTAGTTCATGAAACTTGGACATAAGGTTAATCAAGTATTACTGAACATCCTGCCTGAGTTTCAGGTCACATGACTAAGGTCAAAGGTCATTTAGGGTCAATGAACTTAGACCATGTTGGGAGAATTATTTTCAAAATCTTAACCGAAGGTTAAGTTTTTTAAATGACATCATAACTTAAAAAGTATATGGACCTAGTTCATGAAACTTGAGCATAAGGTTAATCAAGTATTAGTGAACATCCTGCACTAGTTTCAGGTCACATGACCAAGGTCAAAGGTCATTTAGGGTCAATGAACTTTGGTCAAGTTGGGGGTATTTGTTGAATTACTATCATAACTTTGAAAATGTAAGGATCTAGTTCATGAAACCTGGACATAAGGTTAATCAAGTATTAGTGAACATCCTTCCTGAGTTTCAGGTCACATGACCGAGGTCAAAGGTCATTTAGGGTCAATGAACTTTGGCCAAGTTGGGGGTATGTGTTGAATTGCCTTCATAACTTAGAAAATTTATGGATCTAGTTCATGAAACTTGGACATTAGATTAATCAAGTACCACTGAATATTCTGTGCGAGTTTCAGGTCACATGACCATGGTCAATGGTCATTTAAGGTCAATGAACTTTGGCCGTGTTGGGGGTCTTTGTTAAATTACCATCCTAACTCTGAAGTTTATGGATCTATTTCATAAAACTTGGGATATAAGAGTAATCAAGTATCACTGAACATCCCCTGTGAGTTTCAGGTCACAAAACCAAGGTCAAAGGTCAGTTAAGGTCAATAAACATAGGCCATGTTGGGGTAATTGTTGAATTGCCATCATAACTTTGAAAGTTTATGGATAGAGTGAATGAAATGTGGCATGGGTGTAGTTGACAAGTCTTAAGTCACCGTTCAAATGTCATCTATGGTCAATGAACGTGGTATTATGTCATTATATGAATGGTGTTTTTGTGAATGATTATTTTATAGTAGTTTTCAAAGTTAGCACTGCTGCTATATTAAATCGCGTAATGCAGGCGAGACTGCCAGAGGCGTTCCACTTGTCTCTTTTAAAAATATGTTGTTTTTTTTTACTGAATCGTAATTTATTGAGAAAAATCATCTCTATATGTCTCTATTTCATAAAACTTACACAAATATGGTTATTGGATCAATGTAATTTCAGGTAACTTGGTTTTTTTTTCAATCATTTTGTTAAAACCAGGGTAAGATATACACATGTTTCAATGTTTTTTTTTTCATCTGCAAGAGCAGTGCGCATTTTAGCTTGCATGTAGCTTGAGCGCCGCGATGAGCAAGTGCGCCATGCATTTTATTATAAAATACACTTTGGGGGGGGGGAATACAGTTTGTTTTATCACAGAATACAATTTTTCATTCCCAGAGGTTGGCAGGTCTGGACTGCCAGTGTGTACATGATGCAATTTAGAAAAGACCGAAGCTGTATTGCTTCATGTAGCTAGTTTCATGCAACGTTCTCGCCAACACGCGTCACCTTTGTCGGCCGCCGACAACCGTGAAAGTTTTGTGAGCCTTGGCCGACAACCGTGAATGTCCCCGACAACCCTGACCGACAACCGTGAAACACGCTAGATATTGTCATTACTAAGTTTTGAAATGAACGAGATTCATCATGAAAGTTTTGTTTTTAAGACATACTTGTCAGAAATTTGA
Source organism: Lytechinus pictus (assembly GCF_037042905.1). NCBI lineage: Eukaryota > Metazoa > Echinodermata > Echinoidea > Temnopleuroida > Toxopneustidae > Lytechinus > Lytechinus pictus. Next base: position 4,544,278 of record NC_087245.1, on the reverse strand, counting down.
GCCTCGCCACTGAGTCTGCTTCGGTTTCGAGCAGAGAACCCTCCTAAATTCCGTCTTCTCTCCATTCACTGGCTTTTCGCTCGATCAGTGCCCTTACTATTTAGCGTGCGTGCAACTCGCTCGAAAGGCCCACTGTCATATGACTGTGCAGCATGCGCTGCATGCATATCGCCCAGAGCGGATATCTCTCCGTCTCTCCCGCTTTTCTTTTTTTTCTAACGAGACTTCGTGTTTGGCGGCAGTGGCCTCTCTCCTCTTCGCTCAAAAATTGTATTCGTGAGGGCAATTGCCGCCTTAATAAAATACATAAGAACAAGTGGGGATATGTCATCATCTGCCAACCCAATGAATATGCATAAAGACATGTCTAGAACCAAGGAGCTATAAGAACTTGTTCTTACTCGTTGACAATAAATTATACTTGTAGTTATAATGAAAATTAGGCGCCTACGTTGCTATTCACGAAACACTCTCTGACGGTAGTGTTTAAGGTACCAGAGATGGGCAGAAGCTTGGTACAAATTCTAGTAGTTTTTCAAATTAAAAATTTATATTCAAACTTTTCACATTTTCTGGCGCCACACGCGGTTGTATTTTTCTCTTACCAAAAACAATGCTTGAGTCTTTATCTAGTTTTCAGATGGACACTATTATTAAACCAGTCGTTCTTGGTTAATATTAAATCCTCAAAAGTTGCAGTTAAAAAAACAACAAATACAAAATCAATAATAAGCCGTTTTATCACTCTGAGAAAAAAAAGATAAATTCCCGTTTTTGCCATATTCTGATTGAAATTCAATGGGGCAGGGCAGGAGCATTGAGTGCCAGGATATTTGACTTGAAATGCGGAGGGGGCAATAGCCGTAAGACAATGTGATTTTCTGTAATGTATTTTGTGAATTATAGAGATATCAGAATAATACGACCCGCCCGAACCTCTCCTGTTTTTCCTACTTTTCTTACAATTCTTTCTCTTTCTCCCTCCTTCCCAATTTTCACTCGGAAAATCAGAAGGCAACCCCTACCCTTCTCTAAGGACATATTCCCGCGCATAATAGGGAATGTTGTTAGAATGCAATTTCTCGAAATTCGCTCGTTCGATGAAATACATTGCCTTGGTCGGTAATATAATCCTGAAGATGATTTCGATGAGAAATACCGCACTACCACAAAATAGAAATACAAAATAGAATCACATCATGAACATGTCAATAAATAGGGATAAATGGGTCCGTTGATGATAATAAGTATGAATAGGTACTGACCATCCATGCGCCACCGGCATCGTAACTAAGGGCAGACTCGCCATGAATGTGGATTTGCCACGATGTCCACGTGGGGAGAAATCGGACCACTTCTTCTTTCCTTGGTTGGTAACCACGTTCAATTGGTGATTAGTCTTTCTCTATAACGCACACTTGCAATTGCTTTAATTTTAATCTTCAATTCGGCTGCACTGTACTGTTAACCAATAACCTGTAACTGTATATTGAATTTACTTGTATATCTAAATCAACATATCGCTAATGATTCGATTCAAAGATGAGAACCTGAGAAAACTTGTAATCGCGGATTTAGAGAAAATTCAAAGCAAAATAGAGTCTGAATATGCAGACTTGCAGACAAGCATCATGTTTGGCATGTTTTGTAAACAAAGGCGCGTGCCCTACTTAATTGAATGATCCGAATCATGATTACGCAGTGAAAATCCTTGGCTGTGGTCAAGCTCATGAGGCCCTTGGGAATAAGGGATTTATTGTCAGTCAGTGCCTTTTTAGGACACACAGTATGAACAGCGGTACTTGGAAAAGAGAGGTGTATTCGATCATGATTATGTCATATCATAGACCTATTTATGGTCATATTTAGTCGTTACTTTTTCTCAAATTGTGATTTGTATTCTTGTTAAAAGTTAGACCTAGATGTTTGACAAAAAATACGATTCAGTAAGTCTTTCCCATAAAATAAATGAGTATGCATCGTGTTTTGTGATTATGAAAGACCCATGACAGAGTGAGTATCAAGTTGATCTCATTTTAATCAAGTTCGGACCTTTCAGTGTCTCTCTTGCTCTCACTCTCTTTCAGTCTTTCTTCCTCAGTTTTAACATGAAAACCAAAGGTGTAGATTCTTGAATTTCCCATTTTCTTTTAATAACGAGTGATATCATTAAAATGCGATTTCGTAATACATATAATTATTCCATTTGTTATAAATTAACTGCGTCCAATCCAACTGTAAAGTTGAATCGAAAGACGCAAAATAATAGCTAATGAAAAAGATCTTGAAGCCTTCGCCTGTGCGCTAGCTGCGCCTTTTGATCGATCGAAGGATTATCACTAAGTCTTTGACGATAACGGCAGGGTTCTTGTGCGGTTTGCAAGGAAAGGGGCTACTACTAACTTAGTACTAGAGAGATAAATCTACATCTAATACGGACAAGGTTACAAACAAGGAATAACTTTTTAATTCTTCATTGATGCAGATTACGAGACATGGAACAGTAATAAGCCTACAATTTTAATAATTGACAAATATTCCACCAACGCAATCGAATAGACGGCCACATGGTCAGGATTCCACGGCAAGGCTCGGTAGACGTTGGGGCACGAACTCTCGCCACTCGCCGAGAATCTCGGCTCGTTTGTCAGTTCAACATTGCGCTGTGACCTGTGTGTAATTAGCTGATAGAATTCAATGCCGAAGCCGCCGAAAAAAATCATTTATCCGCCGCAGCAAAGTGGTTAATGTGATGCATTTAGCTGCAATATAAGCTCTTCGATACGGATAATGTCAAAAGCTAACCGCGCTTCGCGCGGGAGGGGGGCACATCCCCCCTCTCGCACCCACCCCCCTATGCGTGCTTCGCACGCATCGAGGCCGCTGCGCGGCACGTCGGAGCTTCGCTCCGACAACCGTGAAACTGAACCTGGCGAGAACGTTGGTTTCATGGGCGGTATTCTACAATCAACTTTATCTTTACTTTTCTAATATTATCTCTAAAATGATACCGGTATTCATTTTAAAGATAATATCAAGAAAATGAAGATCACTCATATCTCACAGGTAAAATGTGAAATAAGATCTCAGGTACATTTTTGTCTTGTGAATATAAATATAATAGAGTACTGATGTGATAACGTCACAAACACATTTTTGCATTTCAGCATTATTGATACCATATTTTGGTAGAGCATGATGAAATACCTCTACAACCCAAGTTTGATGGGAATTGGTCCATGGGGGCGTTGGATATAACCTAATGACCCATTGTTCAAGTTCAATGGTTTATTGACCTGGTTCTAAACTTTAGGAACCAGGCAAATAATACATTGATTTCAATGGGGTGATTATGTATTCATATCTTGTGGCACCATGGACTGATTCCTACAGAATTTGGGTTGTGGAGGTATTTTATCATGCTCAACCAAAATATGGTATCAATAATGCTGAAATGCAAAAAGGGAATATTGACGATGTCACATTTCGGTAATCTATGATATGCAACAGAGGAAGGTCTGCGTATTACAGCGTCTGGGACATCCATCGCTTACATATTTAACCATTGCTACGCAAATGGTGTGATTGTGCCCTTGTTACTTTGAAGCCTAGGTAATAATAGTAATATAAACTTAAAATAGTGTGGGGACTATTAGTCTGACTGTGAAATAAAGAGAAACTAATAATGATAATAATGATTGCACATTTATAAATGTGCAAATTCTATGTAAATGGATATACTCAACTGCCTTTTATTACCCCGGCTATAGCCATGATGCCTACAGGCGCTCTGGCTTTCAAGGAATTCCTTCCTACAGACTACAGTCACCTGGGTTGAGTGTAGCACATATAATGTTGGTAAATGTCTTGCTGAAGGAAAAAACGCAATGGCTGGGAATCGCACCCACATCGCTCAGATAGAAAGCCGAGAGTCATAACCACTATGATTCCCCCACAAAAATTATCATTGACAGTAATACTCAAAACATTATTCTTGTAGATTAATGAAATTTGTCCAAAGACTCTTTTTGACTTATATTCTGTTTATATTGTGTTATTGACATCTCATCAAAGATGAGTATTGTTCATTTTTTAAAAAGAAATTCATGTGTATATACAATGTATAGTGCAAGCACATTGGTATGTTATGAAATTGACACACTCTTACTACTTTGCCACACCTGGCAGAAAGGATTTTCATTGGTTGAATAACAGAGTGCTATTACACAGCCTTTCTTACTGGAAAGTGCTTCACGAACAGGGGGCCGTTTCATAATGCTGTTCGTAAGTTAAGAGCGACTTTAAGAACGACTGGTGAACCTTTCTTACGCGCTAAATAATCACCAATGAACATTAATGGTGAATATCATTTACCATATTAAAGAAAGGATCACCAGTCGCTCTTAACTTACGAACAGCTTTATGAAACACCTGCCAGGTATGCAGATAAAATGACAATAAAGGAGATAAAATGGATCTCAGATCACTTTATTTTCCCTGCAGTTTCTTCCTCGGCTGTGTGCATACATGTGGCAGCTAGAGCTTTACAACAGCTACTCAATATGTTATATTTATTGGTCAAATTTCCTTTTCTGATCATACATGTATGCATGTACATAAATGTTTGTTAACATTCAGGATGAAAAAATAAAAAGTGTATCCTCCAGGAGTTACTGATGTGATGCTTAATTTTGTAAATTGTACCTTTTATATTTGATTATCAAATAAAGATGATTTATACTGTAAAGGCCTATACCTTTTCTTCAATACTGCTGTTTCCAAAATGTGTTTTAGATATATCTGTAACTCTTGAGGTAATTGTATTGCTAAAATAAAATTGCATAATTTTCAGAATGCCTTGGGCTTTGACTCCATTCACATGGCTTGGATATTAGATTTCACTTGAATTATAGAGCGACCTAGATACTGCGTTTTCAAACTTGTTGTTATCCATCAAAGTCCATCCATTGATTATAGGAGCATGCATTAAATACAATTTTGAGTCTCAGATTGTTGCTAAGCAACCATCTTAAAAGATCCGGACATACAGTTTATCTTCATTCCTTTGTTGAATTAAATTAAATCTTTATTGTAGATCAAATGGATCTCAGAATACCACCCCAGATACATGATTTGTTTATTGGTCAAATTTCCTTTTCTGATCATACATGTTTGTTAATATTCAGGATGAATATATAAAAAGTGTATCCTCCAGGAGTTACTGATATGATGCTTAATTTTTTTTTTCAGGGGAGTACACGGACATCTTTGCGGTCAGATGCCTTGGGCTTTCTGTGATGAAGTACTTGCTACTGACATGTCCAACATTGTTGGTAAGATCAGTCACTTTAATAGGTACATGTGGGCGTGTACATATATGGATGATATTAGGATATTTCATTTAGACATTCCTCACAGGAAATAATAATTTTATTAATACCAGCTGCATTTTAAATGATCATAATTATGTTATTTCTCCTCATTCTCCCATCCTATTCCTCCTTCTCTCTCCTTAGTCCTCCTTCTCACATTCCTCTTCTTACTCCTCCATCCCTCTTCATCCTCTTTCTCCCCTTCTCCCCTCCTTTTTTGTCTCTCCCCTCTTATTTCTCTTTCTCACCCTCCTTCCTCCTCCTTCACATCAAAACACTCTTTCTCCCCTTCCACCCTTTCCTTGTCCCCACTTCTTAGTCCTCCTTCCCACCCTCTTCTTCCTCCCCTTCCCCTCTTCATCCTCTTTCTCTCCCCCACCTTTTTCTTGTCCCCTCTTCTTAGTCCTCCTTCCCACCCTCTTCTTCTTCCCCCTTCCCCTCTTCATCCTCTTTCTCTACCCCACCTTTTTCTTGTCCCCTCTTCTTAGTCCTCCTTCCCACCCTCTTCTTCCTCCCCTTCCCCTCTTCATTCGCTCTCTCTCCCCCACCCTTTCCTTGTCCCATCTTCTTAGTCCTCCTTCCCACCCTTCTCTTCTTCCTCCCCCTTCCCCTCTTCATCCTTTTTCTTGTCCCCTCTACTTAGTCCTCCTTCCCACCCTCTTCTTCCTCCCCTTCCCCTCTTCTTCCTCCCCTTCCCCTCTTCATCCTCTTTCTCTACCCCACCTTTTTCTTGTCCCCACTTCTTAGTCCTCCTTCCCACCCTCTTCTTCCTCCCCCTTCCCCTCTTCATCCTCTTTCTCTACCCCACCTTTTTCTTGTCCCCTCTTCTTAGTCCTCCTTCCCACCCTCTTCTTCCTCCCCTTCCCCTCTTCATCCTCTTTCTCTACCCCACCTTTTTCTTGTCCCCTCTTCTTAGTCCTCCTTCCCACCCTCTTCTTCCTCCCCTTCCCCTCTTCATCCTCTTTCTCTCCCCCACCCTTTTTCTTGTCCCCTGTTCTTAGTCCTCCTTCCCACCCTTCTCTTCTTCCTCCCCCTTCCCCTCTTCATCCTCTTTCTCTCCCCCACCTTTTTCTTGTCCCCTCTTCTTAGTCCTCCTTCCCACCCTTTTCCTCCCCTTCCCTTCACCTTCTTTCTCCCCTCCACCTCTTTCTCGTTCCCTCTTCTTAGTCCTCCTTCCCACCCTCCTCCTCTTCCTCCTTCCCTTCTTCATCCTCTTTCTCTACCCCCCTTTTACTTCTTTGTAGTGCTTCTCACCCTCCTTTTCTTCCTCCTCCTTCCCCTCTTCATCCTCTTTCTCCCCTCCTTTTCTTTCTTATCCTCTCTTCTTAGTCATCCTCCCATCCCCCTTACCATTTTTTTTAACATGGGGAGTGACAGCAACATTTTGTTACTCGTTCTTGCAATAATATCATGGACTTTTTCTCTGTTTCATTTCTATTTCTCTCATATTTGTAGGTTGTAAAGAAGAGGAATTGGCAATCATGAATGGTCTCACTGTCAATTTACATCTATTACTGGTGAGTAAAACAACATTGTTAACATTCACTTTGATAAATTGTTCTATTTCCTTTTTTGAGATGCATGCTTCATCACAGTCACATTTCAATCAGTGTTTTATTTGGAATCCTTTTTAATGAGTTGCATGCTTTATCACAGTCACATTTCAATCAGTGTTTTATTTGGAATCCTTTTTATTGAGATGCATGCTTCATCACAGACACATTTCAATCAGTGTTTTATTTGGAATCCTTTTTAATGAGATGCATGCTTCATCACAGTCACATTTCAATCAGTGTTTTATTTGGAATCCTTTTTATTGAGTTGCATGCTTCATCACAGTCACATTTCAATCAGTGTTTTATTTGGAATCCTTTTTAATGAGATGCATGCTTCATCACAGTCACATTTCAATCATTGTTTTATTTGGAATCCTTTTTAATGAGATGCATGCTTCATCACAGTCACATTTCAATCAGTGTTTTATTTGGAATCCTTTTTATTGAGATGCATGCTTCATCACAGTCACATTTCAATCAGTGTTTTATTTGGAATCCTTTTTAATGAGATGCATGCTTCACCACAGTCACATTTCAATCATTGTTTTATTTGGAATCCTTTTTAATGAGATGCATGCTTCATCACAGTCACATTTCAATCATTGTTTTATTTGGAATCCTTTTTATTGAGTTGCATGCTTCATCACAGTCACATTTCAATCAGTGTTTTATTTGGAATCCTTTTTAATGAGATGCATGCTTCACCACAGTCACATTTCAATCATTGTTTTATTTGGAATCCTTTTTAATGAGATGCATGCTTCATCACAGTCACATTTCAATCAGTGTTTTATTTGGAATCCTTTTTATTGAGTTGCATGCTTCATCACAGTCACATTTCAATCAGTGTTTTATTTGGAATCCTTTTTAATGAGATGCATGCTTCACCACAGTCACATTTCAATCATTGTTTTATTTGGAATCCTTTTTAATGAGATGCATGCTTCATCACAGTCACATTTCAATCAGTGTTTTATTTGGAATCCTTTTTAATGAGATGCATGCTTCATCACAGTCACATTTCAATCATTGTTTTATTTGGAATCCTTTTTAATGAGATGCATGCTTCATCACAGTCACATTTCAATCAGTGTTTTATTTGGAATCCTTTTTAATGAGATGCATGCTTCACCACAGTCACATTTCAATCATTGTTTTATTTGGAATCCTTTTTAATGAGATGCATGCTTCATCACAGTCACATTTCAATCAGTGTTTTATTTGGAATCCTTTTTAATGAGATGCATGCTTCATCACAGTCACATTTCAATCAGTGTTTTATTTGGAATCCTTTTTATTGAGTTGCATGCTTCATCACAGTCACATTTCAATCAGTGTTTTATTTGGAATCCTTTTTAATGAGATGCATGCTTCATCACAGTCACATTTCAATCATTGTTTTATTTGGAATCCTTTTTAATGAGATGCATGCTTCATCACAGTCACATTTCAATCAGTGTTTTATTTGGAATCCTTTTTATTGAGATGCATGCTTCATCACAGTCACATTTCAATCAGTGTTTTATTTGGAATCCTTTTTAATGAGATGCATGCTTCACCACAGTCACATTTCAATCATTGTTTTATTTGGAATCCTTTTTAATGAGATGCATGCTTCATCACAGTCACATTTCAATCATTGTTTTATTTGGAATCCTTTTTATTGAGTTGCATGCTTCATCACAGTCACATTTCAATCAGTGTTTTATTTGGAATCCTTTTTAATGAGATGCATGCTTCACCACAGTCACATTTCAATCATTGTTTTATTTGGAATCCTTTTTAATGAGATGCATGCTTCATCACAGTCACATTTCAATCAGTGTTTTATTTGGAATCCTTTTTATTGAGTTGCATGCTTCATCACAGTCACATTTCAATCAGTGTTTTATTTGGAATCCTTTTTAATGAGATGCATGCTTCATCACAGTCACATTTCAATCAGTGTTTTATTTGGAATCCTTTTTATTGAGTTGCATGCTTCATCACAGTCACATTTCAATCAGTGTTTTATTTGGAATCCTTTTTAATGAGATGCATGCTTCATCACAGTCACATTTCAATCAGTGTTTTATTTGGAATCCTTTTTAATGAGATGCATGCTTCATCACAGTCACATTTCAATCAGTGTTTTATTTGGAATCCTTTTTAATGAGTTGCATGCTTTATCACAGTCACATTTCAATCAGTGTTTTATTTGGAATCCTTTTTAATGAGATGCATGCTTCATCACAGTCACATTTCAATCAGTGTTTTATTTGGAATCCTTTTTAATGAGATGCATGCTTCATCACAGTCACATTTCAATCAGTGTTTTATTTGGAATCCTTTTTATTGAGTTGCATGCTTCATCACAGTCACATTTCAATCAGTGTTTTATTTGGAATCCTTTTTAATGAGATGCATGCTTCACCACAGTCACATTTCAATCATTGTTTTATTTGGAATCCTTTTTAATGAGATGCATGCTTCATCACAGTCACATTTCAATCAGTGTTTTATTTGGAATCCTTTTTAATGAGATGCATGCTTCATCACAGTCACATTTCAATCATTGTTTTATTTGGAATCCTTTTTAATGAGATGCATGCTTCATCACAGTCACATTTCAATCAGTGTTTTATTTGGAATCCTTTTTAATGAGATGCATGCTTCATCACAGTCACATTTCAATCAGTGTTTTATTTGGAATCCTTTTTAATGAGTTGCATGCTTTATCACAGTCACATTTCAATCAGTGTTTTATTTGGAATCCTTTTTAATGAGATGCATGCTTCATCACAGTCACATTTCAATCAGTGTTTTATTTGGAATCCTTTTTAATGAGATGCATGCTTCATCACAGTCACATTTCAATCAGTGTTTAATTTGGAATCCTTTTTAATGAGATGCATGCTTCATCACAGTCACATTTCAATCAGTGTTTTATTTGGAATCCTTTTTAATGAGATGCATGCTTCATCACAGTCACATTTCAATCATTGTTTTATTTGGAATCCTTTTTAATGAGATGCATGCTTCATCACAGTCACATTTCAATCAGTGTTTTATTTGGAATCCTTTTTAATGAGATGCATGCTTCATCACAGTCACATTTCAATCAGTGTTTTATTTGGAATCCTTTTTAATGAGATGCATGCTTCATCACAGTCACATTTCAATCAGTGTTTTATTTGGAATCCTTTTTAATGAGATGCATGCTTCATCACAGTCACATTTCAATCAGTGTTTTATTTGGAATCCTTTTTAATGAGATGCATGCTTCATCACAGTCACATTTCAATCAGTGTTTTATTTGGAATCCTTTTTAATGAGATGCATGCTTCATCACAGTCACATTTCAATCAGTGTTTTATTTGGAATCCTTTTTAATGAGATGCATGCTTCATCACAGTCACATTTCAATCATTGTTTTATTTGGAATCCTTTTTAATGAGATGCATGCTTCATCACAGTCACATTTCAATCAGTGTTTTATTTGGAATCCTTTTTAATGAGATGCATGCTTCATCACAGTCACATTTCAATCAGTGTTTTATTTGGAATCCTTTTTAATGAGATGCATGCTTCATCACAGTCACATTTCAATCAGTGTTTTATTTGGAATCCTTTTTAATGAGATGCATGCTTCATCACAGTCACATTTCAATCAGTGTTTTATTTGGAATCCTTTTTAATGAGATGCATGCTTCACCACAGTCACATTTCAATCAGTGTTTTATTTGGAATCCTTTTTAATGAGATGCATGCTTTATCACAGTCACATTTCAATCAGTGTTTTATTTGGAATCCTTTTTAATGAGATGCATGCTTTATCACAGTCACATTTCAATCAGTGTTTTATTTGGAATCCTTTTTAATGAGATGCATGCTTCATCACAGTCACATTTCAATCATTGTTTTATTTGGAATCCTTTTTAATGAGATGCATGCTTCATCACAGTCACATTTCAATCATTGTTTTATTTGGAATCCTTTTTAATGAGATGCATGCTTCATCACAGTCACATTTCAATCAGTGTTTTATTTGGAATCCTTTTTAATGAGATGCATGCTTCATCACAGTCACATTTCAATCAGTGTTTTATTTGGAATCCTTTTTAATGAGATGCATGCTTCATCACAGTCACATTTCAATCAGTGTTTTATTTGGAATCCTTTTTAATGAGATGCATGCTTCATCACAGTCACATTTCAATCATTGTTTTATTTGGAATCCTTTTTATTGAGATGCATGCTTCATCACAGTCACATTTCAATCAGTGTTTTATTTGGAATCCTTTTTAATGAGATGCATGCTTCATCACAGTCACATTTCAATCATTGTTTTATTTGGAATCCTTTTTAATGAGATGCATGCTTCATCACAGTCACATTTCAATCAGTGTTTTATTTGGAATCCTTTTTAATGAGATGCATGCTTCATCACAGTCACATTTCAATCATTGTTTTATTTGGAATCCTTTTTAATGAGATGCATGCTTCATCACAGTCACATTTCAATCAGTGTTTTATTTGGAATCCTTTTTAATGAGATGCATGCTTCATCACAGTCACATTTCAATCAGTGTTTAATTTGGAATCCTTTTTAATGAGATGCATGCTTCATCACAGTCACATTTCAATCAGTGTTTAATTTGGAATCCTTTTTAATGAGATGCATGCTTCATCACAGTCACATTTCAATCAGTATTTAATTTGGAATCCTTTTTAATGAGATGCATGCTTCATCACAGTCACATTTCAATCAGTGTTTTATTTGGAATCCTTTTTAATGAGATGCATGCTTCATCACAGTCACATTTCAATCATTGTTTTATTTGGAATCCTTTTTAATGAGATGCATGCTTCATCACAGTCACTCACATTTCAATCAGTGCTTTCTTTGTTTTCTTCTTTATTCTTTTCTTCCCTTTTTCTTTTTTACAGATGTCCTTTTATCGTCCTACAGAAAAGAGACATAAAATTCTCATTGAATCAAAGGCCTTTCCCAGTGATCATGTAAGTTAGAAATATTTATTAAGAAGAAAACCAATTAAAGTTATTGAATTACTGACTTGTATTCAGTTGATTCAGTTATCATACAGTGATACCTGGGGCAGAGTCATGTCAGAATGTCTATGGATTCCGATGCCATTTTATGGATCAGAATCACAATTAAGGCATCAATCAATTCTCGGTAGCTCATGATACTCTTAATAGTAAGGATGAAATTTGGATAGCTTTTTACCAATCTAAACCTTGAATTTCAGATGGATGTTGGGAACTGGAAAACATTAAGTAAGGTACATGTGATTGTAAATTTTTTAGATTTTCCCCCAAAATGGATGCTGTGAGCATGTCTCCACAAGGATGCCTTGCGAACTCTACTAAAGAAATAAGTATGCAATCTATTGCATAGAGATTGTAAGTGCTCTCTGAAGTAAAAAGCTTCAACCATAATTTTGTGGGTGCTTTTCGGCCACAAGGTATATCGGAATGAGATAAATTCAAGCAAGTAAATAAGAAAATACTGCATGGAAATTGGTCAGTTGATTTTCTGTACACTGGAGATTGAACTCTATCATAGGTATTTGCTTTGCTTTCCACGAAACCTAGTGTCAGCAAATAATAATCCACTCCCGTGAAAGTCATGAATATCTGAGTAAAAGAAAGACAATTTTACATTATACATCGTAAACACTAAAATTATATTGTATTACATGCTGCTGGTATTAATTCAAAAGGTTTTATTCAAGGTGATGAAAGATAGTGAATTTTCCATTTGACACTTGTTTTGAATTCTTTTTTTCCTGTTTCTAAACACAGTATACAGTGGAATCTCAAATACGTCTCAATGGATATGATCCAGCAAGAAGCATTATATTCGTGGAACCAAGAAAAGTATGTGTTAATAAAACGTTATATTACATAGGTTATGTAGATTCCAATCAGTAATATGTCAGTGCGCCATCATGTGACCAGAGCTGTGAGGATCGCATTTGTTATATTCTAGGTTGTGACATCACCTCAGTGAATATAACTGCGTTGCATTGTAAAGTGCGGTGTTATATTCACTAAGGTGACATCACTGGCTGCTTACAAGCTGTGTAATTAGGTAGTTTCTTGATATACGCGCTAGTGTTTACGTGTCAATTGCATAGAATGCGCTTAATGTATTTTTTAAAAATCTTTATGACTTGGATTGATCAGAGCTGCAGCAAGAATTTAGGGTTAATCATAAAGTCAGAGTGATGAATGCAGTCTTTGATAGCGAATCTACATGGACTATATAATATAACAGATATTGCCTTGTCTATCTTTTTAATAAATAACATTTCAACTCCCCTCCAGAGCTTTATTGTTCCCTCGGGAGAATTTTTTCACTCAGCGCTGCGCACTTCGGGCAAAATATAATCCCTTGGGGAAAATATAACTCCGTCGAGGAAACAAAATGTTACATTCAAACTCTAGATAGGCAATATCTGTATAATAGTTTGATTCACTCTCCAAAACTGACATGCATAAATAAAGAATTATAAAGCTTTTATTATTGATTTGTTTACATTCCATTGTAGTGTTATAATGAATAATCATTTTTTACTGAATATTTTCAGTATCCTGTTTTCATTGTCCCGCATAATGGTAATATCACTAATTATCATGTGCCTATATTGCCTAATGCTGAAATAGAATTAATAATAATAATACACTTCATTTATATACTGCCTTTTCATCAGATACATAGCGCAAAGAAAGAATAACAGAAACACAAATAGGGAGTATAAAACATAAAAATTATATAAACTACAAAATAATGAACATTTCATTGACCTTATATACATTGGAATCAAGCATGAAGGGCATGTAGGTTTTAACAGTTGGCAAAAAAAATCAAAGATTAATTTCTTCATGAAATTCTATAGGCCAGAGCTTTGTGCAACCAATCCTTTTCCAATGAGAACTTGTCTAAAAGTAAACCTTCTGAAAAAGACCTACCATTATATTTTGTATTTCTGACTTTACATTGACATTTATTCTTGATTTTAGGGAGAGTATGATATAAGAACAGAGGATGTGCTTAGTGTGATTGAGAAGGAAGGTGATGGTATAGCGGTCATCTTACTTGGAGCCTTACAGTATTATACCGGTCAGTTTTTTAACATGCCTGTCATCACAAAAGCTGGACATGCAAAGGTGAGTATTCCGTCGAATGGTCTAACAAGAGACTACCAAAAGAACGACACAATTAAACTCGAAGACAAATAGAGTACCGAAGTGGGGTCATGGCGGGCTGGTTCTAAATAGAGTCGCAGCTGACGATTGTCTGTACACATTTGTTTGACTTTGGCCCGTCTGAAAAAATAGGTTGCAAGCGATCAAATTCTGATAGCAGCCATTTTCTTCTATGAGAAACACGCTTTCATTCGGCGGGTTCATTTGTTTAGAACCAGGCCGCCATGACACCATGGCAACTGATGTCATCGCTTCGGTATTCTATAAAATGAATAGAACATAACATATTATTGAACAGAACATATTTCAAGGTATCCAACCTCATACTCGGCCTGGAATTTGTAAACAGTCTTTGACAAATTCATGGGTGACTGGGTGTGAGAGTGCAGTGGTTTCAAAGTACTTTTGTGGGTACGTGTCCCTTGATAGGAAAAGAGGAGTCATCACCGTTTCAAGAAAACTTTACCTTCCTTTTGTGGTTTAATTGCTTGTGCTATAAGTAAGTTCTCACATAAAAAAATTAATATCTGAATATTTTCAATCATAGTTTTATCACAGACAGGCTTAGCAAACTGATTGAGATTTTATCACTTACCTTTCCTTGATACATGTAATAATCAGTTGTAAATACTGTACTGTGCCCCAATTATGATACATGCCTGGAGGTAATAATACCAAGAGACAGATCTATCTAGGATGAGATGAGTGCCTTGTTGTCATGCAAAATAATGTAGTTATCACATGTTACCATGGGATCATAATATCTAATACATGTAAAAGCTTTATAATAATGTGCAAAGTTTCAGCCATGGATGGTATTTTGGTAGATTGTCTTGTAAATCTGTGATACGAAGAAGAAGAAACAAGTTTAAAATGTAATTACTTTTTCTTATCAGTGTCTATTCTTTGTATTTTTGTTGATCCTAGATCCTTTTCTAAGCTTCTTTATTCTGTTTGTATTCTCTTTTTCTTCTCCATTATTTTTGTCTCACCTGCATAGCAGAGTGAGACTATAGGCGCCGCTTTTCCGACGGCGGCGGCGTCAACACCAAATCTTAACCTGAGGTTAAGTTTTTGAAATGACAGCATAACTTAGAAAGTATATGGACCTAGTTCATGAAACTTGGCCATAAGGTTAATCAAGTATTACTGAACATCCTGCCTGAGTTTCATGTCACATGACCAAGGTCAAAGGTCATTTAGGGTCAATGAACTTAGACCATGTTGGGGGAATCAACATCAAAATCTTAACCTAAGGTTAAGTTTTTGAAATGTCATCATAACTTAGAAAATATATGGACCTAGTTCATGAAACTTATACATAAGGTTAATCAAGTATCAATGAACATCCTGCTTGAGTTTCACATCACATGACCAAGGTCAAAGGTCATTTAGGGTCAATGAACTTTGGCCGAATTGGGGGTATCTGTTGAATTACCATCATAACTTTGAAAGTTTATGGATCTGATTCATGAAACTTGGACATAATAGTAATCAAGTATTACTGAACATCCTGTGCAAGTTTCAGGTCACATGATCAAGGTCAAAGGTCATTTAGGGTCAATGAACTTTGGCCAAATTGGGGTATTTGTTGAATTACAGCCATAAATTTGAAAGTGTGTTGGTCTAGTTCATAAAACTTGGACATAATAGTAATCAAGTATCACTGAACATCCTGTGCAAGTTTCAGGTCACATGATCAAGGTCAAAGGTCATGTTAAGGTCAAAGAACTTTGGCCACGTTGGGGGTATTTGTTGAATTGCCATCATATCTCTATAAGTGTATTGGTCTAGTTCATAAAACGTGGAAATAAGAGTAACCAAGTATCACTGAACATCTTGTGCGAGTTATAGTAGTTTTCAAAATCAGCACTGCTGCTATATTGAATCGCGTGATGCAGGTGAGACGGCCAGAGGCATTCCACTTGTTTAATTATAACCAAGCTACCAAAACCCAATGTTATTGCTTTGTTCACCACTCAGTGTGATACCTCTTTGAATGATAATCTAATCCTGCCACAAAGTATTGTTTTGAACTTGTTAAATATCAGTTAGATTATATGTTTGCTTTAATATTCACCTGCATATATAATTCTCTCCTGTGATTGTCCATCAAGAGTAAAATTCTCTAACTACTTTCCCCCTTTGAAATATGTTTCTAAAAGGTACTTTCTCTTTCTACCTCTCACTTTCTCTATCTTTATGAAAGTATTTTGTCCAGTGTCCAGACACTTAAGACTGCATGTATGAACACTCCCTTCCAAATGCCTATATTAATGTGTGTTCTTTTTAATCTGCATTCACACAGGGTTGTTATGTTGGTTTTGATCTTGCACATGCTGTTGGTAATGTAGAGCTTCATCTACATGACTGGGATGTGGACTTTGCAGTTTGGTGTACATACAAGGTAACTAAGTCTTTACTTACTACACCAATGTTCCTGAGAGAAAGCAATAAACAGGAATTCTGTTGAGTCAAATTGGTAGTTATAAATGAAAGAAACAATACTATCACCATATGTTTTAAGTTTTCACATCACTAATGCATGACACATTAATATGGTTTGTGGGTTATATTTGCAAATTATTCAGTTGATCAAATCAAGGCATGCGTCACTATTCAAACCTTGTATGGTTTCATTTAAACTTGTGAACTTTAAAGCTTGTCCTTTCAAAACTCTTTGTTTGCTTATCTTTTAACTCTATATTTCAGTAATAGTGATTTTTGTTTTTGCATATTACATTTATCGTCAAAATGCCAGAAGAAGAAAAAAGCACAGCTCTTACAAAAAAGATATGAAAACCATTTTGATAATTATATGTGTTTCAAAATAATGAATATCAGATATTAAAGGACAAGTCCACCCCAAAAAAGTTAATTTAAATAAATAGAGAAAAATCGAACAAGCATAACACTGAAAATTTCATCAAAATCGGATGTAAAATAAAAAATCAAATCAACATTTTTCTGGGGTGGACTTGACCTTTAAATGAGCTGATTATTCTAATACATTAGCGTGCATGACATGATAAATTTATATTTTCAATATCTATGTTTCAGTATTTGAATTCTGGTGCTGGAAGTTTGGGTGGCGCTTTTCTTCACTCTAAACTGGCTGACACAATGGAACCTAAGTATGTATTCCTATAGTATAAGGTACATAAATTGTGATAATGGGCACATGTGGGAAATCTGAGAACATTTGGATGTTGATATCCCGCTGTGTCCATCACCAGAGTTATCTTAGCGAAAATTTCATTAAGAATCTTGATAGTGATTTTCATTCCCAAGTTTGCTCTCTGCTAATCAGATGGTATGATTTTAGGTACTCATTTTGTTGTCAGTTAAAGTTTGCTGAGAAATGACTATTTGAAATGCTCCCCTGGTTGGCCTGTATTTGCTACTCCTGGAGGATGCTACAATCCTCTGAAATATTCCTAAGTAAGATCATATGATAACTTTGTACCTGCTTTACTAGAATTGATCTTCATTGTTAATATTATTGCAACTCTGGATGGGTAAAACTGTCATAACTTCTGCTGCAAATGCTTTTTGTACATACCTAGCTTAACTGCTATAGAAAGTGCATGCTTAAACTAAAGTTAAGGCCGGGTTGGTCAAGCTGGAGTTCATTAGCTTTTGGCCTTTAATTTTTTTGTTAGCCTAAGATAAAATAGGGTTTATCTTTGAGTCAACCCCATGTCAATGAGTTATCTGTACAAATATTCATGAACGATGCTGCTTGGATAAAATCCTGGCATACTTGAGGTCAACTGTGCGATGGAATATTGCACAGAGCAGACCTAGAAACGTAGTTGTCAGAAGTGTTTGTTAATGGATATATTTGATATGTTTATAAAGAAGTGTTTCAATCAGATATAATTGCTTCATTTGGTCACTGACCTACAACTTCTCTCTCAAGAAGAGATGAGTTAGTGCTTTATGTACAGATAACTTTGTTCATATCTGCCATCCTTAGCTGGATGACACCCATTTGTCACAGTACAGGTTGTGCATAATTTGGTGAAAATTATTCAATCATTAAGAACAGTTCTGCTTACCTCTGTAAATTGTTTGGATGATGAAACACATTTTTATAATATATTTCCTTGAATTTGAATTTATAAGATACATTGGTATTGAATTTATCCTCTCATATTTTCTATATAATATATGAAATAGAGATTATAATAACTGTGTTTTGTGTCTGTTTTCAATCAGGCTTGTTGGATGGTGGGGCCACAAGTTTAAGAGCAGATTTGACATGAATAATGGTGAGTTTTAACTAGGTTCAAAGTATAGGCCTTTGTATTGATAAGCCAAAAAATTTCTTTTGAATGGATTGAGCATCATGAATGTATTTAACCATTATCATATACATGTAGTGACAATTTTTATTCTATTTTTTTAAACAAATATTGGAATGGAATGCTATATTACATGTATTTTGTGTGGAATTATGTTTTTGTAGCATACATATTTATACACACACATATTAACATGTGAAGTCTGTGGTTGTAGGGGTTTTTAATTGCCAGTCTAGATTATATGGATCACTTCTTTGGAATTCCATGAAATACATGTATGTCTGACCCCCTTATGTGACGCCTTTCTAAAATTATTTGTCTCTCTTTTCTGTTTATATAAAAAGTGTAATACTTAGAATGGCTTGATTATGGCAAGAAAATGTAATTGTAAAACAGGAGTATAGTCAGATAACGTTATTTAATGTTACCAAAGCTTTAGACAGGCTTTTATAATTACCAGTATTACTTTTTTTTTCTTTTACCCCAATTTACGTTAAAGTGTGTGGAAATAAATCAGAATTTGTTAGAATGTCTACTAGTATTTCTTATCATCAAATTTGGCACTCCATACTACAGATTTTCATAAACCACATGTACTAATAGCTCAAGAGTTAATAGCTTATATTGTAATGCTAATCAAGGAAGGTACACTGGAATTTAACAATATTTAGCACCCAATAGATCATTGCTATTGACCACCAGAAAAGCATACATTATGGCAACCATCATTCACAGAAATTAAGAAACTATGGGAAAATGAACAAGAAAATTAATAGATACATAATGCTAATGACACTTAATAAACATAAGGTTTGAATTTTAATGGAAACTTTTTGAGAAAGTTAAGATAAAAAGAATAGTGATAAACTCTCTGCAAAACTTTGTTTTTTATGTATGAATCAAGCAATAATTTGTTTTGATTGGGATTCAAAGCTTTGCAGCAGGACACAGACCTTTTAATGATACACCCTCTATAATCTTACATGCAGGTCAAACTATGCATGACTTTTGAATTGTGCACCATGGACACAGGTGGCTATAACTCATTAGCAGACCTATTTATAATACACCCTCTATAGCCTTACATGCAGGTCAAACTATGCATGACTTTTGAATTGTGCACCATGGACACAGGTGGCTACAACTCATTAGCAGACCTATTTATAATACACCCTCTATAGTCTTACATGCAGGTCAAACTATGCATGACTTTTGAATTGTGCACCATGGACACAGGTGGCTACAACTCATTAGCAGACCTATTTATAATACACCCTCTATAATCTTACATGCAGGTCAAACTATGCATGACTTTTGAATTGTGCACCATGGACACAGGTGGCTACAACTCATTAGCAGACCTATTTATAATACAACCTCTATAGTCTTACATGCAGGCCAAACTATGCATGACTTTTGAATTGTGCACCATGGACACAGGTGGCTACAACTCATTAGCAGACCTATTTATAATACACCCTCTATAATCTTACATGCAGGTCAAACTATGCATGACTTTTGAATTGTGCACCATGGACACAGGTGGCTACAACTCATTAGCAGACCTATTTATAATACAACCTCTATAGTCTTACATGCAGGCCAAACTATGCATGACTTTTGAATTGTGCACCATGGACACAGGTGGCTACAACTCATTAGCAGACCTATTTATAATACACCCTCTATAATCTTACATGCAGGTCAAACTATGCATGACTTTTGAATTGTGCACCATGGACACAGGTGGCTACAACTCATTAACAGACCTATTTATAATACACCCTCTATAGCCTTACATGCAGGTCAAACTATGCATGACTTTTGAATTGTGCACCATGGACACAGGTGGCTACAACTCATTAGCAGACCTATTTATAATACACCCTCTATAGTCTTACATGTAGGCCAAACTATGCATGACTTTTGAATTGTGCACCATGGTGTTATAAAATCGGACAGAAAAGTTGCCTGAGTCTTTAAAAAAAATGGCATGAATTATTATGATTTTCATTGCAAAAAATAATGAGGTGGGCCAAATAAGGAAACCCACTCACCTAAGTTATTGCACATAACAAAATTGTTTATTAAGAATAGACATTGTGATTATTGATATTTTATTCTAATACTTCATTCATTATGTTTTATTACCTTTATTGTATATTCTCACTCTTTTAAACCAAATAATTCTATATTTCCAGGGGCGAATCCATCATGCCCCCCTTATATAGGGATTGGGCCAGGATATTTTCATCAGCTACCATCCAGTAAATATGAAAATTCCTTTTAGAATTGAACATCTATGACCCTTCACCATAAAACATTCAGTAAGCCACAATGGGATGTTTAAAATTTACATCAAACATACATGTAGACATCAGGGGTGTGAGAGTTCAGATTTTTAGCTGATTTCAGATTCTTTTGGTTTTGATTTTCAGCTTAATTTCAGCTTATTTTTTGCTTTCCTCTGTACAAAAAGTATGGGAGCTCTTTTTATTTCAGATCTTTTTATTTGTGACCACTCACACCCTTTTAAAGACTTAACATTTCTAACATGCTGGAGTTTTTGCTGCAGCTTATTTCAAACGTTTTCCTCCTTGGACTAGATATGACAAGTTACATGTATCTCTACACTTCAGTGCGGATGAAACTAATTGAAGTCAGTTTGTTGACTTATTGATCATTTTTGGTGATGGATCATGTGTTTGTCGAGTCAAAATGTGCATTGGAAATACTTGTTTCACACATTATCTACCTTTATAATGGCAGTAGCATATAACTTTAAATATAGTTATATAAAAAAAAGCTTGGCCACTTGCACTAATATAGTATTGACCCACCAAACTTTGTTGTTGTAGAAAGCATTACAATTAAATGCAACACACCCATGGTACAAAAAATTGCTCTGTGTGCTTTTGTACGACATTGTAAATACCCAAGATGCCTGCATTGCTTGTAACATCATGAAGTTAAACCATGGACCTACTACTTCCTATGCATTTTTTTTAATGAAATGGCTTGAAAATATTATGAATGTATGACAGAAAATTGTTTCTTGTTTAGAACAATTGGCATTGCACATTTAAGAATTAAGCCTAGTTAAAAATCCTATTATTTAACACTGATCCCAACAGTGTATCGTGCACCTACATACATGTATAGTCCTTCATACAGCACTTGCTTGCATACATGTATATATATTTCTATCCACTTGCTATCCACTTGCTTTGTATGTAGGGCAAATACTTGACACTTTTAGAGTGCATATTATGCATTTTTACTGCATGCTATCTGCTGCTCTCTGGTGCTTCATTCGATTGGCTGTAATATGTTATTGTAGCAGATGTTGCATGCATATATTATATGAAGGGGGGGGGGCATGTCTGCGCACCCAACAATTTAATTTAAGATTAATCATTATATTCTTTTTTAATTTCACAAAAAACTGTTGATAATGTTCCTTTTATTCTTATGAGTAATTGTGCCAAAAATCTCATAAAATTTTTAGAGAAATTTTTGATTTTCTTGTAAAAAACCTGCTCCAGTCATTTTCAGATTGAACAAAAAGATGGTGCCCTATGTCTGTGCACCTATTTACTGTACACATTCTGGGAATTTAATGAGAAAGGCTGCATTTTTAGGCTGTCACATTAAATGCCAGAAATTCATTATTTTTCCACCATTTTGAGTCAGATTTTTGAATGAATATCTTTCTAAATATTGCATGTGTACAGTTTGTGGTCATTGCGTATCTTCTTTTGCTAGAATCGCGCAGATACGTGTGTGCACAGACAAGGGGCCCTGCACAGACTTAGGGGACCTTACACCTGAGAAAAGTGGTCCTAGAAGGAATTTAATCATTTAATTTTATTGATCATGTGGGCATTTTCACCACAGATGGACACAGAGGCAAAAAAATCAAGTTGATATTCATGTCAAATGCTTTATGTTTTTTAATAAAACAAGACCTGAAGTTTCCGAGACAAAAAAATTTCTGACTCTGGCAGCCATTTTTTATTTCAAAATGGCTGCCAAAGTATGGATACAAATTAGTGTTGAAAATAGTATATTGATACATATTTTGTTTTGACAGATTTTTAAAGAACAGGTTTGATCATGATGTTTTCGCCTGTGATTTAGCTTGCTATTATAACACTGTTTAAAATCCCACAGAAAGGAACACCATTAATTCATTCATCTGATAAAAAAACATTGATGAAGTATGTGATATGGTATGTAATGTCAGTTACCGAAAACATGAACTTTTTTTTTCTAATTTCCTGGAAAAGAGGATATATTAAATGAAACTTGGTAGATTTCCTCTCTAGGTAACACCCCTCCCTTCTACACCAAAATTAAAGATTACCAATTAACAATGAAGCCATAGGGTACCATTAAATATATGTAATGTCAGTTACCAAGTGGAAAATGTAATGTCAGTTACAGAGATGTAATGTCAGTTACCATGATAAAACGTTGGTTACCAATATTGAAATGCAAATATGTGGTCAATTTTATGGAGAAGAAATATTGTATACTTGCTATTTAAGTCTTTCACTTTAAAAGTCACACCAGAAGGAGCTTGCTATTGACTTTTAAAAGGTATAGTTCACAAGGAATACTATATGAAATTATGAAGGAAGTTGCATTCCCATCAGGCAAAAAAAAATTACTATGAAATTGTTTTGTACATGCACTTACCAAGTACCTAATTGTATCAGACAATTTTTTGTTTGGTTATCGGGGGGGGGGGGGGGTAGGGGGTACTTTTCCCAACCTATTGCCTAAATCTGCAACATTTTTTAAGCTTAACATTGTGATGAAGGGGATTTCCAGGGTCCCTTTTTTTAGTTTCTAGGATTCTTTTGAGCATTGCCTCGCTAAAAGTAAATTCCTGGTTTTTATACCTGTTAGTAGTGTGGATGTGTGATACAATTTTGTTTTTGGTTTACAAGTGTAGATGAAAAGTGAAATTTGACAGTTCTGATCAATGTTGCATGGATCTACTAAAACTGTTTTTTTTTTTTCTAATTTACAAATAGTTCAGTTTCAGTTTAGAAGCTGGAGTTTATTTTTTGTGGACAGCTTAAAAAAGAAATTAGCAAAGAAAATGATTAAACAAATTATGAAGAGAATTGAAATCCGACAGATATGAACAAGCATCGCTTGCACTGACCAGAATAGAAATCAATAAAACTACATGGCTGCATGAGATTCAGGGGAGGGGTACATGTAGCCTAGGGGAGGAGACCCTTATTCATTTTGCCTTTTTTGAGGGGAGGGGGAGGTTGAAGAAGGAAAAGGTTTAAAAAGTCAATATAAAACTGATGAATATATTATGGGTGTATAGTCAGAAAAATCCATGTGTACAGTCAATGCAATATTAAATTATTATAAAATAAAGGAAAACATGTAGCTGCTATGCTTATCTTTTGATAATTAAAAATGTGAAGTATTATGAAACTTTTATGATTTTAAAAAGCCTTACATATAAGTACCAAGAAAATTATGCCTTTGAAAATCATATAGCACTGGTAAATGTTAATGTGTATTGTCAGTTACCGACAAGTAATGATAAAAATGTTCAAATCAAAGAAAGGAATTAAGAAAAAGAAATTTTTTTTTCATTGAAATGTTCCTAGAAACTCTGGTATACTTCCACATCAAGCTCACTTTCATGTGAAGCTCTGCACAGAAGATACAATGCAATGATTCCACACATTTGACTTCCATGTGTTATCTCTATGGCAAATTAAGTGTAATGTCAGTTACCGTAATGTCAGTTACCAGCATGGTTGTGGAAAAATTATCAAAGCCCCCAAAAAACAAAAACGAATTGTTTAATATTTTGACACATCTTAAACTAGTAACAGAGGTATATTTACATATTCAAATTATTACTCTATCTACTCAGGGACATGAGATATTTCAATTTTAATGAACACCCTGAAATTGCATGTCCTTTTGCGTAATGTCAGTTACCGACACATTTTTGCTTGCTGATGCGTAAAAAAATGTGGTTACATAGGAAAACTTAGTATCAGGTTATACAGCAAGGTTCACTTTATTAACTCTATCAAAAGCAAACTCCCATCATTTGTTGTTTTAGAGATACACACAATGAAAGGTGTGAAAACATTGTGCCGTGTAATGCCAGTTACCGTGAAAATGCCCATGTGTAATACAAGTTATTTTATCATTTCACATTAAGTTTGGTGGCATTAATTTATTTTTAAGTATATTTATGATTGATGCTAGATTTTGTATTGTTATTCTGTAATATTAATTCATGTAATATCCCTAATGATAAATTCTAATTCATCACATTATTAATAATATGCAGCATTTGCTTCAAGTGCTATAAATGTTGCATCATTTTAACAAGCACTTACCGCCTATTAATATTTGCCTTGTATATTATTGTTTTTTTCTTCTCAATATACCTTTATGTATTCCTCCATTAGAAAAATGCTCAGTTATGAATTCTGATATGTAGTGGCAGATTTTATTTTTATTCATTATTATTTTTTTTTTTGGGGGGGTGTTTTTTCTTAGGGGGGGCTGCAACCATGGTTAAATAATTTAAAATTACTACTACCGGCCATTTCTTTTGAGAAGTGAGGCCTAGGTTACATATGCAGCAATCATCATACAGTTTTTGCTTAGAGGTTGTTATATGGTGCTAGAGGCTGTGATTTTTTACAGAGCTTTTGTGGTCATCGTGCAGTTCTCATGTGTTGGGATTCAGAAACAGGTCTCTCTATGTTCAAGAGAAACATAAGTGAGAGATAAAGGATAAACTATATTTTCACGTACATGTAGTTATATTAGGGAGTTTTAGATTGTGTAGACAGAAATTGCTTCCCATTTTACTGCATGTTACAACATAGTCAATGTAACGTGGCCTTGTTGACTTCCAAAGCCCTGTTAGATCACACTTGGTGTGTTCGACCACAGGCAGAGGCTGCAGAATCTTTCATGTTACGCTTATTGTAAGCAATACATCTACTTGCGGTAGACTATGAACCAGTCGTTGTTGCTGTGGTTTCAAAATAGGCTCACCTGTCAGTTTTTACTGTTTTTGCCTTGCTACATGTAAATTGCTTTTCCTCTTCCTTTATAATTTGTTGATCTGTAGGTCTTTACTCAGTACCACTGGACATTTGTGGATCAAAAGAAAGCAACTTAAAGCAAGACTGGAGTGTATATGCAGGGGCTGCTTTGCAGCCACTGTCAAGAGTTTTCCTCATCAGATGTATAATTGTTTACATTTCGTGTAACAGCATCAGACTCATAAATATAAAGACAAAAGCTGCAGCCTCTTCCTATATTATGGGCAACCACTAGCCAAATAAAACTAAAACTGAATATCAGGGTCAATTTCTTCTAAAATGATGGATCTCTATTCATTACTCATCCTCATGTGATATACATTGTTTTATTTGATGTTGCAGAGCTTGAACTATCTCCAGGCATCTCAGGATATCGCCTTAGTAACCCATCCATCTTTGCTGCTTGTCCCCTGAGAGCAAGTCTAGATGTAAGTTCATGCCAAGTCTGTATTGCAGCCTATCTCTATATATAGAAATAAATACACAATGTCAAGTGTATTTTGAAATTTGGCCTTTATTTTCATGTACAACTCTGTTTTTAATGTCCAGATCAAATATATGTTATTACTTGTTCTGTTGAATTCTTTGCATGATATTCTCCCCGTCACTTTATTTTTCTTTTGGAAGTAAACTGAAAATCAAATTAATTAATTGTCTTGATATGCTGTTGGAGATTAATAAGAGTGTGCACTCTGTGTGTTTTGTTATATCTTGCTACTCGATATGTTTCTGGTAAATGATAACTTATTTCTGTTTTTATTGTGTTGTTGATCCTAATGTCTCAGGATCTTTTTACAAACAAAATTTTACTTTGCATTGAACTTATGTCAGTATTTATCATATCATGCCTGAATTATTTTGTAGGTGTTTTGTAAGACCAGTATGTCAGAGCTGCGAGCCAAGTCAGTGGTCTTAACAGGTTACTTAGAGTACCTGGTAGGTCATTACTTTGGTAAGGACAGTCCCCATAGGAAGAACAAGGAGTTTATCACCATCCTTACACCTTCTAATCCAGAGGAAAGAGGTGCCCAACTATCCCTTTACTTCTCCATACCAATCAACAGGATACATAGTGAGATGGGCAAGAGAGGTATTGTGGTAAGTCTATCATGTCATCTTAGAATGGAAACTTGACAGGTTTGCCACATTGATCTTCAGGTTGGTGTCGTACGACGGGTGGTTGTTCACAGACACTGAGTGTATCTCAAATTTCAATTCCAAATGTTGTAATTGTCTGTATTGAAATCATATGATTGTATCCCTTATTAGGAAATCTTGTTGTAGAAAAGGTTAAGAACACTCACTGTTATGTTGGTAAATACTTTGGGAAGAAGGTTCACACAGGAGATAGCGTTTCAGATGCTTGCTACATTCAAACTATGACGAAAAATCAGCTTATGTTGTTCCATGCATAAGTTTCTGGGTGTAATGAAAAAGTCTTACTGCATACAGTAATTGCTTTTTATCATCATTATTTCCAAACTCTTTGAGACCGTTTGTGTCATTTTGGGCTCATTACCTGAACTTAAAGGACAAGTCCACCCCAACAAAAAGATGATTTGAATAAAAAGAGAAACATCCAACAAGCATAACACTGAAAATTTCATCAAAATCGGATGTAAAATAAGAAAGTTATGATATTTTAAAGTTTCGCTTAATTTCACAAAACAGTTATATGCACATCCTGGTCGATATGCAAATGAGGAGACTGATGACATCATCCACTCACTATTTATTTTGTATTTTATTATATGAAATATGAAATATTCTAATTTTCTCCTCATTGTCAAGTGATACAACGATTAATTCCTCCCTGAACATGTGGAATTAGCATTGTTTAATATATATGGTTCAGTCAAGTTGGTCCTTATTGTCCAATCTATAAAAAATGAA
Source organism: Lytechinus pictus (assembly GCF_037042905.1). Lineage (NCBI taxonomy): Eukaryota > Metazoa > Echinodermata > Echinoidea > Temnopleuroida > Toxopneustidae > Lytechinus > Lytechinus pictus. Next base: position 4,516,823 of record NC_087245.1, on the reverse strand, counting down.
ATATTGTATAATTCAAACAATAAAAAACAAAAGAAATAGTGAGTGATGGACATCATCGACTGACTCACCTAGTTGTGCATATCACTGTTTTGTGAAAAAAAAGCTAAACTTTAAAATGTCATGACTTTCTTATTTTACATCCGATTTTGATGAAATTTTCAGCACTATGCTAGTTTGATTTTTCTCTATTTATTCAAGTCAGTATTTTCCTGGGGTGGACTTGACCTTTAAGTATCTCATGAATCAATGCATGGCTGACAAAAATAATGAAATATTGCTTACAAATAGTTTTAGTTCGAATTTTTTCCCGGCATTCTCATAAATTGTTACTGTACTTCAGAAAATGTAGTTAAATTTTTGTCAAACAAATGTACTGCGATAATTATTTTTAACAGCATATTCATCAATATCTACATGTTTTCAGGGTTGGGACCAAACATTAATAGCATTTCACCTCTTTTCCTACATTTTTTTTGTCTGTGATAATCAATTTCAGTGTGATGAGAGGAAACCCAATGTAATTCGCATTGCTCCAGCTCCTATGTACTGTAACTACTTGGATGTATGGCGGTTTATTGATGCTCTCCTAACAATCATGGACATTGCAGAGAATCAACCCGATCTTGACTCAGAGCTTGACTGATTAAACCATTCTTTCTCAAACATTCTTCAGGTATCCTTTCCATATATTTTCTTTGAATTTTTGTTTGTTTAATAATAATATTGCTGTGGTCCATCACAATGGTTGAAAATTACTTTAGCTCACACATACAAATCTAAAAGCAACATGCAATCAAACTGTATTATAGTATTCCTATCTTTTATAGGTTGTATGCAATTTTTTGCTATCTTGCACATATTCTTTTCTTCTTCTTTTTTTTTTTTTTTTTGTTTGTTCAAATGCCACATTCCAGGACTATCCATCTTGGTCCTGTTTCATGAAAACTTATAACTATTGTAAATTTGCCATTATTGTAAGTTATATGGGAAACCTAGATTGTGATTGGCTGCTGAGCCTTGTTACCATGGTAGCTGCTATACTGGCAGAGTTAGGACAGTTATTATGAAAGGGACTCCTTATCAGTCAAAATTGTTTAGGACTGGGCATAGGGACTTGGTTGTGAGAATTGTCTTGGAAATATATAGTTTGATATTTAGTTCTGACTTATGTTATATTACATTTGAGTTACATTTTATTCAACCACCATTCCACTCGTCAATGAAAAATGGTCATGATTTTATATAGCAAAACTGCCATCTGAAGTTGAATATGTCAAACATATACATGTGTGATATATGTCTTTGAAATTTTTATGAATTAAGTTTTTTTTCTCTCAAGTTAACATTAGACTATCAGGTGAAGTTGATATTTTGTCAAATTAATGAAATTTCTTCAAATTTTGTACCACTTCTCAGGAATCATGTATGTATATGATCAACATAATGTACTATTGTCCGAAATCTTACTAAGTAGCTTATATATTGCTTGGATTTGGAAATAATTATGTACAGAATATGGAGAGCACTATTGATGATATTGTTTACAACGGAATTTTGCTGTATCTGTATGTGATATCTAAAAAAAAGTTATATAACTATCTTTCTGTTGAATCTAGATCTTCTTAACTGATTGTTGTATGATCACAATCTTGTATATGGGATAAAGAAGATCATGTAGCCTGTTGCATTAAACTTATCAACATAAGTCCTCTCCTCTTGGGTAAAATGCTTAATGAAATATGGCCCGAGAGTAGGGGAGATTGGGGTTAGTTGGAACATTTTTCACAAAAATGGCTGTAAAATCCGAATAGATTTTATTTGAGAAACAATCAATATATCAGCTTAAAGCATATATCTAAGGGCTTCAAATGTACCCCATAAAATTTTTAATTCTGTGATGGTTACTGAAAAAAATCAACCTTGAACAAGACCATCGCAAGCGTTCCAACTTACCCCATATACGGGGTAAGTTGGAACATGGTATGGGGTAAGTTGGAACACTGCATGGTCAGTTAAGAATTAAACTAAAACTACTTAGACTGTAATATTACATGGTTTTAGCCAACTTGTTTATTTTTTTCAAGTTCAAAATATTAAAGGTGTGTATTCTGATTTGTTAAACTTTATGTTTTCTATTATACAGCCACTCAAGCAAGCCGACTGTGTAGTAGAATTCCGCGTATTTGTGTGCGTTTGATCTTACTTGCAATTAAGTGTATCAGCAATTTTATGTACTTCTGCATCAAATTTACACGACAAAAATTAATTGTTTATATTTTTTATTAATTCATTATGCAAATAAGCATGAAATTTGCCCTAAATTTGTTTTTTTGTCTATGTTTTTGCCTTTAACTCAATTTATTAACCTAGTAGAATGCTAATTTTGGTGAGATTATCAATTTTTACATTTATAAAAAATACACTGTATCTACGAAAAAAAAGGCAAAAAAATATAATTTATGTATTTTTTGTTTTTAAATTTGTATTTCTTAGTTTTTTTCGAACCTTTGTTTTTTAATATTTTTTCCACTGAACTTTGTCGGGACCCTTTTGCGATCATAAATAGCATAAAATAAATCCATTTGAACCAACAAAAATAAAAATAATCATACATGTACAATTTGCATTGACCTTGTACATGGGATCACGTTTTTGAGCAATTTTGGGTCAGACATGCAATTGTTGCGTGATTTCGAAACTGCGCACCCGGGCATCGCAAATTTGGTCTCAAATGATGTGCAAGACTTCAAATTTACCCCCCCCCCCCCAGTTTGATAAGGGTTAATATTGCATTAGGGGCCTACAATAGGCCTTAAATGCACACTCAGACCTAACTGAGAAACAAAACATGCCTGGCTTACAGGACAAGTTCAAAAGAGTGTGAAATACTGTATACATTTTTTTCTCATATTCATTGTTTTTATTCATAATTATGTTTGGGGTAAGTTGGAACATGTTCCAAATAACCCCTTCAATTTTGTTCCAACTAACTCCAGAGGCCCATTTGACATTCACAAGCTTACAGCACAAATAAGGGACTTCATAATGGCATATTAATAACCTTATTTTGTAGCTTGGTACAAGTGTCTATTATACCCCCAAAATGGCCAACTTGATCTATAAACTTCTCGGAGATAATAAAACATTTCTGAAAGAGAAACAAATTACTCAGAAGGTGAAAAAACAAAAATTCCTTTGAATCCTTTCTAACTTCACCAGGCTTGTTGCACATGTGGTGGATGACAGTTGATAATGGCAATAAATTGAGGGCAGTATTGCATAAATTTATGTGAAGGCGTTAAAGAAAATGACAATGTTTCAACTTACCCCGCGTTCCAACTAACCCCAATCTCCACTACTGTGGAGCCCTTTTGCCAAAGAAGTATTGGACAAATATGTATTTGGGCATTCATTTTGACATGATTCTCATTCAGTAAACCAACTGTAATTAGTATAGGAAAATTGGTTAAGAGAATGTCAAGTTTTGTGTGTGTGTGTGTGTGTATGTGTTTTGTGTCTTTACTTTGATACATAAAGATGAGTGCTTTAAACAGGCTACTTTTTTGTCTTTTTTTTTCAGTTACACATTTATCTTGGTTTCTCATTTTTGTTTTTGTTTCCATTTATAGTGTTATAGTGTTAATGAACACTTCAAATGTTAATGTTTTGAGAATGCCTAAAGTTAAAAGCTTAGTTTTACAAAGGTGTTTCAATTATTTTTAAGAATGATTATTTGTGTATAGAAGAGATGAGGCACCCCCTACCGTGAAATTTTCGGGGGGGGGGGTTCTCTAGAAGGGTTCATTTTAGGGCATGCTTTAAAGTTTTCCTGCAATACACTCTTAGAAGTTTATTTCCAATTCATCTAATGCCAATTCATCTAATTGCCAACTCGTCTACTACCATTTGGTCTATTATCAGTTCGTTTACTCACCACATGGTCTAATCTCATTTAGTCTAATGCCATTCCATCTAATAACCAGTAGGTCCAATAACCATTTAGTCCATATACCATTTTGTCTAATTAAACTTAAGTGTTAATTGTGCAAAATGAATGAAAGGAAAATGGGTTTTAGACCAACTAGTTATTAGACGAAATGGTAATAGACGAAATGGTGATTAGATGAATTTATTATTGGACCATATGGTTGTAAGATGAAATGTTGATGGACGGAATGGCATTATACTAAATGAAGGTAGACCATGTGGTGAGTGGACTAGTTGGCAGTGGACGAATTGGCAATTTACCCTCTTAGATACATAGTGGTTGCCAGTACAGCACATGCTGCTGTAAACCATACTTGGTCATAGAGATACATGTACTAGAGGACATTTATAGCATTATACATTCAGAAATCATTGGCAAAACATTTGTTACATTGCTTTTGGAGGTCACATGTAAAGTCATAGGTCATTTGAGTTAAGTTCAAGTTTATTCAACTAAATGTAACTCTTGACTAATTCACTTGTGTCCTTCATATAATGAGGCTGTACAATATTATCGCTCTTGCTTCCCTCTCTCTCTCTCCTTTTGTTAGAACATGATTTAATGCTCATCCGGCTTTCACAATTCATCAACAATTTTACAAACTGGCCTAAACCTGGGTTTGTCTCCAAAACATGATAATTGTGTTCAAGGTTTTTCTGATGCTCATAACTATGTTTGAAAGAAATCATGGCATTTATTTATACCGATTTAAAGAATCAATTCCATTCTGTTACAATGTACAAAATTTTGTCCACAATTTTTATGTAGCGCAGATAGGCATTTCATAAACTGCTTATCTTATGAAAAAGAGGGGGTTAAGGTCACTCCATAAAATCATGCGCATAGTTTGTAGCAGCATTACCCATGGTTTATTGAATGCATACATTCAACATCTAGGTTGGTTTTTTTACCCCCTTGCACCATTCAAGAGACTGCTTTAGTGTGAAAACAATGCTCAAAGATGTAAATCAAAGGAGGGGACAAACTGGCTCTCGTGAAATTTAATCTTATTCTTTAAACAATAAAAATTTTGATCTTGTACTTTTTAATCAATATAGTTGATGACATGCCTTCAAATAATGAAGAGGAAAAAGCAATTTAACAAAATATGACTAGAAAGTATGTTTAAACTGGTTAGTAAAATCACAGAAAAGTGTTGATATTCATATGTATGTGCTTTATATTGTCCTGGTAAACATCTTTGTAATATGCAACAGTATTGTGTTTATCATGTATGTTGAAAGAACAGATTGTACCGTGCCATGATGAAATCAATATTTTAGCACAAATTTGAATTATAGACCACTCCATGCTGAATTCTTGAAATATTTTGGAGATCTTAGAATATTCTATTTTTGTCAATGTTGAATGTATTTGAATACTTAAAAAAATCTTTATTCATGTACGTTTGCTTTTTGTAGATATTAGATTTATGTTCTATGTTTTCACACAAAGTTGTAAACAATGAAAATAGATTGTGAATTTTTACCTGATAATAAAATTTGTTTTGAGTGAACAAAGATGGAAACAAACAAAATGACTTGATGTAACATTTAGTGTTACCATATGTGAATGTATACAAATTGAAATATATTAGGAATCTTGAGGCAATCATTTGCTGCTATATATCATTGCTATATCCAAATCATTGAGTTTTTATTTGGGTACATTACATTGTACAGTTCAAAGTGTATATTTTTTAATCATGAATAAAATGATAAAACTGCTGTGCTTAAAATTACTCTGTTGAAGATACTTGTTTGTTTGATCGATGCATTTTGTTATTAGCATAGTTATAGGCAGTCATTTTATTGTAAGTAAGAAATATTCTTTGTTTTATCAGATTGACTGATTAATTGGTATACAAATTATTAAATTACTTATTGATAAGTGATTGTTAGTTTTAGTAGATTTACTACAAATAGATCTGTGGACCGTTTGATAATTGATTGGTTGATTAGAATTGTAGTCGAGGGATCATAATTAGTTAATTGACTGGTAGTTATCTTGTTAATTGATTGATTGATATTTTTATTTGTTTATTTAGTGATTGAGTGATTTATTGATCTTTGATTGATTAATTAATTTATTTATTTATTCATCTATTTATGGTTGGGTTGGGTGTGGGGGTGGATGGGTTGGTTGGTTGGTTGGTAGGCAAGAAAAACAGATGAAATGTGTTTCATATTTTCCATCAAGAGTGGTGTTTTACAAAGATTCAGTGATGGGAAAATTAGACAACTATATTCTCAGTTGAATTCAGTGGTTTCATGAAAAATGTTCCCATCCTAAATATGATTCTATGTCCAAGATTAGCATCCATGATGTGGTGTACCTACATGTAGCAGTATTAATTCTTTGAATGCACTGAGCATGGGAACTGATAGCTTGAGCTATACCTTCATAATTGTAATAATAATGCCTGTCATCTTCTAAAAAAGACACTATTTAAATCCAGCTATTATTGACATTACTACTGATGGGCTGATAGGTGTTTCACAAATTAATAACTCACAAATATATTCATTGATAGATTTTTTGGGTTATTTTACTTATCATTTGTGGTTAAGGAATTTTAGAATAACCTATTATTTTTATTTTGTACAAAAATCACATTATCCTATTAGTTCAACAGAGTAAGATTTAAGAGTAACATAAATGAACTATTCTTCAAAATTGTGCCTTTGATAATAATTTATTAGTCATATCAAGACATAATATCACATTTGCTCATCATCATCGCTGGCAAGGACTAGCTTCTTTTTTGTCGTTGCGCTTCGCAGATGTTCTTTTGTGCATTCTTACTTCTTATGCTCAGTTTCAATTCTATAACCCAAAATAACCTAAGTTCATCACGTAGCAATATGAAATTCTGTTGACTGTTTTTGAAGTTTTGATTCTCAAATGTTCCAATAACTGCAAAAACGTCCAAGCTTCTGTCAATTTAATGCATTAATTTTTCTTGACATAATATGCATATGAATCGATGATGCTCTACCTAAATCAGGCTTGATTTTGTATTTCAACAAGAAACTATATCCTGGTTTTTACATTTCCAATAGATTTAGATAATATCTCAAAGAAACTTGTACTACATTACTAAGAAGCTGACTAAACTTTCTTAATGTTTCTCTCAACATAGTTTCTCTAAACTTAGTTTCTCTAATACTTCATCCAAGATCCAATTTTCAATGTAATGCAATTGTCTAATAGTTTTGTTTAAAAAAAATAAAGTCCAGGCAGACTATATTAATGGAGCATTATTTTAATGCTGAAAACACTGATTCCACCATGTTCTATTGTCAACAAAGACAATGCTGAATGGAAGACTAATTGAAACGTGTACAATGGACGACTATGTTGTTGATTGTAGATCGATGTCGATGATCAGGGGTACTTTCTTGTGATGCAGCCACTGTGCTAGAGCACGTGGAGGAGCCCACAGGATCTCTTCGAGTACAAAGACAATTGCGAGCTGCATAGGAATGGTTAGGAGATCACTCGCTGGCATTGACATCACTAGTAAACATAGCTTCTCCTGTATGCAGAGATTATAATTATAGACAACTGATAATTTCCTCTCTCTCTTTTTTTACATGCTGAAAGCATAAGAGAAACAAAAGTACAATTTTCCTTGTACTATTCATTTCTGCATACTAGTATACATGTATCAACAGCAAGTACAATAGTATTTTTGAATTAAATCAAATGATTACATTTTTAAATCTTTATATAATTTATTTTTCCATTTTATAAGACAAACAACCCTAATTGCCAAAGAAGATATGCATGGTTTTCTCAACAGTTTAATCACCTTTTTTAAGAAAAGGAAAAATAATTTTTCAGTCAAAGCTGACACCAAAGCATCTCCATTCATTGAAATCAAATACAGAAGAATCAGAGAACTTCAAGTTGATTCCAGTTAGGAAATGATTTTTATGATATATCTTGATACCGATAACTAAAAGATGTATGCAAGAACTAAATGATCCTCAAAAAAACTTTTTAAATTTTTTATAAGAAATGCCTACAAAGTATAAAGAAACTTAATCTAACCTTTGCATTAGGAATTGATTTTCCATCTTCAAGTGAAAATTGTGAGAGTTTATTGAAAAGATTGACGACGTCCGTGTCATGCTTGCCCAATACCTCTTCAACACTTGCTTTAAGATCCATGTACCTGATGATAAAAATACACTGAATCAAATTAGCCAAGCAATGTAAAGGAGGACATGGTAAAATGAATGACAAATTTTTTTATGATGCACATAAATTAGATAAACACTAGCAAATTGACATTTATATCTGCATCATCAGGGCCCATGTTGCCAACTACCAGCTATTATTTCTTCAAACTTGGCTGCCACAATGAACACACAATTAAAGGCATGATTTTTTTAAAACCTACGAAAAAATATTATAGTAAAGCAGTTTGATTGAATAAGATAAGTCCTCACCATGGAGATAGTTTGATTTCATCACTGTCATCGATAGTCATAACAGGGCCTGCCTGATGAGCTCTAGCTGATTGTAGATAAAACACTGTCTTCTCAAATAAAGGACTTAATGTTATCACCTGAAACTTGTGTTTTATCACTCGTTGTCTGTCCCTAGTAAGATGAAATGTCAAATGAAATAAAAAGTGAAAGAAACAATTGAAAACAAAGCATTTACAGACAAAACAACATTCCTGCGTGCTGATCGAAAAGGTGTTATATTCCTATAAAGAAAAGAATGTATCCCATGAGTGAATCTAAACAACCCCAATACTCTCTTCAATTCTGCAACTTACTTCAGCCTTCTCAGAGTAATTTCCATTTTTTGGATTGTCAAATTTACACAAATGATGGTGCTAATGCTATAGTCTCATTTCCCCTATGGCCGCCGAACAGCCGTTTTAACATTTTTCTTGTACCAGCTACATTTGGATGGTTTGAATAAAATTAGATAAAATGGCGTACTGCGGGGATATATAGGGGAAAATAATTAGGAGTAGTTAATGTATGATTGAGGGGAGAGGTTGCAAATATATTCTGAAGATGAGCTGCGATTTCCTTTCAAACAGCACCATAATGATGACTAATAATAATAGGTGATATACCTATCAAGTCGTTCAAGATCCTGTAGAGCTTCTCTGGCTAGTTTCTTCTGTGTCTTTAAGAAAGTCTGTCTGATATCTTCTAACGTAGCTTCGGCATCAGGCTCAACCTCAACGCTAGGTTTACTACCAGATGTGTTAGCCTGGGGCCGTTTCACTTTTAAACAAATAAAATTGAAAACAAGTAATGTACATGGACTCATAGGCCCGTATTCTGAAGTCGGGTTTAATTCAATCCCTGGTTTAAAGTTGTGGTTTAAGTATGGAGAGCCAATTGGGGCACGAATCCCTAAAGCAAGGTTTCCACTTTGGCGAGTTAACATCGCGAGTTATGGCGAGTTATAGCGAGTTGCCAAAATGAGGCACTCGCGATAACTCGCATAAAGCTCACCATGGAACTCGGGATAACTCGCGACAACTCGGCATGGCTCGGCGGAGCTCGTTCAAGCTCGGGACAACTCTCCTTGAAGTCGTGAGCTGTTTCAACATTTTTGAACATGTTCAAAAATTTTGCTAACTCGCTGTAACTCGTGCTGAACTCACCTAAACTCGTTATATACTCGCAGTACTCGCAATAACTCGTAAGAAGCTCGAGATAAACTCACAATAACTCGTAATAACTCGCCACATCTGAGTATACGCGAGTGCGTTCCGAGTTTTCAAGAGCGATATACGAGCACTGCGATCGTTTTACGAGTCAAATGGAGGTGCACGCGAGATTAGCGCGACTTTAGATCGAGCACCCCGAGTTACAGCGAGTTTCGTATGAGTTTATTCCGAGTGCGTTGCAAGTGCTCAGAGGCATGCCAGCTGAATGATAAATGTCCAGTGATCTATATTTTCCCCACACATAAACCCCTCAAAAAAGTTTGGAAATCTGAGTTTGGCCATTAATTTCTCCCAACTCCAAATTTTACACAATGCATATTTGATATCTTTCAAAAGATCATTTTATTCTCTTTAAAATGATTCCATGCTTGTTATGATCATGCCATCAAAAAGAGCAAAATTTAAAAGGGTTGGATGAGGTCTGAAGTAAAAAGCTGCAAAACGAGCAGAAGTAATCATGAAGGGTCAATACAGAACATGATTTTTTTTGTCTCTGTCAATAAAGATGAAAATCCATTCAAATCAAACCCCTGCTTTTTCATTTCATAATGTTTTGTTGTGGTTTACGTTCGTTTGTTGTGTGTTTGCTTGTGCAGAGGTGTGTTTGATTCCATTTGAATGTTGATGATAAGGTGCATGAAAACAATTGCTGAGAGTCACTCATCATCATGGAAGAAAAGAACAGTGACTTTCAATATTGTGTCATTTTGCAAATTTTGAATTTTGACCTTGCCCCGCATTTCAAGGCACTGCACCTCCATGTGAGCCAAAATCATATCATGGAAAGTATCATTTTAAAGAAAAATAAATGATCTATTCATTGATATTAATTCAACATTAATATTTACTAAGACCGAGGCGGGATTATCGATCAAACTCAAAAGAAACCGCTTAAAATACTCACTCATCACCACGGAAAAAGGAACAGTGACTTTCAATATTGTGTCACTTTGCAACTAAATTTTGAATTTTGACCTTGCCCCACATTTCAAGGCACTGCACCTCCATGTGAACCATAATCATATCATGTAGGGTATCATTTTAAAGAAACTTAAATGATCTATTCATTGATATTAATAACAATTGATATTTACTAAAACTGAGGAGGGAGTTTTGATTAAAATCGGATTTCCAAACTTTTTGGGGGGAGTTTATTTTAAAGTGAGAGCACATTTTAACTGACACACGCAATGTACACGTACTTTTAAAAATGCTGTTGCCACTGCATTATTACAACTTTCAACAAATAAGGAGAGAAATATGCCTCGATCCAAAAGATCCAAGAGTTGTGGCCATTCAGGTAGGGAAACAGCGAAAGAAGATGACATTCAAACAAGGGTAGAAGAAGTGCAGGAAGAGACAATTGAAACGGAAGAGGAGGTCAATGACGAGCAGAGCCAAGGTAAAATAACAAGACATCAAACTAGACAATTAAGGTCCAAGTGGAGCGCCTCTGGCAGTCTCACCTGCATCACGCTATCCAATATAGAAGCAGTGCTGACTCTGAAAACTACTATAAAATAATTATTCACAAAAACACCATTCATACAATGATACAATACTACGTTCATTGACAATAAATGACATTTGACCTTTGTCATGTGATACTAGATTACCCCTATATCCACATTTTATAAACTGTATCTAAACTTTGAAAGTTATGACAGCAATATAGTATTAATCTAAAAGATGGCCAAAGTTCAATAACCTTAAATGACCTTTGACTTTGGTCATGTGACCTGAAACTGGCATGAGATGTTCGATGATACTTGACTACTCTAATATCCAAGTTGATGAATCATATCCATAAGCTTTCAAAGTTATGATGGTAATTCAACAAATACCCCCAACATGGCCAAGGTTTATTGACCTTAAATGACATTTGACCTTCGTCATGTGACCTGAAACTCGCACAGGATGTTCAGGAATACTTGATTACTCTCATATCCAAGATTCATGAATCAGATCTATAAACTTTCAAAGTTATGATGGTAATTCAACAGATCACCCGAACATCACTAAAGTTCATTGACCTTTGACCTTGGACATGTGACCTGATATCCGCACAGGAGGTTTAGGGATACCTGATTACTCTTATGTTCAAGTTTCATGAATCAGATTCAAAAATTTTCAAAGTTATAATGTTAATTTAACAAATACCCCAATTGGCCAAAGTCCATTGACCCTAATTGACCTTTGACCTTAGTCATGTGACTCAAGCAGGATGTTTATATACTTAACCTTATGTCCACGTTTCATGAACTAGGTTCATATATTTTCTAAGTTATGATGACATTTCAAAAACTTAACCGTAGGTTAAGATTTTGATGTTGATTCCCTAAACATGGTCTAAGTTCATTGACCATAAATGACCTCTGACCTTGGTCTTGAGACCTGAAACTCGAGAAGGATGTTTAGTAATGATTGATAAACCTTATGGTCAAGTTTCATGAACTAGGTCCATATACTTTCTAAGTTTTGATGCCATTTCAAAAACTTAACCTTCGGTTAAGATTTGGTGTTGAGGCCGCCGCCGCCGGCATCCATCTTTGAGTGCCAAAAATGTGCATATCCCGCCCCTTGGTCGTATGAAACTCTTATCACTCGTAACAAAATCTTTATAACTCGTTCATAGCTCGCTTTAAGTCGTATAAAGGTCACCGCAACTCATACTAAGCTCGGCCTGACTCGTTTCGCGCTCGGTTCACTCGTACAGCGAGCGTAGTGAACTCGATGTTGAGTCGTTTGTCACTCAAGCAAATTCCAGGAAAAAATGTAAATTTCACGCGAGCTTGTGCGAGCTAAGGCGAGTTAGAGCTCGCGCAGCTCGCGTATGAATCGCAACTCCAACTCGCCAAAGTGGAAACCTTGCTAACAGTAAAACATTCAATTTATTAACTCATATGACAACCAGATTGTTTATAATTGTCTGGGAATTATAACTGAAGTATTCTCTTCATTACGGAAGCAATAGGAAACAAAATATTAAACATAAGAAATATGAAATATAAACTTAATTTTTTATTTTTTGGCTTTCCATAATTTTTGTACAGAGTTAGACCGTGGTCTAAGTTAAACCTGACTTCAGAATACGGGCCATAGTTTACATTTCAGAAGATGATAAGTACAAGAATTGCATCTTTTATTTTTGAGTTATTTACTACTGAGATTACTCATCAGTTATGAGTATTTGAATCTTCAAGGAGACACAATATGACATGAAGAGTTCAGGGCTTAGAGAAGATGCAAACAGGGTCTTACCCTTTTCGTCGCTGGCTACACCTACAGTCATCCAATAAGGTTGTTTTTGTTTATGATCCATGTGATTCTGATGCCATCTCATTACAGCATTGGCAGGATGAGACACTATATACAAAATAAAAGAGATGAAGCAGATTATAACTTTATGGACTCATCCTTATAGACTGGATGGAATGAGATGCTGGTAGAAAAAGGGATATATAGGATGAAAGGAGCAGAGCTGCCAAGTAGTACGATTTTTCCGTATTTAGTACGTTTTTGCAAGTACGTTTTTTCTTTAAAAAATACGTTTTTTTTATTTCATTTTTTACAAAATCGAAATTTATTGAGAAAAATCATCTCTATATGTCTCTATTTCATGAAACGTACACAAATATGGTTATTAGATCAATGTAATTTCAGGTAACTTGTTTTTTTTTCAATGATTTTGTAAAAACCAGGGTGAAATATACACAAGTTTCAATGTTGTTGTTTTTTCATCTGCAAGAGCAGTGCACATTTTAGCTTGCATGCAGCTTGAGCGCCGTGATGGGCGAGTGCGCCAAGCATTTTATTATGAAATACACCTTTTTGGGGAAAAATACAAAATATTTATCTCACACGGTAAAAATACTGATTTTTTTTGTCAAAATACTGATTTTGGGAGATAAGAATACTGAAAATGCAAAATATAACTTGGCAGCTCTGAAGGAGGCAACTATACCGCACTCTCCAAAAAAAAATATTTGGTTGGTTGACATAATGAACCTAGTCATGATTTTTATTTGCAGTCATGTCCAACGATTAGTAAAAATTAAAGTTTTATGTTTTATCCTATCCATATTATGAAGCACAAAACAAGACATATCCCAATAATTGCTTTCTTATTAAAACGTTTGATTCAGTTAGATGTTCATTATCGATTACAAGTGCATTTTGTTTACCTAACAAGTGCCTTTGGTGGATGTGATTGTAATCAATTAAAGATCAATGAACAAAATAGTTATTTAAATTTTCATAATGCTGTCAAAGGCTGTTATTTAACAGAATGACGAAAAATTACGATAAATGTTTAGTTCTTATTGAAGATGAATATTATGAAAAAAATTGAATGAATTATTGACCAATGGTCAGACAAATGATAGATAAATAGCTAAAATAAGGTGATCATCAATGAAAAAGGGATTAATAATGAAGGAATAAATAAATAAAGGAATAGATAAAGTATTGAACAAGAAGAAAGGTAAACATAAAACAAGGAAAAGTAATAAACATACTTGATAAGAGTGTAGGTAGCATGCTATTTCGTTTTCCTGAGCTAGGAGGTTGTGCTGTTATAAGATCCTCCCATGTATCAACTCTATTCTCACGTTCTAAACGAAACCCTTTACGTGCTAAACCATGGTAACCAAATCTGAAAAAAAACAGAAAATTGCATACAAGAGTAAAACAAACATTAGACCCTGAATTAATGAGAACATAAAACCTACTGAATATGCTGCTATCTTAAAACAAAGAAAAAATGGCTTATCTACAGTGGCGTAATGAGCCAAAAATTTTGAGGGGCTAGATATGTCATATCACATCAATCTATAAGTTGCGAGCGAAGCAAGCAAGCATAAATCTTGACATTTTTATGACGAAAATTCAATTTAGTGATAGATTTTGACAACTAATATTCAGAAAATAATATATTTCACCCTTCTCTCTTTCCTTTTCCTTTTTTTCTTGCTCGTGAAAAATGTGGGTAGGGGGCAAGAGCCTCCCAAGACCCCCACAATACGCATATGCTTATCTACCCCACTCACATGACTCGTGAATCTTTAATAAGGCACGTAGGATTCTTATAACGAGCTTTGTCCTTCATAAGTAGTAAAAATGAGAATATTGTTTTAAACGGGCACTCGTTAACACATGAAATGGTCCTCGGGTGAAAATATGAGAAAGGGCACCTATAAGAAGGCAAAGGGGCACTTGCAAACGGCATATAACGGGTCCTTCTCAAGTATGAAAGGGGCACAGAACACGTTCGTGAGGGGCATGGGCGGGAATCCCAGGGGGACGTGTCCCCCTACCCAAAATAGTAGGGGGACACAATATCAAGTGTCCCCCCTACTATTTTTTTTTTTTTGGGGGGGGGCTTGTCCAATTTTCCAGGGCTTGGTCTCCCTACCTTTGGGACAGATTTCCGCCTATGGTGAGGGGCACTTTTCTTGGGTAAAAAGGGGCACTGATTCGAGAAAGGGCACTTACAAGTAGGCAGTGGGTACTTGCTGACACATAAAACGGGTCCTTCTTAGGTGAAAGGGGCACAGAACACGTTCGAGAGGGGGCATTTTTTGTCTCGTATGCATAGCAGAGCGAGACTATAGGCGTCGCTTTACCGACAGTTAAGTTTTTGTCTCACCTGCATAGCAGAGTGAGACTATAGGACTATAGGCAAAAACTGTCACAATTAAACAAATTTTCCAACTTTGGCTTAATGTTAGTAATTATTTTTGGTCCGACACTTATTCACCAACAAACTGGAAATTGTATTGAATATAACCATAATATCGTGGCCAAACATTATTAATTAATTCTGTGTTCACAATTTGAATGTACATTGGCTTGATAGCACATAATGTCCCTCGAAGTACGTTATATATATTACCAAAAGGATTATGCAACATTGATAGAAATGCTTTCAGGGTGGGTAACGTATATATTCATCTCTATGATATTTAAAATATCTTGCATCAATCGAACTACATACGTTTATGTTCTAGCGAAACCGCGGCATATAATGTAACCCATAGTTTTATTGGCCTAACTGCCTACTGGCGAGCCTGTCATTATTTTTTAAACAATATACAATTAACAATATGAACATGGGAGGGGCGATATATATTTTCATTCAATCAGTTTTTCTCCCAAAGAAATTGCATTGAATGTAAGCTCTGGATAATTATGATCATATTGTGAATAGAATCATCAACCACAAATCTAATAAGGGCGTTGTCAAGCAGTGCGGATATAAAGTAGGGATTTGATCACCTGCTAGCTTGATAGGCCTACTCCGTTGAATTCAACAACAAATTTTATTAAAAAAAAAAAGTTCCCATTAACCCACTTAAGCAACTCACTCTCTTATACTTACTTACTTTCTTACTAACTTACATACTTATTTACTTACATACATACTTACTGACTTAGCTTACCTTTTTACCTCCTACTTATTACTTATAAACTGAATTACGAACTGACTTACTTGCGAACTGACAAACTTACTTACTACCGTAAGAACTGACTTACTTTTTCCATGGGGCGGGGCTCGGTGATTGGTTAACATCACTCTTTCCTTGCATGCTAAGTGTTGACTTGTTAACTGCTGGTAATACAGGTTTAGAACTCTTCAAATGACCCAACATAGCTTGTTCTCCAGAACTTATAGTGTCTGCTGAAGAGTGAGCTCGGGTAGTCGCTTCCATTCCTGTCTGTACAGGACGTGTAGGCTTGCTTTGACTAAATAAAAGCAAATATAATCATTTGAAATATTATGACATAATTCCATCCAATTCAACGGAAAGTGGCACTTCATGTGTTTGTTAATATACGCTGTAAAAATGAAAGAGTAGAAAGGAGTAAATCGACCTTTATTAAGGCCGAGGAGTTATAACGTTTTTAATATGGAAAATGCTGTCATTCCTAGGCCATTTAGGACGCTTTTCCACCGTATTGCATTTTTAGTGTTTTTAGAGTGAATATGTAGGCGTTATATGCATGTATATGAAGCGATATAATTGTTTAATATCATATGAATTTCAGCTTAATCCATTATTACAGTCATAGTGCTTTGATCTTTTCAAATATTTTTCTTCAAACGTGTGCTGTACAGGGATGACAGACACTTTCCAGAGTGGATCGAGGAAAAAATAATAATTTACTGAAAACTTAGGGCAAGACAAAACATTGAAAAACTAATTTTGCTCATGAACATAACTGTGGGCCTATATACGCTTACCACTTCTGTCTGATAAAACTGTCTGATTGTCAACGCTCTTATACTTTATTTCTACTATCTAAATTTGATGCGTCTTTGTGGTTTTATCTTACAGAACCAATGTGGACCTGATGGGAGCAATTCTGAATTGGAATAAAAGAAGTACAGGAAACAGACTTAAGGGACATTATTCAAGTATAAGTGAGGTTTCACCTTGAAAATAAAAAACATATATATATATATACTAATTATCTTTTTTAAATCCATCTTCAGGATACTTTATGCAATATACTTTCATATCATTATGGCATATGGACTTGTTAAATTGAACATTGTATTTATCCACCATTGTTAACTACCTGATTATTGCAGGCTTCTCCCACACGACATCACGGTACATGTGTTTGACTTGATCATGTGACAATGGAACACGTGACTTGAGATCTCTCGTCTTGATGTTATGAAGAGCGTTAATGATTTTGAGTATACTCCGCACCTTACCAAGCCAAAGGTTCCTCTTTCGTTCATAAGCTCGTCTGCAAATCAGAGAAAGGTGTGCATAACACAATTTCATAGGTTATAAAGCGAATAATTCATTTATGGTGAAAAAAAAAGCTGAATTACAATACAATTTTTGAGATTGATGTTTTTCCTTGGAAATGATATTAATAAATTTTGGTAAGCAAAAACGTACAACGCATGTATCTATTCATCTCTCGGTCTATTCATTTAATCTATCTATCAATGAAAACTCTAAAACTACTATACATCATGATTTGAATTAATAATGACTCACCTTTCTGTGTCTTGTCTATCTTCAAGTGTTGGACCTGGTGAACCGGAAGGACTACCTAGGGGTGACCATGTACCCATGGTGGGCGCTACGAGGGTTAACTGTGATTTTTGTTTGTTCATCTCACATTGTCTCTTCTTCATTTCCTATTTCATTAAATTAGATGAACATTTTCATCACTCATCAGTTTTATGAATTACAATGAGATTGTAATAGAAGTGGATTGTAAGACGTTGAATCGAAAAATTAGATCCTCTATAGAAGTTTGCCATTTAAAGTTCGTCTCTATAGAAAGAAATCAAATGATAATTAGGTAGACCTGGGCATGGGCGGAAATCCCGGGGGGGGGGGGGACGAGTCCCCTACCAAAAATAGTAGGGGGGACAATATCAAATGTCCCCCTACTATTTTTGGTGTTTTATGATGGAGAAAAATACGTCATTCCCAATCGTAATAATTCATGTAGTTTGGACTAAATGGCCTTTTTTTTGCTTGTCAAATTTTTAAGCCCCTTGTCCCCCTACCTTGGATTTCCGCCCATGGACCTGGGGAAGATATCCTGCCTCCAGCTAACTTCAAATGATTATCGATTGTTGTTAGATCTCTTCATGATGTCGATGAAGCTTGGAATTTCTTTAATTATGTAATATGTACTTATGAACTTTTGTTGTTGCTGGGGTTTAGTTGGAGTATTTATCTCTGTATTTATTTTAATTTCTCCTATGGGGGGGGGGGGGGGGACCTGAAAACGCAGTTTCCTCTGTGTGCCTTATAATAATTATGTCCTGTATGAAAATGAGTGTACCTCACATACCTTTAATTGTTTGACACATTTTTCATAGCTTTGACCACCCCTTTCTGCCTTTAGTAGCATCTCTGATTCCTCTAGTCTCTGTTGTATGTAAGCAAACCCTGATGTGATCTGAGCTCGTTCACGAAGTTTCTCATCTAAATCAAGCTCCTTAACGCGTTCTTTGGTCGTCACGTCCTTTTCATGAAAGATGATCAGATGAAAAATAAATACTAATTCTACTACTACATGTACTTGTAGCAGTAGTAGTTTGTAGTAGCTACATCAACAACAACTGCTACTACTAAAACTACTTCTACTATACTACTACTACTACTACTACTGCTACTACTACTACTACTACTCCTACTACTCCTACTACTACTACTACTACTACTACTACTACTACTACTACTTCTACTACTACTACTACTACTACTACTACTACTACTACTACTACTACTACTATACTACTACTACTACTACTCCTACTACTCCTACTACTCCTACTACTCCTACTACTACTACGTACTACCACTACTACTATACTCCTCCTACTACTACTAGTACTACAACTTTTACTACTACTACTACTACTACTACTACTAATAATAATAATAATAATAATAATACCACTACTACTACTACTCCTACTACTACTAGTACTACTACTACAACTTTTACTACTACTACTACTACTACTACTACTACTACTACTACTACTACTACTACTACTACTACTACTACTATACTACTAACAAAATTACCTTTACTGGTGTTTTGACCTGCTCTGCCTTGGTAGGTGATAACTTGTGATCTCGACGACCAAATCTTGAAGTCAACGACTGTAGTGGAAGCTGTGTGAGAAGGGAGAAAGAGACATAGACAGGCATTCTCACAGAGAGTGCGTTCCTTGATATTTGTTCCGGCGACAATCGCTCCGCTCTAAATTCTACACGCTAATCGAATGACCAACTTCAACCCTGGGGTTAACACTTTACCCAGTGGCGTAACAGGCGGGGGGGCAGGGGGGGCAAGCTGCCCCCCCCCCCTGGCGGAGCTCACCGGGAAAATAAAAAAAAACGGGAAAAATAAAAAAAAAAAAAGGGAGAAAGGGAAAGGGAAAGGGAAGAAAATAAAAAAAGGGGAAAGGGGAAAGGGAAGGGGAAAGGAAAAGGGAAAAGAAAACTAAGAAAAAAAAAGGGAAAACGGAAAGATAACGGGAAAAGGAAGGAAAAAGAACAAGTGACAAAGAACAATTCCCCCCGATATAATACATTAGCATGATTAGTAAGACAGGGAAATAAATTAAAGATGACAAAAAGGCAAACAAAAGCGGGAAATAAAGGCAGAATGGAATTAGCCAAAATCTAAATTGGAAAATAAAGAATAGGGACAAGATAACGTACACCACCGGGCTGCCGAGGATTGAGATAACGAGCGGGAAGAAAAATGGATGGTATAAAGCATAATGTTGTATGAAAGTCTATCATAAACTTGCTAAATCTCCAAACGCTCTGTCCTAGAATCAAGACCCCGTGCAGTGGGGGCTCTTCATCTGTAACCTTTAATGGGTTCTATAACGGGCCCCTACATGGACCCTTCCTGCATTAAGCTTTACGTTGAAGCACTGGCGTACCGGGGGATGGTTCCACAGCCAAGGGGAAATAAAAGAAAATAAAGGAGGCAGCGAAATGAGATGAATGAACCAAAATATATGACATGATATTTGCTGTAATGATGTAAAAATCTATCACATAATTAGAATTTCATTTTAACAGGCCATTTTTTTTCTGGCTCGCTTCGCTCGCTGGCGACTTTTTACAAATTTTCCCACATTTGCTATGGTGTGCCCCTCACAATATTTGGATGATTACGATACACAACTGCATTGCATTTATGTGTTGTGTTAAATCTATATAAATATACACGCAATTTGATTAAAATAAGTGGCCATCTGTAAGGTTTAAAATGGCTTTGATATCAAGAAGTTCCGGGGCTCTGCCCTGGACCCCACCCATAAAGCACTGTTATATGGATGAGTTGGACCATGGCCCCCAAAAGTTCTACAACCAAACAAAAAAAAAGAGGAAAGAAAGGAAAGTGTATTATATTTTTTTGAATATCACGTTAAAATCTATCTTCATGTTAGATTCTCATGAAAATGTGTTGTTTTTATCTCGCTCGCTTCGCTCGCTCGGGACCTTTATTAAGCTACTTATTGCCAGAAGCGCCATACTCGGCCCCCTCAAGCATATAGAGCTTCGCCATGATGCTCACAATCATAACAAAAATCCTGTTCACCGTGGCGTACAAAAAAAGAGAGAAAAAAGGAAAGAGAGGAGGGTGAAATATGATATCATCTTTTTAACACATTATGTCAAAATCTATCACAAAATTGGATTTTTGCAATAAAAATGTCAAAAAAATTTGCTCGCTCACTTCGCTCGCTCGCTTATATATATTATATATTTGCCCGATACGCCATATCGCCCCCTCAAAATTTTTGCCTTATGACACCATTGCCTGTTCCATGATATGACCGGGAAATTTTTGGCTCTTGCCCCCCCTGGCCACCGACCCCTGTTACGCCGCTGACTTTACCCTACCCTTAGCCGAACCCCAAACCTAACATGAAACCATATTGCAACCCTAACATAACCCTACATCTTATAGACGAAATTAAGCCCGGAGTAATTGTCGCAGGAGCAAATGTCATGTCACGAGAGAGAGAGTGAGAGAGAGAGACAGAAAGCGGGAGAGGAGAGATGGGGTTAGAAAAAAGTGATTTAAATAGGGGTAAAAAAATATGAGAATCGATAAGGTTAAAGATTAATAACAGGTCCATTTATAGCGCAGTCATTGTGTATTACCCCGGCTATATAGCTGAGCCGCCATTATAGTTATGGTAAGGCACTAAAACATTATAAGAGGACAACAAGGAATAAATCCTTGTGGGTACTCATTTACCTCATTAACACATGAAGTAGGATTCGAACCCACGACCCTCTGATTGAAATGCAAGAATCAGAATCACTAGACCATGACTTCCATAATTGTTTTCAATCGAAGTACAGTTTTGACATTTTAATACGGCATACTTTTAAACTAAACATCTGCTTATTTTATGAGCAATCTGTGATATGTTTGAAATGAAATCGAGCAAGCGGATACGTGATTACATTGAATTTTGATTGATGTAATGAAATTCAACTAAATTCCTTATTATTAAATTATAATGGTATTTTCAGCATGGAAATTATTTTTAAAATCAATGTTAGATGGAATATTGGCAATTCCATTCCCTATAATAAAACACCTCCCTATACATTTTTATGTCGTAAGTTTTTTTGTTTCATTGACTTCTATCGAATAATGTTATTTACCTTTTTAGGTAGATAGTCTGCCATAGAATTAAGTATAAGTCTTTGACTGTTTAACTGTATGTCCCCTATAGAATGGTAAGCTTTATGATTTGGAGTAAAGAATCCTCTGTTCAGCTGATCTTGACGTCTCTTGCAATGCTTCTGCCATAGCATCGGATCTCTTTCGTTCACTCTCGTAAGACTTGTACGGATGAGAAGCTTCTCTAACTTGTAAGGGGGTGCTAGATAGGAATGGTTATAACAACAACTAAATCAATAATGACGGTAACGAGGATAATATTAGTTTGGATGATGAAAATAATGATGACGGTAGGTAAAGATTATGATAATAATATTAATATCAAGTTAATGATAACGAAAAGAATATCAATAAAAAGTAATTTTACACGTGGAGCGTTTGGTATTTCGCCTCAATTACGCGATTCAATATAGCAGCAGTGCTGACTTTGAAAACGACTATAGAATAGTTTGCTACATCGCGAGACAACTGGTTATTTCTTCTACTCAACCCTTCACCACGATGAACCTCTTCCACATCATCTATAGAATAGTTATTCACAAAAGATACCATTTGTATAAAATAAAATACTAAGCTCATTGAACCTAAATGACATTCGACCTTGATCGTGAGAACCAAGACTTGTGCAAAACGATCAGTGATACTGTACCCTTATGTCCACATTTCATGAACTAGATCCATAAACTTTCAGTTATGACGGTAATTCAGCAAATAACCCCAGCTTGGCCAAAGTTCATTGACATTAAATGACCTTCGACCTTAGTCATGTGACCTGAAACTCACGCAGAATGTTCACTGATACTTGATTACTATTACGTCCAAGTTTATTATAGATCCATATACTTTCAAACTTATAACATTTCTAAAAACTTAACATTGGTTAAGATTTCATTTTGACTCCCCCAACATAATCGAAGTTCGATTATCCTAAATGACCTTTGACCTTAGTCTTGTGACCAGAAACTCAGACAGGATGCTCAGTAATATGAACTAGGTCCATAGTAATGACATTTCAAAAACTTAATCTTAGGTTATGATTTCAAAGTTGACGACGCCGCCGTTGGAAAAGCGGCATTAGTCTCGATTTGCCATTCAGGCAAGACTATCTGGAGAAAAGGTTTTATAATGATAATAATACTACCAATAATAACAATAATAATGATAATAATAGTAATAATAATATTAATAATGATATTACTGACAATGATAGCAATGATCAAGAGAAAGAGAGAGAGGGGGGAGGGAGGGGAGACTGACAGTGATTATTTCCTTTCATCAGATTTAACATTTTCACTCATATTTTAAAATGCTACCTTTCGGTGTCTTGAAATGTTCTCTCACAAATTTTGTCATCTCCATGCTTTGTGTGTTATGATAATCTTCCTCTGACAGCATGACCGAGTAGCCGCCAGGGTTTGGGGCTGCACTGGGATTGGCGCCCGATGTAGATGTGCCCGTCGCAGGAGCCATTTTGCTTATCTGCATAAATAATTATTTTCATACAATGAACCCCAATACTTTTTCTACTGATTAAAGTTACGAAACGAAATATTGGTTTATATGAACTCGGCTACACATAGCTGTGAAAATCAGATCGTGGTTTGACAAAACAGGGTGTTGTAAGTATTCTATGGAATATTCTGAATTTGATGTAAACCGAACGGTATATCGCTACCTTAAAGATGGATTTAAACAATTGCGGCAGTTTACTGGCTGATATCATGGTCATTTAAAGCAGGCGCGGATCCAGGGGGGCACAGGGGCACGTGCCCCCCCCCCTTTGAGAAACAAAATTAAAAATTTGTAATGTAAAAATGCCATGAAAACAGAAGCGTGCCACCTCTTTTGAAATTAAAGAACGTTTTTTTTGCTTGTCAAATTTTTCCTCCAAACAATTTGCCCCCCCCCCCTTTGGAAAATCCTGGATCCGCCCCTGATTTAAAGCCATTAAAAATTATAATGTGAAAGTTGAATATATTTTTAGCCGTTTTTGCTTAAAGTGAAAATAGAAACAAAGAACAAACTGGACATACATACAGGACCAAAATTGTGTCTGACAATGGTCTAAACTTGGGATTTCAAAGATAATAAAAAACAGGACTGGGCCTCGTCTTACAAAGAGTTACGATTGATCCGATCAACCTCAAGTATAATAGAAAATCCATCAATGTAATTTTTTTTTCTTTGTGAAACTTGCACAATGTCCTATGAAAAAAGCTTATCTGAATTGTCAAGAAAACAGTGACTGTATAAATAAACATCATAGTTGGATAATATTTTGAACAACATGCATTTTAGATGTTGACGTTGCTGGCTTTCCATAGTTACGGTTGATCGAAATCAACATAAACTCTTTGTAAAACGGGGCCCAGGCCAGGACGTATTAATTAATGAAGACACTTAATCTTGCAAGAAAATAAAATACATGTTGTATTAAATAAAATATACTTACCGAAGATCTTCACTATCAGTGTTTTCGAGATGGCTCTTCCTTCTTCTGTAATCAAAACTGCATCGGTGGTTTTAGATCTCCTAACAACGTTTCTTAGGTGAACTTTGAACCAATCAGCGTTTGCCTATGTTAATTTAAGAGTGCGTGCGCACATTGCGCGAAGTTTACAATTGTTACGTCACAGTGTTGCGTAGATTTGAGGTTGCGTACTGCAATAAACTTTTTACGTCACAATTTGTTGACGT
The DNA here is from genome assembly GCF_037042905.1 of Lytechinus pictus. NCBI lineage: Eukaryota > Metazoa > Echinodermata > Echinoidea > Temnopleuroida > Toxopneustidae > Lytechinus > Lytechinus pictus. Next base: position 4,492,221 of record NC_087245.1, on the reverse strand, counting down.
GTGTACGTGTTTTTACTAGGTGTATGGGATGAGGGTTAACCTCCAAGTGAACCATTTTGCTTTTTGTTTATAGTTTCTATTTTGCTTAAATATTTATATATTTTTTTCCTTTTGATATTTTTCTAGATATCCTTTTGATTTTCGATTTTCGAAAAGATACATATTTCTGAAAGGAGTACATTCTTCATTTATTTTATAGCTTCTAATATTAGGGATAGGGAATGTGAATAAATGTTACGTCAATTATTTATTAATACATGCATGTATTTCATTTAAGGTAATCGCGGTATTGTTTTGTTAAAGAAGAACGGTTTATTCAAAGTTTTTTTTTTACTGTCACCATATATGATTGGCCCTACCTTTGTGACACACACTCCACTAAGTTCTGCGACAATCTTCAGGACTGAATGAGTCCGACTTCATGAAAAATAGTGTATCATAATATTATATTCAATTCCATGTTTACAGATTCATTTACAATATTGAACATTCCATAAACCTAATTTACTTTACATTAAATGGTTTAATTTAATGAAAATAAGGGAATGAAAATGAATTAAATTGATAAATCTTGAGTAATATGAAATGAATGACGCGATAATCCATTGATGTTGAATAGAAACAAATTTTAAACAATGATTGCAATATGTGTGAAATTTGTACAGTACGGATAATCAGCAAAATCAGCCACTAATTTACAAAACATCCGGTTATTGTGACCGGGCGTCCGTTTCATAAAGCTGTTCGTAAGTTAAGAGCGACTTTAAGCACGACTGGTGATCCTTTTTACGCTCTAAACCATCGCCAATGAATCTACCATTTACCACAAGAAAGGATCACCAGTCGTTCTTAAAGTCGCTCTTAACTTACGAACAGCTTTATTAAACACCCACCCGGTCACAATAACTAGATAAATGTATAAAATATCGTACGTCATAAAAACCATGTCACTTTTGAAACGGTTGGCAAATAAAAATAAAAATGTACACTAGCTAGTATTCCGTGGTAAAGGTTTATAAGACTATGAAAACCTTCAGGGATTTTAACTTTCATAATGACCTCAAAAAGGAATAGAACGCTTCTTTTACAAAAAACGAATCCTCATAATATATTATACATAATGTTCATTTTTGTTCTCATACCGACACTTTATTTTCTACAATGAAATATTAAAGATAAAAGATATCTACAGTGCGTATCAAAAAAAAGTTTACACTTTGAAAAAGCCCTGGGAATAAAAAAATATACAACATGTGGGAAATTTTTTCACATATAATCTTGGGTTTGGGTATCATCTATCCAATGAAAGTAAAAGTTTTGACAGAATGTTACACTTGAGTGAGCACTGTCCATTTTTGCAAAGCTTGCAGAAATCTGTTTGCGCAGAAATGCTCGTTTTTACGCTGTGTCAAGGGGAAAGGGCGAAATCAAACTTACCCTGCGAAACATTTCCCATACATTTCCCTTGCACTTTTGGTCAGTTGAAATAAAACGGATACATTCAAGCATTTTGTAACCTTTTTGCCACCCATATTGAAATTTTAACACTTAGTGAGCACAACCTTTACCCTTTTTGTGCCAGCTGTATCTGAGGACATAACTGAATCTGAACAAAAGTTTATATCAGACATCTCAGCATTTTTTCACTAAGATTTTAACATTTAAAGTAGGTCTACATTTCATTTTTTATTAATATTTGGTTTTCCACACTTTTACCAAGCTTGACAATGATTAACAAAATGAAAGTCGAGCCTAAGCCATTTCATGTAAATCACAACTCACAAAAGAAAATATCGTCACGATGGCCTCGGTGTGTGGGGGAGTGGGGTGGGGCGCAATGCACTCACCAAAGTGTTTCGGGCAAGGAAACAAGTTAAAAAAGGTAAAAGATATCTTCAAATCAATTTTACTAACTAAATTCAACGTGTTCTTCATGATTAAGGTTTACTTTTATACGCATAACTATTTCAAAGTTCTGCGCAAATCATTTTTCACTAACTTTTCAAAAGTAAGTGGTGTTCACTCAAGTGGAAATATTTTTTGACAGTTAAATCGTCATTTGCTTAAATGGACCTGGACTAATGTTAAAATGTGAAAATATGTTCAGGATATTACAAATGTATAATTTTACAGGATTTTTTCTAATAAGTGTAAACTTTTTTTGATACGCATTGTATAACTGGCATTTAGGAATTTTCATGTTTCCGCTGACAAAAATCTATGCCTTTTTTTCCACAAGATCATGAAATACATTCATATCCCGCTAGGCAATTTGATCAATTTCATTCTACGCTCTTGCGGACATCCCTTGCCCCAAAAGTTAAAAAAACAGTAGTATTTATGGGAACCATGGACCTACCACACTGGAATTAAATTCACCAATCTGTTAAATTGATTCCAAGGATCGTTCCCTTAAAAAAAAAACGTTTAATACGATTAATTCTACAATAGTACATCCAATACTTTTTTTAAATATACAACTGCTATTCAATCTTCAAAAATGAATGTTTGACACGTGGAGCTATCCTTCTCTTCACATATGATTATATACATTCCATCTTTTGTTAATCTTTACTTTCTTGCTTGCTTCCTTTCTCGTCTTTTTTAAAAACATTATTTATTTTCAAAGCCCTCTGTTTTTAAATTGATTTTTTTCTCCAAGGCAATGTATAATGGTCAACAATTTTATATACAGTATATACAATTCTTATTTTGACTATATGACTTAGAAATGGTATTGAATCTCAGATGCACTAAATTTTCTACAAGCTCTGCTTCTTTTTTAGTGTGTCATTTCTAATGTTTTCTACATTATGTTGTTACGATACTGCAACAAATAACAATGAAAATTTAGTTTTAAATTTGATTTCCTTTTCTTTTATTACAGGAAATAGATCATTCAACAAAACAAAAATAAACAATGGTCTTACATATCTTGAAGAGTTAGATGTGCAATCCAAGGTTATGATATAAATCCAAATGAAAATCCAAGTCAGTTGGCGAAGATTCCTTTAATTAAAGTTCACAATGATGGCGATGATGAAATTGATGTTGAAGCACGATGAATAACAAAAGTCACTGTAACGAGTTGCAATGTCTGTGAAGACAATGTTGATGATGATTAACAATCAATTTCAGCAATCCATGGGTTGAAAAGCGTTCATTAAAACAGCTTGATGATCTTGATGAGAACTGAGAATTCCTCTCTCAAAGTATCTGCAAACAGTTCATTGATGGCGTGCAAATAATTCCACAGAAGATAAATGTTGTATTCCAGTTCGAAATAAACCATGTAAACTGTGCTCTGACATAAAGTCTGGAGTGAAACTCTGAGTTCTGATCTGATATGATGATGTCCTTGAAGAAGCTGCCAGCTTATATACAAATTATTCACTATTCTGGAAGCTTCTAGTATTGTCTACAAAAAGAACATTCTGCCAATTTCTAGAGCAGTCTAATTTTAGAAATTCTTGAATGACCTCAGTGAAATTAACAACATTAACAACAAACAACATAGCTAATCCTATTGTTCTTTTCACTGCAGGCAGGCCTTATTGTCTACATTCCAGAAATAACAAAGATTACTCAGCCTATTAAATAGCATGCCTAACAAGCTTAACTGAGACATTCTGGAATATTCTTAATCATTTTACGCTATGAATATCCTTAAAGAGGAAATAACTAAATAAACGAATGTAATTGCTCTTACAATTCTTATATATAACGATGTGTAATCAAGCTATCGGTTTCGTCTATGTATCTAAGATTAATAACCAATTTACTCCAATATTTCATGAACAACTTTTTGTTATGTTTTATATTGAATTATTTAACTGTTCATTTTGATACATGAGAAAAACGCTTGAACTGAAAAGTCAGAAAATAATGTAAGAAATTTCATAAACAATATTGACATATACGACATTTTAAGCCTAATATGGTCTATACAATTGGATATCTATACGATATAAAATCAATCAAGCTATCAATAAGAATGAAATATTTTTTTCCTTTTCCATAGATACAAGAACACGTTGAATATTCACCGATAATAATAATGAGGCAACACAGTTAGTATTTGTTATATCGGAACGAATTCACTGAGCATTGGCGTATACTGACCCCCCCCCCCACCCCCAGCCTTATTTCGTAATAAATTTTGACATGATATTCAGAAAATTCACCCTTTTACCTTTCCTTTCTTTCCATTTTCTCTTGTTTTTAAATTTTATTCATAAAATTCTTTCTTTTTCTTTCTGTTTTTTTTGGGGGGGGGATTCCATGGACCACAGGCGCCCTTTCCTAATTATCTGTACCTCTTAGTGCCATTGTGTTAAATCCTAGTCACGGGTAACCATGCTAATAACCGTCTGCTTGCTCTTCTCATTTGCAGATCTCTTCGATGACATGTGAATTATGGTGTATAGATAGGGATTGAGTGATGAATTGATTGGTAAAACAAACACCACCAACCAGGCGTAGATATCTGGTGTAACATCGACCCCGACCGTCTGGACGAGGATACCAAGAATGATAATGGGCATCCAACAGCAAAAGTCGGTGCCAACGATCAAGAACATCTTAAAGGCCATCTTGATTTCGTTAGAAGCTTCTGCCCTGCGACCGACTTCGGCCTGATCCAGACGAATCTTGATGAAAATAATGATATAAGAGAAGAGGATAGTGATGAAGCTTAAGAGGTTTACTCCAAGGAACAGGAAAATTGAGAACTGCCATGTCGAGACTGTGGATCCTGATGCAATATTGTAGATCACAGTGTTGTACTGGGCAGATGAACGTTGGTCAATCACAGTAGAGATGTCCGTTGATTTCCTGATGAATGGGAGACCAACGCAGACATCACTGAGACCATATGCTTCGGGTATAACATTGTTCAGCAGGACACCGATAAGACTGAGAGAAATTGCGACTATCCAGATGACAATAAGAGCAACACGGGCAGATGTGGTACTAAGGCGGTGGTGGCTGAAGGGAAATACTATGGAAATGAAACGATCAGCTGTTATCAAGGTCAGGAGAAAGACCGATGCTTCGCTGCTAAGGACAGATAGGAATCCTGCAATCTGGCAAGTTACACTGGTGCGCCATTCATCAGCACGACCTTCCCAGAAATAGGATTCCCCAATGTAGATATCCATGACTGCTATGAGTACCATGTAGATTCCCATAAAGAAGTCAGACACAGCTAGGTTAGTGATGAACATGGACTGTATCTTACCAACCGTTGTCACTGAACGGCTTCTGATTCTCATTGTGATGACAAAGATGTTACCGAAGAGGGCGCTCAAACCAAGGATCCATATGAAAACCTTGATGGCTGTGTTCTGAAGAAAGGTTCTACGGCAGGTGAAGAGAGGGTGAGCAGGCTTTTGGACAACGCAAACAACGCTAGTCGGTAACAGGCAGCATAAACGCTGATCATACACATATCTATAAAGCAAGGATAAAGAAAATTCATACATTACTTTCAAAACTTTTTTTAATTAAACAGCAAAAGTTATCGAACTGACAGTTCTTTATTCATCAGTGACTTCGTGTAGGAAATCTGAGCATAATATGCTTCTGTTTGTATATTTTGCCCATCATGCCCATTAAATTCTCAAGTCCATTAACCGGATTGTACTAGTAATCAGATAATGATTGGTATATTGAAACCACTTCTTAGAGGCTGCACGTGAAATCGTGACAAGAGTCAACTGCACTAGACAAGCAAGTTGTTCTACATTTATACTGAACCGACGAGTATTTTGTTTTTAACAGCTGCATCTTTTTGCCTGAAGAATTCAGAGAGAGTGTCGAATATGAAAGTTCCATGTACCCTATATTGATAAAATTGTCACCTTTAAATACATGTGAATAAGATGGACAGTCATGCAGGCATAAGTCAACAGGGGCCGCGGAACGGTTTTTAAAATGGGGGGGGGGCTGATCCTGCAAAAAATCACAATCATATGGTAATTTTTACGTTTTTGTACACGGTTTTGGAAAAAAAAGTGGGGGCTGAAGCCCCCAGCACCCCCCCCCCGCTTCCGCGGCCCCTGGTCAATACAATATTGCTTCGACTCAACCACTGATGTAATCATGAATATAAAAAATATATTTGAAAGGTACTTACAAAGCCGTCAAGGAATCCAGTCCATCAAATATACCGGGATAAAGAAGGTATGGTTCCGAACTTAGCGATGAAATTACTCTAAAATAATAGAGGAAGAACAAGGGCAAAAACAGAAGAAAACGTTTAGAGAGAAGGACAATCCAACCGTATACGCGTGATCTTTATTGTTACTGGTGATTGAGGATAGTACCACCGCGATTAAAATTCATTTCAGATTCATGTTTATTCCATTTCCACCAGAAAAAATATGAAGAGATACAATGACAATGTGTATCATAAAAGAAAATTATAAATTGAGATACTTTGTATATAATCTACATATTAGTTCATCAGTAAAGAAAACAAAATTTCAGAGCATTTTTTTTTTCAAACATTATCAATATCTATGGAAATGGAGGATACACTTAATAGCAAATGCATGTAATTGCGTTATCTCTCAAAAACTAAATTGTTAGAAGTTTTTTAGATGCAACTATGTAAATTAGCCCCCTTTATCAAGAATCGTCGTTTGTTGTTTACAAAGATTAATAACAATAACATCTTGATGATCACATGTGTTAAAAAAAAATGCAAATAAATCACACAGACTGAATAAATCGGTAAAAACTCACAAATCAGTCACAGTAGATAGATTGTGGAAGGCTCCCGGTTCAATGTACCTTAAATGATTGTTGTTAAAATTTCTGTTTAAAACAATAAAATGCCATATGAGAGAGGGAGTAAGCTTACAATGAAATTTGACGATTTAATTATTCAGAGTGAAACATTTTCTTTCTTTTTTTTCTAAAGAGAAAACACAGTAAAGAGGAAATATTTGTATCTGGAGAGGGGTGAGAGATGGAAAGGAATTGGTTTTTATTTCAATTTCAATCTTTAATTCCAAATCATTTACATTAAAAATTACATATAAAAACAATAACAGTAGCATGAATATAGAACATGAACATCAAAATACATCTAGAGCACGAGAAGAAAGAAAATTATTTAAAAATAAAACAGCATAAAAAATGAAAAAAAGGTGGGCAAGATTAAAACCAGGACTGAGCCTTCTAGGTTTTATGCCTACCTCAATTGTGATTCAGTATAGAAATCATTTTTGCTGTGATCATTAATACTTATATATTAAACATAACTTTACACAATTAATAATCACATAGAGACTACGTAAGTATGTAAAACCAAACAAACACGGGTATAACTTAAGACAAAAGAGGGGGAAGACAGAAGGGGGGTGGGGAAAAAATCATATATTAAATGAAGTGACATTAGAAATTATAATCAAGAACAAGTGGAACGCCTCTGGCAGTCTCGCCTGCATTACGCGATTTAATATAGCAGCAGTACTAACTTTGAAAACTACTATAAAATAATCATTCACAAAAACACCATTCATATAATGACATAATACCACATTCATTGACCATAAATGACATTTGAACGGTGACTTAAGACTTGTCAACTACACCCATGTCCACATTTCATTCACTCTATCCATAAACTTTGATGGCAATTCAACAATTACCCCAACATGGCCTAAGTTTATTGACCTTAACTGACCTTTGACCTTAATTTTGTGACCTGAAACTCACAGGGGATGTTCAGTGATACTTGATTACTCTTGTATCCCAAGTTTTATGAACTAGATCCATAAACTTTCATAGTTAGGATGGTAATTCAACAAATACCCCCAACATGGCCAAAGTTTATTGACCTTAAATGACCATTGACCATGGTCATGTGACCTGAAACTCGCACAGGATATTCAGTGGTACTTGATTAACCTAATGTCCAAGTTTCATGAACTAGATCCATAAATTTTCAAAGTTATTATGGTAATTCAACAAATACCCCCAACTTGGCCAAAGTTCATTGACCCTAAATGACCTTTGACCTTGGTCATGTGACCTGAAACTCGAGCAGGATGTTCACTAATACTTATGTCCAAGTTTCATGAACTAGATCCAAAAATTTTCAAAGTTATGATAGTAATTCAACAAATACCCCCAACTTGACCAAAGTTCATTGACCCTAAACTCGAGCAGGATGTTCACTAATACTTGATTAAGCTCATACTTAGGTTTCATGAACTAGGTCTATATACTAAATAGGTTCATTATTGCGGATTGAAATAATCGCTAGAGGGTATTCATTTGTCTCGCAATCTACTATGGTCAACAAGGAAATTCGTGATCACTCTCGCAAAAAGTGTTCACTGGCTTTCTAGGAAATTCGTGATCACTCTCGCAAAAAGTGTTCACTAGCTTACAAGTTCACGAGCTTTCGAGTGCCGCTGCAACTCTTTATCAAGTGACGAAAATTAGGTTGGTTGGTTGGTGTTGGAGTTAAGTTGGCGCTCTTCAATCTGGTATACTTATCTGCGCCAGGTCGTTTCCGAGTTAGTTGCTTAATTCCCGCATCAATGTCCTCGGCGTTAGACTAGTCTGACCTGTCATGTAGCGAGGTGCAATATAATTATGATTAGTTACCACCATCATTAATTCAGGATGACTTTATAATCTGCATTTCTTCCCAATAATGTTGCTAGATCTGATATTGGCTTGTTTAATTTTAGGCTTCTTTGCATAATTAAACAAGCCAATATCAGATCTAGCAACATTATTGGGAAGAAATGCAGATTATAAAGTCATCCTGAATTAATGATGGTGGTAACTAATCATAATTATATTGCACCTCGCTATATGACAGGTCAGACTAGTCTAACGCCGAGGACATTGATGCGGGAATTAAGCAACTAACTCGGAAACGACCTAGCGCAGATAATCTACCAGATTGAAGAGCGCCAACTTAACTCCAACACCAACCAACCAACCTAATTTTCGTCACTTGATAAAGAGTTGCAGCGGCACTCGAAAGCTCGTGAACTTGTAAGCTAGTGAACACTTTTTTGCGAGAGTGATCACGAATTTCCTAGAAAGCCAGTGAACACTTTTTGCGAGAGTGATCACGAATTTCCTTGTTGACCATAGTAGATTGCGAGACAAATGAATACCCTCTAGCGATTAGGTCCATATACTTTCTAAGTTATGATGTCATTTCAAAAACTTAACCTTCGGTTAAGATTTTGAAAAAAATTCTCCCAACATGGTCTAAGTTCATTGACCCTAAATGACCTTTGACCTTGGTCATGTGACCTGAAACTCAGGCAGGATGTTTAGTAATACTTGATTAACCTTATGTCCAAGTTTCATGAACTAGGTCCATATACTTTCTAAGTTATGATGTCATTTCAAAAACTTAACCTTAGGTTAAGATTTGATGTTGACGCCGCCGCCGCCGCCGCCGCCGGAAAAGCGGCGCCTATAGTCTCGCTCTGCTATGCATGCGAGACAAAAAAAAAAGAATGAAATTATTATTCATTGTAATCTATGTAAACAAATATTTTAGGCTATTTATTCGAAGACATTTATATCAAGTCATTTCGCGCAATAATTATAAGTATAATTTTTTTAACAATACTCGCGCAAAATAGCAAATGATCTGATAAATTTCCCTCAACTACATATCATCATGTTAAAACTTGTAATTGAAACGATTTTATATACATGTATATAATTCTCATTATATCTGACGAAATTTTTGAATATCCGAAGAACTATTTTTTTTTTCATTCATCTTACGTTTTTGTATGTATTATGTTTTATGTCTGTTATTATTTAAAGTTTGTTGTAATGTTACTTACATCCTCTGTAGGTTTCGTAAGCCAGTAAACATTGAAGCATTAACTGAAGTCATTAGGTTTCCATGCAGTAGGCTTTAGTGTTACCGTGATGACGTCATGGATTACGAATCATGGAGACAAATTTAAACATAAAAAGAATAAGATTGTTAAGCAGACAATATACATAAACGAGAGGAGCAGAAGAGGAAATTTGTAAAGAAATCATTTCTGGGAGAGAAACTTAAATAGATATTAGAGATTGGGATACATCTTCTTATTTGAATGGTATGCGCTTTAAAGCCTAAATAAACAACAACAACAAACGACAAGATTACAGCTGTGAAAAAAATATAAATTAAGTTTAAGTGCTTGCCTCCCCCCCCCCCAAATAATGGCTTAATTAAATTTAGGGGAAGAACAACAACAACAACATGAACAACAAAGACGGGGTTTAGGAAAGAGAGAGAGCGAAAGACAGAGGGGGGGGCGGAGAGGGTCGCATTAAACAAGGAGAATAAGTAATATACCATGAAATAAGTCACTTCAATTTTCTTACTCAATACATAATTTTTTTTTAATATTTCATCACCATCATAGTCATTTATTATTATTATTTATTTATTATCTTTCCCCCAGAGAATGTTAATTTTATACCTGTCTGAATAAAATAATTTTTAATTTCAATTTCAAAAATCAATTTAACTTTCCAAATTTAATAGTGTGAACAATACCGTCTTTTTCGATCAAAGACCTATCTGATATTGCTTGTCAACTAAAAACAAAATTTTATCAATTCTATTGAAAACTTTATTTAAAAGACAACGTTCAAAGAAATTTTAAACATTTTTGTATTAGTGTAAATCCCGTGTGGCATTTATTTCATCCCAAAAAAGAATTATATTGGTGTGGTGGGTGGAAAAATAATCGTCAGATTCACCCTATTATACTCTTCAACCTACAACTTCAAAGCTCGCGTGACAAATCGAGTACACATCTCAATGAAGAAATGAGACATTTTGATCAACAAAATAATGAATATTGAAATATTTCAATTCAATTTATTTATTCAACCATCATCAGGTACAAACAATCAAATAAATACATACAAATATAACAATAGAATGATGGTTTGGTAACCCCGGAGAAAGCAGAGCTTATAAAAAGGGGCCATCGAGTTTAAATGTACACTGAAAATATACAATAAATAATGATAATTACACTAAGTACACCGATGCAACAGCCGGGAGGGGGACTTTCAATGAGATAAAAACAAATAATTGACTGAAGGTTTTTTTAAACACAGGTTAATAATTTTCTAATAAGTCTCTTGAACCTAGAAAGAGTTGAACTGGATTTTATATCAGAGGGGAGGTTATTCCATAACTTAGGAAAACAAGTTTTAAAGGAATTTAAAGATATAGTTGATCGAGCAAAGGGTAGATGAAGTTGATTGCTTTGACGAGTATAATGAGAGTGTATTGTAGAGTTTTGGACAAAAATTGTAGCATAAAATTTATACATAAATACGAGGGAATTAAATGATATATATATTAAATATTTTTATTTCAGCACGTATTTGGAAGGGAAATTTTGTTATTTTGATTTGTCATTTGTCCTTGCAGCACATACGAAATCTAAGATATATATTTCAAAACAAATTTTAGATCTTTAATCAATTATTGATCCGCGATACTCCTTTCTTCAGTATGGTAGACTCATAGTCATAATAACATAAGGGATAAACTATGGGGTGATTTTCTTTTAAAGATACACCACGTCTTAGGAGAGTGAAATCGATTTATCAGGATGGTATAGCTACATGATAATCAGATTAATAAAATTAATTCGATTAATCAAATGGATTTGATTCGGAAATCTGGTTAATAGGGAAAAATGCGGTTTATGATAGAATTGGATTATGAAGTAGTTGAGGATAATGGGGAAAATATGTCCTATAGAATCACAAAAAGATAGTAAATTGCATCAATTTTTCTTTTATCCAAGGCCGGGCGTGTGATAGGTGACAGCCCGCAAGACCGAAGGCCCGCGAGACCGACATTTTCCCCCTCCATCATCGGGTGCCGCGGTCGAGTGGTTTAAGGCGCCTCGTTGCAGCGGCGTAACAGGTGCCTTTTATCATAGGGGGAGGGGGCAGAGCCAAATATTTCCCAGTAATTCCATCTAGAATTAGTGGCATAACTAGGATTTCAGTTTAGGGGGCAGTAGTGAGCACGGGAAGCGCGTTCCGGTGGGGGGTGCAGGGAGGAGAGTGTACCCCCCCCCCCCCGCGAGAAGCGCGGAAGGCCCGACGTTCCTTTGAGTTGTTCCTTATCTGCTCTCGCTCATCTTAATACGTCCTCTGCCTGTTATCAGGGGGGGGGGGCGATCAAAAAAAATTTCCGGTAACTAAGTCCAAAATCAGTGGCTTTGCTTGAATTTCATTATAGGGAGCGCCTTTCGCGCGCACGGTGTTTCGCCACTTCGCGTGCTCACTACAGCCCCCTAAAATGAAATCCTTCTGGACTTAGTTACCGGGAAATATTTTTGCTCTACCCTCCCCCCCCCCCCCCCCGAAAACAGGCAGAGGACGTATTAAGATGAGCGGGAGCAGACAAGGAACGATTCACAGGAACGTCGGAGCTTTCACGCTTCTCGCGGGGGACACTCCCACTCCCTGCACCCCCCCCCCCCCGGAAGCGCGCTTCCCGTGCTCACTACCACCCCTAAACTGAAATCCTAGCTATGTCACTAATTCTAGACGGAGTACCGGGAAATATTTGGCTCTGCCCCCTCTGATAACAGGCATACGCCGCTGCAACGAGGCGCCTTATATAAACCACTCGGCACCTGATGAAGGGGAAAAAATCGGTCTCGCGGGCCTTCGGTCAAGTGGTCGGACCCCGTGTGGGTGATATGGGTCCAAAAGTGCAATTTAATTTTTTTACAAATAATCTCATCTTAAAACACATCTTATTATACATTGCTATAGGAAGTTTTAGGATAGATGCAAGTTCAAGTGAACCATCTGCTCGTAAAAGGAATGTAAGAGAAGAAATAAATGAAATGATTGAAATAACAAACGAATAATGTTTGTGGCAAATAAAAATAATTCACCTAAACAACATTTGAAGAAGACAAAGAAGAGGAAAGGAATAAAAGGAAGAAAAAACTATGAATATGGAGAAGAAGAAAAAAATACCTTTGGAAAACAAATAAGAAGAACAAAAGTAAAGAAGTGAAAGAAGAAGGAGGAGGAGATGAAGATGATGATGATGATAAAAGAGAGGGAAAGAAAGGAGAAAAAGAAGGTGATGAAGGAGAAGAGAAGATCAAGAAGACGAAGAATTAAATAACAAACTAATGACATGGGAAGGACGAGGATAACACTGATAACAAGACTTATAATATATTGAGAAATAAGAAGATAATTTAGTTGCTGATGATGACGATGAATACTTACAATCGTTCGAGTGTTTGACCAACATCTTTGAAGGCACCAGCCCTGACATGAGTTATTGTATTGTTTTCCAAGTCTCTGCATAAAAAAGGAATGTTTTTTTCTTAGACTTCATTGTAGACAGTTTGAAATAGCCTTGCTCTCTGATAGATGCCTTTTATGGATCCCTAAATTTATGTCCATCAAATATATAATCAAACGTAATCATAATTATATATTTTTTTTAAATCAGGAAAACAATTTTCTCGAATATACTTTTTTCTCAGTGAATTTTTTCTTTGTATTGCGAGCAATCAATAATAACCTTCATCATTAAATCACAGCAATACAAAGGTAAGTAATACTAGTATATTTATGATATGTGTGTAAGATATTATGCGTGTATGAGGGTCAGGATGTGACTGTGCGTATTAGGTCATGTTTGTGTGTTTTTGTAGTATCTATAATTAACATACCACACTTTATGAACAACCTTAAAAAGTCGCAAATGAAAATATCTTTGTCCAAGCCTTTTTTTGTAGGTCTATAAAGTCAGTAAACCATCTAATGAGAGAGAGTTGATATATTGCATTTCCCGGCCGAATTAACTGTTTATCAGTGTAATCAATGTCTTTCTGTCAAAATTTCATGGATTTACTGCTGCTGGGAAAGTCTCGGGGGTTTATAAACAAATTTTTCATTTTCGAATACATTATGTGTGAACGAGTTAATAATGTTTTCATTTTGCTATATACCATGTATACTCTGCATGACAATCTCTTTGCGTAAAGAAATCTGACATCGCTATGGCTATAAATGTTGCATGTTAATTCAAATATCAGACTATAACATAACAATTTGAATCCTTGGACTTGATAGTCGTTCATAAATTTGGTAATTTTCGCAAAATTGATTGTCTTGTAAATCTATTCTTTCTCATAGATACGTTTTAATACGCATATTCCAAATCCGAAGGCTGCATGGGAGTTGATTATACACTACAACAGACAACGACTTCTTTGGATACTGATTTCAACAATTTCTAAATCGAATGACATACGTCTATTCCACCAAAATTATAAATCTATTGGTATTCCAAGAGCCGATTTGCCAAACTTACATGCAACACAAATTAATTCAGAGTAAAATCTAGCAAAAAAAAAAAAACGCTGGAAATTAAAGTATTACAATCAACAGGTTAAGGTATCGTTACTTACATAGATCTTATACGGGCGAGGCCTTTGAAACCATCCTCACTGAATTCATGAATCGCGTTTAATTCCAAGTACCTTTGAACGAAAGAAGAGTTTAGAATAGAAATAAGAAACTTAATTCAACAGACAGAAGGACGATTGCTGTACGAGCTCATGTACATTCACTCTTAATCACACTTAATCATGTTAATGGAGCGAGTACATTTTTAAAACGTGAGGCGAATATGGGCAAAATAATGAAAGTAAAGACTGTTTTTACTATACCACAGCTACTACTGCCACTATACTGACACTTAACTATACTATATACTATGGCTATACTCATAATACGGTTATGCCTCTTGAACTTCGACTCTTTCATTTTTCTGCTTTTGGAAATGTTTGAGAAGGGAAAATGTACTTACAAATAATTTAAATAAGAAAGACCTTTAAATGTCCAGGCCTCAAGGAAAGTTATTTTGTTGTGCGCCAGGATTCTGTAAAGATAGAACTAAACAATTAATTTCATACATTATGATCACCAACATTTGTCGTATGAGTAATTAAAGGACATAATTTCAAATGTAATGACTTTGACATAATTTAGAATATAGTGATATTTCGGTTCAATAAAAAAAAATGCAAAAAGTATACAAGTTATGAAACCAAGAAATGAAACCAAGTAACCTTCATAAGCCCTTTTTTTTCTTGTCAAAGTTTTCCTGGAACAATATTACCATCTTTTTCTAGCGATTTTTTTTTTATTTAAAAAAAAATATGATAATAATTCCCAGGGGGAGGAGGGTGGGAGAGGGAGGGGAGAGGAAAAGAGAGTGCAACAGGAGTAAGATTTGTTAATTAATTAATGAAATTAATCACATGAGTATGATTAAGAGGAAGGAGGCGCCAATAAGGTGTATAGCTAGAAACAGAATCGTGCGTGATGAAGGATGAGGATGAAGCACTCACAGTTTCTTGAGTCTGACTAAGCCATCGAAAACTCCAGGGGTTAGATGTGTTAATCCACAATGTGACATATCACTGATAGGAATGAAACATTAAATTGATAATAGAAGAAATACATTATTATGTATTCAATTTTCCCTTCCATCAGGCTTAAATTATTGTGCAGAATATCATTTTATTCTTACATAATTATGACTTATGACTCATAGATATTAGTAATTGATTGCATGTTTATCATGATGCATCATTGACATTTACGTTAATTAATATCATTTGAAATTAAAAAAAATAATCATTAATGAATCGAAATCTGAATAATTCTATTGGAAATGTATGATACGAAGGGCAATGTGATGTAGGCATTTTATCTACACTTATTGCAGTGATTGTAATAAAATTCCATTCCTGGTTCTAATTTAGAATAAACTGGCATAGGGACAAGACTGTGGGTCTTACATGGACGTAGTTGGACAAACCGAATCACGAAACCTTGAGTTTTGTAAATATTCAAGAATACACTGCTGCCTGCTGAGAGTCTGTGCCAAGATATAGTATGGTGATAAATTAAGATAAGAACAGGTAACTTACAGCAAGCTAAGATTGGGAAGACCGACAAATGTTCCAACTTCCAACGTTTTATGATAAATTTCCCGAAGGTTGCTACAATTGAAACAAACAAAATAATAACTCAATTATCTTCTAAAACCAATTACATCTTCACATAGATGGTGGATATATAGTAAACAATCAGTAACTGAGAAGAAAGAAATGTACAAGCTGGATAAAGTCAAAATGAGCAGGTTGAGAATTGTAGCCCACAAAATACTCACAGAATAGTTGCAAGTTTAGCGGTGATGTTACCATAGTCTGTTCTCCAGGCACTTGAAGCATTAACCCAGAAAGGTAACCAGTCTGATGGCCCACAGTCGTGTCTTGGTTCATACTTGATATTATATGGTAAGTGGCCACACGTGTATCCGGTGGGACATTGAAGGGAACCTCGTATCATGAAAATATGAATGATTTTAGTTTTCAAACAGCAATGTTTGGCAACTATTACAATTACTATTTTTTCGCACATTAACACACACAAATTTGCTTACCGACACCTCACACACCTGCGCATGTACCTACGCACAACCTCATATAAATCAAGTACCTATCCCTAAAAAATTAACCTAAAATTTGAGAGGTAGAGATAGACCAACGGAAACACACACGCACACACCCACCCTCTATAACACACAGACACACCCTCACACACAGCGCACCTCTCCTCTCTCTCCCTAAAACTCTGTAGTGCGCACGCCGCTCACACACAAACTCTCTATTTAAAACACACACACACTCTCTCTCTCACCCACACACGCACACTCTCTCCCACACACACACACACCCACCCATACACAAGTCGGGAGTATATTTCGCATGATATTATACATATAACCTGTGGAACATCGCAACTTAACATAAATTGATTAATGACATTAGGTATCACCACTTTTGGGAACTGAAGAAAAGAAATGAAGTCTCATATTTCCTTACAATTTTGTTCATCCTCTCCTAGAGGACAATCGGACCAACCATCACACAGGAACTCCATCAGGAGACAAATATTACTCCCTTTACACTGGTAGACATTCGATGGACAACCTGCATAGAGTAGTCATAGCAAAACGTCAATATATTATACGATAATAATAATATTTTCTTATACAGTGCGTATCAAAAAAAAAGTTTACACTTAGAAAAAAATCCTGTAAAATTAAACATTAGTAATATCCTGAAGATTTTTCCACATTTTAATATTGGTACAGATCCATTTAAGCAAATGACGATATAACTGTCGAAAAATATTTCCGCTTGAGTGAGCACCACTTACTTTTGAAAAGTTAGTGAAAAATTATTTGCACAGAACTTTGAAATAGTTATGCGAATAAAAGTAGACTTTAATCATGAAGAACACGTGGAATTTAGCTAGTAAAATTGATTTGAAGATATCTTTTACATTTTTTTAACTTGTTTCCTTGCCCAAAACACTTCGAAGAGTGCATTGCGCCCCAACCCACTCCCCGACACACCGAGGCCATCGTGACGATATTTGCTTTACATTGAGCTGTGATTTACATGAAATGGCTTAGACTTTATTTTCATTTTGTTAATCATTTTCCAGCTTGGAAAAAGTGTAGAGAAGCAAGTATTAAATGAAAAATGAAATGTAAACCCATTTTAAATGATAAGAACTTAGTGAAAAAATGCGGAGATGTCTGATATAAACTTTTGTTCAGATTCATTTATGTCATCAGATCCAGCTGGCACAAAAAGGGTAAAGGCTGTGCTTATTAAGTGTTGAAATTGAAATTTGGGTGGCAAAATTGTTACAAAATGCTTGAATGTATCCGTTTTTATTTCAAATGACTAAAAGTGCAAGAGAAATATATGAGAAATGTTTCGCAGGGTAAGTTTGATTACGCCCTTTCCCCTTGACACAGGCGTGAAAACGAGCATTTCTGCGCAAACAGATTTCTGCGAGCTTTACAAAATGGACAGTACTCACTCAAGTGTAACATTCTATCAAAACTTTTACTTTCATTGGATACATGAGACCCAAACCCAAGATTATATGTGAAAAATTACCCACATGTTGTATATCTTTTTAATTCCAAGGGCTTTTTCAAAGTGTAAACTTTTTTTTGGATACGCACTGTATAGCGCGTATCACTATACTCTATCAGAAGCGAAAGCTATCTACACTGCGAGAAAAAACAAAAGATTTTACAGAAGACAAAAAATATATATATAAAAACAGATTTTACAGAACTTGAGAAATTACCAAATCATTCTGTAAATTGTTATAACAGGAATGATATTCTACAATTTTACAGAACAGGTCTATTTTAGAAAAGGGTGAAACAGTTTTATTACAATAAATTTGTAAGGTTACATACACCGAATACAAATTTTCTGTAATTTCACACAAATGCATGTAAGATTACACAGTGCAGTAAGATTACAGGTGCTCTCGAGACTCTGCTGCAGGAATTTTTTAATTTATAAGTAGAAATTTCCTAACAGTGTACAATAATGTACCATCATTACACTGACTTATTAAAGCGCAGATCATGTGACCAAATAAGGCTAGGGCATTATGACATTAACCTGTAATCAAGATGACAGCGGGTTTATATACAGTTATATTGGTGTGAGTTATATATTTTAGATAGTGACGTCAGATGATGATGTCTCTATGTAAATAGTTCTTTCCGACAGATACACCCCAGTAAAATGAATAAAAATATATGTGACTTGATCATCATATTCATCATTATCACCATCACCACCATCAGCACCAACGACATCCCCACCACCATCGTCATCACCACCACCAACACCATCACAGACACCACTATCCCACCATTACCATTATCATCATCACCACCATCGTCATCACCACCACCAACACCATCACAGACACCACTATCCCACCATTACCATTATCATCATCACCACTATCGTCATCACCACCACCAACACCATCACAAACACCACTATCCCACCATTACCATTATCATCATCACAATCGTCATCATCATCATCATCATCATCATCATCATCATCATCATCACCACCACCACCAACTACATTAAAATATACATCTGCACCATCACCGCAATTACCATGATCACCATCTATATAATATATAAATATCTTCATCTGATATTGTAATAGAAACGGATTAATTACTGATGTAACAAACATGCAATCGAATTCCTAAATAATGAACGAGATGCAATGACAGCATATATTTTTTATCATTAAAACAAAAATTACATGCAGACTTTGAAATTTTCGATGGATTTGCCGCCCACGTTCGAAAGGGTCGAACACCGCCCCTGACTATTTTCACATCCCCCAATAATCTTCCTTACTTTTAGCATTGTTCTAATAGATATTGTTTGCTACCCTTGGAGTTTAAAAATGTATGTATATTACTGGAAGGAAGCGTCTGGACGTCTGCGCCATAATACACTTATACTAGATGAAATGAATTTTGACTTCTTAGAATGATATAGGGCCTTTTCACACGTGAATCTTAAATCATCATTGTAATGATGATTGCTATTGTAATCGTGACTGTGGTGACTGTGATTAGCGTTCGTGATTCTAATCATGTTCTAGTTTGGTTTCACACGTGCTAAATATTCGTCATTAATCTTATTTTTCACTGGAATCATCTTTCAAATTACGATTTTTTTTTCGTGTGAAAGTGCGGATAGACATACATAATGAAAACAGGAAATACAAACAAATGAAAAATTGCATCGATATATCAGACGTTTGCTTCATTTCTATTAACTTATACTCACTCCCACAGCCGACTTCGTCTGAAACATCATGACAGTCAACTTTCCAATCACACCTTGCGATGATGTCGACGAATTGCATTCCAGATGAGCAAGCGAATTCCGTGTCCTCAGCTATCTTTTCACATGACATGTTATTGCCATCTACAAAAATATGATTTATAAAATTACAAATTTAATTTTGAAAAGCACGCGTCTAAGCAGTGATATCGACCTCTGTTTAAATCATAACTATCCCACCTTCAAATATATTGCTGAAAAGGGCAAGACATTGAGGTTTCAAAGAAAATTAAGAAATTTACATTATGTTTGCACACGTTATGCAAAAGTCATCATCCTAACATTTTAGATCGAAAGACTATCAAAATAAATGCCTTCTTACATGAATATGAAACTATTTCAAATTATATTATATCTCAGTAAACTGAAATAACTGAATGCAGGAGCCATGACGTAGTTAACATTATTTTAAAGGCCAAGTCCACGCCGAGAAAAAGTTGATTTCAATAAAAAGGGAAAAATCCAACAGGCATACCACTGAACATTTCATCAAAATCGGATGCAAGACAAGAAAGTTATGACATTTTAATTAAAGTTTCGCCTAATTTCACAAACAGTTATTATGCACATACTGGTCTGTATGCAAATGAGGAGACTGATGACGCCATCCACTCACTTTTCATTTTGTATTTTATTATATAAAACATGAAATATTATGATTTTCTCCTCATTGTCAAGTGAAACAACGATTAATTCCTCCCTGAAAATGTGGAATTAGTATTGTTTAATACTATATGGTTCAGTAAAGTTGGTCCTTATTGTCAAATTTGTTTAGAAAAAAATAAAATATTGTATAACTCAAACAATAAAAAACAAAAGAAATAGTGAGTGATGGTCATCATCGTCTGTCTCATTTGCATGCCACTGAGTTGTGTATATCACTGTATTGTGAAAAATAAAAACTTTAAACTTTAAAATGTCATAACTTTCCTTTTTTACATCCGATTTTGATCAACTTTTCAGTGTTATGCTAGTTTGATTTTTCTCTTTTTTTTCAAAGTAACGTTTTTCTGGGGTGGACAATTAAACGTTTAAACAGTAGTCATTAAACAATCCTGAACCCCTTCCCCGGGTAGTTCCTTTTGGTATGATTCATGCATTATACTTACCGCGTATTGGCATAAGTCGGAAATCGAACGCAAAGCCATCATCTTCCACACGGTCATCGCTACAGAATTCGATCACTACCGATCCAGAAGGTAAAATCAATGACGTCACATTGGCACTGACCAATAGAAATTCAATACCATCATGTGGGAGAGCAAGTGGGCTATGTTTCAATGTGAGTGTGTCCCATACACGTTCAACAGAGAGAACATTGACGACTATATGGACCTAAAACAGAAATATAAAAACGTGAAAGGAGTGAAAGGGGTATAAGGTTATATTCCTTTCAAGAGAAAGGAAATTTTATAAACACAATATATTAATGATGCTTTATCACATATTAGTGCCTTTACTTTATTCTGTGGTTTATGGCACCTTCCTTTTCAGTAATTATTTAGTTTAATATTTTTACGATTTCAATCTTACTCCTATCACAGAGGGTATGTTACTCTTACTTTGATCTCTGAAATACATTTTACTTAGTAGTAGCGGGAATAGAAGTAAAACTAAGAGTAGAGTGGCATGATAGTAGTAGTAGTAGTAGTAGTAGTAGTAGAAGTAGTAGTAGAAGTAGTAGTAGTAGTAGTAGTAGTAGTAGTAGTAGTAGTATAAGTACTAGTAGTAGTAGTAGTAGTAGTAATAGTAGTAGTAGTAGTAGTAGTAGTAGTAGTAGTAGTAGTAGTAGTAGTAGTAATAGTAGTAGTAGTAGTAGTAGTAGTAGTAGTAGAAGTAACAGTAGTAGAACTACTACTAGTACTATAGTAGTAATAGTAGTAGTAGAATTCGTAATAGTAGTAGTAGAAGTAGTAGTAGTAGAAGTAGTAGTAGTAGTATAAGTAATAATAATAGTAGTAGTAGTATAAGTAATAGTAGTAGTAGTAGTAGTAGTAGTAGTAGTAGTACTAGTAGTAGTAGTAGTAGTAGTACTAGTAGTAGTAGTAGTAGTAGTAGTAGTAGTAGTAGTATAAGTAATAGTAGTAGTAGTAGTAGTAGTAGTAGTAGTAGTAGTAGTAGTAGTGGTAGCAGTAGTAGTAGTAGTAGTAGTATAAGTAATAGTAGTAGTAGCAGTAGTAGTATAATAATAGTAGTAGTAGTAGTAGTGGTGGTAGCACTACTACTACTACTACTAGTAGTAGTAGTAGTAGTAGTAGTACTAGTAGTAGTAGTAGTAGTAGTAGTAGTAGTAGTAGTAGTAGTAGTAGTAATAGTAGTAGTAGTAATAGTAGTAGTAGTAGTAGTAGTGGTAGTAGTAGTAGTAGTAGTAGTAGTAGTAGTACTAGTAGAAGTAGTAGTAGTACTAGTAGTAGTAGTAGTAGTAGTAGTAGTAGTAGCAGTAGTAGTAGCAGTAGTAGTAGTAGTAGTAGTAGTAGTAGTAGTAGTAGTAGTAGTAGTAGTAGCAGTAGTAGCAGTAGTAGCAGTAGTAGTAGTAGTAGTAGTAGTAGTAGTAGTAGTAGTGGTAGTAGTAGTAGTAGTACTAGTAGTAGTAGTAGTAGTAGTAGTAGTAGTAGTAGTAGTAGTAGTAGTAGTAGTAGTAGTAGTAGAATAATAGAAGTAAAAGTAATTGAAGCAGCAACATCAGTTTCAAGTAAAAACTAAGAATGTATTCCAGTGCAATACAGTGGGTGAGTTCATTTCCGGTGTTGGTGTTTAAAGCACAATTTAGATTGTGTTTCCTAGCGCCAAAACCTATTCTGAATTTACACAATGATCTAGATCACAAAATTGACAGCTCAATGCCCAGTGAGTGGCTTTTCAGACTGCTATCTTCATTTTATGTTTGGCGTTATACTCGTGTAAACATCGACCTAACACAGAATACCATAAGCTCAACACTAGCTAAACTTGAAATCACCCAGAATAAAGACAATTGGATATCAATTATTGACGTCCAAATTCACAGGAAAATACAATGACAGGCAGTAAAGATTCGTTAAATTTATGAAGCGATAATGAAAATGAATATAAGGGGAAAGAGAAAGAAAATATATTTTATTATCCTGTAACAAACCTTGTAAAATTGAGGTATATCCACAGTCCATTCCTTGTGTGTTAGAGAGGGATAATGATCGGGAAAGCCGGGTGAAACTATGGTCGTCATATACTCACTACTGCAGTCGCAAAGCCCTAATTCTAATATCAGTATAGAACAGAATGAGATGCACATTATTAGAAGTATTGGAAACTAAATAAGGGAAACAGAAATGTAATATACGCGATTTTATATTAATAAAAAAGAAAGAAAAAAGTATCGACTTCGTGTGATTGTGATCGAGGTGTTTATGAATCAGTACTCCAAAATGAAAGTAGGTCGGGCTTTTAGTCATGTTCTAGTTTTTAATCTTCTTTTTGTACATGTTAAAAATGTACTTGAAATTGTGAAAATATGGTTGGCTTCGAAAAAAGGCGTGCACCTGTAATCCAAGCTACATTGAGAAATAAAACTGTCGCAAATATTCACTAAAATAATACGCACCGTAACTAAGCTAAAACAACAACAGGCAACTCGTGTTGTTGGCTTTTAAACATACACAGTAAAAAAATTGTATATTGTTTTAAGCCTGTCACTCTAACAACAAGTTGTTCAAACTTTTTTGTAATTGTTTAAACTTTTCAAACAACTTTTTAAAAAGTTTAAGCAGTTGTTTAAAAAGTTTAAACAATAGTTGTTAGAGCGTCGGGCTTAAACAACGTGCTTAAAATTATAAGCAGCGTTTATACAGTGGAATAACATCTATCAGTACGTGCCTGTGAGGATGTGCGTGTGTGTGAGAGAGAGAGAAAAAAAAACATGATAGATTGACAGAGCAAGAAAGAGAGAGACGGACAGGTTAATATCGAAAAGGTGTTATAGAGACTGGTTAATCAATAGCTTTAAGATTCTATAAGCATGGTATACCACGCTATAAGCATGGTAAGATCGAGGATTTTTCTTGATACAACGGAAATGGAAGAAGGGAAGTTTTAGGGGGAATTAGAGGAATTATATATGCTCAATGAATTCAAAGTAATACCAAAGTATGATTAAAATATCAAACTATAGTTGTCACAAGAAGCATCTCATTCATCATCAATATCCATTTGCTCCCCGTCGCTTATTACTGAAATATATAAAGGTAAAAGTTTGTAACAACTATTATCAAGTCAGAGTATAATGAGTGTTGCCTATAAATTCAGATGCTGTAATGGTCGAAAGTCGCTTTTATACAAAGATTATTCTTTAGTTGCACGTGTAATGATACCACGAATGAAATATCATTATAGAGTTAGTATTTGTGACGTATATTCCAACGTTAGAACGACTCGCATGAAATATCATAAGAATTAAGAAAAGTATAAAACGGGGATAAAGGGCCTCCTCCTTTTTTCTTTTCCGGTTCTTATTGTGTGTTGCTCAACTTATACAAAAGCACTTAAATCAAACCTTTCATATACCATGCTCATTGCATCTTATGAAATCAATTGTAAAGTGCACGCCGTATCAAAAAAATATATAAAAGGAAATGGTTCAAATGAACATTTCAAAAATTTGCCTTAAAAATCCAACAACATACATTTAGCAGCAACGATGCAATCGATTTGTTTAATTCTTTCATTTAGACCAGAGTTTTTCAACTGTGCTAACAAATGAATTGTGAATGGGGAAACCATACCAAGTGATATTACTTTCCTATATTTCTTCATATTCGCCTTTGATTTCATGTCGTTTTAAAAAGTTCTCTGTTGTCATTATAGATGTATATCAAACTGGGTTCTAAAATTACTTAAGAATATGGGTTAATAGAATTCATCGTAAAGTTGGTAGTTCATTCATTATTGATTCATTATTATTATTCATTCAAAATTGATATGAATACAGACATTTGATTATTTCTTTAGACCAGCATGCGAGAGAGGAAACAGAGTGCCTACTGATAAAATTTTGATGCCCATTTTCTTTTTTTTTCTTCTTTTATTGCTTTCAGATTTTTTTTAACGGAAATTGCTACTGGAATGGGAGTGCGCTTTGATTGATCATTTTGGGAAATAGTGTGTAATGACAATGCTTTCTAAAGTAAAGGAAAATCTTTTTACGGAAAAATATTAAAAATGGTGGGGGATCGTATTTTCATTAGCTGGATTTAGCTCGGGAAGAAATTCAAAATGAAAGATCCAGTGGCGGAAGCAGAATTAAAAAAAAATTAAATGGAAGAAAAAGTGAGTTGCGATCAGGCTGGGCATATACCCCTCAAATTTACATCTTTCTTTTTAATTTAAGTGGTCAAATGGATGCCACCTCTGAAAAATCTCCATCGTCAAATAGCTCACCTTTTTTGCTGGGATAGTTTTTGTAAATATAAAGCATATATCTGTTTTTCAAAATTATGATACGCTGCAAGGTCAGATAATAGTAACGGCTAATACGCATTTGTGAAAGATGAGATCATAAAACTGATATGAATTTGCGAATTGAAGATAGAAATAACCTGAAATAAAATATTTGTGCTATTTTTTATTTGCTTATTTATAACTTAGCTTAAAAAGAACACACACACCGGCACCGATATCCACAAGTTTTGAACCAATGCTTGTAAGCAAGAGTTGTTAGCCGTTAAAATACAGAGGAAAGATCTAGCTAACTCTTAAAGGAATACATTTAACATGTTAACCTCATCAACACCCTCCCCTAACACCCGCTTTATTATTTTTATAGGTGTCGATATTTTGATACAACTTATAATCGGTTTGATTGCCTAACATTGCAGCCAAAATATAACAGCCACTGTGAACAGCATCATGTCTAGGCCATAACTAAGAAAAAGTTTCCGGATCCTCACCCAAAATGCAACACTAGAATAATACTCTTCTCATACTCTATACAGGCCTATATTATATGCATTACATTTTGAAACATTTTTCGTTTTCCAATAGAGATCTAATACACATGATGTTTTCAGCCGAAACTCACAATATGTTTGTATAAAAAGTCTATCTAGACTATCAATAAAACACACAGACAGTGGCGTAACTACGGGGGGGGGCACGGGGGCACGTGCCCCCCACATCGGTTGGCCAAAAAAAAAACGGGAAAAGGAGAAAGAGAGGGCGAAAGAAAGAGAAACGTGGTGGAGGAAGAAAAAATTATTGTATATCATACTATATATTATGTTATATAATAGTATATATATAATATTATATTATATATATATTTTCATAACTTTACGAAATATAGTTTGCTTAGGGCCTATGTGTTCGTCACTCCTAGTGCTCGAGATGAGATAATGAGATGAATAATCCTATTCAAGGGGATTAAATGGAACTAAAACATCCCGCTTTCAATTTCCTTGCTCTTTGAGTGTTTATTATTTTATGTAGTAACATATGCTTTTTCATCACTGTAAAATGTGATTGCCCCATTTTAAGGTCTGAAAAAACTTTTCCAATTCGTGCTTATGTTAGCATTAGTGGATTGGTGAGATATGTCTGCTCTTCGTGAATTCCTAAAACAGTCCTGAACATATCCCTTTTTCTGGTCTGAATATCGACAATTTTCAACTCGCGCTTCGCGCTCGCATTGTTAGGTTAGTGAAATACGTATAGTCTTAATGAATTCCTACAAACAAGCCTTAGAACGCCCCTCTTCAGATCTAATTTTTTTTTTTAAATCAGCTCGCGCTTCGCGCTCGCAATGTTTGATTGGTGAGATACATATCATGTTCATGATTACAATAACTACAAAAAGTACTTTATGAGTTTAGGTGAAATTCTAAAACAACCGCATAGCCAGGATTTCATTTTGAAGGGGTATATGCACGCGAAGCGTGCCAACCGTTACCATTGGTTATAGAGCGGGTAGTGCATGGAGGGGAGTTTTCCCCTCCCGCGCGAAGCGCGAATCTTTCGACGTTTCATGAATTAAAATGAAAGGGAGCCGTCTCTCTTGTCTCTATAGTACCTATATCAGCTCCAATTCAGTTGAATTTATTGTGATTTTGAACCTTTTTTTCAAAAGTGATTGTGAACGCACAAAAAGGGATAAAATGGAGGAAATCAAAATAACATTTACCCCGCGCGAAGCGCGGAACCTGAAGTGCTTTATCAATTTTTTTTTTAAGAAAAGGATCCCGGGAAAAGGGTATTCTCTAAGTTATATAAAATGCTTTCTTGGAAAGATCAGATTTGATTACAAACAATTTAGCGACAGTGCATATCTTTAACTCGCAAAATAGAGAAGAAGGGTATATACCGCGGGGAAGATATTCCTCCCCGCGCAGAGCAATCGAACACTGAAATTTCAAAGGGCGGACGTTTCATCAAATGCAGATATCTCTAATACCTCATCGGCTCTAATTCAATTGATTTTATAAGATTATTGAACCGCATCACAAGGAAAATAGAGCGCAAAATATTGAAACTTCTGTGCTTTATTAAAATTGTATGAAAAAAAACATGGTGTATAACTTCTTCGACTCATCCTGAAGCGCTTCATTTTGAATGATAAAGAAACTGAAGTGTCATTCAAAATTTCAAACTGAGGGCGCAAAATAAGACGGAAGACTTATGTGCAGGGAAATTACATGAAGTCTCAAAGAATCTGATATTGTCCTTTTTTTAAATTTAATACACGAATTTTACACCTTCCTCTTTTTAATTGAGGAACCTGTTTGCCCCCCGCAAAAAAAAATAATATGGTTGCTTAGTAATGAGCTGACAAGCGGGGGTAACGGCAGAAATGTATATAAAGATTTTACCCGCCTGGGGCCGGCACGATCATAAGTGCGGAAATATTGCGTGATCAATTTGAAAAAAAAAGATAACTTCATATACTTCGGCCTAACCTTAGGCCTAACACTAGTCCTATAGCCGAGGTGGAAAAACAGGGTTAGAGAAAGGGTGAGGGAAGCAAAAGAGAACTGCAATATTGTCATTTAACCGCGCAAAGCGCCTGTTCTAAAAGAATCTGCAAGCGCTAAGCTTGGAGCTCGCATTAGATGACTATGTTGAGATATGTATGCTCTTCGTGAATTCCTAGATTAAAATAGTCCATAAATGTCCTTGTTTGGGGTCAAAATACACAAAAATTTCAGCTCGCTTAGCGCTCGCACTGTTTGTTTTGTGATAC
This sequence comes from Lytechinus pictus, assembly GCF_037042905.1. Classification (NCBI taxonomy): domain Eukaryota; kingdom Metazoa; phylum Echinodermata; class Echinoidea; order Temnopleuroida; family Toxopneustidae; genus Lytechinus; species Lytechinus pictus. The sequence continues at coordinate 4,464,181 of NC_087245.1, read as the reverse complement.
AGGTATGTATCATGATTGCAAAAATGTGTTTGTTTTGTCTCTTTTTTTAGGTCTGAATATCAAAAATTTTCAGTTTGCGCTTCGCGCTCGCGTTATTTTATCAGTGATATCGTCAGTCATGTCAGTAGGCCTATACCTGGCAATTGAGCGTGCCTGCTAAATGACTCAGATATTTGCTACCCCCCCCCCATGCTATGACCCACGGTACGCAGCTGCACACAGGCCTATATTGCAGTAAACTCACTGTGTGATCTCGAAGAACAGCTCGTAGAACATGAGCCTACCAATGGATTGCTCTGTGTCATTAAAGGCCAAAATCAAATTGACGAAATACGACCCAATTGTTATTAAACAATGCCAGAGCAGTTGAATTCGTATTAATGAGTCCTTAAAAAAAACTATATAATATGCGGGATCTCGTAGTATCGTAATATCGTAGTATCGATTTGCTCCGAGTCCGACAAAATTAACTGAAATTGTAAAAGAAATTAAAATCCTTCCACGTAGACAACACGGTATTGACTCTGTTCTATGATTCAGTCATTAAAAGGGCCCTTCTTTTCAATGTGTTATGTGTCTTTATCAATCTCTCAAAAGAAGACAAGATGAAAATGGAAAGGCCCCGTAAAATAGCGCAAAAATAATAGGGGTAGATTTGGCCTCTATCAAATCCCACTGTTACAGTACCGATCAAATCATAAGAAAAGTCAGCTCAATCATGAAAGATGCTTCACATCCACTCAATCATCACTACTTATTCAATCGTTTTGACATAAGACTTTGTCTCACTCCACTCCGCCTTTCCAGTTTTAGAACTTTTTATTTTTTTTATTTTTTATTTTTTATAATTCTGTTTTTATTATACAAATTGAAATAAATCACAAAATTTACAAATGATTAATAGGTGATTCCAGTTTTAGAACTTCATTTCTACCCGACTCTATTCACAAATTCAATTCACAAGCTAAACGCTAATCAAACTTCTGTTTCCAGCGTAATGATGACACTAATGTATTAATATCCGGGAAAGTTTCATGATAATAGTAGTCAAATAGTTATTATAATGATATTTATTATCATTATTATTATTAATTATTATTATTATTAGTAATATTCAAATGATAATGATTATAATAGTATTCTGGACGACTCAAACTTTTGTAAATGTTTTATTGTATCTGCTTGATACCCGAGTTTTTTTTTTTTTTTTTTTTATGCATGTCTATTATCTTACTTTAATTATACCAGTGGAAAACAAATTTCTTTGTAATCATCATGTTTGCGAAGACAAAATAAAATATCATGTATCTTGTAAAATACGTCAATAATTTAAAAGCATTTCACTTCGAATGGAAAAAAAGTACGAAACATATTGGTAACAATTAAGAGTAGGCCTACGTGATTGGGTCAGCGTTATGGAAGCTCGTGTTAGCAATAGCCATTAAACATCTGATATTAAACCTTTCAAGTTAACCGATTATTAGGATGTCATTGGTTCCACGGTCATCATAATCCATTTTAATGCCACTTAAAAGCATGCATCCTTAAAGCACTTTCCTTTTAAAAATCTTGCTACTAATATGAACTCTTTGGTCATTTTTTTGCCATAGATGGATTGAGTATAGTAGTATACCAGGCAAGTATGATCTTTAGGGGGCCGGGGGGCGACCTAAAACGGTGACGTCATTTTATTTCCTAAGTTGAATTATAGGGTTTAATATAGTTACACGACCTACACATCTTTTTTAGATACTCTTCTTCTTTTCCTTCCTCTTCCCCTTTTCTTCCACTCTGTTATCTTTTGTGTCACTACTCGACGAATCGCAAGGGGCGCCCCCCCCCCCTGTAAGCCACGTAGCGCTGCTCCTGCTCAACAGTACACAATCGATGTAAAAAATAATGGACACGCTACCAATGTCCATCCTTATTTAAATAGGATTAAATTAAATCCTATTTAACTTAATTGCAAAGTCGCGTGCGATCATAAAATGATCTTGTAATTTTGACGATAGCAGCATCTTTAAAGCCCTTGAAACGATTCATGGAATATTTCATCGCCTGAAGGATTAAACTCTAGTAAATAGAAATAAAATGACGTTCTTTTACCATTCCATTCGATGAAAGTGGCTTTGATCTATGGTTCAGAAAAAAAAATGTCCAAATTATCGTCGCGCTTTATTGGGGTGGCAAATCGATAGCACAGTCCTTAAAATGTAGGTCAGAATACCTGGCGATTGAGCGCGCTTTGTGCGCCCACTAAGTGACACATTTTTTTTTGCTGGTGCCCCCCCCCCCCCCTCATGTCGGGACCCACGGTACGCCACTACCACCGTAATACCTGGTAAAACAAAAATGTTAAAACGGCTGTTTTATAATAATAATACACGAAACGGAAGTATGGTTGAAAAGAAAAAAAAATACACTGATAGGAAACTAAATATCAGGTTGAACGTAGCTTAAGAAGACAATTTGTAAAGACCTTGGAGGAGAGATGACAGGATTCGCCCTCTTCCACCAAAACACGACGAAAAAGAAAAAGAAGAAGAAGAAGAGCAGTTGACAAGATCAAAATATGATTGTATCATGCCTTCTTTTGTTCTCATAAGAAATTACTACGGCTGTAATGTTGCGTTTGATATCCATCGTTCTAAACTGCCAGTTTCACAGGGAAAAGTGATTTTGTAAATAAATATTTCTATTAATTTTTTATCTTATCAATAAACAAACTGGAATTTGAGTACTTGATAAAACCTCATTTCCCAAGCCACTATTAGCGGGATAATATCAAGTCACCTTTACTTAGTGAGGAAAGAAAGATCTTGACCTTTTTAGAAACCAGATTTTGACACTTTTCCGTAAGATTTTGACCGATATAGAAACCTGATTTTAACACCTTTTCAATCCCTTCGACAAATAAACATTTAAAATGCGGTTATTAGAATAGTGTTGTTAATAATTTCATAAGTCAGATTAGTTCGCATAAATTTACATTGACAGTCGAGTAAATTTGTGTCATATAAAAAAAAAATATGTAGAGCTATTTCTTTTCGCATACCCCTTAGATTTCTTACCTTATGGACTAAAAGTCATCAGACCGAGGTGGAGCTAAAACTAATCAGCACAAAGACTTATTTCATTTGACTTTCTGCATGACCTGTTGGTATGGGGTAATGTATAGGAATCTTTGGTCCACCCATTTGCAAGGAAGATAAGCACATGCCTGACATAGTTTCTGCTGGCGGCTTCGAACTTGGTTCGAAGGGAACAGTTTGATGTTGCTCTATCTCTATTAAACCTCTTTGATTCTCAGTCCATTTCTATTCTGCATGTGTATCCATAGAATATGAAACGACCATGCCATTAGGAATGAGTTCCAATGACATTCTTATTAACCGTCTGATGTTACCCCAATCAGCTTCTACAGAATGTAGGCCTACAAAAACTACTGTACATTAGAGCATGCTACATCTGTAGTCTCACTGATTAGATGCTAATGAGTGTAAAGTGTTTCTTTGCAATTATATTTTCGTAGAGAGTGATAAATTCATCCTATCTTTTGCTCAATTACTCTCTTGAATTTCCTTTTTAAATTTTAAAAAAGTTTGTGAAATTCCGAGCATTTATTTTTGTATTCCTGAAGTTCTGAGGCGGCATTATTCTCAAGTTTAACCCAAAAGATATTTCATCTTCTGGAATCTAATCAATTTCGAGAAGGGTTATCTTTTCTCCGTTTCAAAATATGATTAACAACTCCTAATGGAAAATATCTTCATCGATAAGATTATTCTTTATGCTTAACATGAAGTCATCAGAAACCATTGGAACATTTCTCGTAAACCTCTAATAATGAAGGTCCATAATTATGTTTTTATTTCCATGAAAGGTATATCTTCACGGACCTGGGAAACGAGATGCTGGGGAGGGGGTAAATTAGCACCCCCAGAATTTGTATGGGTTAGAACAGCACTACCTCCCCTATAGAAATCAGGTTTGTATGCTCAAATGTAGAACTTTGACAAAAAATTACTTCCATTGGGAGTGAAAACCCTTTTGGGGGCTTGTCGTTTCTTTCCAAACCAGCACACCTTCTTTAAAATCCTTCCCAGCCGCCAGGATATGGTTACAGTCCTCGTTAATAATTAGAGTTTCTTATATTATCAATCAAAATAATATGGACTGTGGATCTCGTGCAATGGGATAATTTGTAGATATTTATTTATTTTACTTATTTTATTTCTGGCAAAAAGAATACAAACGTTTACAAATTAGTTCATACTTGTGTGAATAATGTGTCTCCCTTATAATGAAATAAGTTGCAGCAATAAATATCTAATGCACTAAATTAGTTGTCAATCCAATTTTTCTAGTTCTTAGAGGAAAAAAATTGAATAAACCTAATTTCATATAATGAAATACAAAAGAACAAGTGGAGATGTAACATCGTCAGGCCACCTAATGAATATTCATGACGACTGTTTTCACAAAATATTGCTAAACTTTAAAATTCAATAACTTTGTTATTTGTTATCCGATTTTGATGAAATTTTTGGCATTTTGCTTAGTGAATTCTACTCTATTTATTAGGCTATACATACTTTCAGCCCGGACCATCCCTTTAAAATTTCAGTAGGCCCTATTACTCGTAAATTTAGAGTTGTTATACATAGATCAGAAAAAAAAGATATTTCATAAGTAATATAGCCAACATATGGCAGAAATTTTACTTTTGATCTGTGTTGCAAGTTGAATTTGAAAGGTACAATCAAATTTTTTTTGTGCCAACACAGTATTTACCATAAATAAAGATACATCCTCATTAAAGATTCGCAATGTTATAATAAAGACAGCGAAGTCAAGAGATAAAAAAGTCTTAATCAAATTATATTTTCCTTTTGACACCTATTACAGTGATAAACATTTTATCATTCTTTTAAGCCTTAATGGGTAGATATTGAAATTAGCAGCTCCTTGGCTTTTTCATCACATGAAAACCACTGCAGAAAATGTAATCAAAGAAAAACATTAATCTCGGTTGTAGTAGCCCTTTGCTCATTTCCATGATCAAAATATACCTCGTCATAAAATTTAGTAATCAAACTTGAAATAAATCATGTTTGAAAAATATACCATGTAAATTACGAGGCATAAGTGCACGAAATGTTTAAACAAGAAAATATCTTTATTTTTGTTTGAGGAAAAGAGACGCATTTCGTCATGAATAACCTTCAGAGATTGTAAAATACTATACATATATTTTTAGGAATGTCCCATAATTCCCTGTTGGCTTTGAAGAAAAATTGTTGTTCAATGATTGTCAGAATGATATTATGAAAGGATGAATAAATTTGAATGAAACAAATACGAGATCGACTTGAATGTCTGGCCTTGTGTTTTACTCATAAAATTTTAACATCTTTAATTTCCATTTTATCCTGTTACATGCATGGAGAAGTAACATAATATGTGTACTTTAACTGGAACCACATCAATATTTTCCATAAGAGAAGAAAATAATGAGAGAACATGTGAACGACAAAGAGAGAGAGAGAGAGGAGGCAGACAGACAGATAAACAGAGAGCGTGCGTACAAATGCAATTTTTTTTTGCTCCTCCTGAACTTTTTTTTTTCAAATGTCATGACGAAAGTTATATTGAGATTGTTGCTGTGTATGTTCACCATCATCAGAATTTAAATATACTTATGTAAAGCCAGGGGCCTGGGGAAAATTTTTTGAAGAGGGATTCTGGTTTTGAAAAAGAAAAAGCACATACACTCTAATAAGAAATTCTCCAATATTGGGTAAAATGGGAACATGCATGTTTATTGGGTAAAAAAAATACCAAATATTTCTCAAAATTTTACGCAATGTGGCGTTTAAATTTACCCTTAAAACATGCATTTTGCACAATATTGGGGAAAAATACACAGCAAACATGCATGTTTCCTTTTTACAGAATATTGAGTAATTTTTTTACTCGATGTATTTAGAGTGTAAAAAAAAAAACATCAAGGGTTTACTCTTCAAAATAAAATGAGGATGATTTTGCTCAGACAAAATTTGATAAGCAAATAAAAAAGGGGATATTTTTTGGTCTAAATTCTACATTTTAGCATACCAACTTTATTTCAGGGAGTGTCCTATGGTGTATAAAACAGCACCCCCACAAAAATCTTTGGAGGTGCTCCCCGCTTCTCAAGAACATGAAGGCAATGCAAAATTCTTAATTTTATAGGACCTGATTTTGTTTACCTTTCAATCATTCCCCTCCTCTCGTTTTTATCCACATTTTTCTTCCTATCTTCCTTTTCTCCTCTCCTTTCTTCCTTCCATTTTTTCAATGATCCGCCAGTGACATGATGGTTTCAAAGGCTTTATAAGTTGAGAATAAACTTTGTTACTCCATTCCCAATCCTTCATTTAGTCTTTTCGAAAAAGAAAATGACAATTTTAGTGAGATGACTTACCGATAAAGCAAAAGAAGGTGAAGATCACCATCAGGACACCCGATCGAGTAAGCATGATGTTTCATCGAATCAAAATCAACGATTACACATCTGTACTTTCGGGAACAGGTGTAGTATACAGCAATATCAAATGAAATTGGTCAAGACCGCGACTAACACTTTTATAATGAACGGGTTATTCTTTTGCATAAAAAAGTACTGCGCATGCGCCCACAAGCATAGCTATTTCTCACTCATCTCTTCTACTATTTCTAACTCAATAATTTCCAAGGGATAAGTTAATTGGATGTATCATATATCAACATTTCGTTTGGACTGTCACTTTTGTAGACTTGCTCAAAGTCGCATATGTCCTATCACACACAAAAAAATATTCCCATAAATCATTGCGACTTACAATAGAGGTTAATCGTTTCCCATGTATAGGATGTTTTTCACTAGGGGAGGGTGTGTCTAGAATAGATTATAGAATAGACCATTGGCTTGAACCCAAATTTTGAAGAAAAAAAAGAAAGAGAAGGATAAAATTATATTTTTGTTAAAGAAAATTCAACTTTCAAACACAGGAACAAAGCCCACCCCCGTAGCTAAACCCAACTTATGTCTGAGTCATTATTATACATCTCGTCATAAATACGCGACAAAAGTCAAGCAAACCCTATAGTATCGTTACCAAATCAAGGTCTCATTTCTGCAAAATTGACTACATAGCCTTATATTCATTGAGCTTTTAATTATTCAGATATGAATGCACCTTCTGGAAAATTCCCTACCGACAGCAGCTTGTCATAAAGCTGAACTTTTCATTGAGTTGGCAAAGTAGCAAATGCACATTTCCATGATTTCCAAGTTTCGGAGGGGGGGGGGGGGGTTAAAAAAAGTTCAAACTTTTCGGCTCTCCACGTGCCAAGTTACACTGTACATTAATTTTGTGCGCGAAAAAAAAATCACAATTTAGTATGTTTAATAATGATTTTATGCTCAGTTGAATAGTTTTGTAGTGCTTTCCAATGCTTTTTAAAAACATATTTATTTGCATAGCATAAAGAATTCAATTTGACCAAGTTATTGGGAAACAAATCGATATGTTCGCCCCCTCCATTTTTTTTCACTGAATGCGATCCCTCCCGCCTCCCAGACGCCTCTGTTATTTCCAATAAAACGGTATCGTAGAGTAACTAGGATCCAACAGGAGAACGCACTCTGATAATAATAATAATAATCCGTTTTTTATATAGCGCTTAATACATCGGAACGACGTGTCTAAGCGCTTTACAGATATATTATTACCCCGGTCATCGGATTCAATCAGTCATTCCCGCACACAATGTGTGCACATCCTCCACTCCCTGGGGAGTATTCCAGTCAGTCGCCGGTGAGGCGCACACAGTACTGGACAAGCTACAATGACTTTCACATCCTACCGGGTACCCATTTAGCACCTGGGTCGAGAGTGGCAAAGTGTGGATTAACGCCTTGCCAAAGGACGCCAGACCGCGGTGGGATTCGAACACACGACCCTCTGTTTACAAGGCGAGAGTCAGAACCACTACACCACGGCTCCTCCACGGTATGATGATAGGTATATAGAGCAGCCTCCTTGAAGAAGGTCACTGGAGATGTTATCGCAATAACTGACAAATGATTCCACATCTTGATGATGCGAGGATAGAAGGAGTATTACCTAGTATAGTTGTCAATGAAAGACAATGGTTCGGCGTTCTTCAGAGGATGATCTCTTCATCCAAGATACGTTGATATGTGAGTGGATAAAGGTTTGTTCATTTGGTGGTCTTTGTACAAGAAGCATGCGATCGTGAAGGACATTTAATCCCAATTTGTTGATAAGTGATTTTGCTAGTTGCTAGTCATCGGTGAAGATCTCCTCTGATTCCAAATTGTTATAGTTTTGGTCTAATTAAGATGTTGATTTGGTATACGGGATAAAATGTGTTTTGGAAGTCAATTTGGACCACAAAATGTCTGGGACAAATTGTGTCAATGTCAGGGTCCATCTGAAATCATGATTTTTCATTGATAATGATGTCATTATTTGCAACATGTTTGAAAATGTGGCTAAGCATCATGCTCCGTCGCCAAATACGTTGGACTAGGCCCGATTAGTTATTATGTGATATTTTCTGGTCCAACATATTAACGTTTCAATGTAAATTTTGCGCGATTTGTTTCATAGTAAACCTGTAAATATGTGAATATGATATTGTTGGTAAATAAATAGATGAGATATAGGTCTGTGGTTTGCCAACATCCATCATGTAGTAGGGTCCTAATTGATCTGAATTATGGATATGAGTTATGAGTCCACGTTTTTAGTCTTACGGGCCATTGGGCGAATACCCGGTGATATATAACTCTAACATGTATAGGGTTATTTCATGAACCATGGACCTACTAGGTCCATGCATGAACTAACATCTTTCAGAAATTTATTTTCCAGCGTTAGGGAGTATAGCTGGTAATGCTATTCCTCCTACATTCCTCCTACGGCAGCCGCACGGCGAGTAGAAAACAGCAGTTTATTCATTTTTCTTCAAACCACCTATGATTATGTAGCTGGTACACTCCCCGTATGGCCGCCGTAGGGGAAATGTGACTGCGTCATAAGTCTTCTTATACGGCAACTGATGAATGCTAAGTCAGGCAAGCATAGCGGTCGTGATGACGTAGGGTAGTTTGAGTACGACTTTGTGTAATTTGAAATGAGTAGATTATCGATTTGGGTGTAGAGATCGCCGTGAATCATTTTAGTTTTCTACTGCACGTTTAGCACGTCTTTCTTAAATTTTTTTTTAAAGACGGGTTCATCTCCCGAGTTTAATATAGGTTTTCCCGTCCAATTTCGTCAAAGTTTCAACCGATTTAATGATGTAATAATTCAATTTGCAACTAATTTGAATGACCTATGAGATCAGCATTTAAATATCCAAATACTTAATTCAATTCAATTCTATTGGCACGCGATTTCAAGGTAATCTCATTAAAACATGTATAAAGCACAATCAAATTAAAATAGCTGAAGAAGTGTTTTCAAATTCGCACCGGTACCTAATTGCTTGCGAACGTTTAGGAATTCAAAATCATTAATATGCAATCACTTATAGGATATGGGCAGTGTTTTTCGTTGTTGTTGTTGTTGTTGTTTACTTCTTTTGAATAATTATGGAAATGTATTTTACTTCTAATTGGATGTTTACAATTTTACTGAAATGTATCATCCATCTGACAAACCATCATCGGAACAACAACTCGTTTTTGTTCCACTTTCAATACAATGTTTCTTATCCCTACCCCAAAACGATATAAATTACAATTATGTAAAATAACAAAAGAACAAGATGATGAAGAGAAAACACCTGCCTTTTGCATAGGTCATCCACCCACCCACTAGCGGATCCAGGGGGGGGGGGAGACACAGCCGACTCGTGTCGCCCCTTTTTAGAGGCACAATTAATTTTTTTATTGGACGAAATGCCCTCATTCTTTGGTTAAAAACATATTTTTTGCTCGTCAAATTCCTCGGGAAAATGTGCCCCCCCCCCTTTGGTAAATCCTGGATCCGCCCCTGCACCCACTCATCAATCACTAAAAGAATACAAAAGTTTACAACCATATCCTATAAGTGTTACATGAATAAAGTCTTTATCAAACATAATGGAATAAAATTATTTTAACTGAAAAGGTCAGAAAAAATAGAAAGTTAGGGTAAAGTTTGAAAAAAAAAATTTATAACGTAATAAAAAAAAATGAACACAGAAACATGCTATCTAAATTTGAATGTTTAAAGTGCAATTATATGTGCCGATAAATGAAATTGAAAATGGTATTTTAGGCGAAATTAAATGATCAGTTCGTCGTCGCGAAATTAAATGACACCTTTGGGCCATTAATTTGAACGAATTTCTCTCTAAATTGAGGAAAGGAATGATATAGAACGGAATTGAATGCAAAATAAATGAAAATGAACCATGTGTGCAGCGTGTGGACGAAATATTTCGAATTTGAACGTCCTTTCATTCATTTAAATGCAACCTTGATGAAATTGGACGGGAAAACCTATATTAAAAGTTAAGAACACGGGGAAATTTTAGAGTCAAATTTATCTGGTTAGGATCTATATACAACATAATAAGACACCGTATCTTAATATTGATGACGTGTAGTTTTTCATAGGCGGATCAAGGGGGCCCGAGGGGCCCGCCCCTCCCTATTGGCGGAGCCCCCCAAAAAAAGAATGAAAAAAAGGAGGGAAAAGAGAGGAGAAAAAGGAGAGGAGGATTACAAGCGAATAAAATAAGATGAGGGGAAGACTCGGAAAATAAAAAGAATCTCTCATATGATGTCACTATATAAAATTTAAAATTTTCGCTCGAGCTTCGTGCTCACATTTGCCTGTTAGGTGATTTACATAATCTTGCTCAATATGGAGCTTAAAAATCAAGTTTGGAAGTCAATATGAAAAAAAAAAATTTAACCTCGTAAATCTAACTTTCATTATTTTGTTTGATTTACAAATTGATTTTAAAAAAGTGCTCTGTAAAAATGTCAGTTTTATGGTCTGAATATTAACATTTTCTGCTTCGCGCTCGCAAATTTTGATTTATCAGGTACCTATTATTTTCGTGTATCCATAAAGTTTTCGAAATATCCCTTTTCAGGTCTGATTGTCAAAACGTATAAGCTAGCGTTGCACGCTCGCATTTTGATTGGCGAGTCATGTATGTCTCAATATTGACTATACAACAAACTACTTAAAATCCCAATTTCATGACAGTTTATCAATAATTACAAAAGTGTTTGAAATGCCCAGTTTTCAGGCCATAATATCATCAGATTTAGCGCCCACATTAGGCATATTAGATTATTAATAGGATATTAATCTAACAATTAAATTGTCCCTTTTGTTTCATCTCGCGCTTAGCAAGAGGAATAGGAAGATAGTCATCATTTTCATTATTATGATGACATGTCCTAAGGATTTCCCGGTATTTGATCGTTGAAATATAACTGCAAGCAGTCCTTAACAGCTAGATACCTTTTCGATCAGTTCAAAACGTGTATTAAAAATTTCTGCTCGTGCTTCGCGTTTGTAGTAATTATATAGTTGCATACACATCTTTTTCAGGATAACAAACATTGCCCAGAATGTTCAAATTTTAGGAAAAAATACATAAAATTTCGATATTATATATAAGAATAAAGCTAAGAAGTGACTATTAGGACTACCCATTCAAAGAAACAAAAAAAGTCATCTTCGAGCGGCCGATCGGGGAAAATTTGGCTGAAAAAATATTCCGCCCCCCCCCCTCCCTCTTATTGGCAAAGGCTGGATCCGCACCTGGTTTTTCACGTTTGTGAAGCATTTTAATAATTTGCAAGACAAAATTATATCAAATTATTATATTGAATATGGAATATTCGACAATGAATGAAGACCTCGCCGGCTCAATTGTGCTAGTATAGCTTGGCCGGCTTATCCCAAAATAATGTGTATGTTGTTTTTTGGGTTTGTACCCGCTGGTTGCTATGGTTGCAAAAAGAGAATTGTAAGACTTGTTATGAACGTGAGAGGATGAGTTTCTTGGATGTATCTTATCTGGATCACTATCTTTAAATTGAAGCAACGTTAGTTCTATGGATGTAAACATGCCTCTCTTTGAGTGCCTTGGCGTAACTGAGCAGCGGTGCTTGAACATTTTATTTTTGACAGCGTCTTTGCATTATGCGAGAATGTTATTTGTTGTTTTATTTTTTATGTATGATTATATTGATTTGTATATGAAAGTATCATGGTGATGCCTCCCTTTCCTATTTCTTTTTTTATTATTCAGGGTATCCTAATCCCATTTAAAAAAATCTAATTCTGTATTTCAATTTAAATTTTTAATTTCAATTTATTCAACCATAAAAATATTAATATATACAGTGTATATATATGCAACAGATGATACAAAATATGGCTTGGACCATAAAAACACAAATTGCTTGTAGAAAATGGCACAATTTTTATTTGAAATATATCTTTGAACTGAATTCAATTATATATTAGGGTGACTCTTGTTCTTAAACAGACGATCCCACAACACAATAAAAACGCTATTTAGATTTCTTTTTAATAAAACGCTGTTTATTATGATGAACCTTACAGGAGTTGTTTAAACGTTTAAAGCAAGTGTTTTAAATCTATAAAAAAAAATCAATTTTAATATATAATTCTTAATTCTTCTGGGCGCGTCGTGGTCTAGCGGTTCTGACTCTCGCCTTTCAAACAGAGGGTCGTGGGTCGAATCCTAGCCATGGCGTGTTTTCCTTCAGCAAGAAATTAATCCACACTGTGCTGCACTCGACCCAGGTGAGGTGAATGGGTACCCGGCAGGATTATTTCCTTGAATGCACTGAGCGCCGGTGATGGTAGCTCGAGCTAAAGCCGGGGTAATAATAGCAGCGCTTTGTATCATCAGGCAAAAAGCGCTTTATAAATCCAGCTATTATTATTATTATTAATAAATTAAGCATGGATTTTTAACCGCTATCACAATTTCTGGAAGTTTCATGTAGTAATATATAGCGTTGTATTAGATTTAAAACGGGAAATGGTAGCCTAATCCAAGTTACTTCTGGTTCTTAAAATCTTTCATGAGATAAATATAAAATCTTGCATTTATTAATAAATGGTGTTATCCATGTCCGGTTGTCATCAACTGATCTCAACTTTCGTGATGATCAAAGGAATTTCATTGAGAACTATATAACAACCTTGTGGGGTTTCTCAACATCAACTTTGTGGAACTGCTAGGATTTTTCTAGATGAACTATGGGAAGTTTTTTTTATGATTCCTGACATTGATAAAATTAGTAATTTTGTTATCTGGGATGGACACAAACATCAGACATAGTGTTGGGTTCGACGCAAGAAAAATATGTAATTCTATCAACGAACGGGTGAAGAGGGTTTGACGGATTTCGGTGTGATGTCTGATTTTTTCACAATACTTCTAATCGATATCTGATAGCTAAGGTTCTGTGTCAATAATGATAATTGGATGATTGCGTCTGTAGATACCAATACGACAATTTTTAAGAGTTCTAATGCACTTGTAAATTTGACCGTCACTTATAAAAAAAAAATATGAATTCTAACTTTCCAAATGCAAAACTGCTCTGAAATAGCGTTATTTACCACTGAGGCTGTACAATGAGCTCTATTCTGCATCGTCCAAATGGTCAGAATCACTTACGGAAAATAAATATTCACACACACAAATGATAAGTAACCTTTTTCAGGAGCAAATTGAGTGGTAGATGGTATCAAACACAAGAAACGGGAGTAGAAAAGTGCACGTCCTACAGATAGAGTGCAAACCCTAAAAGTAAGGAGGCATTTCCCATGCATCGGTATATAAATGACACATTTTGTTCTTGAGAGTGCGTCTTTTACTGATTCAACAACTTTCCCTGGTACAGATTTGATCATTTTAATTGAGATTGACAGTCAAGATGGCGTCAATGCCATCGAAGCATAAATCAATATTTTATTATGTTTGCACAGTCAGGCCAAGCGCTTCGCTTCAAACTTCATCACACACTCGATAATCCAAAGATCACATGAAGATAGAAATGTGAGAAACTTTAGGATCGTTAAGTTTTAATCAAAACCAAAGTTCCTAATGACTTGACTGACAGGTCAAATGAAGGGGTAAACATGCAGTTATGCCATTATCCATCAGTAGTATAATACTACCGACATGGATGGATAATATTAAACATGACGATGACGCTCGTATGGCACGTATGGGAAAGATTGGAAAGCTAAGTGGTTAAACGAATGTTTGTGCAAAAGTTGCTCGAAGCTTGGAATAATATGAGGATAAGAAAGCTAATCAGGGGATTTAGACATGATATAACAGACTATACAACCGTATACTGGTTATGAGATTCACCCGAACTGTATTGAAGTGTAGTAAATAAAGATTGCGTTTTTGCTGACTGGATGTCACTATAGATGTACATGGCTTGTGAAATGCTCCTGCTTGTACTGATTAGTTACAAAAGCATAGTTACCTTACCTGGTTAGTGAAGATATAGGTCAACATGTTTCGTTACAGAACTCTTAATCATTCAGTTGTGGATACTGCAGACAGAATGCTACTTTTGTCTAAATGTTTCTCATAAGGAGCTAAAAAAACCGTGGATGACTGAGGATTCCTATATATAAAGACCAGAATTCTTTTGACGATAGCATGATTACACTACATGGACACTTATTCATAAAGCTGTTATTCAGAAATAATTATTATAGAGACAGAGTGCCTTTGGGGGATTATACTATCAGATTCTGAACGAAATAAAAAAGATCAAATCTTCTTATGAAAATGGCGGCTGGTCAAACTTCAAACGTCAAAAACCTGTAGAGACAACAATTATTTTTGTGTTAATCATTCTAGCCTCCTCGATTCTGAACTCGATTGTTTTAGCCATCTTACCGCAGCAGAAGGACCTTCAAGAATACATGCGAGTTCTCTATCAAGTCTTAGCATCTTCAGACCTTGCTCTTGGACTCGTTTGGTGCATCTGGTCTATCATTTGGTACTTCTTTCATGACCATCAATCTTGTGCTATAACATGCAGGGTGTTTCCATTTCTACACCGTACTCTCATTGATATCGTCATAGTATGCCTTTGTGGTATTACTCTAAACATGTATCTTATAGTGACTAAACCACTGCGTTATCACAGCATCGTTACAAAACAAAAAATTTTCTCCGCTCTTGCAATCATGTTATTTACAGCTGCAATTAAATCCTGCGTCTACTTACCGATACCACTTGTTCCATTTTCGTTGTTTTCTGATTTGATGACGGATCGATGTATGGGCCACTCTATAAAGATAAAATCCAGTGGAACTGCGCTAGCCGATAGGTTACTCAGTATTTTCCAGATCTGCTTGGCTCTTGTATTCATATTGGGAATTTACGGGAGGCTTCTCGTGATCGCATACCACAAAACTCGTGTCGATGTCAGGTTCAATACGACATTTCAAAAACGTCTTAAAACGCATAACGATCAAAGTCATCAAATGCCTAGTCCATCTGGCAGCAATGATGTTGAGCTCGGGGAACAACCAACTCAGAGAGACGGGACTGGTTTCTACAAACGATACAAGGGATTTTTCACAATTCTTCTTCTATGGGGATCTCTTTGTGCTGTTTGGATCCCATACATGACCCATTACTTGGTAGATGGGTATTCACACGTTTGGATGAAGGTTGTTGTTGATATCGTAGCCGCCAGCAGCACATGGACCCAACCAATGGTATATATACTGACAAATAAAGAGGCCGGGGATCTCATTTTGAAGTATATAAAAAGTCGAATCAAGAGGAACCGAGTGGCTCGGACGTTTCACAACCCTGAATCTCATATTATGGGCCTATCTCCAAGAAGCGTATGGCGAAGCTGTATAGTATATAGGCCTATATATTGAAATTTTATTTTGAAATACTTCGCTTAGCCATAGCAAACGAATACTGTCATTACACAAATAATAGTGGGTGACAAACGACGAGGTCTCATTTGTAGTAGCTTCATTTACGGATTTTTGCTAAAAAAATAAAATGAAAGATTTAACTGCGGAAATTTTAGCAGCGAAAACACAAAGCTGACCAGAAGAAGCGGTTGCAAAATAGGGGAACTGGTCGTAAGATTAATTGCGCCTTAATCGAATGTCTTTCGAAATGTAAACATTAAAAGTTTATTTTATTACAAATTATATTTGATATTTCATCAAATTTGAACAGAAACAAATATTCCCTAAATATATCTGAATTTGGCATCAAACCTTGATTAACTTTGAATACACAAACCGAAATGAAGAAATTGAAATACCAATTAAAAGATACTAAGTCTTGTGTAGAAAGGTTAAGATTACAAAGCTTTGTACCTAGAAAGATTACATTCTTGGTTTCCAGATTATGAATTCGATTTTGTTTTACAGTATGTACTGATTATGATGATTATTATCTGTTACAGCCAAAATAAAGAAAACCAATTGAGATAACTGGAGATCACTATACTCCACTTAAAACGCACACTGTTTTAATGTTATGTAACATTTCGATAAGATTTTGCATAAACTAGGGAAATACAATTCATTGTGATGAATAGATGCATTGAAACATTCAGGTACAAATTTTATTAAAAAACCAATGAGATTAAGACCCAGTTTCAATATACTATTAACACGTCATTTTAATGACGGATTTCTGGTATGTATCTCAATAGTTATAACGATGTGTTGTTATTTGTACAAGTTTAATGAAACGATATCGATAAATGAGACCCATGCATGCAGGGCCATGCAATATAAAATATAAAACCAATTCATCTTGAAACTGATTTTTACGATTGTTTTGTGTATGATTAATCACTAAGCCTTATGTTACAGGGTGGATATCTAAGTAAGATGTGAAATTACCAAAACGTGAATTGAGTATAGTGTAAAGAGTAAAGGAGAGAATGTCACTGGTGAATAGTAGTTGCAGACAGGAGATTAAAGGTTATAAAGCCGATGTTCTTTCCTCCTATCTCTGTTATTAGTCATGTCACAAGAATATATTGAACAGCTTAACTATATTATCTATTGCAAACGATGTATAAAAAACTTTTACTTGCCCCGGGCAATCGGGCAAGTGCTTATGTAGCGCCCTGGGTGAGCCTAATGTTGGAAAGGGTGTGTGAAAGCGAGAGAGAGAGAAGAGGAGGGGGTTAGAATACAGATTTTGCACTCGTGTGGGTACAGTGAATAAGAGTTGACTGCGTCCCCCCCCCTCAAACGAGAAACGGTGTAATTTATATAGTAAGGGCAAGACCTCTTTTCTATATTCTTCGATTCTTCCCTCCCTCTATATATTCCCCCTGTATTTCCTTCTTCTCGATGTGTTGCCGTCCTGCTCGTGATTTTTTTTAGATCCTCCCTTAGCAGTATCGATTGTTGTTTATTCCGACGGTCTGGATTGGTGATTGATTCTTTGCTGGTCTTTGAAACATTGTTTCCTGTGGTATATTCTGGTATAATTGCTTCAGCATTATTTCGAATTGGAAGATAATGCTCAATTATATGATTGTTCCGCGCTAAATCAAGCACCTGCAGTAAAATTAGGCACAAAACTATAACCAACACCCGGTCCAAGGTATAAAGAAATGCATAAACTATTATTATACAGTTATTTTAAAGTTAAAGGGTACTCCGGGCTGAAAATATTTATATCTAAATAAATAGATTAAAATTCACAGAGCAAAATTATGAAAATTTCCTAAAAATCTGATAACAAATAGCGAAGTTATTGAATTTTAAAGTTTAGCAGTATATTGTGAAAATAGTTTATGCATGTCAACATGAATATTCATTAGGTGGGCTGATGACGTCACATCCTCACTTTCCTTTTTCTTATGTTATTACATGAAATCATAATTTTTTTACGTATGTGAATGATATGTCTCCCTTGCAATTAGATAAGTTGCAGCAGTGAATATCTCATGCATTAACCAGTTGTCATTCATTTTTGGGGTTCTTGACGGAGAAAATTGAAATAAACCGAGTTTCATATAATAAAATACAAAAGAACAAGCGGGGATATTACATCATCAGTTTGCTCATTGAATATTCATGAAGACACAGCTTGAACTATTTCACCGGCAAATGCAAATCTTTGAAAAGGGCCATAACGTTGTTATTCCTTGTCCGATTTTCATTAAATTTTCAGTGTTTTGTTTGTCTGATGTTTTTATCTGTTCAAATCATATTATTTTCAGCCTGGAGTACCCCTTTTAATGGTTGCATTATCATCATCTCAGCGGGAATTATCCATCGTCATCTGCCTCAGCAGCAGCAATGAGAATGTAATCACTATCATCATCACCAAGTTGTTATCATTTTGTACCTTACACCCAATATAGTGGTCTTCCATTTTCTTTTCTCATTGCATTGACGCTATCAATGGCGACAATGCATTGTTGTTGTTCCGTATTCCTATTCCGCAATCTTCTTCTTCTTCGTCTTCCGCCAAAAAACCCATTCACTTAACACATAGAGTTTGTTAACTCTGCCCAGGCCACCTTCCTCATCCAAATTCATCCAAATTTGGCAGGCATAGTCCCCAGCACCTCTACTTGTGCACCTCCTATTTCATTTTCCAAAATCGCTCATGCATGACCGTGCAGGCGCCATTTTGTCCATTTCAAGTCCATTTGCATACCATACTTTATTCTTTCATACCTCCGTTGTCCTGCATGCTACATACTTGCTACAGATAGTAAAAGAGTCGCTCTCCATTCGATAGCACAGAAACGGAACAAAATGATGACATATGAGCGCGAAAGCAAATGGAAAAGTTAACATTAATGTACTGAATTAAAGTTTAAATTATACAAAAATCTAACTGAGAACAAAATGAATATATAGGAATATCAATATAGCGCATAATATACAGGCCAATGATACATCCCCAATCGTTTTTGCTTTGGTCATAACATTTCGATACATTAATATGACTTATTTTCTAATGATTTGGAAGGGATCAATAATAAAAATAATATGTAGGCCTAGGCATATTGTTCTAGGTCCTGCCAATTTAACATGGTTTGATATGATCTGGTGTTCAAGTTGACCTCAGAAATTTAGTCAAGAAAGTTAACTTGGCCTACAGGCCCTATCACATTGTCTAATGTATCTGAGACACTGGCAGACCCCCCCCCCCCCATTTTCGAGAGGCACAATTAAAATTTGTAATGTAAAAATGCCGTTAAAACACAATTGCCCCCACCCCTTGAAAACAATTACTTTTTTTTCTTGTCAAATTTTTCCTCGGGGAACTCCCCTTTTGGAAAATTCTGGATCCGCCCCTGATCTGAGACACAATGTATTGACAGAAAACACAATTGCATTTTTTCAAGTAGTTTCATAATAACTATGATGCTGATAATTTATTTCTTCATTTTTTTTTTTATAATTGTTATAATTTATTTTCCATATAGATCTACACATATAAGTCATATAGAATAGGGCATAACTCCTTTTCCCCATGGTTTTAAACGTCGATGTAACCGTCATGATTCATCACAATAACTCGTGAGTCATAAAATGAATTTTTATTGATAATATTTGAAAATGTTTGATCCAGCTAATCAATCTATAAGTTTATGATTTAGATTTCCAATGTTGGCAACCATCCGATCATATCGATTACTTTCTTACGTGCAAATCAATGTAGAAAAGTTTGTTGACAGCAAAATTTGCATATCAAATGCGCGCTTGCAGTCGTACAATTTTGCAATGTACAGGAGGCCTAATGGGGAAATTATGTTTACAATATTGCCTTGCAAACATGATAAACAAATTTCAATGCGTGTTTGACGAAACAGAAGATTTTCACTTTGATTTTCTTGGAAAAACTAGACTTAATTCACCCCGGCTGAAATACTATGCTGATCGGCAAACCGGCTGAAATATTCTGTTGATATATGGCTGGTGTTTGTGATCCTATGATTGGACCAATATTATGTGACCAAATCAAGGATAGAAAAAAAGAGAGGAAGAACGAGGAGCGGGAGGGGGTATTATAGTTTGCTTATAATATACAAAGAATATTATTTTTCTACAACTGATTGTTGTTGAAACCAATCGATAACAATATCCTGAAAGAGATACATGCAAACTTAATAAACTTATCATGTAAAAACGTTTGCAAAATAATTGTGAGTACTAAAACCAAACATATTAAACAATAACTGGCCTATTGCAATTACGTTTTGATTGTGTTACATGGTATACTACTCACAACAATGCACACATTATCAACAACAGAATTGTACACAATGTCTATGGTATCGGTTTCACGCAAAAACGAACTTAATGTATTATGCATGCACATCGTTCTGATATGTTTACACTGTACTGAGTTACGTTAATTAATTGTCAGGGAAATTTGTATGCTTATTCCTATCACTCTCTGTGTCTTTCTCTCTCTCTCTCTCTCTCTCTGTTGAGCGACCATATGGTCTAAAAATGGACGAAATCTGTTCGACTCGAGAATGTAACTTCCTATGGAAGGCAAAATCTAATTTGATTAAAATGTAATTTTTGTTAGTCTTTCCCTGCCTCCGTTCCTCATCCAAATTCATTCCGATTTGGTAGACATGCGTCAATGCATGCACATCGTTCTGATACGATTGCAGTTCTAGTTCTTTTACTTCTTCTTCTTCTCCTTCTTACTTTATTTTTTAAATAGATCAAGCACGGACAGTCAATCGATATTACTAGCTTTGTAAATTTGGATAATAAATTGAGAATCGTCTGAAATTGTCATTTTCTTGTCAAACATTTATTTTGCAGAAATTATAATCGTAGTCATTCATTTTAAGCACGAGCTTGATCCTTTGTTTGCTCAAAAAGATTGATGCTTGATATAATATTGCATCCGTCAAATGTTTCGCCTAATTTCTTTATTGGAATTGACAGTCAAATTTAACACCCTGTGATACGTGTGTACAGATTAAATCAAGAAATAATTTTTTTTACGGATCGAAACAATGTTTATGTATAAGTGACTTTTCACCTTAAATGGGCAGTATTTAGGCATTGGGAATGCCAACAACACAAATTCACTGGTTTGTATATGAAATCATATTCTGCAGATTCGGAGGCCTAGAGATTATTGATTTGGTGAATGTAAACTGTCTTCATTTTCTTATTCTCTCTTCTTACTTTGGAAAAGTGTAATCGGATTAAACTTTCTCTCCTATTGATTACTTTGGAAAAGTGTAATCGGATTAAACTTTCTCTCCTATTGATTGCAGAAAACTTATCTCCCATTCCACTGTATCCCAGGATTTAATTACGAGTGGTTACCTAGTTGTGTACATTATTAAAATTGATGTGCATTGTATATGCCTAATGAAACTTTTTTGTTGCTAAATTGTGTGATAAAGTAATCACAATAGTGTTATATGTTAAACCACAAACATCATAGAAGTACATTAAGTTTGTTTTTGGTTATTGCTTGGCATTTAGGTAGATCATTTTGTGAGCAGAAAATATGATATTTTAATTAATAAAACGCTTTTTCAACATTGGATACCTCCTTTAATCTATTAGAAAATTTAGAAAGAACTTCGTGCTGCATGCAAAGTATTTCATGTAGGTATAACACGTGATACAAAGAGAGATAAAAGGTGATAAAAATGAGAGGCAAAAGATATTTTAATTGTTTATCACATGAGCCAATAAGTACCGGTACTTACACCAATGTAACATGTATGTACTTCTCACAGTATATTGCACTGTTATACGATATTTCCATATTATTTCAATATATTAATATTTGTATATCTTAATCAGGCTAGCTCAAAGTACTACATAGAATTCATGTCATTAAATTATTGCAATGCAAAGATAAATGATTTCATGTGAATTAACCATTGAATTAGTTCAGCAAACATATAAATTCAATATATAGCTGTCATTTGAGTATACATGTAATACTTTTCATTAATACAAGGTCGATGTGGTTTAAGTTGATATTAATAGGTTAACATAAAATCACAATTAAGAGAAATCCAAAATGAAACACCCATACACACAAAACTTTTTTTTTAAAGGACCCAAGATATATAAACTATAGAAACTAAACTATTGAAAACATTAAGTAACTCCATATATTATAATATACTTCAAAAATAAAATACAATAAAATATGAATTCGTTGTAGATTATGTAGGAATACATATTGCACAATCGTGGACTGCATATTCATATTATACAATTAGAGAACCTGAAATGTAATGAAAATTATATTTACAAGGAATTACATTGACAATGAGGAATGTTTAATATTCCATTTAGCAATGGTACATCATAACATTATAGAATTTCAGATGCACACATTTAGGAACAAAGAGACATTACTAAATAATATCAATTATCAACCTTTTAAGTAGATTAATTAATTACAACTTTTGGATTGTCTGTTTCTTTACATGGAAACTAATGATCCTTTTGTTATCCCAAAGCAGTATATTAAATTATTATCAAACTCTTTCTTCAAGTAAATGACAGCATAACTAACGTTTTCCTCTGAATTGATGGATATTATATCCATCAACTGAGAGAATATACAAACCAAGAGGAAAAAATAAATAACAAATCAGAAACCAAATTTAATGATGGGGAAAATAAAATATTTTGAAACATATATTCAACTGTAATAGGACCACCTGCAAACATGAGTCTGTAGGAAAGAACGATTGACTTAAAAAAAAAAAAAAAAATTATATTGTGAATATTTTCACTACATCCTTGACTTTCTTTCTGAATATTGAAAAGGTTTTGCAATAGCATAATCGTGCTTTCAATTATAATCAAAACTTTTGTCTAACGAGAATGGACCTGTTGAGCAAGTTCTGCAAAAATAAAAACAATATTTCAAAGAAAATTATAAATGTGACCAATAAATAATATTTTCATTTTAATTTGGGGTTATTCTGTAGAAGAAATGTACGATCTTGTCAATATTTGAAACTATCTAATTTGAATTTCATCTGTATATAATCTGATTGCATCTTTAGAGAACCAGCACAACTGCATTTGAGCGACATACAGAAGTAATTGCACACTACATTAATAAAACAATAAATACATATTTAAAAAAAATTGAATAGTGCCTCATGCATTCACTCACCCCCATTGGATCTCCAGTGGCTGGCTTGGCCTATTTTATTATTATTTTTTTTTTTGGGGGGGGAGGGGGAATAATACTGTAATAACAATAATTATAAACAGTTCATGTATAGTGCATAGCACATTATAGCACATTTGTGTGGGGGCGTCTTGGTCTAGTGGTTAAGACACTTGTCTTTCAATCTGAAGGACGTTGGTTCCATTCCAAGCCATGGCGTGTTTACCTTCTGCAAGAAATTACCCACATTGTGCTGCACTCAACCCAGGTGAGGTAAATGGGTACCGGCAGGAAGTAATTCCTCAAAAAGTTGTGCGCACTGGAATCGGTAGACTAGCTTAGCCGGGGTAAGGTGGATACCTAGCAAGGTGGATACCTGCGCTATACAAATCCTATATTATTATCATGATTATAACGTCTCTCTGTGCTTACAAAGGACTTGGATATTATTACCCCAGCTTTAGCTTGGCACCGTAATTACTTACAGTGCAAGTTTTTGAAATATAAAATATGAATAACATCAACCTTGTCATTCATATTTAGATTGACAAATACATTTACATGTAAATCGGAAACATTACATGAATACCTTGTTAAATACTATCTGGAAACTTCAGGTGTTTGGTTGGACTGTTTGGGACATCATTTTTATATACAAATCAAATATCAAATAATCGCCGCATGGGAATATGTAATTGATAAAAGGGATGTTTGTATTGATTAACAAATAGAATTTTGCAATATTTAGGTTTGGATTATTTCTCACAAAAATAACAAGTTGGGGCCATTATCCCATGTATGTTCAATATATCCCTACTTATCAGATAGTTGATTATAAGTCAAACACAGTATACACATTGATGTTTAAGTATACATGCCCAAATCAATCAGTGAGCCATGGGACTATTTTAACTTTACACATGTAGAAAACAAATATTCAGAAAAAAAACCTCACTAACAAAAGTTAAAACCAAGGCTCTCTTTATCAGTTTACAAGAAATTCCAATTAACTGGAGAGCAACATAATTTATCTTACCATTGACATAAATAAGATACAAACCAGTGGACATGAAAGAAATTCCAATTAACTGTGAAGAATGGAGTCCTTGAACAACATAATTGATTTCATCCTTGATATAAATAAGATAGACAACAATGAAACCCATTTCAATACAAATTATTATCTCATCACAAACCTCAATCATGAGTGCATTTAAGAGCTTTTGAAGTAGTCTTTAATTTAACGCAAAAAAGTAGCGATATGTACAGTAAAAACACCTTATATTTCACTTCCATTTGTACTGGATATACTCGGAATAGGATTTCAGAAACATGTAAGATATATTATCTTCATTAATGTTATGTAGATTGGCCATTTCTACCTGACTTTTCATTTATCGATTGTCAATGAATATTATTTTTTAAAACATCAAGATTGTTTTTAACTACATGCCACACACAGTACTAATTTCATATAACACCTTCTACATGCTCATTACATTCTACATACAATTACAGATTTTTCACATTTTTTGTTGAAGAGATAAATAGCTATATACACAATTTACAAGCATGGAAATAGACATTTACACATATATGCAATGAATTATACTCAAATACATCATGCAGTAAGTCAATTACAAATAAAATGATAAAATATCAGAGATAAAAATGAACATTCATGTATACAATATGTAAAAATGTGATGAATGCCAAGACATATGTGCGTAAAACAGACACTTCTCATTTCATGAGAGTTGAGGAAAAGGTATATCGGTAAATAATAAACACATTCTAAACATACTGCATATTCTACATTATGACCCCTTATTAAATGAAATACAAAAAATAACTATGATCTCTAGATATAGCAATTAGCAGAAATATCCAATGATTATTAAATAGTGGATTAAAATTCAATTTTTTCCATTGTGATGCCAAAGTTACAAAGGCACATAATTACCAAGAAATCAGATGACAAAATCATTTCTGCATATAATTTCACATTAACCATAGATGTCAAGACCTGTCTATTAGAAATGATATGATTTGTGTACAGTGAGAGCATGTCTTTTGGGTATTAGTTTAAATATCAAGCTTCAAAATTAACACATACATCACTGTATACAATCTACCAGAAAATCTGTGATCTCTTGGGTTACATTTCATGGCAGGACTTGATAGTGCTTTATGAGACATTGTATGCTTAATCCAACAGTTACCATAGGATATTATGCTTCTCAGTTCTCAACCAATCAAAACAAAGGATATTTGTTAGGTCTGACAACTTCTCAGACAGGAAATACTCTCCTGGGCCCAGTCTTACAAAGTGCTGTAATCGATCCTATCAAACTCAATAACATAAAACCAACTATCTTCTTTATCTATGTAGCACTTCATTATCAATTTGATACATAAACTCAATAGAGTATGAAGAGCTGTGATATATAAATGGACCTATTATAGAGGAGCAGACTGACTAGCCAAAGCAATAACAAGTCACATTTAGCCACAAATTTTGGTTTGAATTTCGTCAGAGCACTTTTCCTTCACACCATCCAATTTTGACATAGAGACAACAATGTGATAGCCCTTATGTGATTGTAGTATCTTATCAGAATTGTACTCAGTACTAATATAAGTTTAAAATGCTATGATTCATTTAGGGTCTACATGTAGTCACGAAAATATTTCCAAGTCCACTATCCATGACATGTCATACAAAGAAAAAGGAATTACACATATCTTTGACACTAATTTCTTTCCCTTTATTTCAACTACTCTTTGGTTCAATTATATATCCTTTCATTCAACTTTATATTGCCCCCCCCCCCTTCACTTTCTCTCTCCCACACAAGCACACACACACCCAAGTTCTCACTAGTTATTCCGACATTCTTTCCCCAAAATTTGATCCATTAATCACTGAATAAATCCAATCCTATAATCTCCTATTTTCTTTCTTTTCCTCTCATTAGTTTCCTAAAGAGGTATTCATTTCAATTACCAATACCTTTAGGACTTGACAAGAGCAGAACTGTAAGAATGGCAGCTGTACGATGAAGGAGTACCTATGAGTGTATGCTAATATATAGGTTGGCTTAATCTGACTTTACAGACAATGGCGGCATACTATGAATGAACATCTAGAAATGGACATTACTGAATGTATGCCGTATCTAGTTTCACAATCTGACTAAGTATTATTTGGAACACTTCCTATTATCTTAGTGCCAGGTGGATAGATTTCATAGTTTAATAGCTGTCTTTAAGTTTATATTAGTCAAAAGTAGACCTGAAGATTCACCAGTATTTGCCATCCATATATTAGAGTCATGCTGAATAAATAATCAGAGATACTTGAAAGATTATAGCAACGTCTTTCCCATGACTAACTTTACAAATGGACATGCATGAATTGCCATCTAATCAATGATTTGGACTGTCCTTCAAACACCGTTTGAAGGATCATCATTTAGCAGTTCATGCAATCCTCAATGATAAGGAATCCTCCATGATTATGTCCACCTGAAGAAAGCTAATAATGGCTGATCTTGAGAGAGGTTGGATGCCAATCTATAATGCCTTGAGATTGTCATTCTTAGTATGCATATAACAAGCCTTGAGTGTAGTAAACATGATACCTAGCTTGCCATGGGTCAGGTTAGGGTCCATCATATCATCAATAAACTGGATCTCAGAACCTAGATGAGGGATCCTGAATAAACAAAAGAGAAATGGGTTTTAATATTTTTGCAAAGAAAATGGAAGACAGCTAATTAAAATGCAAACTTTCAAAGCTCAGCTAGCAGAATCTAGTAATCAGCAGGACATTGCTACAAAAAGGCTGTTAGCACTGACAAGCTTGCATTCACAGACAGTCACTAGTGAACTCATGGCTGAGAAGCGATGATCTTAGACTTGTGATATGGTAACTGTGAATGACAGACATGTTGGTGCTGAGAACCTTCATGAAATGTTGCAGCCCCAATTAACAGTGTTGACAAGAGCAGATTAATCCCTGTATTAAATAGATCTATAAATATTAGAGTGAGACCACTAATATGATTATTATTATTACTTAAGGCTCTTTCGATCAAGGGCAACAAAGCTCAGTGATAGTATATGGGATATGAGAAGTAAGAATGAAGCTGAAGAGGCAAGAGATTCATTTTGGCACAAGACAAGTAAAATTGGCTAACCAATCAAATCTTCAAAAAGTTCAGCACAAGTGAGAACAAGTATATGCAAAAGTTTCTATTCAGAGTTCAATAAAAAAAAAACATCAATACAATTATCATTCAAATGACTCATGATTTAGTAATGAAATCGTAACAACTACATAAGAAACAACATCATGGAATCATATTATCGTCACTAGTTCTTCCATGCAAATTTGGAACTTCTTAGACACTTGAAGCATTATAATGCACAGAAGTGGTGTGATTTTTCTCATCATATATGAGTACATTGAATATTATTGCAGAGCTTTGTCACATCTTATCTGAGTGAGACTGTTCCCAAAGCCATTATTCATGGGGTATAATTACCTTGCTCTGACGACGACATACTGGAACACAGGGAAGAGATCATCCATAGACCATACATGACCTTCAGAATGTTGTGAGTTGACGACATTATTGATTCCTTCAAATGATGCTTCTATAACATGAAGCTTATCAATAGGACAGAAGGTTGTACTGATGTTCTGGAGACTGTCAATGGCTTCTAAGAAGGATGCATCCTTTGTCTCTGACAGCTGACACCATGAAAGGGGAGAGATGAATGTACTCAATTAATGAATTTTATACACAATAAAAACAAGATGGCTTCCTGACTGCATGTAGACAAAAATCTGCCTTTGCCATTACTAAATTAAAATAATATTACACAACTTCTAATATTTTCCAATAATGACCTAAGTGACTTTTGAACCCCTGAATCTATCACATTATTGTCACTCCAATGTGCACAAGCAAAGCCAACTTTGATTTTGTAAACATGGCAGAATAATAAATACAGAAGGAGAGATAAAGGGTCCTTGATATTTGGGCAAACCTTGGAACACAATATATCTCTTGCCACTATTTTGGTTTTTTTACGATCTTACATACTATCCATATTGCCAAACTTTGGCAAAAGGAAGCAAGTGACACATCATTGAAATTGAGTTATTGTTGTTTCTGAAACACTGTTTGGATGTTGCATGTTCAGGCAAAAGTTGGGGAAGAAATTATCTTTTAATGGAAAGATATTGAAGAAAATATACTGGTAAATTGCATTGATGAACACACATTGCTCATTTACAACAAATGATAATTTTGTAACTTGCTTCCTTTTGACAAAGTACAGCAGCATACCCCTTGAACTTGTTTTTTCTATAAAAAAAGCTGTGAAAAGCTAAACCCCTTAACCCCCCCCCCCCCAAATAAAAAAATAAAAAAACAAAACACACACACTCCACACTTCAATATATTAACCAAGATTAATTTCACAACTACCCAGCATGGTTCTGCAACAATATGTTATACATGTTTCCCTCGTTTCATCATCACATGCATGTCCCATTATACATCAAATAAACAGACACAGGATGCTATTACAAACAGGAATAGAGACCTACTCACTTGAATTGAGTAGGACTCAATGAGGATCTAAATCCCTATTGTGTTTGATCACATAATGGTTTCATTAACAACACACTCTAAAAGGTAAGCTACTCATTTTGTATACGAGGGGATTGATTTTTAAGTAAACTTAAGTCCCTGTGACTAGAGAGAAAGATTGATCAATGATGTTTCCTCAGTTTGAACATTGATGTTAAAGATATAAGAGGGGCAACGGACTGATATCAAAGTGGTAAATACAAGTCGTCAATTCTGATTACCCTTTCCAAAAGAATATACATGTAAACTCGAATATGCAACCCCATTGAAATCATTTTAATTTTACATTCATGAAATTCAATTACCACTTGTGTGTCAGTGTTCATCATTCTCTGAATAATTTTTTTGGGGTACAGAATACATGCACCCCAAACTATACTGCTTATGAAATTGGCTTGGTTTGATCCACTGCCATCACATTGAGGTGTCCTTACATTGAGGTACCATGTACATGTAGTGGAGTTTAAATTGAATGCAAACCACTATGTTCATCCCCAGTGCAGTTTTATCCTTTTAAAATGGTAAATAAAATGCATCCATTTTGCTTGTATCTTTTGTGGTTATTCCAACATAGGGATTTAATATTACTATTCTTCAATAAATGCATATTTCATGTAAACAGCAACACAAACGAGTAAATTCTAAACATCATACTATGAATGACTATACCTTTCCAGGGTTAGCAAGTGTGGTCTCGTCTACATTCCAGAATTTTCTGTAAGGAAATACAAGGATAGCATAAGATATGGTGTATATATCTGAAATATGCTTATTAGGCAGGCTCCCTCTTATTTCAACATGTTTCAATTTTTCTTTTCAAATTGCTGTATTATTTAAGTTAGATGAATGGTGCCATATCTGATTTATATATCATGTTGAATCATCTGATGTTATATTGTTTTTGTATTATGTACATTCGTCAAATACATGTATGTAAACTATATTCAAACTGAAATTCAAATATACTACAGGTAACAAGTTTACATTTCTTCTTAACCCTGTGTCAGAAAATGCAGATAAAGCTTTGAAATGACAATTGTTTTGTCTACATGAATGAAACACTGTAAAATGAAAGAGGCACCATTTAATTTTAACCACTAGTCTTGGCTTGAATCCTACTCAGCGTATTTTCTAATGTTTGTAGTATATATAGATAAAACAATGGGGAATCGAGAGAGCCACTGAAAAATGCATCCATGCAGTAAAGGAGATGAACAAGAATTTTCCCTGCTTTATAGATCCTCAAATTTTGATGGAGAGTGGATTAGTTTTCAGAGCTAATCAAAATGTAAAAAAAAAAAAATCCTCCAAGATCTTGTTTGGATATCTTGTTTTTACTCTTTGTGTAAAAAATTTCAATGCTATTAGTTAACAGTTTTCTACAACATGAAATTAGATAGTGGTATTTTTATACAAATAGTTTAAGAAATATAAGAAAATAATAATAGATGATTAAAGAAACATTAAATAGATGTTATAACACTTACTGATCTACACCAAGATAAGCCATAAGACCAAGATCAGATTGTTTGTTTAGTCTAGTCAGTCTGTATCGGTAATTCTCATCTTCCTTCTCATTACGAAGAGCATACAGAGTGAAGATAACAGGGTACAGTCGTGGTAACAGGGTTGGATGAAGGAGGCCCTCGCTTGTTATCTGGTGTGATCTGAAATTTATCAAACAATTATATTTTGTTTGTTAAAGTTTGAAGATGAAATATATCAAAATGATCAAAGATATAAGCTAAATACTACTGTGATTATTGAATAATTCCACATATAACAAGTACTAAATCTCCTAAACGCTCTTAGGAACTCCCAGTGTACCCAGTTTTGCCACATAATTTCAGATGTGTGCTGTGATTCATTAATGTATGTAGGGAATTGAGAATAATATTTAGATTTTATGACCATTCTCCAACGGTTTATCAAAAACAGAAGACAGTTCCATTGCCTGAATGTATTGATATTTTATATCTTATATAATACTACTAAACTCAATATCACAATATGATGGAATCATTATGATGTAGTCAAGGCCGGCAATTCTGAGTCAAAAGGCCGCTGGAGAAAACCTTCCATAGACTTTGCACATGTGACTTGGCCCAAGGCCAGCGATATGTGGTCTCAGGGCCGACCTTGACTACATCTCTGGATATCTCACAGCCCATTTACATACTCAGTCCCATCTACTAACTTACATGTCATCTTTGTCTTTCTCCTTGGAATTACTATGGTATATATTCTGTGATTGTGTTGACTGTGTATCACCATAGTCATAATAATAATGAAAGGAAGGTGTCTGTTCCATTACAGGGGTCTTCACTCTTGGCTCTTCGCTTGGTAAGTCAGGAAACAAAACTCTGTAACAAAGCAAGCAAACAATTAACTAGAGTGTTTATAAATTCAAAGAGTTTTTAAGAGTCTTTCAGAAGCACCATTCTCAAGAAATAGAATAAATCAACACCAAACTTTAGAAAAGCCACATCTGTTGCTCTTTTTCAAATTCCATTAAGAATTGTCTCATTCTGAGGAGCTTTTGACTATATTCTAAATGGTTTTCTATAAACTTATGGGGGTTATGTTTTTTTTTCTTTAAACAAGTGCTGTATATGTACAGATTGATTAAAAAAATTACCATCGTGTTTATGAACAAGTGGTATTTACACTGTTTAATTCTGACTAGTAATTCATTCAGTACATTTCCAACAGGGCCTGTGTCACCAAACACGTTATCGATTGCAAGGAGCGTTGTGGCCCAGTGGATTAGTCTTCTGACTTTGAAACAGAGGGTCGTGGGTTTGAATCCCAGCCATGGCGTAATTTCCTTCAGCAAGAAATTTATCCACATTGTGCTACACTCAACCCAGGTGAGGTGAATGGGTACCCGGCAGGATTAATTCCTTGAATGCATGAGCGCTGAAAGACAGCTCGAGCTAAAGCCGGGGTAATAATTATAATAACAACGCGCCTCGGAATAGAATATTTCTAGATAGATGACTCTATATAAATGCCTATATCTATTATTATAAGGTGATACAAGCTCCTGTCTTCAGCTTATTAAATTGTGCAATTTGATCAGTCAAACTAAAATTCTATTGAATTCTTGAATTCGTCATTGATTACAAGTTAAATTAAATGGTGCTCTGAATGCGACTCTACATTCTGGTGGAAGTTTCACATATAGGTGCAGAATTCCCAGTTGTGTGCGGTAAAGAAGACATCACCCCACTGGTCAAATCATGCTCCAAAGACACACACTGTGTATTAATAAAATTGCGCATTATATATCATACAGTATAATATCATATATTATATATCATGTGCACTTCATCATATAAGCATGACTCGTAAGACAACAGATAATTTTATGTTTTGTGAACTCCTCCAACCACCCCCCCCCCACCGTGATACTATTTGAACTGACCTTAAGAGATTGTAGAGTCTCTTGACGTAGGAATGAATCTCAGTGACAGCGTAAGGGAGTAACCAATGATGAGCACCTACACCTATATAGGTTGCACGGTAGACATTGACTAGATTATCAACTAATCTACCCAATGGATGCAGAGGATGGTCAAAGGCCTGTCATGTAAAGAAAACATAAATCACTTAATTATTCTCATTTGTTTACCAGACTGCATCAAAGGCATATAAGTTATATGCAATCCAGCAAGGAATAGAGAATTTCATGTCAAACTTGGTTAGGCATTATCAAATTATTTCTTATAAAGTGGAAAAGAATGGAGGTCATGATTTACCTTGTAGATAAAATAAGAATAGGAAAAATCACTTTTTGAATGATTTTAATGACAAGGTAAACCTTCAAGTGATGCCCTAGGTCCAAGATTTCAATCTGAAAGGAAATAATTAAGGCTCAGCCACGTTTCAGAGGGAAACAATCGTGGCATCCACAATTGTTCATTCATCTGAGTATATGAATTCCTCACCCTGCCAGTAAAATCATTATTTAAGGAAGATTATATTTCAATAACTTAAGTATGAACCACTTCCTACAGAGCAAAACAAAATAAGGGGCAGTGTATGTGTGTGTGTTAATATCTTTTACATCGCATAATACCAGGCCTGCGTTATACATTATCTCTATATCAACCAGTTGTCTGTGGTGAAGTTATGCTGTCCATGTGTTATTTTTATGAAAATTAAGAAATTAGTGATCAATGGATAAATTAGTATTGGTGATGATTTTTTACTTGATCGCTAAAAAAGCATAAATGCTTGTAAGAAAGCAACCAGAGGACTGACGGCTTAAAGTCTTCTCTGAGGGACCTGGTAATGAGGATTTAAATTTCTTACCAAAGGGCACTACCGCATCAAGTGGAAATCGAACTCCGGTCACCGGAATCCAAACCCCCGTTTTACCAACTGAACTTTCAAGTCTCCACAACAAGTTAAAAAATAAATAAAAATATGTGTATCCTCACAGGCTATTTATCCTGAACAATTGTTTTTATAAAACAGATATTTCTTCGATAATTTTAGGTTTATACCTTGTCTAGGTAGTCTTGAATGGATGTATAATCATCTTGTGTAATCTTTCCTCTATTATGGGTTGGTATCCTCTCCAGACCATCTAGTGATATCCTCCTGTCCAAACTAATCACAAAAATAGAAAATGTAGATACATGGATCTCAATAAAAATACACCTGGCAAAAAACACTGCAGCATTTTCAAGTCCCCTCAATATCTTTTGAGTTAAGTTTTTTTTCTTCAGCATATTAAAAAAAATCACTAGACCTGTCCCCTGGAGGGATTTGTTAAACTGCCTATATATGAAAAAGCAGCAAAGAAATACATGGTGTTCAGGGCATTCAAGCCCACAGTTTTTTTCTTTTTTTTAAATAGCCCTGATTAGTTGAAAAATATCACTCTGTAAATGTCCATTGAGTTCAATACAAAAGATAATTTGGAATGAACAGAAGAAGTAAAATAGCCTCCATATAGAAGATAATTAACTTGATAAATCGTAAATTTCCTGTACAATAGCACAAAACCGACAAATTCTTATCAACACCTTGTGAAGCAGTTACCAACATATTTTCATACAAGACCAGAAATTATGATATTATCATTATATATTTGTAATGATAATGATAATATAATAATTGGATTTATCAAGCACCTTTCCACAGAGGAAACAAAGCACTGTTTGAAGCAAGTTAAGATTTATAATCATATAATTGTGTGATCAGAAGCTATCTGAATAGGTCAAGTAAGATAATGTTTTCTAGAGTTGGAGGGAGATCGTTCCAAAGACATCAGGCAAGAGATTGAAAAGTTTTGAAGTCAGCAAAATTGTACTCAAATTGTAAAATGATTACATAATAGATGAATAGATGAATGATATTTACTTACCATTCCTTAGTATCTTGCTGTCTATGTCCACTAGAGAGAGCTACAGCGACTGCTTCCCAAGCCTTATGAGAGTCAGGAGGGGTAGAGTCTACAAACCCTAGCTGTGTCCTGCACTGACCAAAGATATCTTCCCATTTCTGATCAGGGGGTACAGTATGCTTCCCTATAGCACTGATTAATATGGAAAGACAATGATAGTTCATTAGGTAGATCTTTTATAATGTACTTTAGCACTGTAAAATGAAATTCTCATATCTTTAATTGATAATAATGTTATATATTTACACAAAAGTGCTCATTCAATCATAATCATAATCATTCCTGCATTAGGTGTTAGATGTTAGATAGACTAAAGTTCTTACTCAAACTCATTTACATATATTAATTTGTTCACATTTCTTAAGGAATCAGGTAAAATCTCATTTACAATTATTCAAAGTGCTAAGGTAGATGATTTTATGCAAGTAGAAAATATAAATGGTTAACATCGCAGAAATACACTGTTATCAAGATAACATGGAAAAAAATTTGAACCAGGCTAATTCACATCCATTTTCTAAACACTTGTATTTTAGACAAAAATCCTTTCTCAATCTCAACATCTGTACTGTGGAATAGTCCCTCACAGTAATGACTGGTAATGTGCACAGACACTTACCATGGTCTTTTAACTTGTTGATCCAGCATGCCTTTGCTGAAGGTACCATTTATTTTCACTCCATCTCCCCAGATACCATTGAATGTACCTTCCAATACATCTCCATTTGGAAGAGTTAAGATACCCTAAAATATCAAACAGAAATTAAAATTAACTGCTTATTCCTATACCTCTAAAATGCAAGTCAAATTTAAACAAAGTAATTATGAATTTGTTATCAAAGTAAGGGTAAACTTTACATTTCTTAATATAGAGCATAATGTTTTATACATTACACAATGTGACTATACTTTATTGTACTCTACATGAAAATTCCATATAAAAAAGTGAAATCTTCATTTGTAAAATAATTTCATTAACAAAATGAGGCAATGGACTTTGAGTTCTTGCATTATGATATTTAGGCAATTCATTACAATTTTTTGGTGATCTATCAAGTAGGAAAATATGAGTAAGTATTACCTTTCCATTGAGGGTTGGTCCTGTAGCAAGCTCACCTTCATAACATGTACCATCTTCAGTGACTAGTACACCAGAACCCTGTTAAATAATGATAGAATGGCACATTGAAACATGATGCCGTCTCCATATCGAAGATCAAACATTGGTATATTACAGTGGTGCTCATGTTAATATCTAGCTGAAACACATGTTATTCTTTTGTACAAACTTATCTGATATTCAGCACTTGAACCAAATGGAATTTTGTTTTGAAATACTATCTTCTAAACAAAATAGTGCACTATAAATCCTTACATGCTTTCCTGTTGTGGGAGTTACAACAGAAAACCATATATCTTATTTGTTTCTGAAAAACAGAACTAAGGAATAGGCAAAAAAAAATCTCAAACTCACATTGACTTTGTTATGAGCAAAGACTGCCTCATAGTATAATCCACTTAGCGTTATGACCAGTCCGTTACCATGACGACGATCATCCTGCCACAGGCCCATGTATTTTTCCCCTCTTGAATTGTCATCAATCACTCCATAGCCATGCTGTTTCCCATTACGCCAGTTACCTATGTAGATGTCATGAACGGCTGCATTGCCAATTTGAAGAGTTCCATGACCATGCTTGACGCCATCTTGGAATTCACCCTCATACACATCTCCATTCTGATACCTTCAATCAAAAGTGATTAAAAAATGCCATTGATAAGTAATTTTTTTAAATATAAAGTAAATAATGTCTTGTTATACATGTAGTTGATTGATTACTTGATTGAGGTTTAACGACACTACCAACACAATGTGTCATATGTCTGAATATCAATCTGTAAAGTTATGCTAAATAAGAGGATTTTTTTCTTAATGTTATTTATATAATATATGGATTGATATAATACCATAGAGAATTTGTTAACAACATCTCAATTTCACTTCATATCATTTGAAAATTAAATTCTCAAACTCACAAGTACACTTCTGGTACAAATATCGCTGTTGTCTTTTACACTAGATAAATTCACTAAATGGTCATCTGCATTACCCTAACATACACAAAATGTGAGCTTTCTCCACCCCGGGAAGCATTCCAATGACAAGAGGGAAAGGGTAGAAATGAAAGGGGGTGAGGAATGGGAGTAATAGAAGGGAATGGAAGCATGGCATCCCTAATGAGGAGCAAACTACAGTGGCACTTGCATCTTGACTATCAAAACACAAAGTTGAAAGTGGCAAACCTAATAACAATAACAGTCACATTATGATACAATGTTTCTATGCCCTTTAAAAGGACTTGTATATTATTATCTCTGCTGCAGCCCAGCAGCAGATAAATGTCTTGCAAAATGTTGCTAATGCTTCAGTTAGTCTTTACATTATGTTAGATCTTATACAGCAACTTGTACAAAAGATAAAGGATCTTCACTATGTTGTTAAAAGACTATACCTTAGAATGCCTACTCCATGCATCTTTCCTTCAAGCCACTGCCCTTCAAAGATTTCTTGTTTGCTGGGATCAGGTCCAGGCACTGTAAGTACTCCATGACTGGAAGAGTAAGACAAATTAAAAACAATTATATTATTAGCATCTCTCACATACTCCACTAAACAATACCCATTTTTAGTTTAGTAGTCACAATACAGTGTTTCACACAAGGTCTGAATATAAAACCCATACCTGCATTGATAAATAGAACAAGATCTCAACAGGGAACCATTTTCTACAGTGTTTGTTTTGGGCAATTCCATAGGAATGTACAACTGATTCCTATATGTAAGACCTTCCTGAAATGACAGGGGGTAATGTCTCAAATTATCATGGTTTGAGTAGTTCGTTAAATGAAGTCAAGGGGTGATTATTCTTATATATTACCCTATTCGATTTCTTTTATTCTGCATTAACTAATTTAGTAATTAATGCAATGCTGGAATGATGCATGTTGTAGATTTGTGACCATAATTCATAATTCATCCATTGAGAAACTGATATTGTCAATGTCAAGAAGGCTGAAAAACCCTGTAATATTAATATCGATTCTCATCAAAATTGAGACCCCCCTCACCCCCATCCTGCCCTGTCACTTAACCAACCAAAATTATAAAAAAAAACAAAAAACTTCCATTGTCTTCCTTAAATAAAAAGATAATTTAAAATGATTTTGTTCCTGTTTTCAAGAGGCATTAATAATATCTACTTACCCATGTTGTACACCCTGTACAAAGCTACCTGTGTACTTCCTTCCATCTGGCCATCGTAGTGTTCCCCTGGAAGAAAACATGAATAAGAGCAAATATATATTTTTTTTAAAAATGCTTTTATCTTTCCCATTTCTTCTTGGTTTTCGTAGATTATTCATTTTCTTCACTTTTCCCCTAATATTACAAATACTCATATCTTAGAATTTCCACGTTTAAAGATATGGAGTGAAGATACATAGGACTGGATTGGCTCAGACTTCATGATGAGGTTTGATGATTAAGTATTTTACTTAAGTGATTGAGGTGAATGAGAAGTAGCTTTATCTGATATTAAATATATATGAAATTATGAGGGGGCAAATTGTGTCCATTGCATGTTTCCCACAACGTACACAAATCATAACTACATGTTGGAAGTTATTACAAAATTGTACAGCTAACAATCAATTTATATCAATCTAGGAACTTGAACTTACTTTCCATTGCATTTTCCATTCAGCCAAGTGCCTTCATAAACAGCATCTTTATGCACTCCTGCTGAGCTAAACGCATGTCGACCTTGTCTTGTTCGCTTCGGTGGTACCTGAATACATTTAACGTAAAGATTGCTTCAATAAAATCACACGAGGTACTTTGCAAAAAATTGTGTTTGTAATAGCCTATGCAAATATTCTGATAAAGGGGTGCGATTCTATCTAGATCCACAGAAACATAGCAAAGTAACCATTGTATAAAGGTAGCAATGCGATATAAGATATCATGGAAGAGCCGTGGGGTAGTGGTTCTGACTCTCGCCTTCTAAACAGAGGGTCGTGTGTTCGAATCCCACCGCGGTCTAGCGTCCTTTGGCAAGGCGTTTATCCACACTTTGCCACTCTCGACCCAGGTGCTAAATGGGTACCCGGTAGGATGCGAAAGATATGTTTGATTTTGCCAGCGCCATAATGAGGCAGCGATGAATGCAAGGAATGCTCCCCAGGGAGTGGAAATTGTGCACTTTTCGTGCGGGATTGAATGAATCCAATGATCGGGGTAATAATATGCTGTAATGTGCTTCGAGCCATTCTGGGAAAAATTCTTTATAAAAATTTGCTATTATTATTATTATTATTATCAAGTTAACAAACTGTTTTCACAAAAGGAAATTCATATCAAGGTGGCTGTTACAGTGAGGTTGTTATTCTGGATCATGTTGCATATGGTAACTTGTCAATATGACACCTTTCATGGAAACCATGATTATGATCGAGTCATATTACCATGGCCTTTACATAAATAGTACAATTTCATGCGATGCGACTTAAGAAAAGCACTCTTAACAATCATCTTTTGAGAGAACAATCTATGCAATCATGATAGAAATTTAGCCATAAAAGGGATGGTCCGGGCTGAAAGTATTTATAGCTATATAAATAGAGTAGAATTCACTGAGCAAAATGCCGAAAATTTCATTAAAATCGGATAACAAAGTTATTGAATTTTAAAGTTTAGCAATATTTTCTGAAAACAGTTGTCATGAATATTCATTAGCTGGGCTGATGATGTCACATCCCCACTTGTTCTTTTGTATTTTATTATATGAAATTAGGTTTATTCAAATTTTTTCCTCCAAGAACTAGAAAAATTGGATTGACAACTGATTTAGTGCCTTAGATATTTATTGCTGCAACTAATTTCATTATAAGAGAGAAATATTATTCACACAAGTATGAAATAATTTAAAAAATAAGATTTTATGTAACATAAGAAAACGGAAAGTGGGGATGTGACATCATCAGCCCACCTAATAAATATTCATGATGACTGTTTTCACAAAATATTGCTAAAATTTAAACTTCAATAACTATATTATTTGTTATCCGATTTTGAAGAAATTTTCGGCATTTTGCTCAGTGAATTCTACTCTATGTATTAAGATATTTTAAGCCCGGACCATCCCTTTAAGAAAGGTCCTACAAGAGACAATTCTTCCTCAAAAGAGCTCTATGTATATATACACCTGAGAGTTTCATGCTGTGATATCTTACTTTCTGAAAGGCTCCATCTTTGTGTGTGATATCAGGGCTAGGACTCTTCTGACTGGCTGTAAGAATAGCATCAATGGCTTGATTGATGGACCACAACCATTCAGCTTTCTCAACAGGAGAGGGCGCTTGTAATACTAATGTCTCTTCAGGCATATGCAGTTGTATGGCATTACTGGGTATTAAAAAATATGAAGGATATGTAAAAATACTAAAACTATGGTAACAATATATACACATATTATTATAAAGGGAAAGACCTATTTTAAATGAGCCCTTTTGTTTAGACTATGGATATGAAGTTATGGGGTTTGACCCCCTCCCCTTCAGAGATCTTTCATAAAGGGTCCAATCAGCACAAACAGTAGCAAAAATCTTCAGGAATGTTGTCACCGATTTACTAATATCTCATGCATTCATGTTTTTATAATTGCACATGATTCAGGCTGACTAACCTCTGGTATAGTTCTACATTTGCTAATCTCAACCGCATTGTAACAAAAAATTTATGGTAGTCTATTGACACCATGAATGCTGCATTTTCTACTGGCATGATATATGCTACAGTAAAATATATACAGAACTATGTAGTATGATACACACCAAATATGCTAGTTTTGTGTGAAACTTAATAATACCACTCCAATCAAATTCAAACAAACAATAACATTCTTCAACTACATGAGCCAATTTCAAGATTCCACATATAAAGGAGAGTAATTATAAGTATTTTTTCATAATATTCAAGTAAGAAGTATCTAGAAAGGGCGATACAGAGACATACACAGATAGAGAGATACAGTTACACGATACTTTATTTTGTCTTTGAGAGAGATAGAGATAGAGAGAGACAGATAGATAGAAAGAGACAGTTTTAAATACTCACATGACTTGGTCTGTATCAGGAATAGGTTCAGCCCATACCAGGGCCAAGCTGAATATCTGATGGTTGGAAAACTGAAACAAAAGGAAGACCAGAGATATATGAATAATTGATTTATTCCTCGCATATCGTCAAAACAATGAACACATTAAATCTTATATTTACAAAATTCAATAGCTTTATAATATCCTCTCATTATCAAAATTGCAGTATGGAAACTTTGTTTCTTTACTCTTGCAAATCAGTACCTGAACTGAACCAAATAAAACTTGAACAAATTTAACTAAAACTACAATGAAACAGTCCCAAACAATACTTAAGTTATTTTACAATATTTCCAAACCATCCCTTACTTGGTTTACCATGCTTTTCAATATCTTTAGAATTAGGGCAATACCGTTGGCAATAAATAATAAAACCAAGATTTCAATTCAGAAATTTGTGGATAAAATAAAATTATCAATTGTGGGCAGAAGGATTAATCATTATTACAAGAAAAGTCTGCTTTAATTCACAATAAAGATTAAAAAATTTACACAAAGTATAATAGTAAAATTAATTCAAACCAATATCATGCAAACATATGATCACTTTTAATACAGAGACAGACAATTACTGCAGTTCATGCTTACACTGTGTATACCACTATATGCAGACTTTCCAGAGTCAATACAATAAAACTTAATTAGCAATGTACATCATAGATCTAATGCTCAATATTTTACAATGGACCACAGCTTCCTTTTGTTTGGGGCACTCTATACTTTTCATTGTTGATTCTGATCAAATCTTAATTGAATCAGCAATTAAAACTATATATTTATGATTCAAAGAATCAAAATATGTTGCTTATGGAGTCAGAATTATGTAACACTAGTAATAAATGAAAACAAGTTAAACAAATAATCTTTGGGGAGAGTTAATAATCTGAGAAGATATCAGTGATATATAAATTAGATTATTATACTGCTACTCCATGAATATCAATTTTAAAGGATCTAAGCCAGTAAAGCCACAGTGCATAAATGTTATTATTATGGTAACTTTGTCTTCCAATGGTAACTTTCATGGAACTTGATTTTGATAATTGGCTTACAAGCATTGTAACCATGGTATTTACCATTGGATGGCAAAGTTACCATAATAGTAACTCTTATGCAACAGGGCTCAGGTAGACATTTTTTAAGCAGCTTCCGTGTCTTCATTACAGATGGAATTTTCTTTCACTAATGTCTTACAAGGAATACATCTTAAAATTCCTGATCAAAACAATACCTACAACAAGCATACAAAATTGCATAAAAAGTGAATTGAGGTATTACCAATCCAGAACCCTTGAAAGCATTAAAAATTGTGGAAAGAATTTGAATGATTTAGATGATTTAGAATTGATGCATAAAGCCCAACTTA
The DNA here is from genome assembly GCF_037042905.1 of Lytechinus pictus. Classification (NCBI taxonomy): domain Eukaryota; kingdom Metazoa; phylum Echinodermata; class Echinoidea; order Temnopleuroida; family Toxopneustidae; genus Lytechinus; species Lytechinus pictus. The sequence continues at coordinate 4,422,303 of NC_087245.1, read as the reverse complement.
ATGTTGTAAGGGACAATTAAGAGATATTTATAGGTTCATTGAGCATACACTTTATGGAAAAAGTCTTTAAGTATCCTGTTTATTTTTTAAACCAATTCACTTCAGGAGCATGTAATGTGAATTGGCTCTCAACACAATATAAAAGCAGTGCTGTGTGCATAACATGTACTTTATGGACATTAATGTGCGAAATGATACTCAAACATTCTACTCTCCACAAAAAACACTACCAGAACTTAATGTAATTAAATAACAAAAAAGCAAACAAGAATATTTACAATTTTGTAAATAAAAGAAAAAATGTACATGGCTCTGGCTGAAAACGTGATGCAAAATTATGATATTTATCAAGCTGACTAAACTGGCTGATACTGAACTGCTTTCATCATACAATCTGTTGGCTTCGAGTTTAGAATACTTCATGCATACAAATACAATTTTCTAATTGCTACAAGTGCAGCCATTCACAATAAATACAACTAATCAAGATTACACAAAAAACATAACAAGCTTAACGAGTTCAAGACTTGATACTCATCAACACAACAAAAAGCCTTAAGAATGAGTCTACCTTTTGTGGCTCAGGTGCTTTTTGAATGGGAGGCAGAGCGACTTTTGTGTCTTCCTTTGATGTTAAATTATTCAAATAAATTAGTAGCAAAAATAGAAACAAATTTATTCTATTTTTTAAAATAATGATTATGTTAAATATAGAGTCTCTATAAAATCATGACATTACAGGTGTAAAAACAGCACTCCTTTCAAACAAATAATGCATTTACCCCATGATAAATAATATCCATTCTCCACAGACTTAACTTTTTTAATATACAGTTGATACATCATAAAGACAGAGAGAAAAAAACAAGGCAAACGCCAAGCGTTGTCTCGCCTGCATATTGCAGTCATGAAGAGACTGCATGTCAAAACTACATGTATGCTATATGACTTAGATGGACCTCTGTTACGAGTTTGGCGATCCCACCTCGAAGCTATAGAAAGTTATTGTGTGTACAACACAGCACAGTGCCAGTCATGGAAAGTTCATTGACCTTTGACCTTAATCAAATTCAACTCACATTCGAACTTGACCTGCACCTTCAAGAGATGGACCTCTTGTTTGAATTTGGCAATCCTACCTCGAAGATATAAAAAGTTATTATGTGTACAACACAGCACAGTGCCAGTCATGGAAAGTTCATTGACCTTTGACCTTAATCAAATTCAACTCACATTTGAACTTGACCTGCACCTTCAAAAGATGGACCTCTTGTATGAATTTGGCAATCCTAACTCGAAGATATAGAAAGTTATTGTGTGTACAGCACAGCACAGTGCCAGTCATGGAAAGTTCATTGACCTTTGACCTTATTCAAATTCGACTCATATTCAAACTTGACCTGTGCCTTCAGGAGATGGACCTCTGGTATGAATTTGGTGATCCCACCTTGAAGATATAGAAAGTTATTATGTGTACAACACAGCACAGTGCCAGTCATGGAAAGTTCATTGACCTTTGACCTTATTCAAATTCGACTCATATTCGAACTTGACCTGTGCCTTCAGAAGATGGACCTCTGGTATGAATTTGGTGATCCCACCTTGAAGATATAGAAAGTTATTATGTGTACAACACAGCACAGTGCGAGTCATGGAAAGTTCATTGACCTTTGACCTCTGACCTTATTCAAATTCGACTCATAATCGAACTTGACCTGTGTCTTCAGGAGATGGACCTCTGGTATGAATTTGGTGATCCCACCTCGAAGCTATAGAAAGTTATTGGGTGTACAACACAATTGTTGACGCCGACGCCGACACCGGAAATAGTGATACCTATGTCTCGCTCTGCTACGCAGGCGAGACAAAAACTGAAAGCAAACTTAAGCTCAACTAATAAGAAAGTACAAATTCTAATGCAAATGCAAAGAGATTTCTGTTGAATAATGATATATTATGATTGATTACCAGATTCCAAATCCAATATCATATTTAGACTCATTTCTCTTTTAAGTGTTTAGTCAAATTATTTCATAATCACCATCATTATCACCACCACCAACAACAGGTACAGCATCATTATTATTATCATTATTATGAAGTCTTGTTTTTACAGGGTAGCTTCATCAGTGATGTACACTGTTCTCCCTGAGGGCCCTATTAAATCTTCACCAAAATTATCATTTCTATTGTGATCATAGTGACATTCATTTATCTTAAGAGCACAAAGCAATCAAATAAAATGAATCCTTCAAATCACAATATGATAAGGTTTATCATAAAAAAAACACCTAAAGATAGGCCTTTGTGTAATTCCGGATTTACTCACATATGCATGAACAAATATATCATTGAAGAGAAGAAACCAATGGGTTGAGAGTCGTTTAGCATTAGCAAGCTGCAGGGGCTTAGTGCGACTATCACGGATCAAACGCCTGTCTGGTGATTTGATGGATTCCTGAGTCAACAATATAAACATCATTACACATTTGGGCATTTCCATAAAATATGTACGTCCGACCCCCTATATGTGGGACTTTCATGAAATTCTCTGTTTCTGATTTCTTGTTTTTTTGACAGTCTGTAATGCTCTCAAATGACCATGATTTGGTCAGTTTATGGAGTGAAGTAAAACTTGAGAAAAATGGGGGCCGGACGTACAAAAAGGTTGATTATTTTATGGAATTGCCCATTTACAAAACATTTTGTCAGGTAAAAAAAAATGTTTAAGAGGAACTACATGTCATCCAAATGATTTAATACATATAAATTACATCTTACTCTGAGGGATAAGAGTGTAAACCAAAATAGATTTGTTGATAACAACATACATGTAGCAGACATATAACAGCTTCTAAAAAAAAAAAAAAAAAAAGACTAGGATGATGTTCATACAGCTGTTTATAACATTATGCAGGACTATACAAATGATTGGTCTATGGCAAGCCAAAGAGATTTTCTGACTTATTTTCTAGTCATATCAGTTACAGTGTAATTTACATGGTTTAATACTCTTCTTAACACACATTCTAAATGCAAATTGAATTTCTTCACAACTTGTCAAGGTTGTTAATAGAAATATAGCCAAAATTTGCTACAAATGTCAACAAAGACTTTTGGCATCGTATTTAGCCCTCATACTCCCAAGTATTTATTAAATCATATATAATTTCATGGAAAGCTTTATGAAAAAGCCCCTAGAACAGATATCTATATGTATAAATGTGGTTATGTCATTCGTTTGCTGCTAGTTTTCTAGACGTACCGCTAGTTTAGCAGGACACGATTCCCAGAATGTCCTTGTGTCATCAGCATCAGATTGCTTCTTCTCTAACGTCTTCTTCAATTCTTCCCATGATGCACCACTCTCATTAAGAAGACTATACTCGCCAGAATCCTGATAAACAAATTGACATCTAAATTAATATTCAAATTTGAATATTTAAAAAAATTGGTGAATGATCGTACATGGGAATACAATCTTTCTAACAACAGCAAAAAGGGAGCAAGTGACATATGTAACAATCTGAGGATTTAGTATTCTCATACTTAAGAATTGTGCACTTCTGCGCAAAATTATATCCTAACATACTTCTACTACTAGGAGTTATGTTCAGCAAGACATCAAGGTATTGAGGATATGTGAATGAAAATAACAAATTCATTTTGATCTCCTAAGAAAATGTAACTGTTTCCACTTTCTATTTGCCATTGAGTAACAAAATAACACCATTCTGTTTTTATAAAACACTTACTACAATAGATCAACATCAATGGAACATACCTCTGGATAGTAATCTCTGAGTTTGGTAAGGAGATATGAATATGATTTGATTCTATCTAATGGTAGCTTCATAGCCATCCTAAGAGGAGCTCCATACACTGTAGGTTTCTCTTCATTTAATATTTCAGTAAATACACCATCATGTTTGGCCAAGGCATCACTAGAAAGAGAAAAATGAGGGCAATTAGGACAAGCTGCTTAAGTTGATTTTGTCTAGCCCATATATATTGCTACAAGTTTGCAACAATATATTAAACCACAATGACATAATAGGTCTAAACACACTAAATCAGGGAGACCATAGAGACACCAGAAATATGATGAAATCTTATCCATTATTACTAGATTGAGGCATTTTGGAGACAAGTCACAAACGCGTATTTTGTCTGTGCAATTGATTAAAAAAATACAAGTATTTTTTTTAAAGAAATAAAACTTTGATATTCCTTTATCATTTTCTTTGATCAAGGTATCAGATTAAAGAGCAAATAATGAAGTTTTGATATATGTGACTTTCTTTTTTAAGTTCAGATACCTTCGGCAAAATGATTGTTTGTATCCTTTCTTTTGATTTTTTTTAATCACTAATGCATGAATGGGTAATTGTCTAATATATGAAATAGGAGACTCTAAGGTTTACAATGATGAGTCATTTGTCTATTACATTTGTGATAAAGTTATGATAAAGCATCAATAATTCTTGGTTTTATCTTTTCTTTGATGCAATATACAAATGATAAATGAATAAATAATAAATAAAATGAAATATATTTGTGTGTCATACTTGGCAATTTTTCCTAGGTGGTTGAATCCAGTGATTGTAATGAAATCACAGACAGCATTGGCGTACTCCTGGAAGAGCTGAATATAGCGACCAATCTCCTTTAACATCATTACATCCCATAAGTCTTTGTTGCGCTGAACAAGACCTGTCAGATGTAGACAGTTCTGTGCAACAAGGCCACACACTGATCCATAGAGATCTAGGATAAGCCTCAGAGGTCCACTGTAGATAGTTCCTTCAACAGACTTCTGAACCTCTGTAAAAAAAAAATAAAATCATCCTACAAATCATACATTCTGGCTTCATCATGACACCATTTGATTAATACACAGGTTGTTTGTAGTAACAGAAAAAACAAATAAAAAGTTCTGATTAAACGCCACATTTTAGCTCTTCACATTCTTCTCTATTTTTGTCCTGGACTGCATTACAGAAATATCAAGAAAATCAAATCTCAAGTGCGATATGATTTTCAGCCCATTTGAAGTGCACATAAGGAACTTCTATCATATTATAATGAGTTGCATCTTGATTTAATTGGTCAGCTCATGCTACCACATACCCATCAATGGGATTACACTTTGAATAACATAACGTATGCATGTTCAGCTTAGTATGACTTTTTAAAGTCAACCTTGGGTATAAGGAAATTCATCAATGTCATAATTTCTACTACAGGAAATTTGCACAATGTCCATTGTAAACAAAGAGAAGCACACTGAATTTTCAAGAAAGTAATGAATGTAAAAATATGCATCATATCTGGAAAATCTTTTGAACAAACATGCAGTTTAGATGTTGACGTTGCCGGCTCTCCATAGTTGTGGTTGACCAGGTGTGTGTTTCATAAAGCTGTTCGAAAGATACCAATGACTTTACGCACGACTGGTGACCCTTTTATTGTGCTATGTGATATCCCTATGTAATTGATTTATGACCTAGGAATATGTTCCAGTCGTGTGTAAAGTTGTGCGTACGAACAGCTTTATGAAACACCCACCAGATCAATTGCAACTCTTCGTAAGATGGGGACAAGGGCCTTACCTGAACTTTGTAAGGTCTTGATGATAGATGACTTGATGGAAGAAAGCTGACTGTAAAGAAGTCTCTCTGTGGCTGAAAATTCATGGGTGATTGCAACAAAGCCGTTACTGCTCTTATCAGCTATACAGGCACACTGGTCAACCGAAGCCGCAACGGCCTGTAACCAACCATTCTGAAAAAAAATTCAATAATATTTTGTAAAATATTGCATGCTTATGTGACAGATATAAAAAAAAAAAGTAATCACAGGGAACAATTAACAATCCAAAGGTATGTTCAAAGCTTCTCTTAAGGTTTTGGTCACTATTCCACTTACAATATTATAGCCTAAAGCTGTTATGATGTGGATGATTTGAAATATAAACACCTTTTAGAAGATGAATTTTGCAATTTTACATGGAATTCATTTAAGTTGGGAAACTGGCCAAAATAAAAGTAACTGAATATTTCTTCATGGATAAAACTTTTTCTCAGGCACAAAATGGGCTGAAAATTGCAGGACATAATATTTGTTTGCAATTTGTTTATGGGCAATAACTTAATTTCATGATAAGTGATTAACGGGTCTTCCTTAAAGAAATAAATGAATCAAGAAAAAGGGAATTAATTCTAATAAAATGTGATCTTCAAATTTAAAAAAGAATCAGCAGAAAACAAAAAAAATGAAAATAAAAATCTCAATGATCACCTCACATTTGCAAGTTTTAATGTAAAATTATATTAAAATTTACCCAACGTTTTAGACAAATCTTCAATATTTTACTACCAAACTGGACACTAGACCATACTGTGATTTATCTAGTCACTAACCAATTATGTGAGGGATTAATTTTACAAGTATTTCAAAAACTTTTATTTCATCACTTGTTCTTTTGTTCTTTTTACAGGTTATTGTGGTAAACATTTGACAATCCTGTCTAGTGTTTTTCTTGAGGAAGCAACTAATTATGTTATTTAGTTTTTAAGTCCTTGCTTTGTTCCAAATATATAATTCATTTTTTTCAAATCTATAGCATCACTTACAAGCATAAAAATTATCATGCCAGAGAAATTGCATATCATTAATACATGTATATGGTGCTAATGGCTAATGAGCCAATTAGCCATTACAGGCTAATGAGCAACAAGATTTTCTAGAATGTATCATAATTTTTTTTTCTTTCAAGTCTCAAACATTTTTTAAAAGCAAATTGATCATGCCAGAGAAGATAATTATAATGTAATGTTAAAAGTGTAATTTCATGCTTGCATATTGTGCTCAAAATGGCTCAAAAGATCAATAATATTGTTCTTATTGGTTAGAATTAATAGATTCTGTATTTCATTTCCTGATTATAAAGATGAGCCATGAGGTTTGCTGAAAACCAATGAAAAAGAAATAGTTAAAATAAAAGGAAATACATTTAAAAAATTAATTTGATATCATATGTTTATAAAGAATATCTGCTGACATGATTTTACATAAACAAGAATCATTAATTAACTAACATAAATATATAAAAGATAACTTCTTCTGCAATGTTTGAGATTACATGTATTTCCCTGGGTTTTAAGGTGTACCAACATAGCCCGACCTAATAAGGGCTACTAAACTTGGCCTAGTGATCATTCTGTATTATGGTGAAAGTGGTGGAATAATATCCCTAGTACTCTAACAATACTCCTATCTTAGGCAAATCTACTGATGTTTTTACCTTCTTAAGAAAGGTGAGTTTCTCAGGCTGTTTTGCTCTGGCTGCATATTTGACGGTGGGTGACTTAGAGATGGATGATGACATTGGCCGTTTCTTTGACTTATCACTTCCATCCCGTAGAGGACTCTCGGGAGTAGGAGTACTGTTTGAGTTCCTTAATTCTTGAAGGCTACCACAAAAAGTCAGTGAAAAAAAATCAGTCATTATATATTCATATTTTTTTCATGTATAAAAGTATGCAATTCATGCAGTGTCAAAGAATTAAGACATCTCCTGATTTTAAGACTCCCCCCCTCCCCCCCAAAAAAAGCTACTTGAATTCTTTAAATTCCAAAACAATCTGCTTTTAGTTAAGTTCAAGATGCATTCATGGACAACAGGCTATCAAACAAAATAGAACAAGAATAAGAATGTGGTTACCAGAGACTTTTATTAACACATTCTTAGAGGAAGGGAATAACATAATTTGCTTTCAGAAAGAGATAAATTATAATACCCAGCAATGCCAGCATATAAAAAAAAAGGGATGAATCAGCAATGATCCTGATTGTGGGATTGGTTTAATGTTTAATAACATTTGATATCACTGATATGTTATGACTTGGAGTTTGTACTATCATAATGAGTAAAAATAGATCTTTGGTGGTATATTTTCAGTGTATGAACAGGAAAGTTGTAATTCTGTGACATCACAAATCTTGGAAGCATTGCCAATGGTACGATTTCCTTTAATAACGTTGTTGATTACAACATTCAAATGATATATCTTTCTTATTGTTTAATTGTTCTTGAGCTTTCATTGATCATATCCTTTAATTTTTCATACAAGCTGACTTGCTCAATGTGTTTCATTCTATTAAAATCAAACTAGCATTTTATCCCAGTAGTTGTGTGATCAGTGTGTGGCAGGTATTGTACCTTGGTTGTTTTCCTAAGTAGTACACATCTGGCATGCAGTTGGTTCCATCTGCAAGGAGAAGGGTATGTGTTCCCCCTACTGCTGCATCCCATACAGGTGTGTTGTTTGGCATCTAAAAAGAAATAAAGTAGTCAAAATCAGATTTGAGAAATCAACATAAATATTTGTAATGATTTTCTTTTCCATTTGCTCATATTTGTTACATGGCATTGTTGTTAAAATTAGAAATCAAGTAGAGATTGCTATTATTATTATTATCTGTTTGGCATCACCTGTGCCTGGGAGGCGAAAAGCGAACTGAATCACTATGACCCGCAGGTCTCTCCTCCCGATATAACTGATTGGGGGGAATGCAGGTGGACCACTACACCGGGGTTTCCCCCTACTCTTATACGAATAGTGCAGTGGGTTCTTAACGTGCTATGACGGGCATTAAATGTAAACAATAACTCATCATTGTAGATATCAGTATCAGTTATATTTCTGAGCAGGATATTATCATTTGGAATAACATGACACATCATAAAATTGATTTGACCAATCGGAAGTGCATGCTTGAGACTTGGGTTTGGTTTAAAGGGGAATCCAGCCTTGGCCATAAAATGTTGTGTTGGGAAGGAGAAAAATAAATTAAACAGAATGGTGAAAGTTTGAAAGAAATCGGACAAGCAATAAGAAAGTAATGGCTGCTTTAAAATTGAGATCACTAATACTATGTAGATTTCAAATTGGCAACTGGGTAAGTAAATTATGACAAGGGGCAAGGACAACTTTCCCATAGGCCAAGTACTTTATTATCAGGGATTTGTGGTTTTCTCCTAAGAACCCAATCCCCTGGGGCAGTAATCTAAATATAACCCAGGTAGTATATTGTTTTATGTCCTCATGAAAGAAAAATATCATTTGAAATAAGACTTTTGGGGAAAATGACATTTTAGCCATAATATGTATTGGAGTACATGGAAGAGTAGTCCTTGCCTTACATCACTATGACATCCCATATGCGGCCAATTTGAAGTCTCCATGGGTATAGTGATTACCAATATTTACAACTTTTAAAAATTCATAACTTTCTTGTTGTTTGTCCAATATTGTTCAAACTTTCACCTATCAACTTGTCTGATTTTTCTTTTCCTTATAAAAACAAGTTTTTATTTGGGTTGGATTCCCCTTTAATTGCATATGATTATTTATGAAACACACTCTTGGGAAAGGTGAATTTCCATTCCAGATACATGAATGACATCTTTCTAGCATGGGGAAAGGAATAAATTCAACTTTTCAATCAGCCATCTAATTTTAATCAGACATATAGAGGAAGTGATTGACATCCTGAAAGACCATATTCATGAGTTACCATGACAACAGCCTTTCTAGTCAACAGTCCCAATAACAGCCACCTCTATTTGACTGTTGGAGATGAAAATGTAATTATGGTTTCCTGTATGAAACTTCCACAGAAAAAAAGGGGAATACCATACATACAAACACATTCACAGCATTTTACATGCACTGCATTTAGAAGAATAATGGTGTGAGTAAACTTCGCGAAATTGATATATATTAATTACTTCAAATAGAATAGTAGAAATCATATCTTTGACAAGTTTCTTATAAAAACAAGTGGATCGCCTCCAGCAGTCTCGCCTGCATTACATGATTCAATATAGCAGGCTTTTTAGCAGATGTTTAAATCAACTATTAGAGATGAATAATTATTTTAAAAACACCATTGATATGATAACAAAATACTAAGTTCATTTACCCTAAGTGATCTTTGACCTCAATCATGTGACCTAAAACTCGTACAAAATGATCAGTAACACTTGATTACCATACCTTGGTTCTTTACCTTTCATTCAAGAGATATCCATCATCCAGAATTCTTTGACAGGTTGGAATCATCAGACACTCAGCAATTTCACAGGACCACACCTTTCATTACTTCACCTTGCATTCAACAAACTCAATAATCTACTGGAATTGCCATTTAAAATATCTGCTCTAGATCTAAAGGGAAGTTCATATCCCAAAAATGTATAAAATCTGGACATTTCCTACAACAATGTTGAGAACCTGGACAGACTGCAAACAATGTAGAACCTTAAGACATTCTCTCTTGCATTCTACCAAATAAGAGAAATTACAACCACTGTCTTCACTAACCTACCTTCGATTGAAACAATCAACCTTCAAGGAAACAACATCATGGATGTCTCTCCCATCCAATTCCATACAGCAGCAGTGCTGACTTTGAAAAAACTAAGATGATTTTTTTTTCTCAAAAAGCACCATTCATTTGAATAAGTTTATTAATCTCAAATGACTTTGAACTTGATCATACATGTATGACCTGACACTCATGCAAAATGTTCAGTGATTACCCTTGTGTCCTAATTCCAGGCAATTGATTATTAATTTACTTTTAAAGTTATGATAAAATTTCAAGTCCATCCCAGAAAAATTATGATTTGAGTATCAATAACGAAAAATCAAACAAGCATAACTTTGAAAATTTCATCAAAATCAGATTTAAATTAAAAAAAGTTATATTTAAAGCTTAACCCTTTGATCCCTGAATTAATTGGGACGGACGGGACCCTCACCCTGAATTATATGCAGATGTCAAGATTATCGGCAAAATGAAGGAATACATGACATTTGAAATAAATAATCTCCTATTCTCATGACTCAAGCACAGCTGGTACCGGCCTGGCCCGGCTGATGTTGTTTAGCTTTCCGTACTTATGATAATCTCAAATTTTGTCTCAAAATCACTGCTTTCACAGAAAGTAAAATTTATCAATAGCTTACGTATAGTCCATATATGACCGATCGTGTATTATTGCACCACGAGCCTCCTTGGTAGGATAGTATATTTTGATCATTTTTTATGCTTATAAATGAAAACCAATTGTTGACAAAATTATAAACTGAAGTTATAGACAGAATATCTCTAAAATGTCATTTTCAAACGTCACCTTATATCCAAGACCCTTGCTTTTCGAATCACATAACTTGAAGCCGGTATTCTGGCATTTCGGGTAGAGAAGGTTAACTTAACTTTTGTAAAACAGTTGTATGCACAACTCGATGATAAGCAAATGGGAGTCGATGATGTCCTTTGCTCACTATTTCTTCTGTTTTTTGTTTGAATTATCCAACATTTTATTTGTTTCACAGATTTGATAATTAAGAAAAACTTGACTGAACCACAAAATGTTAAAACAATGGTAATTTAACATGTTTAGGGAGGAATAAATTATTTTGTTTTGCATGAGAAAATATCTTATATTTCATATAATGAAAAACAAAAGAATTGGTGATTCGGTGACTTTATCACTACCCTCATTTGCATAGCTACCAGAATGTGCATGTAACTGTTTCGTGAAATTAAGCGAAATTCTAAAGTGTCGTAACTTCGTTATTTTACATTCGATTTTGATGAAATTTTCAGTGTTATGCTTGTTAGATTTTTCTGTTCTTATTCAAATCAACTTTTTGTTTGGGTGGACTTGTTAATATCACAACAAACGGTCACGGTCAAAGTTCATTGACTCCCAAATGACCTTTGACCTTGATCATGTGACCTGCAACTCAGGACAGATAATCAGTGATACTTGATTGCCATCATGTCCAACTCTGAAACAAAGATCTATATTTTTTAATGATATTTCATAAACTTATTAAAAACCTTGGTTAAGATTTCAATGTTGATAACCCCAACATGGTCAAAGTTCTTTGACCCTAAATGACATTTGACCTCAATAATCCTCCTGCAATACAATCAGCGATACTTGATTACCCTTAAGTCCAGGTTTCATGAACTAGATTCATATATTTTCAAAGTTATGATGATAGATTGACGTGAGAATAGCGAAATGAGAGAAAGAAAGATAAAGAAATGAATGGAGACAGGTCTGAGGGAGAAAGATGGCATTTCCTATCATTCTCCATCTTCCTTACCTTTAATCTTTTTGGAACAAGTTGACCAGTGTGTCCAAGCTGGCCATCAGAGTTACATCCCCAGGTATAGACTTGACCATTGCTTGAGATAGCGACACAGTGAGATGCTCCAGCCACAATACGTACAATGTTTTTACTGCTAAGCTGCTTGATAATACTCGGTGTATGCCTGAAAGAAATGTCAATCAAAAAGTACAACTACTGTCCTGAAAACATGAATATCGGCAATAAACATATATGAGTACATGTATGTAGAATACAAGCTGAAATAATATTCTAGTCCTAAAGCAGTATCCAGATCCCAAATACATGTGAGTATATGTGTGAATGCATCTTGAAATACATGCACTGTACATAGTTCATACACTTTAATGTAGATTCAGGCAGAATGGAGCAGTGCAATTATCAGCCTGTTTTCATTTTGTGGTGACCACAAAATCGCTTTCAGTAAACCTCAAAATGCTGAGAAATTGTTGCAGAAATTTTTTGTAACTTTTGCAAATGACCATGAATTTGAGTTATATTTACCCTTTTTTAAAGAATAGCTCCTTTGACTATCCATGTCATATTCTTATCATTTGTTGAGAAAAACTTCCCAGTAAAAAGTAAAATCAAGTGGTCGACGAACTTAATTGATGTACATACATTTTTCATTTGTGATCATGAACAAATTCAATAATTTTCATTTTTTTAATGAATAAAAATATTTTTCTTATAGAAAGTGGTATGAAACGTGACTGAAGATATCCAACCCACAAATAAATCAATTTCAAAATTTAGAGAAAATGGCAATTTAGGGAATTTATATTACATGACATATGGAGGAGCTGCTCGTTTGTGATGTCACGAAATCAATACTTCAAACATTTAAACTGTTTGATAATCTTCAACAGATTTTCTTCAAACCTTCACCAATACAACTTTATAATTTCTTTTTAAAACCAACTTATCGTCAGGGTGAAGTTCAAGTATATATGCATATATACCTCTCATCTTTTCATGGTCAATAGCATCTTCCTTCCATTCTTCTCTAAGAAATACCTTCCTAGATTAGAAGCTGACAAATCTGGTTGAAGGAAGAATGCTTAATTCATGGTCATAATTAATTTAATGCCCTTGAACAAGTCTGTGAGTAATATGACATTGTCCTTCCAGGTCAACAAACAAATCTAGAAATACACCTCATACATTTTAAGAATTTATGGCTCTTAGGCTGAGGAAATAAGGCTTTTCCGTCAAGTCAATTCATACAGCTACTCTTGACATTAGCTACCTAAGGAACTCATTACTCACACTGACAGAAACCCACAATGAAGGCTAGCCAGATGGTATTAAGGAATTGTGACTCAATTGAAAAGGGCTTTATTCAGGTCATTCATACCCAGAGGCATTTCAAGTCAATTTAGCCTGCATTGCATTAATAACTGATACACAACATGTATTGGCAACATGCCGTATGATGGCATACATGTATGGCTAGATTTCAGGCTTTCTGCAAAAAATATAACTGACTGAAAAGTGAAAAATATCAAAACTGATTGGTTATGATATGGAGCAAAACATTATACTGCTTCAGGTAACATGCATGTAAAAGCCTAGCTTTTACTTTCATTTAAACTTTCTATGGTGTCACCCCCCCCCCCCCGATACTTTAAATGTGGTCATATAACTGTAGCATAAAGTCCTATTTTCTTTATTCAAATCATGCTCATATTGTTGTAGGCAATGTTCATGACATTTTATATTTTAAAGGAGATGCAGATCAGAATAAATGAGAAAACCCAAGATGCTTTATAATGGCGATTCGGTAAAAAATCTATGAAAGGAAAACAGAATCATATTTTATAATTCAAAAAGATTATGTTTGACATCACAGGCAGGTAACTGCCCTATACCTGTATGTCATGTACAAACTCCATAAACACCACCATTCCTACTGCTCAAATTGAGCTGTAATAATTTTTAATATCTTAGAAAATGGTATTGATAAACTTTTTATCACAAAACTACCATTTTAAAGCTCAAAACTATGTTTTACTTTGATGCATTTTCACAAACCTTTACCAATATACAGTATTTTATTTTCCTCTTAGATGTAAATCCATGTGCTTATGTATTCATGTATCAAATCCTATGCATATAGTGTCTCAAGGAATTATTTGTACACTACATATATACAACAATGAAAGCTGAGAATAAGCACTAGATGCTGGAACAAAAAAAAATCCTAACTTGGCTATCATGAAACATAATGAATTATCATAAAATGAGAGTATAGCCTTGATTTTTTGCACCAAGTTACAAATTGTGATCAGTCAGAACGATCATGAATCATATGCGATAGTGCATGATTTCATACCTCGTTGTGTTCATTGCAGTGTAGCGCACAATGCTTCAATGTTCATGATTTATTATTCTGAAAGATGAGATGACATGCTTTCATTTCATATACAATTCCTAGTATTTCAATTGGTATCATTGTGCAAATGATTTTAGAATAATGGATATATCTGACTGCTGTTAATACCTCATTGATATTTGTACAGGGGTATCTCAATTACACTTCAATAATCAAAGAAAGGTATGAAAATATGCATTATCACACTTAATGAATTATAATCATTCATCATAACTTGCAACTACATTTAGGTGAAAAATGATGAAAAATTATGAAGACTATACATGTAGTACTCTTCTCATCAACAGTTCATTAGATTTTATGAAAGCCAGGTTATGAGATTTTTACTTCCACCATAGCTCTTCCACTCATGTTACAGTGTACAAATGGTTACTGGATAAACTGTATAGAGTAATAATGCATCTGCCATCAGGGTAGTAATTTGATAAAATTGACAAATAGCTTTTAATAATTACAGAGATACCCTGCAAACTTCCTATGTCCATGTTGGACATGATGAATGAAAATAATTTGATATACGTAAGATTGTATCTCTGATGAGCAATGAGTACATTGGCAGGCATTCAGATTATCAACCCTGTCACTCAAAGATTCTGAAATTTGTCATAAAGTATGATATACAGGTTCAAATGAAGCATTATTGTAATATTATACATGCACTTTAAACATATTTTGATGAATAGATTATAATTGTTGAATTTGTGTGCATGGACCTCACTGTATAAATGTGATCAATCTGAGAATACAATAGGCCTATCTATGGGCTTTGAGAACAGTGGCAGAATAACAGTTTAAAAGTGCGGGGGGAGGAGGTGATCACATGTCCAAAAAAAATCACAATCAAATGGTAATTTTTACCTTTTTATAACACAGATGGTGTGTGTAAGAACCTGTCTATAGCAGCCATCTGTCTGTAAAGGCAACATTTTGTATTCCCTCTGGTGGTAACAACAGACAGGTTTCACTGTTTTCAAATTTCTGACATGTCACCTCAAATCAGGTTTCAAAATATAAAGCGAAATATGGAAAATACTGAAACCGAATTGAACTATAAAAACCTCATAATTTATGATTCTTCTGTTACGTCACCAGACAATACAACTCTTTGATGAACAATACACATCTCATGTGCAATTCCACATGTTTACATTTAAGAGTGATAAATGGCAGTTGCTGGAAGGACAAACAAATGCAGATCCACCTGGGGGAGCGTTTCATGAAAGGATTTGTCAGACGTTTTGACAAATCCCGTTTTATCCGACAGTTACCATAGTTAAAGTGGTTCTCAGCCAATCAAATTTAGGGGAAGTTGTCAGATCTGACAACTTGTCGGAAGAAAAGTATGTTGATGTAATGCTCCCCAGACATGCATATGAGTATTGACTAAAGGTAATAAAAACATTATATAGCAAAAGAAGGAAAAAAAGATAAAGAAAAATAGGGGATATACTGTAACAAAGGGAGGAGAGAGGAGAGGAGAAAGGGGGCGTGGGGAGACAGACCAAAACATACATGTACATGTGGGCTATAAAGAGCTTTGAAACTGAATCTTTTCCTTAATACAACAATTGTGAGGGATTTTACTTTCAAGCACAGAGACCACCTCGCTATTAATCATCCTTTCACCTCACTCTTGCAGCAGTTGATTATTCCTTACTCATTCAAGAGAGCTACATGTAGACTAAAACTTGTCTAGGAATCATGTTCATAATTTCATCAGATGAAATGTTGTACAAGAGTACAATATTGGACATACATGTATATAACCTCATGAAAATCGTTTTTCTTTGTTTTTAAGCTACACCTATACCTTATTAAAAAAAATTTATTTAGTTTTGCGGATGCAAATGAGGGTATGACGTTATGTATACGTATGAAACCTTTCCCTTCTCTCTGTTTATGCAAAGGCGAGATAAAATAGAGCAATCTCCCTCGGGGCATGCCTCAGTTCAGCATAAATAAATTGCTCTGTAGACTCCCAGACCTTTCCAACACAAGTGATATTAAAACGTGTCTGCATACTCGATAAACTGCTCACTAGTCACTACCCTATCCTTAGATGAATATGTGTGGTATTTAAGGCTCTTTCTTATTGCCATATGCGTGTGTAGTGACTGAACTACCTGTACGTGGTATATTTCTGGAAATTCCCCTTCTATTTTGTCAAAAGGCCCATTGGTTGCAGTATACAGTTCCTTGTCCATGACGGGTTGAAGATTGTTAGATCACATTTCAGGGTGTAGAGGGTTTTTATTTTCTTTCTCTTTTTAAAGAACTGTACTATCTGAAAGGTTCTGTTTTGCATACTACTAGATAGATGATGGATACATGCACCATATATTTGTGTCTGCAAGAATTATTGAATGAACTAACTGTACTATATTTATCTGATTCCAATGTTAGTCTTCAAAATAGACAATGAATATGTATTCAAATAGCAATAAACTACAGTATACCTTTACAAAATTACAAAATTAAGCAACTTTAAATAAAAAATGTTTCTACATCTTTGTTAGATCTGGAGATATAACATCTACATGTGTACATGCAAATAAGTGCAAGTATTTCATATTCAAATGTTTTATGTAAAATCATTTCTCTCTCTCTCTCTCTGATCTTGTCACATTTATTCCTCCATAATTTACAGTTTAATTCTATACCAATCCTGAAAAATTTCATTTGCAATAACTACATCATTCCTTATTTCTTTGATTCTTGTGTTTTTCACTGTATAGCTGTATAAAACTGTCAAAAGTTATTTTTGCCACATATTAAAAAATACAAAAATACAAAATTTGTTTTATTTCAAATAGAAAAATGTTACTCGAGAAAATGTGATAAATGGTGTTATTATGATTAATTGGAAAATATAGAAGAAAAAAGAAATAATGTTAAATTATCCATTTCGGCCATGTGATGGCAGTATTGCAAATTACAACATATTGTAGGCCTGAAACGTTTTTTGAACTGGGAAGGACAATATAATGTATTAAGTTCTTGCAGGTCCTTTTTGTTGTAAAAAAAATCAATATTACCTTTTGAAATTGAATGATTTGAATGTCAATATCTATTGTATATTGAACCAATATCTTTTGGAATTAACGAAACGATATAGTTGTAATTTTTTTTAACAACTTTAAACCAGAATATTTGTTATGCAGTGCAGTTACTTACATTACATGTACATGTAAGTGTACTTTGACAATGCCACAGCTCTCTTCATTTAAAAAATATTCTTGGTGTATGTGAGGTTGAGTCATGGTAACCAAATCTTTACGTAAACAAAAACCAAGGTTTGATCCTGACAAAAACGTACCTGTCAAGTGTATCCCCCTGTCCAAGCTGTCCCATGGTGCCTTTGCCAAAGCTCCACACCTCAGTCTGATAGACAAGATCATCCAGCCCACCCATCACAGGAGATAGTGTCCGAAGCTTCTTATCTGGCAAGTTACAGCTTGATTCTAACACCTGAGCATCCTTATCCCTGATGATCAGCTCGGTCTCACAGATGGAGTTGTCGCTACTTGCCCTTGAGACAGTCTCTGTAAGGCTCGTTCGAGGCATCATGATCTTCTCCAGTCGTAGGGCCACAGATTGAGGTAACGAAGCCAGGATGCGGGTACTAGGACCAGGTCGTTGCTGAGGGGTGACAGCTTGTACTGGACTCCCTTGTATATTGAGAGGTTTCAACTGCTCAGCCAGCTGCTCTTTGGAGCTCCTAGAAGTTGTAAAGACATCATCTTCATCTTCATCTGCGCATTCTCCTCCATCAATGCCATTCTTGGCAACACCATTGGGTTGGCTACCACTCTGCTCACTCACTTCTTCTTTGATTCTCTTCAAGTTTCCACTAGAGTCTTCCAAAGTATATGTACCTGTATTAAAGCAGAGATGAAATAAATGAAAATGCTTTCACACTTTGAGTGGTAAAAAACAATCCTCTTTAAAACTTGTGCCTTATTAATTTCTTATGATCAGAGTTACTACATCAGTAATATATTAAAAACATACACTGTACACTGTAATACAGAAACTGAATTAAGACATGTTTTCCAAATCTCCTCCCCACTCCTCCATCTTCCTATATGTCTCTGTGTATACCAGTCTCCATTCCTCTCTTTTTTTCTCTGCCTATCTCTCTCTCTCTCCCCCCCTCCCTCTATTGTCTGTATCATCAATGTCTACCTCTGACATCTTCACGTACACATACACTCAACATACAGTGCATGCAGTCATTCGTTAGTAAAATGTTCCCCATGCATGGACAAAATGCAACATTCTCAAGTGCAAAGGCATTCCATCACCAACATGAAAAGGAAGTTGTATCACAATTTAAAAAAATTGCCTTCAATATCTCAGAATATTCATAAGGGTCCATAGCATTTAATTCCTGAGAAAATAAAATTATGAATAATTCATATCATGACTAAAAATCACATGTGGACGTTGAGATGGGTACCCCCGGGATATCAAATTTTTATACTTTACGAAAGTAAACCTTAAAAGGTTTCCTTTGTAAAATCTTGATAATTTACGTTTTTTTATGATTCCAAAAATCATCAAAATATAGTGTAACATAAATTGTTTAAATCTTTAGATACCGAAACATACGATTTGACAAATTTTATGCATAAATTAGAGATATAATATATCGAACTGTTGATAAGGGTCTGAAAACAACGAATAAGAGTCTAGTTATGGATAGCCTGACGTTGCAGAATCTAATTGATTCAATTATCTTACAATTTAAAAATGAATGGTTTTGTGGTGTTTTATCAATAGTTTTAACAGTTTCTGTGCGTAACAATTATTATTGAATGATCAATCCCACTTGTTTTGCAATGTAATTTCAACTTGTATGATTGAATACGTAAGATTATAATTTTCAATTTTCCAGGCACTTCTGCATGTCATAGTCTACCCACGTGATGCCACTACGTCATTAAGATAGAAGTTATGACAGGTTCGGAGGTGTCATAAATATTTAGTCAGGTTGTTGTCCCGATCTTGGCAGAGAGGGCTTCCTGAAACGGTTAGCAGACAAGTAACTCACTATCTCTGATTTAGTCAAGAAGTTAGACTTATGACGGTGTTGAGAGACGGGCCCCAGGTCTTCCATGAAAACTTTTCAATGGGTCTACTTCACAATGGTCTGCTCGCTGCTCACAAAGACAGTGCATGCACCATTCCATCTACTCCCATCCACCAATACTTCGCGCATTAAGTTTTGTGAATTTTGAGTTTTATATGTTTCCATAAAAAAATTCACTTTTAATACACTGACAAGACAAACTATGTTAATTTGTAAAAGTAGTTTTGAAAATTGCAGAAAAGAAATAATATTCAGCATATCATGCCAGGTTAAAGTTAACTTGTTCAAGCCACTTGTATTCTTACATAAGCTGTTTTAATCTGCAAAATATTAGCCTACAGAGGAGAAAAATCTGAAAACATAATTACAGTATACCCAATTACCCATCATGTTATTGAAATAAATTGAAAGAGTGGGATTAATTATTCACTCTTACAAGCTCTTGGACATTTTAATAAAGTTTGGGATTGTAGGGTCTTTACAATCTTCTTTGTGATTTTAACTATTTCAAATAGTTGATGGTGGTATTACAGAGCACCATCAGAGTAAAATGAAAGAGGAAATAAAACTGAAGGTAGTATTTTGATCTGAGGAGTGAAAGCCAATGAGCTTTGAAACATATAGCTGCCATTTTGATAATTTGTGTAACCACACATCTGTCTATTTTCATTGTTACAAAATGGAGATTGACTTTAATACATAAATCAACAAGCACTTTCTAAGTTTCTATCTTCATGACAAACCACAAAACATGTGAACTCATGACAATAGGTATCTGGATCTACACATAGCTATGGACTTTAGAGATGATCAAACTAGTACATTTACACTCTTGATCTACATGGAGTTAGTTGGTTAGTAAGGTAAGGGTGCCATGCATACCTTCACTACTACCTTGTGATGAAGTTGACCCTCTATCTCTCCGTTTCAGTTCCACTGCCTCAGTTGCAGCTGCCCATTCTGCCTGTTGTGCCTGAATAGCTGCTACATCGATACTATCAGGTGATATACTCCTAGATGTAGTGTTGCCTGAATCAGGGCATAACAATGAGTTGTCTGATATGATAACAGTGTCACCTTCATCATGCATTGTGTAGCCTGTATCCTGGCAGGTAAGACTAGATCCAGAACCTTCCTCTTCTGGTTCATTTGACTTGTTACCTGGTGACCGCATCAATTTCAGTCTTTGGACCAGCACAAGACTCATGGTACCACCACAAGCCATGTGCAGGACTTTCCGGCCCATGAGGGCACTGACTTTCTTTGGGGACAACACCGGAGTGGAACCGGTTGAGAGTCCAAGCTGTGGGCCAGTTCCCCATGCCCAGACTTCACCTTGCGTAGACATCGCAAGGGTGTGGGAGTCCCCGCAGGACAGCTGCGTGATCACTGGGTCACAGTCTGCATCACTTATATGAACCTGCGTGGGAATGTTGATCTTTTCTGACACACCAATTCCACATTGTCCATTGGTGGAATCTCCCCAGCAGAAGACAATTCCATCTTCGCACACCACTCCAGTGTGGTTATTTCCACAGACAACATCTGCAACATTCTCGCTCTTCAGTTCCTGCACAAGCATTGGCTGTTTTGTTATGTCTGTGAATTTCTTGTGACCAAGCTGGCCATGCTCCCCACTCCCATACGTATACACTGATCTCTGGTCAGTTAAGAATGCACAATGCTTGCTCCCGAGTGAGATCTTGATGATGTTCTTTGTCTTGAAGACATCGTGGGTGAAAGGCGTGGTGTTACTGAGGAAACCCTTCCACATGTATGGAATTCCCTGCAAAGCCTTTTCTGGCCGGTCTTTCTCATCTTTTTTCCTGTGGGAAAGTCAGAGAAAGAATGTTAGACAAGTACAAAAAAGAAAAAGAAAATACATGTACATTAACTAACATGTACCTACACGTACATACAGGTGCATGTAATATGTCCATCTACATGTACCTCATTTCATTCATTTGAATATGAGGACTACAATATGTAAATATCCATGATACTGACAACTGATACCAAATTAAATTTCTCCCTTTTTATTTAATCATTCTCTGTACAAGGTTGAATTATCAAAACCTGAACAGGACACAACTGTATTAAGATTCACACACCTAATGTTAAATACATGTAGGTGTTGAATTAAAGTGTATGTGTTAATTATAACTTTATAATCTTTATCATAAGCCAAATTAATTGTTATTTGAGCAGTTACAGTGTACATGTTCATACTTGGTTCATGGTATGGTAGACATGTAAAAGATCTTTTCTACATTACATTTACATCATTGGCATTAGTTCTTAAAATAAGTATTGAATTCTTTTAAAGATTAGCTGTGTATACTGTACATGTACATGTAGTTCAGAGCTTTTGAATTCTTGACAGTGAATATTTTTTTCTTCAAAAGAGTGATTTATGGCAATATCTTTTCATATCTTCCATACTTACAAGATATGACATTCCCAGCAGACTCAACAGAGGTAGACATGTACATGTACATGTAGATGTACCTTTTATTCAGATTTATCTCATTGAGGACAACAAAATACAAAACCTTCACATTGGGAAATTTCAATCTTATTTCATACATGTACTTGTGATTATAACACAGGTCATGTACTAAATTACTCTGAGTCTGAATACAATGTTCACTTCACATTTTCCTGACAAAAATTGATTTATATTGATTTATCATTTTCTGAAGTCTGCATACCTCATTCCACACCACTGACAGTGTGAATGGTATTGATCAGTTTTAAAATGCCATACACTGTATGTAACAAACTGTCTCTAGATTCTAGAAATTGATACAATTGTTTCAATTCAATTATTCATTTGAAATGGAAAAATATATATAGAGAGCCGTGTCCTTGAACGACATATATCTGATTCAGAACTTTATATTAAAGTACATGTGCAGTACAATGTACCTGTACAAATACTGCATCATACATGTACTAGTATTTTCTCCTAAATGTACATGTAGTGTGCAAATTACAACTGTAATGAAGATGGCAACATCAGGCCCAAAGAACAATCTAAAAAAAAAATCTTAAAATATAAGAGCTCTTTATACATTAACGTACTTAAAAGTGCTTTACAATACGCTTTTTAGAGTACACATAATTATCAAATTGTTCAGCAAATTTGCACACTTGGATTACTACTAAATGTATACATTTATGATTTATCATAGGTTAGTATGTAGCTATGTATGACACTCTGGGTAATGACATGTGACCAAATGGGGTTGGAATGAGCAATCCCAACACCATTACCTCGTAGACATTATGCATTTCAGCCCAAGTAGGTAGAACTAATGTGTCAAGATGGCAGTGACGACATCGCCTGACTGAGATCAGTTACACTACACCAAAATGGTGAGTGAGTCATCCTACACAACGTCATCTTTGACTCGTGGAAGAAGAAAGTGTCATCAACCGAATCACATACATGTACTGTTTGGTGTAGTAAATGGCTACCTGGCAGTGATGTATTCCTTGAAATGCTTGTGTGCCAGCATGGTAGCTAGACTAAAGTCAAGCTAATAATTAATTAGCATCTTGGCTACTCTAGTGATTGGTCACTGGTGTAATCTGTACATGTCATTATTAATAATGCACTTTTCCCCACAGGCCCAAATCACTTGCATTACAATGAATTCATTTAATGGTATTATATAAACTACAAGTGTAACATGGGTTTTAATGCCTTTTTCTGAAAATTGCTAGTGATGGAGCCTCATGGAGGCCGTCTTTGTAAGTGGCAAATCGTTCCAGTATTTTAAAGCCAACGCATTTTAGTATCACTGGTTAAAGAATGAGTTCATGAATACATGTATATTGTCAATAATTTTCTGCTTTAATGTACCGTATATTGGATGTCTTCATACTTTATACGTGTACTGTACATATATGTATGCACATGTATTTACGAAAAAGATACCAAAAAGAGCAATATTGGCATACATGTACAATGCAAATGAGACATAAATCAAGATGTGAATACAGTGAATAAAATATGCCAAGCCTTACTCATTAAAAAGCATAAATGCCAAATATTTTATAATTCCTATGATGTACTCAACATAATGTCTAGTCTACATGTAATAAATGTTCATGTATATTCCTATGTACATGTATGTACATGTATAGCACTACACACCTGGCATGCTGACACTTTCACACCCATTTCACTGCAGAATTTAGGTTAAACAAATTTGAATGCACTTGTACTGCACATTATGCATCCACTATGCATTAAATGTACAGTATAGTGCATCTTTCATACAGTGCAACCTGTGTGATTGTCTCTCCCTCTCTCGTAGAGCTTAATGCATCTTATGCACTATAGTCTAGATACTACTACTAGATACTCTTCATATATTTCTTTAATGAAAAACAAAATAGTTAGAATAATAATATTTCATTGATGCTTTGTGTCTAATACATTTAAACATATACCATATTCACATTATGAGAAGGGCATGTACATGTAAATGTATCAGCATGTCTACATCTTGAGAAGATAGTACAGTACAACGTACAGTACATTCATTTACATGTAACCACATGCACAAAAGGGTTTTTGGCTATTTCTGACAATATTGTAAATTAGGTAGCTGAAGATTCCAAGGGCAAAGACCATCCATGCATGAGACCTTGACTCAGTATGAGACCATCAAGCATTGTGCACATGTGCACATCATTCAAAAATGATGGGCATATCATCAGGGTCCTGTTGCATGAATTATACTAACTTTGGCATCTAATGGTAACTTTAATGGAATCCTTGATTTTGATTGGCTGTTGGGCCATGTTACCATGGTAGTTACTATTGTATGGCAAGGTTACTACAATAGTAACTTTTATGCAAAGGGGCCCACATCTCAACAGGGCCCATATCTCAAATAAGAGTCATTTTTATGTATGTCATTCTTTTGATGCCTATTTCACAAATGAGTGAGTAAAAACAATTTGAAGAAAGGATATGAAAGGTCGTTGTACAGATGCCGATATCTGAAATTTATCAAAATTTAGTTCATTTCATGTTCTTTATTATGACAACCAACAAGCAAATTTTAAAAAGGTATGATTTTCCATGAACATGTACACAATTACTAGACCTGTATTCAATTGGATAGAAGCCAGAATATAAAGATTTTACTCAGTATCTTGATGAAAATATTTATCTATCTTTGGTATTTTGGCTTAGAAGCATTTTGCTTAAATCTAAGTCAGCAGCCTACCTTGCTTAGGTCTGGTTTGTGGAAACTTAGTTTACAAACGTGCATATGCGCAGTCATACATACTGTACTGCACACAGATGGATACATACACTGCGCATTCTTTGGCTTAAACTTTATGACGTCACAATGCTTAAATTTGGCTTGATAAAGAAAAATATTTATGTGATCTGAATACAAGTTTCAGAATTTTGCTAAAATTCTTTCAATTGAATGCCGGCCATACATGTACATGTACAGGTGTATGTACATGTAGATGGTAAAAAAAAAACTATGAAAAAAAACATCACTTGTCCCAACATACATGTAGGCAAAATAATCAAAGACTG
Organism: Lytechinus pictus; assembly: GCF_037042905.1. Lineage (NCBI taxonomy): Eukaryota > Metazoa > Echinodermata > Echinoidea > Temnopleuroida > Toxopneustidae > Lytechinus > Lytechinus pictus. The sequence continues at coordinate 4,397,029 of NC_087245.1, read as the reverse complement.
CAAGAAATTCTGAATTTAAAACGAACCTTTATCACATTTTCAACATTTGTCAAAATGTTTCAAGCCATGAACTAAAGTGAGAATTGGGATGTGGCAACTGGGATAGCACACTTTAGCCTCATAAGAGGAAGTCTTTAATAAATCTGTAAACCAATGTTACCTTAAAAATAGCAGCTTTAAAAGATGTAATTGTAATCTGTTAATAATATGTCAGTCCATGACTCATCTTGAGTAACAGACATTCATGAACATGTACGGTACATTGTTCACTTTCATCGATTCATAATTTTTAAGCAAAGGCAATTTCAAAATCAATGTTACCTCCAGTCTTTGTGGGTAAATCAGAGGATAAATTACATGGGGCTTGGGAAGATTTCATCCCCAAAATGATTAAAAGAGCCCTGAAAAAAAAAAGAGCGCCCAAAATTCCCATTCACTGCAATAATTAAGTTTGTCAAGTGTTGCAGATTTAGGCAGTAGTTTGTGAAAAAGAGCCTCCAAATATAAACCAAAAAAAATTGTTGGCCTGGGGTATAAAATGTACAGTACCTTATAATTTCTGAAAAGAGTTGGTATCAATCATGGGTGAAGTATTGTTTCAAAAGAGTTTCCTGAAATCTGAGGCTTGGCCACTCTACATGTAGCTCCTCACTTAAAAAAATCAATCATGAATTATCACATACAATGTATGTGCCTACTCACTTGGCCCAATAATTTGATCATTGGACATTAAAGGTAAATGCTAGTTTTGGTAACGATATCAAAATGAGTTCGTACAGAATCCAATGAAATGACCACCAAAGTGTCTGTTTGTATGAATAAAACGTATGTGCCAAAGGATTCTGGAAGAAATTGTGTAATTGCTGAGAAATCAGCAAATAAGCACATGATTCGGGTAGAGCGTCGGGCCCGACGCTCAAAGCAATAACTATACACTGTCCCACGTGCGCTTATCTGTGTTGGGGATCTTCAGTCTGAACATTTTTCAGCGTAGATTTCAAGATTTCACGAAGTTCAGTTCATGTAACTGTACCAGATCTAGATCCTCAATGATATACTGCAATTAAGCATTGTTTTACAGACTTTCTCATGAAATCAGTGTCTACTGCAAATACTGGAATTTCTCTTTAAATCACATCAAATACAAAGGATTGATTGAAAATGCATCATGAATTCTTTTTTTCTCCTGAATGAAAGCTGAAAATGAGCTGCAAGTTTGTGCAAACACCAGTTTTCTATAAAAATCATAATAATAATATTTATCAATAATATTACATGTATGATCATTATTCATTATTACTATTATTACAAGATAATAATTATTGTATTACTCTGTAGGCTAAACTGAAGAAAATCATTGTGACCATTATCATCATCATTTACTTAACACTCCAAAACACATTTATACATATAAAGTCTTCTTCTTCTTCCTCTCCATTATTCAGAGATCAACATTTTTTTAGTGGTAGAGAAATAAGATAAAATTTGACATACATGTACATGGTACATGGATGTCATTTTTGTGAAGTAGGCCTACAATGTACATATTCTTGCAGTCCAAGCTTTACTAATATTATAAAATAGGTGTATTATTTCAAGCATCACGATTGGCCAATATGCGTCACATGACATCCAACTTTTTTGTGCATGCACTGCGGTGCAAAAGGTGCGCAACGAAAATTGACTGCACGCTCAAGCAGACCAGTGCGGTAGAAGCCCAACAAAATTGTAATGTAACTCTTTAAGAATTTGTATCTGTGTTGCTATTTTATAAAACAAATAATGCACTTGATCTGTCGTGCGTAAAAGTAAATGCAGAGAAAGCTCGGTTTCTTCAGAGGGTGCACACTGGGCACTCGCCGCCAGCGGCTCGTGCACAGTGCGGCACCTATCTTAAGAAACCTTGCGTGCTCTGCATTTCCACTAACGCACTCGGCTGCATGCATTATTTGTATACTATACTACAGTAGATGGGGCCGGGAGAGAAGCATCAATGAGATCAGGCAGGTGAATCTTATTCCAATGCTTGGTAAGAGGGACCCAAGGTGAAAGTGGCTTCTTCCCAAAGGCACACATATCAAATTTACAAATGAATTAATTCCAATACAAAAAATATCACAAATTTGAATACAAGTACAATTTGTTTAAATTAGCAGTCTACTGATTGCAATTTCATGCATATGATGGCCATGAAAGAGAAGAGCAAACTTGATCACTGTAATCATGATGGTCCCCTGGCCAACCAACTAATGCACTCAGAATGAAACAAGTGGAATGCCTTGGGCAGTCTTGCCTGCACTATGCAGCTCAGCAGTGAGGGCTCTGAAAACAATGTCAATTAATCATTTCTAACATTTAATAGTGGGAAAAATTAATTTCATACTAAAATCCTCAGTTCGTTGACCTCAAATGAACTTTATCTTTGCCTACATGTAGTAACTTGAAATTACATGTATGTTTATCCATTTTCTGATCCTTACTTTACTGACTTACCTCTAGGATACTGGCCAAAGGTCATTACATGGAGGTGAGAGGCGATGCCACCTCCCTTGAAGAGGATCCATTTTGACTCAATTATCTTTTTCATGATGAAGGCTTATTTGCCAAATTATTGTGAAAATTCCAAATCTCATTCACCTTGGTTTTAAAAGTTTTTTTTATGCAAACATGGTCAAAGTTGATTGAGTCTAAATGACACTTCACCTTGATTACATGTACATGTATGTGGCCTAAAACTCATGCAAGATTACCAGTGATATACTGTATGTACCTTAGGCCTACTTGATTACCATGAAATAGGCCCTATCGCATGTACCTACATGTAGGTCGTTACAGTGAATGTACATGTATGACATTTCAAAAACTTAACCTTTAGATTTCAACAATCAACACGATCAAATTTCATTGACCTAAAATGACCTTTGAGTTCGGCCATGTTAATATGACTAGTGAAATCATGGGTATGATAAGTGATACAGTTTACTTAATTACCATTATGTCAAAGTTTCATGAAGTAAAATATGAGGACATTTCAAAAGCTTAACCTTGGTTACAGTACCGTACATGCATGATACTTGATTACCCTATATACATGTATGACTAATGTAATAATGTTCAAGTTTCATATTTAATCTTCAATACGGTACATGTAAGAATTCAATTTTGACGATGCTTCCATTAGAAAAGTGGCACTGTATTTTGCTCTGCTATGCAGGTGAGACAAAAAAATTAGTTCAAAATAGAATTAGAAAATACATTAAATACAAAATTGAAAAAATCCCCCACATCCCAACGACAGGCGCCATCATTGGTTATTAATTGTAAAAATAAAGATCCAACATTAATACATGTACAGATCTAACTGGGTGGGGTAGTGTACATGGAAAAGGTCTTTGCAAGAACTGTCTTTTCTACTTTTGCCTACTTTTTTTTTCTTCTATATGCACAGAAAAGCTGCAAAGCATCATTTATTTGCAGTCCTATAAATTTTATTCACCCATTTAATAAAGTAAACAAAATACTGAAAACAGTTCATGAATAAAATTCTTTTGAAGTTTTGTTATAAGAGTATTAAAAAACTGATTTTAAAAAGAGTTTAATGACTTAAATACTTTATTATAAATCAACAAACATGCTTCATGATTTGGTGCATCATGAGAATTTGGATTTCTAAGTTTGGCTTTAACTCTACTGGCATTGCAAAGTCCTCTTCATGCAATCACCCCTTTTACGACACTAATGCAGTTTCGCACCGGCCGACTTCGAGCAAATTTCCCCATCAGAAACTGTTCGCAAATGTCATGGCAATTTCAAGGTCAATATATATGCCCACCGCTTTTCCAAATATCGCGATCGAAAAGGCTGAAGGGTGTATTTCGGCTTCGATCTCGACGTCATCGTTCAAATTCTCAGTCGGACATCGCGCTTCGCTTGGCTTCGCCGTAATTTTGATATGGACTGAAATTAGTTAGTGACCAAAAGATATGCCTGTGGCAGCTCACCCACTTATTCGCATGATTCTGGTCGCTAACTTCAGGAACATATCAAAATTACGGCGAAGCCAAGCCCCAGGCCAGGGAATTAAGCGATGTCTAAGAATTTGAATGATGATATCGAGGTTATTAAAGCAGAACTCTGTTCCCGATTGCAATACTTGTGAAAGCAGTGGGCATATTATTTATCGACCTCGAATTCGAAATGTAACTGAGTCTGAGAGACTTGACATGATGACATTTTCAAACAAATTCTGGAGGGGAAATTTGCTTGAAATAGTTGAAGTCGCCCATATTGGCATTGCATTGCAAAACTGCATTAGCACCCCCTTTGTTTTCCGATTAAAATTTAGTCTACATACACTTTTTCCATGTTTCCAAATAGCTGATATAATATGCTGGAATTCAAAGGCTCTCTGCTCCTCCCAAACAATATTCCACTCTAAATACGTTTATTTCGGTCACGACATCAGCTCGATTCTCGACCTCTCTGCATCTGCAATACCACAAACAGCTACAGGAGCACTTCGAACATGCCGAAGGATCGTGTTTCTCCCAAATTCTCACGGGAAAGTTCAGGGTACGGTCAGAATAACAAGAGGCAAAGTTCATGCCGTGCCGCCTCCTCCGGCTACGAGCGTCGAGCAGGATTTAGAGTAGTTGGGAAATTCAAACAGTTACCATCTCTAGGCTAAACGATTCCTAAATAATTTCAAAGGCATTGAGAAGATCGAAAAGAGCCAAATGAATAGCACAGCTTCCACAACAACTACTCAGTAGGCTAGGAGCCACTGAGAGATGGATCAGTGGTAGCATGCAGCAGCCAGGAAAATCCTCTCAACAAAAATTCGGCGACTGCGGACACAATATGGTATCTTCCATGCAAAAAAAAATCAAATGGTCATAAACCCTATACCCATCTATTTTTTTCATAATAAGCCAACATAAACATTTTTTTTTAATTGACAAAATACAATTTTTCCAACTCTTAAAGATGTTTTTTTTCTCCAATAGTTAGAAGAAGTTGAGAGGAGTGAGAAGGTAGCAGAAGTCTCTCCCAGCCATTCCACCCCCATTGTTATATTCTTCCATGCACTGATATACTACCTCCTATCACCCTTTCCCTCATCTCGGATTCCCTTTTTGTATCCCTCTAATTCCATTCCCCTCACTCTCTTCCTCCTTAGGCTATATAATAGCTACCCACCCTCATTCCTATTTCCCTCTCTCACCTCACTTAAGCTGCCCCCTTCATTTTCATCTTGCTCCGGCCTCTTTCCCCTGACTCTTACCAACCCCCTCCCCCTATATTATCTTCTCAAATTCCCTCCTCCCTCCCTTAGCTTTAGGCTACCCCCTTCTCCCACTCTTTCCTTCCTTCAACTGTCACATTTCTCATACTTAACCAAAAAAAAACAAGAAAAGACAAGATATCTAACTCCATACACACCATCAGAAAAAAAATGTATCGTATAAAGGCAAAATGATACCAAAAAAATTCCTGCTTTTCTGTCATAATATGTACATTTATTTATATAGGCTTATAATACAAAAAATATTCAACATAGCAAAAGTCATGTATTTTTCATGTTTTAAAATGCAAATGCATGATCAGCTATAGACCATTCAATGCTACTAGAATGGAAATTAGTACAAAATGATTTTATTTTTCTACAAAATTGCTCCTCCGACTTGCCCTGGAACTACAAGGAGCAAACTCCTTTTACATAGAACACTCTCTCTACCCTTTATATAAAGATGTGGACATGGTGGACATGAGAGGGCACTAATTCAATTTTAGGAGGCGCGATAGCTCAGTCGGGAGAGCGGGGGATTCGTATTCCGGTGACCCGGGTTCGATTCCCACTTGGTGCGCTAGTGCCCTTTGGTAAGGCATTAATCCTCAGTACCAGGTCCTTCGGAGAGGACCTTAAGCCGTCGGTCCTCTGGTTGCTTGCTTACAAGCATTCATGCTTTCTTAGCAATCAGGTAAAAAATCACCACCAATCACCAATCACCAATATCAGTTTTACTGATAAGGAGAGTGTCTATTCTTTTGAAAGGTCGACCCCCAAGATGTTGATTTGAACAAAACAAGGAAATGCAGCAACATAAAAGCATAACACTGATTCGTTATCAAATTAGAATGTAAAATAAGAATATGGTGTTTTCAAGTTTGCTTAACTTTACAGAACAGTAAAAAACAGACAGCACACATTTCTTTAATATTTCCTCAATATTGCTGATCATGTTGTGACTGCTCATGTACTTATATATATTTATTAAATATTGGAAAATGTAACATTTGAATTCACTATAGAGACAGTAGCAAACAAATCTGTAAGGATTGCCAAAAAAACCCTCAAAATTAAAGATAAATGTCAATGGGGCAACACATTTCGAAACAAATTCGTACAGAATCCAATAAAAGGACCACCCAAAAGTGCATTTCTGAATTAGAAATATGCGCCAAAAGATTTTGGAAGAAATTTTGTAATTGCTGGGAAATTAGAAAAGTAAGCATGACTTTCCAGTCAAATTTTGGTCCTTGATAATACACTGTCCCACATGTGCTAATCTGTGTTGGCACACTTTAATGTGGTTCTTTTAGTTTAGACTCCATGATTTCACAAAACTCTGTTCATGTACCAAATCTAGATGATATTATAGTGACAATTAATCTTAATGTTACAGATTTTCTCATGACATCAGTGACTACAAATGACTACAAATACATTCATTTATCTTTAAACATCTTTCTGTATCCAAGAATCTTATAATTATTCATGAAAGGTTTCAGTACCAAAAAGTTGCATTTCTGACAAATACCAAAATCACAATTAGAGATCATTGCTTCTCATCTAATTAATTTAAGTGAAATTGTCAGAGCTGAAAACTTTAATGAAACAGTTCCTTGAAATTTTCAAAAAGGTTATGATATTAGGAAGCCCTAAATGATATGTTCACAATATCATCCATTTCTCCACATGATAAAACAAGGTCCACACAAAATGGGCCCAATTAAAATGTATCTCAGTCTAGAAAATGGGATATAAAAAAGAAATCAGCATAAGATAAATAGCTAGCTAGCAAACTAACAATAGACTGAAATTTGCATAATAAAATAAATAAATACCTTACTGTCTTGCAAGAACATGCAAAAACTTAAAAGACCATATCGGAAGCCAGAATTACTATACATCCGTGAAAAGAACTACAATACAATAATGCAAATATATGCATTTTCACTGATTAACACTAACCGTAGATATTTTTTGTTGAAATTACCTCATATTCAGAAGCTTAACGGTCCCATGAAATACAGCAAAGATGCTGATTTATTTGTTAGCTTAGTGGTTACTAATTACGATTCCATCAAAATTTTACCCGTAAAACATCCCACATCAGGTTCAAAGGCAATTTTATGTTGAAAATTGAGCCAAATTCGCCCCGCCCACAAAATTCAGCCCGATTTGGTTTCGTATATCACGTGACCATTTATGACGTCAGGGAAGGAAGCTGCTGAGTGTTGTTGACGTTTGGAGCGTGAAGCGCCTATTGTGGTTGCACGTGTGGATTCAAAGTAAATAAATTGAATTGCTGGAATAATATTCAGAACCTGAATCTTCAAAGTCTGAAGAATCAGACGCAGCTGATGACGATGCTGCAGCCATGATCAAAACCTCGTAAAAATCTAAAAAATCTGTTAAGGATGAGCTCGGTCGAAACAGAAACTACACGAGAAACATGTACAATAACTAGGGGTACGGCTGCACAGCTGAGAAAGCCTTCCTTCGATGACGTCACAATGATTGACAGGTCGATCAGCCGACTTTTTTGAAAAATTTTAGTGGGCGTTCCCGTTGAAGTTCATTTCCATGGAATAACTCAACACCGGTTCGTTGTACACAGAAACCGATGGCAAATTCGTATTTTTCAAGTAAAACTACCTAATAATAGATATGTATCTAGAATAAGATGGCCTTTGTGTCTTAGGATCTTTAAAACACAAACAGGTTTTATTACATTCATCAAATGCCTAATTTCTCTTATGTCATAAGAGCAAGTTTGGGTTTACATATATCAAAAAGATGACAATTTTTTAAAGATCTCCAGATTATAGATTGAACATTTCTCAAAGACTTTTCCATGTAAATAATATTGAAAGTATTTCAAGTTAGATTTGATGAAACCTACAGTTCTTTGTCACTTTAATTTGATCAAAAGCTTGTCATATGTATCTGCTATCTGATTGTGATGCTTGCATTGCAACCATATGAAAATAAAAATTAAATAGAAACAAAATCCCAAATATGGTATAGTGTTGTACGTTTCCATCCTATATTATTTTCCCTTGCGAACCTGTTGTTGGAAAAGTCATATTCCTAAACAGAAAAATAAGTAATTAATCTTCCAGATCTAGATCCATATTGATATATCGACAATAAATCTTGGTTTTACAGACTTTTCCATGAAATTGTGTTTACTGCAACTACTTTCATTTATCTATAAATATCAGTCCTAGAAAAATTTTACCCCTTCGTTCCCATCAAAAGAGATAAGTTCTGCTTTCCTTTGTCTTTCCAGACATTTCAATGATCTTTTCAGCAGCCAATCTTCTAGTCCATGGAACTCTGAAAGATATAACAGAATTGAAGAATGGTTTAAATGTGCACTTATATTTGACTCAAAATATTTCTGATACTCCAGCAAAGATAACCAGCAAGATTAATATCAACCAAGTCAGAGACACCTTTGTACCTTTAAAAAGAAGAAATGGTCTAAAAAAAGGGATGAGTAATACATGTGCAGATGTAAAGATAGAATGTAATAACAATAATGTTATTTTATTTTAAGACTGATTTGCAGCATGAGCTGAATTATACAAACCTTTAACAGATAAAAAATGCTGACATAAATACAGCAATGCTAAAAGACCCAGACTGGAACTAAAAGTGATATTGACAAATGGAAAATATCTAAGCTTCTAAGCTTGTAAGTTTCACCACTTTACAGCTGAGTATTTTGCTTAAGAAAAACTCAAAGACTATGATGTCATGTTGTGTTAGAAGCATTGTGATTCCATACATGCAGGTTTGTGCACAGAAAAACTGGGTTATTCTCTGCTTTTCAGATTATAAAGTAGATTTTTTTTCAATTTGCAGAAGAAAATGGTACTGACAATTATTCAGTGCTCAAATAGATGGAAACCTACAACTCTTCACTAGGTTTTAAGTGATTTTTTTTTTCTGCTCTTACTGAGCCTAAATTGCTAAGTCAGGAAAAGCTGATACACATGATCTGAAAGCAGATAGTATTGGAAAGCTGCAACAAATAAGCAGGAAATAAAATATGGCAAAAACTAGTCCAAAGTTGTAGATTTCATCAATTCAAGCTTGCCGGAAAAGATATATATATATCTCTATGCAATAGATGTAAACAAAATACAATGCATAATCTGAAAAGCAGAAAAATCACCAATTTTTCTGTGTATAAACCTATGGAATCACAACACTTCTAACGCAACGTGACATCAGTCTTGACCCCGGTGAAAAGCACAGGACAGCCTATTTTCGAAGCAGTTCATTAGCAAAATATTCAGCTGGTAAGTGGTGAGCTTGCATTGCTGTGTCTAGTTGTTTATAAGCTTTCGAATTTATCCTCTTTGTGCTGCACTAAACCCAGGTGAGGTAAATGGGTACCTAGCAGTATTAATTCCTTACTGCCTTGAGTAGCTGGAGCTACAGCTGGGGTAATGTAAAGTGCACCATTGAATAGGAAACTAGATAAATCAGCGCCTCATAAATGCTATATATTATTCTCATTATCATTAATTGGTGTATGATTTGATTTGTCATTTCACTTTTGGGTCCGGTCCGGATCTTTAAAGAGAAACAACATTACAGTAGCATGCTCTCATAACTTTATTCAGATTTACTTATTTTCCATAATATTTCCCAATACGGTCTGGGGATTTTGCAAGTCACATTTCAGAAATTCCTCCTTGTTTTGCTGAACTCAATACAAGTTTAAATGGGTCGAAAACAAAAGACATGAATTTAAATAAATGGGCAAGAATGTTGCTTCTTTGAAATGCTCACAAATTGGGATGGCAGAAAGGTCAAACTCAGTCAGGGAAATAATATTCAGTATCTTAACCATTCCGTACAGTGAATATGGGCACTTAATCATTAAATGATTTTCTCCTCCTACTTTGGGCAATTTATTTTATTTCTTCTTTAAGGAGGCGGTAGCTTACAAATTTCAGTGAATTAGGTTAACACACATGCAACTGTACTAAATGCCCTAACTTTCTGACTTTCCAGAGCATCTATGTAAATTTCTATTACTCATTAATATAAATACAAAACATTACTCTGCCTCATTTACATTGTAAATGTCTTTTGTTGTTGAGCCATTTAAACTTGTATTGAGTTCAGCACAACTTTGTATATCAGTTAATTTGTCAGTATCGTTCATGAAGAAATTAGAAATTAACTAACATGAAACATGTGGAATGTATACATACCTTCATCCCTATTATCTTCTCCTTGTGCTATTTCATAAAGAGTACACACAGAGTTGTTCATTCCATTATTACTTGCCTAGAAAAAAACGAAAAAACAGAAAATCCTGTCTCACAATATGACTGATTATTAATTAAAGGAATTCATAAGAAATTAAAGACCTAAGGGTGTTGTACTGGGAAGTCCGAAACATGAATAATCTGTTTTAAAATGATAAAGTTCTCAGGTTAAAGGAGCATTTCTTTTTAATGATTCAAAGTTAATGTATATTGCACATCAATATCCAAAGTTTGCAGATGACATTCATTAAAGTACTGTATATAAGTTACTTTCACATGCTTTATTTCAGCAAATTTTGCATCTAAGAAGCAGGGAAAGAGAAACTTTTGTTAAGCTACTTAATGAGTATTATAACAAACCCATTTATAAATGAGATTTCCCCATTCTTCAGGTGTCCTCCACATTACAAGGCATCTTGTTTTTGCTTTGTCTGTCCATTCAATGTTTCCTACATGAAGAAAAAGAAATAAAAAACAAGATGCCAAATGTTCAAATTCTTCTTTTTCAAAAGAATATGTGACAGAAGGAGCATAAAATGCTCTAATACAAATAAAAAATTTAATGGTATTCTAAAATACAATGTTAGAAGACCTTTCCCCTCTGATATAAAAATGGTTCAAGAGTGGCAGTTTCGTCAAGTTATTGTTACATTTAATACATTACAAATTGATACACATTCTTCAGATGATGCAGAAAGAAAAATGCAGTGAATTAATCAAATGCATAAATGATTATAAATACATATATGTATAAATGAATGATTAAGCGTTAACAAGTGGAACACCCCTAGAATTCTTGCCTTCACTTTGCAAGTCAATATAGCAACATTCTTGATTTAAACTCATGCCAAAATGATCAGTAACACTTGATTACCCTTATGCACAATTTTTCATGAAATAGGTCTTTATACTTTCAAAGTTATGATGACACGTCAAAACCTTAACCTTGGTGAAAATTTGTTGCCCATGATGCCGCCATCAGCAGGAAAGCGGCGCCTACATGTCCCTTCTGCTTAGCAAGTGAGACAAAATACTTTACAGATAACATAACACAGAAATATAATTCTGCCGAGACAAGTGTCCTTGATGATATATTTACATCACTAAATTTCATTTGCTTATCTAATCATTTCACAATGACCTAATATTTACTCTCTCCATCTTTCCACTTTGCATTTTGAATACTTTTATCACCCATTCACTCACCTTTTTGCCTGAGTTCTTCTAAGACTAATAATATTCCTTCTCCTGACAATTTCCCTGACGTTGAGAAGTTAAGGATTGCATTCTTCATGTTGAAAAAAACACAGATAATGTACAGAAACAAATAATGATTTCTTCTTATTATCATTATTATTATTAATTTATTATTGTTGTGTTGTTTTAGTTGGCAAAAAGAAGCTGCTGAAAACTGCTTATCTAATAAAAGAGAGCCAATGGAGTAAATTAGAAAGTCAAAAGGGGCCTTAGCTTTCGATCCCAGCAGAATCTTCGTCGGAGGCAAAATGACAAACATATAAAGTGGAACAACCATAATATAGAGTTGTTATTATTAATAATTAATAAAAATATAATAAAAGCAATTAAGAATTATAAGATTTCTAAAAAGAAATCATACAAGTTTTGTTTCAAAGGATACGGTTTAGCTTTGTATTGTTGAATAATTCACTGCTTGCCGCTTCTTTCAGATCTACTGTGTATATTCTGTGGTATTTATGAAATGCTAAAAATAGATCACACCAAGCTTGTAGTTGTTTGTTCCTTGTTTCCAAATTTGGTTGTATTCTGGAAAAAAAAGTGAAAGAATTGTCAATATTTAAGCATCAATAAGAGGTAATTTACTCTCTAAGTAGAACAAGAGCTTTGGTCTCTATATTAATTGGTTGTTCTGCTGAACTCCATTTTCTCCATACACCAATTTCATCACTCATTCCATGAACAAGGTTATGATATTACCTTGTTCTCTTATAGGACTCCCTGTTTGGGGAAAATAAGGTTGGCAATGATTGGCTTATTGTTCTTGGGGACAAATACTTGATTTTTTTCTTCACACTGTCAGTATCCAGTACAACAATTCATCATATAACTTGGCTCTGAAGTAAATATCTGTTTAATATTCTTTTAAATTATGTCTTAGAAATTAAAAATAGATATTGTTGCAATATTACTTTCCACCAAAAGAGAGCCCACACAAAAGATGCTAAAATTTTTTTTAGCAAAAATGATCCCCAAGTTACTAATGAAAAAAAAATCACAACTATGGCTTGACTATAGGGAAATAAGTATTTTTGGTTACAAAAGTGATATTTTAAAGGATTTTTTTAATGTGTGTTGTGTACTGCATAGATCTACATTGTAGATTCCCCATAGGCAGGGTGGTTGCAGTGGACAAGTGGAATTACATAGAAGAAATTTTGAAAAGTGAAAAAAAAAGGATTAAAAACTCCTCCAAACACTACAGATGGATTTCAGCTGTCTACTATCTAAGAAAATGCATAGATAGAGGTGCACAGTAAAAATAAATGAAAGTAATTGTGCAGTAAACACAAAAGCTAGAAATTCTATGCAAAAAAGCGCAATTTAATGCACTGTTCAATGTGCAGCGCGTGTATGCAGGATTGATTTCCAGTGCAATTGACCCCATTATGGAGGGCACTGTGGTAACGCTGGAAACGGTGCAGGCCACTCTATTTTTTATTTTATAACCCTGTCAGCAATATTTTTTTTTTTGGTGATAGATCTGTCTTTTAAACTCACTGGATGAGAACTCCTTGAGAAAAGTCACTGTCCGGTCTGGGACTGGGTATAATAAATGAGTGACTGTATTACTGAGTGGCCTTTTGATTACCGATTGCGCGTATCATATGCATCAGAAAATAATTTCATAATGCTCAAAACCTTGCAACATCCTTCCAAGCAAAGGAAAGATGATGGAAATGGTTAAAAACACATTTTCAAAGTCTGACTTTATATTCTCAAAATAATAAAATATGGTCAAAATAACTCATCAGTGATTTTGTTGTTCTCTCAACTTTTCCCACGTTCGGTAGTACAATACCATGCAGGGTGCTACATAAGCACTTGCCCAATTGCCCGGGGCAAGTAAAAGTTAGAGTCGGGCAAGTGTTTTGAAGTAAAGACCAAAACTACTTGCCCAAAGTGGGCAAGCAAAATTCTCACAGTAGAATGACCAAAATTAGGGTCGATGATATGAAATTGACCCTAATTTTGGTCATGGCAGGCAAGATAAAATCACTGTGGAAAAAGAAATGCAATAACGAGGTAGATCAGTTCATGTCAAAAGAGAGAAAAGTCAATGGTTTATAAAACCGCAAAACTTTCTTTTGAAGAGGTAAAACTGTTTTTTCAAGGATTTTTTCGGGCAAGTGAAATAGAATTTTGGGCAAGTATATTTCAACTATTTAAAAATTTACTAGCCCAACCGGGCAAGTGCTTTTAAAAAGTTATGTAGCACCCTGCCATGATGTTCAAACTTCAAGTAGACCTAATGAAAAATTAATTCACATTTTCTTTTTCTTCTTCCTGTAAAGTAAAGACTACCGTTGGCATATTATCATACTAGTTGCAGAGGGGTCCGATTGGAGGCTGATATGAAGTTGATGAACATGATGACATCGTAAAAAAGAAAAAACGATTTTGACAAAATTATTTATACTTTGTAGGTATTTGTGAACTTATTTCTAGTGAAAGTTTGGTAACTTTTATTAGAATAATGTGTTTGATATTGATTTCATGTAAAGTGATTCACTACCGTTGAAAACGTCCAGATAAATAACCAAAACAAGACTTCAAAATGGAGCCTGTTTCATGACTAGATGAACGATACGTAGGAACGTCCTAGGACCATTCTTCCGAGATAGGAAGATTGGCGACAAATCAGTTGGTCATCTTTAAAGTTGATATCTTTATGACGTTTATATAACATAAGCTTCAAGAATATCAAAAAGATATATGTTCAACATTTCAAAGTTAAGGAGTCGCGACATTGCTTTAACATGACACAGGGCCTACCCTATGATTAAAATGCGCCTTTTTGTATGGACTTTCCATGACCCTTTCTATCATAGGTACAATAAACTTAACTTCATTTGTAATGATTGTGATAGATTCGTAAGCTTTAGGCCTAATATTTTTGTTACCGCAACGTTACCCGTAGATTTTTTTTTTCATTCATCACCTTACACCAATCCAACAATTTTTATTGATTAAAATTAATCTCAGCAAAAAATAGTGATGATAAAGAAAAGAAAATAAAAATAAATAAATGACTTAGCATATTCTTAGTAACATCTTAGTTTTGTATTGTGTTATGGGTTGTTTTTTTTGTTGCTGAATGTTATGAACACATGTTTTCTTTACCATACATATATTAAAAAAAAAATTGTTTTCATGTTTATCTAACAATAAAGCATGGGGGTCAGAGAGGTTGCCGCCCATTTCGATATTTCAAGTTTTTTTTTTTTATGGAAAAGGGGTGAAAAGAGGCGTGGAGAAAATAAGAGGAAATTTATTTTAAACAAATTATTTGGGCCCAGAATACCCCGGAGAAAATGACATCCATTTTGAAATTGATGCCAGCCCCATGACTTGGTGCCACCCAAGCCCAACCCAAAATAAAATGCAGCCATAATGCAATCGGATGACCCCCAAAAATGTTCAAAGTTGATGTCAGTGGATTGCCGTAAATGCATTTTCTCTCAATGCCGACGGTGTGCAAAGAAGAAAATGCCTACGTAGGACATGTCTTTCCAAGGACCGATCTTCCTATCCCCTGAATTGGCTTCGTGAAACAGTTGAGCGATATCCACTCATTAATCTATGAACAAGGTTAAAATAATGAGCAATATCATTATCACGTTCTTACGGTTCTACAAAACTCGAAAGACCCTTTCATGCAACAGTCCCCAGGATTATTTTATATACTTTAGTTTTACTTTAAGTCTAGATAAACACAAATATAACACTTTTATAGAAGAACTCTTCAGACACAACCATAGCTGTAGCTAACCTTTCCCGGAAGTCCCATCTCCCTACCGTACGAGGCTAGTAGTACTAGTAGTAGTCGTGAGTAATCATATATGAAACAATAACAGTGCAGTGCATTGCAAACCCTTACACCGCAACTACAACATTAAACACGGTACGTGGGACCGAATCAGAACAGCAGTAGACGACACTCGGGCGATAAATGAATTACTAGTGATCGTTTAACTACATTTACCACAGAATTTGCTCTATATAGAATCTCAAAATTATGATGATCATTAAAATTCGCTAAATATATTAACTAATAGAACATAAGAACTAGTCTTACGAGAAAAACGGTGGAAATTCGTACTGCCATGGCCACTCAAAGTTCCCCATTGTAAGTGAAATAGCGCCATCTCCGATGTATAAAAGGAAAGCGCACAAAAAACGGAAAGAATACTCAAAGGAGAATGAAACCCTTGAAACCAGCTGAATCCATATCAAAGAGAAAAATCAAAGAAACATATTGTTGAAAGTTTGAGGAAGATTGAATGAATAATAAGAAAGTTATGAGCATTTGAATATTGAGATCACTAATGCCATGTAGATCCTCCCATTGGCAATGCGACCAAGATATGTGATGTCACACACGTACAACTCCCTCATTACTTTAGTACTAGTATTTCACTTATATTCTCACTTTTATAGAGTCTATCACAAGGTGAGGTGTTCTCTTTATGAGAGGACAAGTACAGAGGTTTCACAACATTATATCATTGATGAATCGTTTGTCATATGATTAGAATGAGCAAAAAGAGATGTTTTGGGGTATATTTTCAGTGTCCAAAAGGGGAGAGTTGTTCACCTGTGACATCATAGATGTTGGTCGCATTGCCAATAGGAGGATCTCCATAGCATTAGTGATCTAGACATTCAAAATACCATAACTCTTCTATTGCTAGTCCTATTTTACTCAAACTTTTGTTGATCTTATTCTTTGATTTTTCTGCTTTCACAAAAGCTAACTTGCTCCAAGAGTTTCATTCTCTTTTAAGTTCATCCAAGAGCACTGCAGTTCGCATGAATCATAGGTGTCGATCTAAGGGGGGGGGGGGGATAAATCCCTAACCATTGACCAATATTTAAGGTAGCCTTTGGTTGAACATCATAGTATTTATTATGAATCATATATGGTCATTATCATATTCATAAAGACGGAGTCCATGATGACCATGATCATGATTAGGCCTATATTGTCGCATTAAAGACCATCAATTTTTTTATTCTCTATAAATTTTCTTATATCTATTTTCATCTCAGAAATTGTAAGAAACAGATGGATGGAGAAAAAACCCACAATTGAATAGAATAACATGCCCATGTTCAACTTTTTAAATAGTTTACCCCTTCCCGCTACCAAGCGATTTGTAGGGATGTTCCCTGTTCATGGGCTGAAATCACAGGGGGCATAGGGATGCGCCCCCTTTAAAAAAAAAGGGGGGGCAGACTATGAATTCAAATGCCAACCACTATTTATGATCTTTTATGATGGAAAAATACATCATTCAAAAATACATCATTCTAAAATGAAAAATTTCCCCAGCGCAATATCTCATCTTACAAGATTTTGGCCATGACAAATCCTACACTTAGCGAATTATTGCAAAGGTTACATCTGCTGGATTATGAGAGAATGGTAATAACACGTCTATTAATTTGTATGACACCAATGACTTTTATATGTGGTTATAAATTTGATTATAAACCAATCAAAACATCCTTTGATTAAACTGGCGTGGGGCACATCCTAGAATCTTTGTGGAAGTGGGGGTTTGTACCAAAAAAAATATATATAGGAATACCCTATATTTCAAGTTAAGTGTACGATGAGTTACTGATAACATTTGCCAAATCAATGCCTTTAATTAAACACAGAGGCAAGTAAGGGCATTCCCACGCATTTTACAATATCATCCTTTTTATTTGTTTATATATAGGAGAATTTTAATCGTATTTCATTCCATAACAATCTGATAAATATTTCAAATATGAATTTGGCTCAAAATTTTGAATGTTGCATCATCTACCAATATAATCTTAGATATCGTTTAAAATATTTCTTTTCTGCAATATTTTTCATTCTAATTTGCATCATTGTACATTTTCATGTTCCTTTTTTTTTTTTTTTTTTTAAGTTTATATTGTGGCCTGTGATGGCCTATAATAATTTCATAAAGCACCCTTAAATCCGATATATCATGATCCCATTTTTTTTCTCATCATTCTCACATGTTTAACCAGTGAGAAAATGAGTTTTAATTGAACAAAATCTGGACTGTTTAATCCTCATTCGCTCTTTATATTTCTTTTCTTCTTATATTCTATTCTTTCTTCAGTTTATGTTACTGATGATTTACCGTTATCATGAAATGAAATTTATGTATGCTACTTTGGCTTTTTTTTAAATGTACATAAGAGTTTGTCAATTCATGGTTGCAATCACGGGCTTAAATCCCGGAATGGGGATGGGGGATATACCCCCCCCCCCACTTTTCGAAAGGGGTGACACTGCACCATCCTCCCCCGACCATCCACCCCTCATTTTTATTTATGAATTGTATGATTCCAATGACCTTTGAATACGGTCAGGGGCGGATCCAGCCTTCGCCAATAGGGGGGCCCGGATTTTTTTTCAGCCACATTTTCCCCGATCGGCCGCTCGATTTTTGGTTTCTTTGAAGGGGTAGTCCTAATAGTCACTTTTTAGCTTTATTCTTATTAATCAACATAAATACATAATATCATGATCTTTATTTAAATAATGCGAGCGCGAAGCGCGAGCTAATATTTTGTTGTTGAAATCTTGTGTATTTTTTCCTAAAATTTGAACATTCTGGGCAATGTTTGTTATCCTGAAAAAGAGGTGCCAGGTAAAAATGGCAGAGGTAATAATGGCAGAGGTAAATATGGCAAAGGTAAAAATGGCAGAGGTAAAAATGGCAGAGGTAAAAATGGCAGAGGTAAAAATGGCAGAGGTAAAAATGGCAGAGGTAAAAATGGCAGAGGTAAAAATGGCAAAGGTAATAATGGCAAAGGTAAAAATGGCAAAGGTAATAATGGCAAAGGTAATAATGGCAAAGGTAATAATGGCAAAGGTAATAATGGCAGAGGTAAAAATGGCAGAGGTAAAAATGGCAAAGGTAATAATGGCAAAGGTAATAATGGCAAAGGTAATAATGGCAGAGGTAAAAATGGCAGAGGTAAAAATGGCAGAGGTAAAAATGGCAGAGGTAATAATGGCAAAGGTAATAATGGCAGAGGTAATAATGGCAAAGGTAAAAATGGCAGAGGTAAAAATGGCAGAGGTAAAAATGGCAGAGGTAAAAATGGCAAAGGTAATAATGGCAAAGGTAATAATGGCAAAGGTAATAATGGCAAAGGTAAAAATGGCAGAGGTAATCCAGTGGGGATGGCCAGTCAAATGTGTTTCTGTACACATGCTTGACAAAAATACGCGTTGAATGGCGTGGTGGTTTTTTTTTTCAGTTTTCTTTTAGACGCAGGCCGCCCGTGCACTCGTTAAGTGAATAAAGAACACCGATTTTTATACAAAAAGGGTGGTTTTAAAAGACTGGTCAATCACGGGGTCAAACGTATTTAGGGTATTGTTTCCAAAGCTTTTCTTAAGACTGACGAAACGTGTTTAGGGTATGTTTTTCCCAAATCTTTTTCCTCCTCGTTTCTGGAAAGTGTTCTTCCCGATTGTAAGCAACGGGCCTGAGAAACGGGAAAACGGATCATGAAACGTTTTTCGGGGTCATATTATGGCGACAACTTGTTTAGGGGCCAAGATTTGTTAATGAAGCCCGCTAAAACTTGTTTAGGGGGTTATCTTGCACACAAAGAAAAACTCGTTTAATAGGGGGTGTCTGGAAATAATTTGGTCACGCGTGTGTACAGCAATAAATTTGACTGCCCCCGGAAGGTAATAATGGTAAAGGTAAAAGGGACACAGGTAAAGATCATGACATGCTACATCAACAAGGAAAAGACAGAGCCTTTCCAGTTAATATCAGCCATCATTGGCGTAACTAGGGGGCGGGGGCATGGGGGCACGAGCCCTTCCCCCCTCATCGGCTGGCAAAAAAACGGGGAATGGGAGAAATGAGGGAGAAAGGGAGAGAAACGTAGTGGGAAAGAAAAAAATATTGTTCATTGTAATGCTTTATTATATTTTTAAGCATGTTATGTTATATTACATAAAAAACATTTTTTCATTACTATATGAAACATAATTTGCTCAGGGCCTATGTCTTCATTGTTCCTGGTGCTCGCACTGTCTGTTTAACGAGATATATAATCCTGTTGTACTAAAACCTCCCGTTTTTAGGTCAATATACACCAAATATATTTCCTCGCACTTCGAATCATTATTGTTTTACGAAGTGACATATGCTTCTTCATGACTATGCTTAAAGTGATTGCCCCATTTGAAGGTCTTAATATAAAACATTTCCTGTCCGTGCATACGTTCGCATCAGTTGATTGGTGAAATATGTCTGCTCTTCATGAATTCCTAAAATCCCGGGCCTAAAATCAGCCCTTAAAATGTCCCTTTTTCTGATCTGAATATCAAAAATTTTCAGCTCGCGCTTTGCACTCGCAATATTTGAATAGTGAGATGCCTATGATAATCATGATTACAATGACTACAAAAAGTGCTTCATGTGTTTACATGTAATACTCACAAAATCAGCATGCGCTTGGCACTCGCATTAGATGACTATGGTGAGATATGTATACTCTTAATGGATTCCTAAAAGTCCTTAGTATCATGATTACAAAAAAATTTGCTTATAATGTCCCTTTTTAGATCTGAATATAAAAAAAATTTAAGTCGCGCTTCTTGCTCGCATTATGTGATCAGTGAGATACATATCCGTTTAATGGCACTTCCTTAAAATGTCTCTATTAGGTCAGTATATCGGGCAACTGAGCACGTTTCGCGCGCTATAAAACTAAGTGACTAAAATTTTTTGCTGGTGCCCCCCCCCCCCATGCCGTGACCCACGGTACGCCACTGACAGACATAATTATTGACCTTGAATGGACTAATTTTAGATCTATACTTTATCGTTGACATGATTAAACCCCAACATTTCCATGCCAAAATGATTTTAATTAGTACGTGGTGAAAGGATTTATCTTGGCCACTTCGTATAGTAAAACAGTAGATGTCAGGTTCCTAAACTAGTCTCTATGGTAACGGTAACCGCATGAAATTGGAAATGTGTAGCGAAACAGGGATTTTATTTCTTATATAGGTACCATTCTATCGACCTGTTTTGAAGGGGAAGTTCACCCTGACAAAAGGATTATGGTAAAAATAGCAGAAAAATATATTGGTGAAGGTTTGAGGAAAACCCATCAAAGATTAAGAAAGTTGGAAGTTTTTGATGTGTAACGTCATATACGAGCAGCTTCCCCGTATTTTATGCACCAAAAATGTATACTTTTCATTTATTTTATCAGTGGTTCATGATTGCTGAAAAAAAAACTTTTAGGAGCGGACGTTAAATAATTTGTATTTTGATATAGTTAAGGAACTATAAAGACCATTTTCATTTTTTTTTAAATGACACTTTACTTATATTTTTTATTACACCTTAATATGGGAAAAACTGCTCGCAAATGACGTCACCATTAAAATATAAAATTCTAATTGCCTTTTTTAAATCTCTGATGGATTCTCTAAAACCCTCACCAATATAATTTTAAGTATTTCTGTTATTTTTTACAATAAACTTTATGTCAGGGTGATTTTTTACTTTAATGAATTAAGTACAATACTTGGGATCCAAAGTGTGCTTCAAATTTGAATATTAGAAGAGCGATTTGACATGAGGAGGCCGTGCATGTAAGTCCAGGGAAAAAAAATGCCAACTAAATTGTTATCAATTTGGTGCAGAAGATCTACAGTATGATTTTAAAATGGTACACTTTCCATTAGTCCAACATTATAATTCTTCCCAGAACCTTTCTTATTTAATCTTTTGTACATGGATGATTGGAGGGGCTTTTGAATTTTCTTTTGGCATATGGGGGTTTGTCATTTTTACCTCTGCCATTATTACCTCTGCCATTTTTACCTTTGCCATTTTACCTCTGCCATTTTTACCTTTGCCATTTTTACCTCTGCCATTTTTACCTCTGCCATTATTACCTCTACCATTTTTACCTCTGCCATTATTACCTCTGCCATTTTTACCTCTGCCATTTTAACACCGAGCCGAAAAAGATGTGTATGCAACTAAATAATTACTACGAACACGAAGCGCGAGCAGAAGTGAACTGATGGAAAAGGTACCTGTTAAAGACTGCATGCAGTTAGCCATGAAGTCGTTACATATTTTAAAAATCAAATAATGCGAGCGCGAAGCGCGAGCTGAAATTTGTTGACATTTTTACCCGAAGAATGGAAATTCTAAGCACTTTTTGTAACTTAAACAGAATAGGTATATAACTAAACAATTAATGCGAGTGCGAAGCGCGAGCGGAAAAAAAATGAGATTTAGACCTAAAAACGGGACACTCTATTCATGTTTTGTAAATCATGAAAAGAATGAGTAATAGGGGATCTTTCTACATTAATAATGAGAGCACAAAACGCGAGCAGAAAATTTTTGATATTGTGATCTTAAACTGGAAATGATAATGTTCTTAGGATATTTCATCATATGAAAATGAAGACTGTCTTCCTATTCCTCTTGCTAAGCTCGAGATGAAACAAAAGGGACAATTCAATTATTAAATTAATATCTTATTCATTAATGCCTAATGAGGGCGCGAAATCTGATGATATGATGGCCTGAAAACAGGACATTTCAATCACTTTTGTAATTATAACTAGGATGCAGTTAATATGTTATTAACCATTAATGCGAGCGCAAATTTCGAGCCTAAATTTTTTATACACTGTCATGAAAAGGGGATTTTAAGTAGTTTGTTGTATAATCAATATTGAGACATACATAACTCGCCAATCAAAATGCGAGCGTGCAGCGCTAGCTGATACGTTTTAACAATCAGACCTGAAAAGGGATATTTTGTAAACTTTATGAAATACACGAAAATAATAGGTACCTGATAAATTAAAATTTGCGAGCGCGCAGCGTGAGCAGAAAATGTTGATATTCAGACCATAAAACTGACATTTTTACAGAGCACTTTTTAGAAAATCAAAATAAATCACAAAAAATAATGAAAGTTCGATTTCCAAGATGAAATATGTTTTGTATATTGACTTCCAAACTTGATATTTAAACTCCATAATGAACAAGATATGTAAATGAGCTAAAAGGCAATGCGGGCGCGAAGCGCGAGCGAACATTTTATTTTTAATGACATGAATTATTTTCTTAATTATTTTCCAAGTCTTCCCCTCATCTTATTTTATTCACTCGTCTTCTTCCTCTTATGTTTCCCCTTCTTTTTCTCCTCTCTCCCCTTCTTTTTTTCCTTTCTTTCCCTTTTTAATTTTTTTTTGCTCCGCCAATAGGGGGGGGGGGGGCCGGGCCCCTCGGCCCCCCTGGATCCGCCTATGAATACGGTTATAACTTTGGACATATACCCATCAAAACATCCTTTAAATACAACACTGGCGTGAATGTAATGGGGGTGGGGTTAGATCATAATCTTTGTGGAAGCGGAGGATTGTCTATACTCAATATATATATTATACCAAATACTTCAAGTTATGTGTACGATAAGTTACTGATGACATTGATCAAACTAATCAAAGCCATTAGTGAAACACTTAGGCATGGTGGGACAGAAATATTTATCAATAAAAACGATCTAATAAAATATATCAAATGTGTATTTCCAAAAAAATGAATGTTGCATTATCTATCAATAAAAAGATTATTCAACAGCTTTCCTTTCTGCAATATTTTCCTTTTCATTTGGGGCAAACAAGTTTTATAGGTAAAACTTTACGCCCACAACAAGGTATGTAACTATTTGCATCATTGTGCTATTTCCACTTTAATGGCACGCAATGGCATATATTTATGATGGCCATTTTTAACATCTCATCTCACCTCTATCCAGTGAGCAAACGAGTTTTCATTGAACAAATCTCCAATGATGTTATCATAATTTGCTCTTTATTATATAACTTTATATTTCTTTGTAATTCTGTTCTAAAACTTTTCGTTATTGTTACCCTTATTTATCCTCTATTATATGCACATCATTTCGTCATCTTAAACGACTGAAGCAACTTTTTTTCTTTATTGGCTCATGCTCTCATTTTCCCCATATTGACCCATTTTTTTATATCACAACAAATCATGAAAATATAGCCATCAAATTAAAAAAAAATCATCATAAGCAGTTACTGACTAGAAGAGTATCATGTGCTATGTGGTTATCAGCTCCCACTGATCAGACCGGATTTATGCCACTGAATCCAATGACTTTTGATGATGATTATAATTTGATCATAAACCAATCAAAATATCTTTTCCATATACAATGGCGCATGGGGGGTCACTGTTAAAATACTAGGGGTAATTTTACAAAGAAAAATCGTAAATTTACATGTTTACCTTTGAAAACAGACGACACAATGATATAATAAACCAAACGTAATTTTATGCAGTGATATGTAACGTGGGTCACGGCATAGGGGCACCAGAATTTTTATTTTAGAAACTTAGTGGGCGCGCGAAGTGCGCTCAATTGCCAGTTATATTGACCTAATATAGACAGGACTGTGCCATTAAACGATATGTATCTCACTAATCAAATAATGCGAGCGCGAGTGCGAGTTGAAATTTGTTTATATTTAGTCCTAAAAAAGGGTCATTATAAGCAATTTTTTGTAATCATTATACGTACCTGTCTCACTAAACAAACAATGCGAGTGCGAAGCGCGAGCTGATTTTTCTTATCTATATATTGACCCCCAAACAGGGACATTTTAAGGACTATTTTATAGGAATTCATGAAGAGCATACATTATCTCACCATTGTCACCTCATCATAGTCCTGATTTTGTTAGCGTTGCACCGTAACACATGAAGCATGTTTCGTAGTCATTTTAATCATGAACATACGTATCTCACTAATCAAATAATGCGAGCGCGAAGCACAAGCCGAAATTTTTGAAATTCAGACAGGAAGAGGGGCATTCTAAGGCATGTTTGTAGGAATCACTAAGACCATACATATTTCACTAACCAAAAAAGTGATGCGAAGTGCGAGCTGACTTTTTTTATATTCAGACCAGAAAAAAAATAATTTTAAGGACTGTTTTGAGGAATTCATGAAGAGCAAACATTATGTCACCAATCCACTAATGCGAACGTAGGCACGGACTGGAAATGTTTTATATTCAGACCTTATAATGGGTCATAAGTAGCCATGAAAAAGAAGCATATGTCACTACATAAAATAACAATAACAATGGGATGTTTTAGTACAACAGGATCATATATCTCATTAAACAGACAATGCGAGCAACAGGAATGATGAACACATAGGCCCTAAGTAAATAATGATTCATAAAGTTATGAAAAAAATCTTATGTAAAATAGCAGGGCCCGCTGGGAGAACAGTTTTCAGAACTGAGGTGGCTTCCCTAGATAAATATACCGTTATTATTATTATCATTTTATAACATAATAGAATATGCAATGATTTATTCTTCCCCACTACGTTTCTCTTTCTTTCTTCCTCTTTTTTCCTTTTCCCATGCACGTGTTTTTTCCCCAGCCGATGGGGGGGGGGGGGGGGCACGTACCCCCCGTAGTTACGCCACTGGTTGATTTTTTGTTGTTGCATTTTTAAAAAGCCCATCGTAATTTAACAGCTCATACTATTTGTGAGTCCCAGCTGCCAGGAATAATTTCTGATTTTTTTACAGTTTTATTTTTAACAGAGCACTAATTCCCCTATCTTTACAATGTTGTCATTTTTATGGCATTAACACAACAATCCAAAATATATTTCAAATGTGAATGGTCTCTGAACATAATTTTGATGATTTTTCAAAGAGTTTCTGCGATCTTTTCTTTTTCATTAATCATTGTGCTCTTTTTATGTCATTGGAACTTTATTTTGTGGTCTGTAATGGCCATAATAATTATTCATTTCATAAGCCCGGTTTACAAGGCGCCTTAATTGCTTGATCCCATATTTTACTTTCTCATCTCATCTCTAAACAATGGGTAAATGAGTTTGTTTTCGATTAAAAAATAAATTACTGTTTAATAACATGAGCTAGTTCTTCTGATCATTTAAAATTGTTTTTCGTGGAGGGGTATGTGGCAAGTGCGATGCCAAGAAAACGGTTGGTAAATGTAAAATAATTTTATTATATTCACAATTTTCATAATAATATTTGGAATTTGGAATCAAGTGCGAATTTTTCTTATTTGTATTTCTTCTAGTTGTCATTTTTAAAGCACTGAAATAAAGGTGTCCGGCAATAGGATACACTTCAACATCTCATCTGGTGGTAGTACACTATCCATGACATTGGGACACACACACACACACACACGCACAAGAGAGACTTAACACAAGAAAGAAGAATTAGTTTGTATGCTAAACT
Source organism: Lytechinus pictus (assembly GCF_037042905.1). Lineage (NCBI taxonomy): Eukaryota > Metazoa > Echinodermata > Echinoidea > Temnopleuroida > Toxopneustidae > Lytechinus > Lytechinus pictus. The sequence continues at coordinate 4,370,841 of NC_087245.1, read as the reverse complement.
GAAGGAAGCGAAGATAATACTGCCTATATATATTTGCTCATAATGTGAGAGCTGGGGGGGGGGGGGGGCGTTTCATGAAAGGACTTGTCGGACGTTTTATCCGACAAGTCCCATTTTATCCGACAGTTACCATAGTAACAGTACCTCTCAGTCAATCAACATCAGAGAAAGATGTCAGATCTGACATCTATAGTGTCGGATGAAAATGTTGATGAAACACTCCCCAGGTCATACATGTAATTCTTACACCAGTGTCTATCCAGGCGATTCTTGAATGATCAGTGACAATGAAGTACAGTGATGCACTTATATATTTACCTCAGGCATTTCTACTAAATATAACTTGGGTCAATTTTTAAAAATACTTTTTAAAATCAATTTGTCCCAGTTTCAACCATTGAATTATAAGAAACTTATCAGTTTTTCGCCGCAGATGACGCTGCAGTGCTGAACTCTGAGCAGAGTTACCATAATGCTGGGTTCTCTGAAGATATTTGTGCATAGGAGCACTCCAGTCACGTATTTACACAGTAGTGCAGCGAAATCAAAATGCGGAAGTACAGTGGAGGGGCATGCGCATCTATGGGATTTTACATTGACTATTTTTGTACACAAACGTAAACGTAAACGAGATCGAGACGAGAGATCGAGAATCGACAGACAGAGAGCGATTGACAGAAGGAGGAACATGTTGACAACATTTGAGGGATGAACATGAGTACTAAACTAGTACTAGTACTACTACTAGTACTACTACTACTAGTACTACTAGGCCTACTTAGTTAGAAGATCGATCTACTTACTAGTATAGAATGTAGATTTCTGCTACGGGACGACTCTCTGTTGTGTGCTCAGCAACTTACGACCATTTGTGATTTGGTCTGAACTTGTGACTGTTTTTGAGTCCATAAACCATATTTTTTTACAGTCCTTGTTCAACGACAACGACAACGGTTCACAAGAAAATTCGAGGCAAAGGCCAAACTAAAGAAAGTCAAAGTGGACTGAATTGAACTGAGCTGAGCAGCGAATGGGATTTCTTTAATTTCTTTTTTTTGGTCTGGCCTGGAAACCGTTGATTTGAAAAATACCGACTTACCGTCTATGCCAACATTAACAATTGCATTGGATTGAAAGATTGTCTAATGCTACAGACAGTACATGGGAGAGCAAGAGGTGAGTTGAGTTTTCTACACAGTTGATGCAGACCAATTTAAAACACAGACGTTGAGCAATCATTGCATTCATTGGCGGCTATCTAAGTCTAACGTTAGGCTTAATCTTGGGGGGCATGGGGGGGGGGCACTTGAATTATATTTTGATGGGGGTGTGCTTCATGAAACCCTTTGGCTTAGATGGGGGTCTAAGGAACTCTAAGGAACTGACTAAGAAAGACTCAAGGGTAACATACAGCTACAGGCCTTGGGAATATAGGCCTAGACCTGGGGGGGGGGGGGGCACTCGACCAAAAAAGTAGTGGGTATGTGCCGCGGGCGAGACAAAAAACGGGGGCCTTGGAGCTGGCATATTGTAAAAAGGAGGGTCCTCGGAACGACAAATGTTTGTGAAAACGGGGGTCCTTGGAACTGGTCGCCTGCGTATTCATCCCTATGGAACGGGCATATACGTGCATGCAGCTAGCCCGGCGGCAGAGGCGCCGGGTGCGCTAGCGCAGATGCGATGGTCGGCTCATTGTAGCAGATCAATAGGGCTGGAACGTCGTAACGGAAAATATGCGAAGCTTTGGAGCGGATTTCTTTCTTCTTTTTTCTCAATAAGAAGAAAATGCTATGCTTTGGAGCGGCTTTCTTTGTTCTTTTTCTCAATAAGACAAAAATGCTATGCCTTGGAACGGAAATTTAAGTGTAAAAATGGGAGTCCCTTCCTCGGCACATACCCACTATGCATTATATACTGAGTGCCCCCCCCCCCCCCCCCAGGGGCCAGTAGATCCACCCATGGGTGCATTACTGCCGCAGTGTACAGGAAAATTGAAGGCATGGCGCATGCAAAATTGCAACAAACTCTCACAAATTTACAAGAAATTTTGTAAAACCAAGTACTTCTAAGAAACTAACCGAACGATGTGAAGTCAGTTCCCCCTATTATGATGAATATCCCTCAAATAGCTTAATTTAAGCGTTGATTTTTCTTCTCGTTGACAAAATACGGAGCGAGCTTGCGATTTCCAAAATTTTTCGTCTAATGAGCTAAAGTCTAAGAGGGCGCGTGATTTATCTTCATATCGAAGACAATATAAGGGAAAGACTAGGCACAAAAACTATTTTACACATAAATCGATGCAAAGCGTTACGCAGAGTCGGCAAAGTGTCCAATCTTTTTACTGTAAAGACTTTGATGGAACGTTAATTGACAAATGAACGGTAGCACTTGCGGGGTTTTGTTCAAGGTACGTAGAATTTTCTATATTTTTGGTGGTGCGCGCTAGCGCTAACACTGTTATGACTGTGCATGTGGGCGCTAGCGTGCATGGCGCCATGGTATTAGAGGAAATATGTTATGGTGCATGTAGCTGCAAGCTTTGCGATGCTCGCGCCAGACAGTTTAGACATGACTTGGGAACTGAGGACTGAGATGTTTCGTAACACGGGCCTTGATAGCGGGGCGCGCGGCTTCTGAATGGAGCTTGTGCTTCGCACTTTGCTTTAAAGTCAAACCAGATCGTAATGGATAGAAAGGAAAATTATGATGCGATCAATGAAAAATAAATTTTGCTTTCACTAACAATATTTCTTACTATGATCATAGCACATTATTTGATAGTAATATTTTTACAATAATTTGCATTTGGGCAATTCCAAGCAAAAGTGGACATTTTCAAAAAAATTATATTGGCTCTATTTCAAATCTGGATCATATTTTTCTATCAAAACTCATGGAATGTCATAAATACAAAAGGGGAACATAATAAGCCACAATTTTTTTTCTTACGCATCTCCTTAAAGGAGAATCCAAACCATACAAGAAATTTCATACATGGGACTACATATATTGTTTTTTTACTTAATTTCAATTTAACAGAAAACTATTGCTTGTTTTGTAAAATTTTCTTTTGGATAATCTGGAGGTCATCATTTTACATCATATCAAACAAAAATTTTAAAATATAAGTTAATTTTACGTTGCCTGTGTGTGGATATTTCTGATGTCACTCTGTAACCGTCACTCCGTAACCAGGTACATGTATGGGTTTACGTTTTAAGTCGTAATGAATGAAATAATACACCAATTTTTTAATGTAATGCAGCATATTAAAGCTAGAACAACATAGAATCCAATCAATGAATCGAAATTGTGATAGCAATTTAATGTTCACAGAGTTTGAGCAATATGTTTTCTCCTCAAATATGCATGTCCATTTTGCGTCACTCCGTAACCATGTTTATGAATATTCATATCTCATTAATTCAGTGGATCAAAATAACAAATGTTATTATTTTGAAAAGTGGGTTTCAGCAACCACTGTCAGGTACCATTTGAACTTTGCAACTAACTATGCAAATATGGGTGATATCTTTGTTTGAATGCAAAAATTTGTTTCTGAATGTCACTCCGTAACCGTGGAACTGCCCATTTGATAATCGTTTATATGAATTTAGAGCTTGATTTGACTTGAAACATTTTTACTTTGTTTCCATTTTTAATGACGGACGTCACAAATTCATGTCTTTCATTTCAACGTACCGTACATGTATATGTTGTCAACTACAAATATAGATATTTTGAGAAGAAATTCAAGAATTCTGCATTTGTCCCTTTTTTTTGTGTTGTTTTGTTTTGTGATCATGGAAAATACAAACAAACTTTGCTCTGTCATCTTGTGCAAGGCACACCCCCGATCTCAGCACATATTGTTGCACTTGTAGTGCGTGCATCGACGGAGCCAAAAAATTGGCTTGATTTTCCCGCCTTCAAAATTTGATGCATTGATGTAATGTTCGATCGAATTGAAGCTGTCGAACACCAGTTTACAAAATAATCAATATGACCCGGGCCTAATTTGGAGTATCTAGGGAACTGAAAATTAGGTCTGAAAAAGGGGGTTGAAAGCGGCACATCCCCGTATCACGTATGTGAGTGCCCCCCCCCCCCCCCCCCCCCGGGCTTAATCTGGCTAGAAAAACTATGAAGTGGTTAAGCCAAGGGTGCAGGTCCAAGCCTAATGTTATGCTGCAAATGTTATAGGCCTAGGTTTTAATCCAGCCCTTTGCGCCTTGATACATGTAGCTGACATAATAATTGTTCACTTTTGTATTGGTAACAATCTAGCGTTTATTCCGTTGAAATCAGATCTGACAGTAGTGAATTTCAACAATGAAATGAAAAATGAAAAGTTGACTGTTAAATATTTGAAGGCATGGCAAAATCTAACCCGGCCCAGTGGGCGCTGGGCTCCCTGCCAGGAGCCAAGCAGGCTTCAGACTCTACCTTTAGAATCAAATGTCATGTGATATGTCTCCTGTGTGTGATGCCACGTTCTAACACAGGAGGAGGAGGGAGGAGGAGGGGGAGGAAGAGGAGAAGGAGGGAGGAGCTAGTGGAGGAAGAGGATCAAATTTATAATTTGTGCAGGTACAAATTGCCAGTCGTAACCGGGTTCAGGATCTTCTGACTATTAAAACTAGACTCTTGATAAAACTTTGTAAGAACTGATACTGAGTTTCCCTGATAGATACTAGTTGACCCTTATATTAGTGTTGTAGCAGTCCAAGTAATGCAGAAAATTGTGCATAAGCTTACAAATCAGCTTTAGGAAACACCAGGGCCGTCTGCACCATCCTGAGTTTTCAAATTAGTGCGCTATTTCTGATCCTGCAAATTATCCCGATCTGAACAATCTCGAGATTATTTGTAATGGAGACGCAATTATCGCGCTAGTTCGTAGGATTAATCTCGAGATTGCAATCCCAAGTCAACTTGGGATTATTTGCAAAATAGCGCGCTATTTTACGAATTATCGCACTAATTCGCAGTTGCAAACGCACTCTGGATTATTTATTCACGGCGTCAGACCATAATGCATTGATACCTCGCTAGAGCAGGAATCTCTCTTTTTGCAATGGTGGAGACGGGGTTTCTTGAATCTCGAGATTAATCGCGAAGAGGGCCGATTGGGCTAAAATCTCGAGATTGAGCAAACTCGGGATGGTGCAGCACCACCTAAAGAGACAGACACTGGTCAACCATCTCACCACCTTATGCTGGCAAAGGTAGCCTCTACAATGTATTTTGGTGTCGCTATCCAGCAAAACAGGGGCTGGGATATTCCTAATAAATGGGGTAATGTTGTAACCCGCACCTGTTGCGGTACGGGTTAACCTGCCGGTATGCCCCCGATCGCGGGTTGCGGGCCAGGCCGAGTTCATTCTCAAATCCGCAGACCGTCATGCGAAAAAAAGGGAGAAGTAACGACGCATAATAAAAACATTAACAATGAAAATTGAGTTAGGATCATGTGCTTCTTACATGTACGTGGCGGATTCTTTTAGAGACGTAGATATTTCCTTTTTAAAAAATGCCGGCGTATTTTTGTCTTGTGAACAGTGAACAGGACTGAGACAGTTCGACATAAATACATCGAGTTGCTCTTTCGAAGGAGCGCCAGTGCAGCGCAGCGCGCGCAGTCTAGTCAAAAGCAATCGCATAGGCCAATGAAACTCGATGTTGAGTTTCCCGTCCCATTTTTTCCAGCTCATAATGAGGATTTCATTATTCATTATTTTCCAGAAGATGAAAGTTTGACCTTTTGTAACCTTTGAACGCACTTTTATTCTGTGGAACTGTCTTGAAGCCAGGGAGCAAATCAATCATTTTTTTTTCGGGGGCTCCATTTTCATTTTTTTGTAATATTTCAGGGGCTCCATTTCTACCGTTTTGGAGGCTACTTTTTGCATTTCGGGGGCTCTTTTCAAATGCTACGTTTTTGTATTTTGAGGAATACCTGTTCACTTATTAAATTAATTATGACTTATTGTTTAATATTGCATGATCTTTAAAGTTATTTTTATCATGCTTACAATCTTGGATGTGGGTGTGACTATGAGTTGAACTTGGATATAAATGAATTCAATATCTAATTTCTACTCCATCTAATTCCAGTATTTGGCCAACTTTTCCTGATGTTCTTTGGAAATGCAGATCTCCATGAAAATTGCATTTCTCTATGGGGGAGTCTAAATTTGGTGAGAATGAACTCATTAATAACTTAAATATACATGACAATGAAGAAATCATCTAACTTTATTGGCAGTTTTGAATAATATTCCCGAAATATAAACTCTGTCTGAAACATAAAATCACCATCATTGAGGCCTTTACAGAGCGAATTGTCCCCCAGAGCTCTGGCAGAGAGACAGAGCTCAGACTGGCTTGCTAGTACAAGCGCCAATGCGTACGTGCGTGAAGAAATAATAACGAGATATACATGTACGAGAAGAAAAAATTGACTGTATCATTATCGAGGTATTTATTTCAATTTTGATTACTTTATAGACGAGGTCCCATAGAATTGAATATTGTAATTATGATTGTTGTGAGTCGCCGTGTCGACTGTCCTGGAGCCTGTTTCACTGAAACAGGCCCCTGGACTGAAAAACAACATTGCCGATCTTTGCTGGGCTAGCTAGCGCGCGCTGAGCTGCGGCTCCGATCCGAGGAGTTAATTGCGCAATGCTTTCGATTACGAGATCAGAGCCGACCCATTTCGTGGTACAAAGTAACCCCCAAAAACATTTTCTCTCCGGAATAAAAGGCGAATTTGCAAATTGTAAGTAAATTTACTCTAGGCTAGGTTAGTAGTTGGCATATATTTTCCTGATTTGAGCCTGTATAGTGTGGGGATTGCAGAAATAATTTTCATTTTTCAAAGATAAGTTGACTTGCGGGTTAAAACCCGACGGGTCAGCGGGTCCCGCTTGCAAATTTTTGGATTATACGGGACGGTACGGTTCGGGTTTTCACTTGCGGGTTACAACATTAAAATGGGGTCTGCTGTAAAGTCGGCAAACCCTTGGCTTTGTTTAAAAAAAGCTGAATATTTCTCCGGAAACATCAAGTAGAGAAACACATCAAAGTAGTCTACCGGGTAGTCTATACAGAAACGTCCTGCTACAGCTACGGTAAATGATTTGGCTGAACAGGCATGGACCTAGCACAGAACCTTGTGGGATGTCTGCTTTGACATGGAAGAAGGATTTGATTATACCATGAAGTAGCACAGCTTAGCACCTGTCAAAAAGGAATCTGGCTTGCCATGACTGTATACACACAGGCAGGTGCACCCAGGACCCATTAACATTGTAATGGTAGGGTGTTGTTCACTTTTGCAAAGTCCATTATCATGATACATAAGTTGACTTTCCAGAAAGTGTATGTGAACTCTAGGAGCTGTTTATCACAAGAATGATTGGTCTCTGCCAACATTTCAAGCATGTGAAAGTAATCCATTGTTTAGCTCTATAGATGATCTTTCACACAAGTAGGTAATAGAGATACCGGTAAACCTGTAGTAACCAACCATGGTTGTAATGTTCTCCTTTTTGACATTGTATAGACAAGGATGACGTACATGTGTGCATTTCCAGACTACTGGTAGGCCTACAGAGCCTCTACAGAGCAAATGAAGAGCCGAAAACCCAAGTGAGTGCCAGTTCTATGGAGAGAACTCTCTGCACTATGTTCCATGTAGCTCTACATATGTACGGGGTATGCTATCACTGCCTATCAGGTCTGCTAGCTAGCCTTGTAGGGGTCTAGATTTTGTGCATTGACATGACAATTCTCATCCATTGTGGAAAGGCCAGGTGGGAATACCAAAAAGCACCTGTGAATTCCTGCTTGCATCATATGGTCAATCGTCTAAGGAAATGATACCTCCAGTAGCTCTGCCCTGTCTGGTTGTCTTGTGGCTCAGCATTTTAACAACATCACTGATAGGATTTTGGATCCAGACTTCTTCATGAGCCTATAATGTACAGCCTGTATCTAGATTAGTTTCCCCAGGCTGGTATTGTTCAAGACATGGCTAACCTTTGTTTGAGAATTTTGTGCAGAGCATAAGCCTTAATGGCATCAATAATAAGTTTTCTTTGTGAATATGGTCCACAGGTCATCTGTTGTGCTCAAACTGTGCTAAAAATTAGTGTTTGCTGTTCAGAAAAAAAGGTAATAAATAGTATGACCTTTTTTGATGGATGAGGGTTTGCAAAATTTTAGTGAATTATTGTGTTGGTAAGATATCATATCAGATAGAACTATAGAATTGTTTACATTTACGAGCTCACTTTGGAAACATCTTGCAATTTCCTGAATTTTGATGCTTGTTCGATTTGAGTTTCTGTGAACAAACAGGAAAAGTGTCAAATTGCTGATTTGTCAATGTTCTCACATAGTTGATTCTTTTAATACAAATTTTAGTGAAACTATATGAATATTTTTTTGATGGTGAAGGGATGTATATCATTTAAGCCATAGTACAGCCTACACATACCCCTTAAGATGTGCAAAATAAGATTTTTTTTTACCCTTCTACCTGATACATAAGAAGCTCCTCAGTCTCTGTGAAAACTCTGCAATGATTGCAAATATTAATGCCATAATATCTCTTACCTTTGTGATTTATTTGCTTGACTTTTTATAATATGATATACCTACAGTATATATAATAAGTTTCAGATCAATGTTATTTCAGACTTTCTGACATCACACTGGAAATGAGCTAGAAAGTTTTCTCAAAACATATCTATAGATCTACATAGCTGTAGTCTGTAAAACGGTTTGAATTTTTACACATGAACACAGGGGCGGCGATCCTGGGGGGGGGGGCACAGTGCCCCCCACTTTTTGAAGCATGAAAAAGTGTCCTATTTTACACAAGAAAAATGCCTCCTCACGAACATGTACTGTGCCCCTTTCACCTGAGGAGAACCCGTTTTTAGGTGTTACCAAGTGCCTTTTCTTGTATAAGTGCCATTTTTTAAAAAGCAAAAATGCTCCCGCTCGAACGTGTTTTGTGCCCCTTTCACTTGAGCAAGTGCCCTATTGCCTTCTTGTAAGTGCCCTTTCTCGAATCAGTCCCCCTTTTTACCCAAGAACAGTGCCCCTCATGAACGTGTTCTTTGCCCCTTGAGAAGGACCTGTTTTATGTGTGAGCAAGTGCTCCCTTGCCTTCTTGTAAGTGCCATATCTCGTATCAGTCCCCCTTTTTACCCAAGAAAAGTGCCCCACACGAACGTGTTCTGTGCCCCTTTCACCCTGGGAAGGAACCATTTTACGTGTTATTGTGTTTAATAACGAGTGCCCCTTTGAAACAAAATAATATTATCTTTTTTTATACAAGTAAGGATAGTCCTACATGTCTTAAAGCTTTATGAGTCATGTGAATGGGGTAGATAAGCAGAGGCATACAGATGGGGGGCTTGGGGGCTCTTGCTCCCTCCCCAAATTTTTCACGACCAAAAAAAAAAAGAGAGAAGTGTGAAATATGATGTAATTTTCTGAATATTAGTTGCCAAAATCTATCACGAAATTGGATTTTTCGTTATAAAAATGTCAAAATTTTTGCTCGCTCGCAACTTCTTATAAATTTACGTGATAAGACATATCTAGCCCCCTCAAAATTTTGGCCCATTACACCACTGTACATGTAGATAAGTCATTTTTCTTTGTTTAAAGATAGTGCCCTTTTGAAAGAAAATGTGCCCTTTTTTCCCTGTGCCCCCACTTTCAACTTCGCTCTGCCGCTCCTGCATGAACAAAACAACCACTTTTTATGAACACCTTTCCAAATTTTCTTTCTAAATACAATACATACAATACATTGTATACTATTTTGGTACATATTTGTATGTGAAAGTCAGGAATCAAAGTAATGTTTTTCCTTAATGATAATTTTTTTTTCTCTGTTTATTCAGACCCAAGTACTTTTGGCTTGCTGATCAAACGTACTTCCTAATTTCAGTTTATTCTGGCTAGCCTGGATTCAAAGTTGACTTGTCATTTCCCTGTTAACACACTAACTAGATATATTAGTTTACATGAATTCTATCAGGTAAAAAAAATATATAATAATAATTTAATTTGAAAATTTAATTGTCAAAGATTGCTACATGCTCCAAGTCACACAATTTTAAACTGGCCACATCTTGAAAAAGTATAAAGAGGAAAGTTAAAGATTCAGAGGTGTCTCTCGATCCCCAGAATTGCAATCTTATTCTTAAACCTCAATTTTTGCCCAAGGCTCAGTTTGCACACACATTTTTCTTGGAGTGTAGACGTGAAAGACACATTTTTGTTTAAAAATGTATCTGATACTGTATTTGCCATGTTAATACTGGTGGTATTAAACTATTTGTATTTACTCTCCTTCAGATATATTTCTAGTTTCAGTCAGTACTCATAATGTGAATTGCACTACTTGGTTGGGCAAGCTACATAATTATGTACATTCGACTTTTACATGTCTGAACTAAGAAGAAATCAATCACCAGTATCACATTCTGGTTGAAGGGGTATGCCAGCTGCAGCCAGCATAAAATACACAAAATCATACAAATTTAATTGATATTGCATTAAAAAATGATCAAATTTGGGAAACTTTACTTAACTATTTTGTCAAAGATATGGAATGAGGGTCCTCACTATTAAAGTTATCTCCCTACTCTTTAAAATTGTTATTTCTTTGCAATTTTTCGAAGTATTTCATAGCAGGGTTGACTCCTCCCTTGGTGCATATTGATATCATCATTAGTGTTGCAAGTCTGTGTCTATTGCTTTTGCATATTTTATTTGTAGAAAAAAAAATGAAATAAGAATAAAGAAAATTAGGGACATAATATAATCACACTCTTCATGATTGAAAGTCTTGTTTTCAGATGTACAGTATGTAAAACTGTGAAATCCCCCCCCCCTTTTTTTTTCATTTTCATCTGTTTGATTTTTATTTTATTATATATTTTTTTTGCATTTTGCTTGATTGGTTTTAAATTTAGGTAATTTCCAGGGAAGAGTACTTGTGTGAAGTACACAAATTTGAATACACATAAAAGCCACATAACTGGACATACACTATTATAGCAACTGGAATAGTTTCAAATAAAGATTTAAATCAGGAAGGATTTATTGATTTTCATAAATCCTATTGCTCTCACTGACTATTGATTCAAAAGATGCAGGGTAGTAGCAGATCTAATGTTAATTAGTATTAGTCATGCTCCTGTATTGATGAACAATGTAAATTTGCATTTTGGAGCAGTGGGGTTGATGGGACTAAAAACCAACTTGGTGGTGGGATGTGATAGGAATTATTGTACCTTTCAAAAATAATTAAGTAATAAAATAGACAAGTTTACTAGATGTAAATATTTTCAATGATCCACTTTCAATCAAAGGTGTTCCTTGATAATTTTGGTCTTTTTTAGAGAGATATTCTGTCAGATTATTTAAGTGATCATTGATATTTTTGCTCAAAACAATAAAGCAGAGACAGATTTTCCATTCCATAAAATGGTCTTTTCCGTTTCTTAAAATCTGTAATTCCATTTCAACTTGATCTAAAAATGGAAATTCCGTTTTTATCACTGAAAATGTACACAGCAAAAACTTGAATTTCATTTTGCAAAGGTTAATTCCATGAAACAGAAACAAAAAGAATTTCCGTTTGACCGTTTTATTTACCGGTAAAACGGAAAATCACTGTTACTTCATAAGCTGGTGGTTCTCATGACACTGTCATGCAGGGATTGTTTACATGTACAATGTGTGTTTATACAGCATCAGGGTCTTGTGGTACTGTCACCTTTCAGACAGAATGTTTGGGGTTCAAATCCAAGCACAGCTTGTGTAGGCAGCACGATATGATGCAAGATTTTTGTGTCCCAAATAAATGTTGACAAATTTTCTGCACACCTTGATTTTGACATTGAAATTTCAAACACTTCATACTCATTCAGTGCATAACTTTGTGTGTCTAATAAAGAAGTAGAAAAAAAAATTAATGATTAGTAAAACAAACTAATTATCAATCATTCGCTGATGCAAAACAACAAGAAAAATTAGATCATGATGTTTGGTTTTCTTTTTTGTGGGATACAGTGTATACATAAATATTGTTTTTATCGTGAATTTTGCTATTTTTGAAACAGAGATTTACCTTTCTTTTCTAGTTACACATATGAGTTGTTCTTCCTGATTACCCTCAATCATGTGCATATTATTGTACCTGTTTGTGCACAAATATAGACTGCAAAATATAGCAGGAAACCTTCTTCATGTTCAAGTCCAAAAATAAACCACATAAAGTGAGTTTGTAAGAGAGAAATGATTAGACTTGTCCTCAGTTTGGTTTCAAGTTTCACAGTCTCTAGCACTAACCTAGCAGTTGCTTGCTTTCATCAACAACCACTGTGTCCTGTATGACTCATCATATTCTATTTCTGGTTTCTGAAAAATACAGTGTTTATACTTTCCACGTAATGTTCACATCCATTGTATTTTGCAATTATTACTTGTATGATGAAAAAATATACTTCCTTTCTACCAGAAATACATTGGACATTAGTCTGTACATTTTAGATAAAATTAGAAATGGAAATCTAAGAAATATCGCAATATTAACATTAACAGTTTTTTTATGTTTCAAATAATTTTTTTTTCTTTCAATCTAGTATTAATAAAATACTGTATCAGTCATTTGCATGACTTTAATTGTTGTGCACTGTATGCAGGCATGATCTTGGGATTTTTTTTAGGCCAAAAGTTTTGTACACTTTCCCATTTGGAGTCAAGTCTGTCCAAATGGGTGTTTCGTAATGCTGTTTGTAAGTTACAAATGACTTTAATAATGTTGATCCTTTCTTGTGGCACATTAACCAACGAGAACATGTTCCAGTCGTTAAGAAGTAAACTGTATGTTTACAAGTCAACTTTGCGAACAGCTTTATGAATCATTACAGTATGAATCGTTATGAAACACTCGTATGTGGCCTTTAACAGAAAGGTTAGCGATTAATCGTACGCTTGTTTTTAACGATGGATTGTACATGTACATTGTAGTCAATGGAATCAATCATAGAAAAATGTTCAACGATCATTGCTAAGCTTTTGTGCTACTGGCCCTTGGTTAGACCTGAACCACCTACATGTACAGAACATTCCCCCTCCCCAAAGATTTGACTGGAGAACACATTTTGGCTGGCCACGTTGAAGGCTTACATACACGTATGTGATTGTGAAAGGGATCTGAGAAATTAGAATAAAGAATTTAAGAGATGATGAAAGAAAAAAGGAAATCAGAAATCTAATTGGTTAAATTTTTCCATTCGCACATTTCAAGTCTAAATCAAGGTCACTTTGCAAAGCAATGTGCCCTGAGCCAAGATCTTTATTGGATTTTCAAGGTGGAGAAATTCAAGTGTGCGTCAGCATATTAAAAATTGATTAGAGGTGTTTTGGGGTAACCCTGTCAATCTGGTGCCCTACCAATCTAATTTATTTGCCATTTTCCACTCTTCTTACCATTGGAGTTGAATGGAAGATTAATTGAGAAATCAATCGCATGAAGCATTTTCAGAGTAGGCACTTATAGGTACTCTATTTTGCTGTAGTTTGTGGATCAGAGACTTTGTTCTTGAGACTGCTGCCCTTTTCTCTCAAGTTTTTATTTCAAATTATCTGTTTTCACGAACATTAATTTATCCTCAAGTATACATGTATCAGACAATTAGTGGAATTGTATACGAGGATGATGGTGATACCATAAATTGAGATAAAATCGTAGGAGATTTATGTGAATTTGCAGCCTACCTTTTATTGTTGTTAATGTTTTGTATTATTTTGTTTGTAAATGTGTTTTTGTAAAATATGTAGAAACTAGCTCCTAAAATAACGCAAGGGTTCTTATGAACTCCTTCTGGTGGCACAGAATGGGTTATATGCTTCAATTTTTTACTGGTTCTAAGCCTAAATTGTTTACCTTGACAGCCAATCACAGCTTGCCGTTTAGTGTCTATTGTCTCTTTCAGTTCTACTATAATATTGTTTCGCTGTATAGTGTTCTAGTCATTCATGCGATTTTACTCCGATGAGTGCATGTCGACAAGCTACAGTTTGTCTGTTTTTAAAGCTATTTTACGATTTTTAGGATTTCGCGGAACCGTATTTAATTTAAATGTGTTTATGTACCTGTATGTTTAATTGTGCTCTAGAAAAAAAAGATACATATACATGTATGTATTATTTTTCTGCATTAAAACAAAAATAAGGTCTGGAGAAATACATGTAAGCAAGGAGGCTAGAGCCTCGTGCATCCATTCTAGGGTGATCTGTAAGCCCACCCCACCATGCCTCCTGTAGGAAAATAAATTTGAGTATTTGTTTCTTTTTAGAGCAAGAATACTTAAAGGAGATTGAATGTTATCATCGATCTTTGGAGTAGAAGGGTAGCAAAGTTTGAACAAGAATATCGGTGTCTATTAAAATTCATGGAGATGTGGGATGGTTTATTCAAAAGCAGATCCGTAAGCTCCTTACCTATTCTCAATGATCAACGTTATGGAAAGCCCTCTCATCTCCCATTACTACTTCAATTTTCATCCAAGGGATAAGGTTGCCATGGGAACGTTCCCACTTTTGTGTTTCACCTTCTTTAACGGGCTGTTTACACTTTGTCATTATCTGCTCTCATCTGCATTTTTCAATTTACTATCAGTGGATCAAGCAAAAATACCCTGGCTTCTGCATGGTATTGATATTGTCTGAGAAAGATGGTGAATGGTGATGGTGGTGGTGAGGAAGAGGAGGAGATTAATGTAAATTATGTTGGTGATAGTAATGATGATGATGATGTGTGATGATGATGATGATTATGATGATGATGATGGAGGATGATGATGATGATGATGATGATAATGAGATTTATATAGCACACTTTCCATCTTGATTAGATGCTCAAGGCTCTTCAGAGCAGAACAACAAAAACTATTTACATATATAATACATGTCTATGATGGTGGTGGTGATTGTGGTGCTAAAATGTTAGTGAGTCCTTCCAGAAAATGTACTCCTTCATGCTGAGTGTTGAATGGAGAAAACACTACGATGTCCGATGAGCCATGAGAAACAAATTTTATCACCTGACATCACAATTAAATGTCTAATAAATGGCAGAATTAGAATACTTGAAATATGTTTCAAGTTAGTTAGTTTTTAGAACCACTGTATGAACTCACTCAGAAAGACATTAAAAAATCCCATTTGCTATGACAATGACAAAATTAATTTTCAGAGCGAAACAAAACCTTTTATTGTAAACTGGAATCCGTACAGTAGGCCTACATGCACAAGGCAAAGCACTTCAGAATACAGACTGTGTAGATGGATTGATACAAATTTTGACTTTTCATTCCAAATTTTATCTTCATTATTAGTAAATTTTGATATTTTTTATTACATGTACATGTAGGTATGGGAGAGTATTTTAGCGAGTGTGCAGCAGCAGCCTGGCAAGCATATTCACCCTCATATCATCAGTCAAACATACAATATCTGTCATTCTAGACTATATTTTGTTCAGATAAGGGAGTACCTTGTCTCCAATGTGCTGCACATCTTTGTCAAGAACTGGCCAATTATTCCAGATTGTTTGCATAGATTTGTTCCATTTCTTCAGTTACTCTAATACGTTATGGTTAGCTGTGAATCAAGACAATGCTTTCTTTTATTTAAAAAATAACTCATAAACTCCTCTTTTTTTAATTGAATTAATGAATTCAATAATTTCATAATCATATATCAAATTATTCTTTATCCTCAAATGTAATACTTATCCATGTATACTGTATATTCTGTAGGTCAAGAACATACATGTAGACTACAGATTATTTATATTTAGAAATTACATCTAAAAGAAACAACTATTAACCACACTGTTGTATTCATCTACAGTATGTGTCGCTATTAGTACATGCTTTTACATTCAGCTTTGCCTGACTTTGGAAAAAAAAAAGATGGACTGACAATATATTTAGGATTGGTCCCGAAGGCATCTGAGATCAGTATTAGGAACTGTATTATTATTAACCAAATGAGTATGTACAGCATGTAATTGATGATTTTAGTCATCAGAAAATCATCAGTGTCACTCATATCTTAAAACCAATTCAAATCCATTTTAGTATTCACAAATACATGATATTCTGTACTTGTAGGAAAGGTTTGCATGTCATGAGGTACATGTACATTGAATCTAATGGAATCTACGATATATATTAAAGAATAGAAAAGTCTTTGTTTGAATATTTCTTCTTTTATGTTTGCATGCCACTTGTAAATAAAATGATCATCTCCTCTTGCCTTTTTACTGACCTCAAATCAAGACTACGATTTGTGCACAGTTAGTAGTTGAAGCATGTTCAGGCACGAGACCTGAGTCAAGTGTAATCTGACCATGCTTATTTTGCCTGTCCCATTAGTACAAATTGGTAGGTGTGAGGCGAATTGAGGCATTACGCAGGCTTTGCTGGAACTAGAACGAGCAGTTGTATGTAGGCCTACCCAAACACAGTATTCAGCCGATGGAGGGTACCAAAGAGAGCTGCACTTGAAAGTGAGAAGATATTATGTGTCATTATGTGTCATTTGAATACATTGTACCCCAGGGTTTTACAGCTATTATCATGCATTGATTGTCCCGGTCATTTCTATTAGCAATCAAAGTATGGGCCACAAATCAAAAAACCATTTGAAAAGTGAAAGTGATGTAATGGTGTACAGATCATAGTGCTCAGTACTAATCATTCATTTGTTGAATATTCTTAATGGGTTTCAGGGATATCGGATAGTAAGAGATAAAGCATTACATGTATAATGGCAACAATGGCATTCACAGAGTGATCGAGTTTTACAAACAAGCAAGAGTCAGGATTTATATTGGCCTGTTTGTTCTCTCAATCTTTAATAATTGAAATCATTTTTATCTAAAGGCGTAAATTTAATAAAGTTTTCATTGGTTGAGGACATTAAGGAAAAAATTAATGAATGCTGAGTGATGCATTCATTCTGGATGACGTGTTGAAGTGATTGTAGAGCTGTGTAGATGATGTTGTTTGCCTTAGAGCGAGCTAGCAGCAGCCAGAGCATCGTTCCATCCATTCAAGGAGCTGAGTAAAAAATCTTTGCTCTTTCAGGCTTTAAATTGGCCCGCACCTTACCGTGGCTCATTTCACGCCATCGACAGCTCCAAAACATCGCTAAGATCACGTTTGCCCATCTACACACACCTGTATGCAACCCTGAATGGAGCAGCTATTGATTTGGCCCGCCTTGTAATTTGATTTTAGACCATGAGATTTGCTCTTGTGGTGTACTCTCTACATACAGGTGTACAAGGCAAAGCACTTTGATGCCTTTTATCACCCCCCACCACATACTGTATACAGGTAGGGAAATATATCATGGAGATATTAACACATTGTAGGGCAAAACACTTGAATTTCTACAATATATCATACCCCCCCCCCCTCCTTTCATTAGAAAATGTCATTCCGATATAAAATATGTTTCATTCTTTCCATTGGATATATTGCCCTCTTGTTTTAATCTCAAAATCATTTTTTTTTTATGCAAAATAATTTCACAATCTACATGTAAATGGCACAATAAAAGGGATATTCTGATAATCACATTTAAATATGTGTTTGTAAAGCAGATTTATTGAATGAATTTTGTCACAGGGCATATGTTGACATACAGTGGAAGATTCATTTAAAAAGAAGGAAATTGAATTCTTAGATGAATGTTTTGATATCCATTTCAAAATAATATTGCAATGATTACTAAGTAACGCTTCCTTGTTTTTTTCATGGTGATTCATTTTTCAATTTAGTTTTGATTCTAGTAGAAAGCCTGTTTTAAAGTGGGACTATTTATTATAGCATGCAGAGTAATTGAAACTTATGCTTTATAGTACTGGTATAAACTCTTCAGTACAGAGTATTAGCCTATCGTCAATTCTTAAAACAACTTTTTTTAATGACTGATATATCTTGGAAACAAGATTTATTAGAGAGTTGCCGTATTAATGAGCAAAATATGCTGACAGAAAAATTAGATGATTAGCATACATATACACATGACTTTGATGTGTAAGTATAGCAATGATATCCAACTAACGGAATGTACATGTACATGTATTGTGTCAAAAGAGAGTTTGACATTTTTGGGGAAATAGTATTCAACTGCCATGCTTATTTTGAAAATCATTCAAATCCAGATGGCTAGAGTAGGTTTCTGAGATTATCATATCCTAGTTAAAGGGAATAACAATAACTTCTTAATTCAAGACTACATGTAGGCCCTTAATGTTGTGGCTGCTTCTTGTGAAAGTTTCACTTTCCTTTTCTTTGTAATTTATATCAAACAAATGATGTAAGGACTGATCACATAGCCTCTTTAGGCAATCTTTCAGGTTTTCATATTAAAAGAGGAAGCAAGAAGAAATCATTAGATATTACAACACACTCTTCCATAGCTGTATATTGATCAGTTGTTGCCTAGGATCTTACAAATATTGCCTTTTTTATATACCAACTGCCTAGCAGCGAGGAAAGAAGCAGTGCCTTACCACCAAAATGAACTGATTGGACTTGAGTGTAGTTCCTTGTATTAAGAATCTGCCATGATTTGTGTGACGTTGGTGTGATATTCTGGGAAAAATCTTCATTCACATTTTCATTTACTTTACACAAGCAAGATGAAAGCTGGTAGCCACAAAGAAAAAAGGTAGCACAAGTGAAAGTGTAGTCTCTAGACTTGAAATATCATTGTAGATATATGCTTTTTCTTCCATGTCAGTTGATAGTAATATGTTACTGTTTGCATTTTGGTATTAATCTTAAAGGCTGTGCCATAACCTTCATGATGTTATTTGCGAATTTCATATGAAATTGATGAATTACATTTTTTGTCTTCATAAAGACAATTTGTTAACAGCATAGATAGGTTTTTCTAATTTCATTTCCAAGTGTCTATACAGTATACATGAACCATAGACTTTTAATCAAGCATTATTCTATCAAGTTTCCCTCTTTATTTTCTTATTGCAGGAACTCTGGGGCTGATGCTCAGATGAGAATGCCCTCAGCCAAGCCCCCATCCTCCAACAGCCGCGATGTTCGAGAACTATCAGGGAGAAAGGAAGCCACAGGGTTGATGGGAAGGATGAGGCGGACGTTGAAACGTGGGGGCACTAAGTCTCCAAAAGAAGATCCTGCAGGCCAGGTATTACCAGGATATCAGAAGAACCTAGGAAATGGGGTCGTAGTAAATCCATCTGTTGGTCATGGGTTAAGTGGAGACTTACATGTACAACCATCGTCAAGACTTGATAATGATCCAGATAGGACATCACTGAATGGGAGAACAAGCCATTGTATTTATCATAATGGATGCGATATCAGAAATGGAAATGATGTGGAAAGGCGAGATACTGATATGGATCACCACTGTCTTGTTAAACATGGGAGGGGAAATGAACATTCAAATGGAAGATTCTCACAGAATGGCAGCAATGGTCCACTGTCGGACAAGGATTCAAGCAGCAATCAGAGTTCTTACAATGGTGTTTCTATGTTTGATAAGCAGGGAGCTCGTCCTAAAACTGGACTGTATCGCAAGAAGAGCAGTGGGGTTGGTAAAAACTTTGAGTTGGGAAGCGTCGTTTTGAATGTTCAGGCAAATCGCTGCGGAAATGAAGGTAAAGGAAACAATGTAGATGTGAAGTTGAGTGTTGGAGGTTTGATGGGAGATGAAAGCGAATCAGATTCCATTGTGCCTTTACAACGGAAAGCATCTGTCAGAAATGACATCTCAGTAAACATTGTCCCCAGTGGAGGACTGCCACCCAACTCTGATGTGACTGTCAATTGCTCTGTTAATGTACATTGTCATTTTACAGGGATGGAGGAAGACTGTGTGGAAGTTGAGCAAAATGGAGCAGGAAGTGACACTGACTCCAGGACAATGCAACAGAATGGAATCATGTCAAGTGCCGAGTTAGAACCTCTAGTAATACAGATGACACACCAACCTGATATCGAACCTCTAAACAACCCTCGTACACCTCACATAGCTGAAGTCATGATGAAAGATAGCCTGGCAAGTTTAGATAGTGAATCGTCCAACCGATACCACAAAAGTTCATCAGATTCGCTTCATAGGGAATCAAAGACGCAACGTAAGGGTAATTCAGAACAATCTGCAAATGGGGACTTAAACAGAGTTGCGAAAGACAAATTGAAAAAGGATAAATTTGAGGAAGTTGTCCTCTTGCCAAAGGATAGTCAAATTGTTGATGTTGTTACAACTCAGAAATATCCAGCATGTGATGAGAGCGATATGAGGTTTCAATATAACCTTCCAAGATCAGTGTCCGATGGAGCAGCAATTTTAGCCAGCTACAGAAGTGATGAATCTTTTAAAGAAAAAAGTATGTATGGACCAGCAATAGACCGTAGAACAAAACCCAAATCTGGTTATGGAGACTATGCTCAACCTGAAGGAAGTCAAGATGATGATGAATCACCTCCACCTATTCCTCCTCGTATGTCAATGGTCTTAGATGAGGAATCCAAGAAGGCTGAGTGGGAGACAGAACCAACTCATATGTGTCTACCTGCTCTTATGAATGGTCTGTATAGTGATGATGGAGGAACCAGCGCCTCCTTGCGAAGTAAATCACTTCCACGCCACTCTTCCCTAAATGATGTCTCTCTTGACCCTAGCATCCCACGCCGTTCAAAGACGGCCCACCTAAAGAACAGAGTGTCTCAGCTCTTTAAGACTCCCCGTCGTAAGTCCTGTGCTTTCCCTGACAGACCCTTACCGGATGTACCAGGCAACAAATCGATAGTCCAATCACGAGAGAATCGAAGGAGTAATGTCCAGAGACCGCAGTCACTCTATTGCCCTACAGATGGTAGGAACCAAATAGTACCTCCACCACCTGCTAGACCTAGTCCTCAAAGACCATCTGCAGGTCCTAGACTGACACCCCAAAGACCAGGTCAAGGTAAGTATTTGATATGAGAGCAATTCCTACATCCAAATAGATGTACGTATTAATTCAGTCATTACCTTAACTTAGATATTTGTTCCTGTCCAAATAAGGAATATCGAGAGGTCAATATCAGCTATTCTTGCAACTCCATTTTTAGGCTGATTTTTATTATGTATGATCCTGTGTGAAAAAAAATGTTACATCCATTTATGGTAAAGAATGTTTGCCTACTCACACTTCATTTTATCTTTAATGAGGAATATACATTTCAGCCCATTGGATTAAAGTATTTAAAATCAGAATGAATTATTGAAGAGCAATTTTTGGTTTCAGAATGATATGAGGTATTATAGTGATTTTCCTGCATTTTTTCTTTGAAATTGTTTTGGCTTTTAACCAACAACAGTCATTTCTTCCCCATTGCCTGGAAAAGTGGTTTCAGGCATAGTCATCAAAATGAATCATACAGAGTCAAATACACCAATTTTATTCTTGGAACAAAACAAACTTGAAGGCTATCCTGGCTCTTTCAGTATGTTGCAATGTTATTTCCTACAATAGGCAATTTTTTGGTGAAGGTCTTTGTCTCATTTTCATGTAGTTCCTCAATGCAATTATGAAAGCACATCACTAACTCTTATTTTGCTCAAGAATTTGAGGGAAGCTATGACATCGTATTCGCTTATTGCTTCATTTCTTACTGTATGTATGTGCAGAGAACATGGTCGTGATTGAGAGAAGAGAGGGCTTTCCTACAAAGGATGAAGTTGCTAAATGCCAGGGAATGTTTGCATCAAGTTTAAGAAGGATTAGTGAGGTAAGATTTGGTCTTGTTTGGTTATAATTCAATTTTTTTATAGGAATCTGTAATCGATGATGGAAAGCCAGGTAGTAGTTACATTTACCCCCTCCCCTAGAAAAATATTTGTCAAAGTTTACCCAAACTGATACCACATGGACACCAAACCAAACTGCAATGTTTATTACTACTGAATTGTTGGTTTTAATAAGACTGAGATGTTACAGGGGAAGGTTTGAAATATGTTTTAAAAGAAATTATAAGTGCCGTCTATTCTGTGTGAATTCTAGTACAGTACATTCACTTCAAATTTACATCATATATTCAACAAGTAAGTATCCTGCTGCACAATAGGTGAAATGTTAATCACCCGATGAAACACTTTTCCTTCAATCACCAAAGAAGAAAAGTTTAATGTGCTGTCTTGGATCTGTATCTTAAAGCTTGTCCATGTAAGCACTTGAAAACGAGATTTCATGTGTGCACTCTTGAGGAGGAATTTTTTTAAATTTACACCCTTGGCTTATACTTCAATCGGAATTGTTGCCTAAATTAACACTTTATAAAGAAATGCACATCTTTTCATTTTTTACCTTTCTTCAAATGTAAATACAGAGTCACTAATCACTGGTCATAGACAGTAAAAAGTGATGTACGTCAAAGTAACATGATTTCACCATACATGTCCATATATATTTTTCTCAGCTGTTTTTTTAATTATTGCTTCATGCAAAATAACTGTTGGTCCCATCATTTTCATAGAGGGTAGATGATGTTACTTTTAATTCTTTATTTTAAAGTTCGAGCATAAAATACCAATTTAATATGATATATTGCACATTTGTATAACAAGCAATGCTATCCAGCCTCTTTACACCTTTTGGAATGTTGAAAGATTGAGAGGAATATTTTTGCTCAAGATTAATTTTATTGAAGTGCAGTTTAATAATACATGTACATCAGGGAATAATTTTCCTGGTATCGCATCACAATTTGCTCCACATTTTTGAAAGACTGCTATGCATATTTCTTTTGTATAGCACATTTTTACATAGGACTGTACATTAATAGTTGAGAGCTTTTCTCTTATGACCAAAAATGCTATTCAAATTTGTAAAACAAAATTATTCCCTGTCCATGTTTTAAAATGAAGATCATTCCAATAAAATTTGTCATCAATCATATTTCCTTGTTTTTCTCAAACCTTAGCATTAAAGCTGTGTTTATAATTTCATTTTTTTGTTTAAAATCATAAAACGATATCAACCATGGGTAAGCATTATGAACTTCAATTATGGTACATTGGTAGTGGTGTGCATCAATATAACCTGCTCTTTAACCTTATTAACTGCGTAAAAATTCCAATTAGTCGGCGAGAACAGACGATTGTTTCAATTTGCCTCTTGGCATCTCGTCAGGGCTTTTAATAAGTTTAATCACATCATGGGAATGAGATAGAGCAGTGGGGGTATTATGCTTTGCCTTGCTTATTTGCCAAAGTGTTTACACATTTAAGTTTACATCATGCGGGACTAGTTCTGTTGGGATTGCTTTGATTAGATGTGAGTACCGGTAATGATATGGCCCACTTTTTGAATCGTACCCTGAGCAGATGCATGTTTACAGGTGCATTGTATACATGTACATTGATACATTTGTCAATTTAGCATGAAAGTTTTAAATTATTAATGGGGCCTGTATTTATGTATTCTACTCTTGGCATGAAATATGGAAATTAAATGGGTTCAATTATTGAATTTAAATGGATTCTACAGGTGTGTACATGTTTTTCTGGAGAAAGATATCAGAATATATCATTCTATACATGTTACAAACTGAAGTGAACTCCCACATACATGTACTAGGCCTGCATATAAATAGAAACATGTTCCTAGAGCCGTTGGATGCACAGCGATCATTCTGTTGTTCCTTGCACAGTTTTCAATTGTTGCTATTCCTGTGTACTTTGGACCTTGGTAGGCTTGGTTGTAAGAGATTGTATTGAAAACAAAGACAACACTTCCAGTATGCTTTCAATTTTCTTGAACTTGAACAAAGGAAAGACTGCACCCATCATTCCATTATGGTCTGACTCTCATAATAGTAATGACACCTTGACTTACTGTTTTTTAGCCAAAAAAAAAGCTATAGTACTCTTTCCAGAAACAAGCTCAGTCATTTCCCTTCCACATTCATAGTTCATTATACTTACAATACAAGAGCAGTTGGGTTGGGTTGGGAAGTGTTGTTTTGAATGTTCAGGTTAATCACTGTGGAGATAAATAAATGATTAAATTTCTTGTTTGCATAAAAATAGTATTAAACATGAACATACTTTATGATTTTGCTCTGATGAATGCATGTCAAAAAGCTTTATATGTCCATTTTAGTGCTATTTTCCTATATATCTTATCATTTTTATATTTTTTTGAAGTTTGGGTTATTAATTATTTATTTTCTAGATTTAGTTAAGACAGGGGCGAAGGGAATATATGGCATAAGGAAAGACATGGAATTGTTCACTGCGATTCCCTGATTAACTATTATTCCATTTGAGTGGATTTCCCCTTTTCAGATTTCTGCTAAATTGCCCCAAGGAAGGATTTTACCTGTCCAGAGATGTCCATGATTTGTCCTGATTCTTTGTAGAGCAGCTTTCTGGTTTTCTTTAAGATCTGACTCAGGTGTTTTTTTTTTGTTCCTCGTCAAACGTTATAGATGCATCATTTAAATTCAAGTTGCCTTTAATAGGTCTGAGTCTTTGAGAAGCCTCTTTTAAGTGATATTCACTGACAAATTTGCTTTCAGCCAATCAGATTAAAGAATTTCAGTAGCCTTTAACAGATTTTAATGACAACACATTTCATGAAATGCTCTCCAGATACCTGAAAGGAGCTTGCTTGGCATAATATGAAATTTGGATATTTTGATAAAGATACTTGAAGGAGAGTCCTCTTCAGACATCAGATTATATTTCATATGTTTCCTATTACATGTGCACGCTATTTTTTTATTCTGTTAATAGGGGTTTAATGAAATTAAATAAATTGAAAGGTACTTTAAAACATAATAAATTGTTTATAGAAGTTCAAAGTATACATGTATATACATTGTACTTGTTCAGGACATGTATTAAGGGGCGTTTTTTAATTGGAGGTACAATGTTATAAACCCATGTTGTATCCCTTTTGTTTACAATCCTCAATGTAGACCTAGGAATATGTAGAGAGATGTTTATGACTGGTATGAACCCAATGTTTCAGTTGGCTTGATCTTCAGAAAATATTATCAGATAGGAAAGCTTTACTCTCAAAAGATCAACATCTTGTTTAATTAGTGATATAGGATAGGAATTCATCCTTAATACTGTATATAAGTAATCTGAAAGTGGATTCTTTTCTTTCTTCCTTCCCTTCTTCTCCTGCTTCTCATCTTATTCAACTTCTGTGACTTATGTGACAACTGCTTCTTTATTTACTACTTTTTTTATACTTCAACATGAATAAAGAGGTTGATACGTTACCTTTCTTGTTCTTAGCAGATATACACTGTACAGCACACATGTACATGTAATACATGAATGTTGAATTGGTCTTGAGTTCACCCATCCATTCCATTGCAGCTTGTGTAGAATGAACTTGGTCTAGATAGATGGGGACGGACCTTCATTGAGTAAGTGCAATGAAGAGCTATTCAAACAGTCAGAGTTGAAGATGTTGTTTGATTTCTTTCCACCAGACTGTTTACTAATGTCTCACCAAATTATAAATTAGCCTTTAGGAGTATGGCTATGGAATGGGATTGAATGAAATAAAATCACACTCTCAATACATGTATACCGTGCAAAAAGGTATGTTTTCATCATATAAGTTTTCTGTTGTGTTGGTTATTTGTAAGGGGATCAAAATGGAAAAATCAAGAAAAAGGTACCAAATACAGCAGATTCCAAGATTGTGATGAAATACTGGAACAGTCTCATGAACTTTCTATAACTATAAAATGCAGAAAATATATAAATAGATTTTTTAATCATCTTGTATCAGCTAGGTGCTTTTATTTCAATTTCTTAAATGCAGAATTTGGCTGAAAAATTTTCTCTTCAAAGTCTTTCCCCCATTAGAGTTCCCTTATCATTTCATATCCTAAGTCACTACATGATTTCAAGAATAAGACTTTACTGATAATGAATTGAATGTATTTGTTACAAATCTTTATTTGGGCAAGGACAGAAATGAATATATTTTACCAAACAGGAAGAAAACATAAATTTGCAAGTAGGTACATGTACTACACATGAAACTGAAGATTATACCTCCTGCACGTAGACCTGTGCAATAGAATAAATACAATATCATTGAAAGACAAAACAATACCTGCTATTTGTTCAGTACACAGTATCTTCAAAGACAGACACTGAATGAAGTAAGGAAATGGAAGGGGGAATTCCCTGTTGGCAGTCATCCATGCATTCTCAAGACCAGATCTAGAACAAGTCACACCTCCCCAGGATATTGTGATAAGTGTTCCATTGATGAGAAAGGCTTCCTTTAGTCTAGGTGTGATACTCTAAAATGAATCAGTTGTTCCTGTTTATTTGGCTTCTGGTTTTGCCCATCATTGTTTTACAAGTGTAGGAAGTATTGAATTTGTAATGTTCTACTTAAAATCCCTTTCTGTATTTTAAAATGGGTGTTTACTATGGAGAAAGAGGGTCAGTATTAATAGACTCAGGGGCTGTTCATAAAGTTGTTCGTAAGTTAAGATTTACTTTAAGAACATCTGGTGATCCTTTCTTGTGTACATGTATTACTAGGCTTAAATTCAATGTTCATTGGTGATTGATTATTTAGCACGTGAGAAAGGTTCACCAGTCATTCTTAAAGTCACTCTTAACTTACGAACAGCTTTATGAAATGGCCCCCATTTCGCAAAATTGAAAAGTTCATTCGAGATAAACCATCAAGAAAACTTGCAAATTCAATGACATTATCATTTGTGATTTGATGATGATAATTATTTTCATGACATCCAATGAGGAGTAACAAAGTGTACATGATCACTGACAGTACTTAGCCCAAATAATAGTCAATTGATGTGATAATAGCAGACAGTACCACAAATGTTGTGGAAGAGCCGTGGTGTAGTGGTTATGACTCTCGCCTTGTAAACAGATGGTCGTGTGTTCGAATCCCACCGCAGTCTCGCGTCCTTTGGCAAGGTGTTAATCCACACTTTGCCACTTTCGACCCAGGTGCTAAATGGGTACCCGGTAGGATGCGAAAGATATTGTATGTTTGATTTTGTCAGCGCCATAATGAGGCTGCGATGAATGCAAGGAATGCTCCCCAGGGAGTGGAAATTGTGCACTTTTCGTGCGGGATTGAAATAAATCCAATGACTGGGGTAATAATATGCTGTAACGCGTTTTTTGAGCCATTCTGGTAAAAGCGCTTTATAAAAATTGGCTATTATTATTATTATTAAATGATTTTCAAATTTCTAAATCATAATAGTAGTTTAGCTTGCACAAAATTTTCAGTATCCTCATAGAAAGTATTCTTGAGGCACAATGCTTGCCCTGGCTGGTCTGCATTTTGGACATGAACTAATGCATGCCAGTAGCTAGTTATATCATTAAACAATGTATGTGACCTTCATTGAGAAATGTATGTCTGTCATCCACAGTACAGGGCCTCACAGTATGCTCATACTGGTATACATGTTGGCATGCGTTCAATTAGAGCTTCTGTGTACAATCAGACCTCTCAAATTTACATTTAGAAGTACAATCTACCCATTTTTGCTGATTGCACAATTCTAAAAGTTGCTCAAATTCATAAAATCACACAATAAATAGAATAACTGGATTAATGCATGAAATACAAAAAAATAAAGGCCAGATTGTATAGTATGTTTACTATTCACCACACTTGTCAACATTCTTTGAGTGGTTCAATGTCAAAGTTCTTTAGCATGCAGCACCCCCTATTCTTCATCACCAGCCTTGATATGAACATTTCATTTTTATTGATCATAGTAATTTTTCATCTTTGATCAAAATAATGACTTCCTGCTTGTCGAGCACAAAGCTTGTGAGAGTCATACTGATCAAAAGCAAATAATGACATTGATGATGTACACTGCATTCAGCTTTAAAAACTCTTTCATGCATATGTGACAGAATAAATGCATTACGTGCCTTTTGGCCTTGGAATACAAACTGTAGGGCACAATAAAGACTCATTATTGCAAGTCGTCAATAGATTCCATTTTTTACCTTTATCCATTAGAATATAAAGAAAAAACACCCATATTTTCTTTAACAGTACGGTACTACATGTACAACACTTTTATAATGTTCATTGAATTAAATGTGTAGTACAATGTAAATCTCTATTTTAGTTTTTTTTAATCATTATGTTTTATGAAAATGATCAGTTTTGTAAAAATAATGATTTAGTTTCTTTCATGTTTTAAACCCACAGATATGTCTGTATTCCCCAAGCTTCCTTTATAGTAGCCAGTTAGATTTGAGACTTCTGTGCAGTACTAAACTTTGAAGAGAACCAAATTTTAAAGTATCAGTTAAAAATTATGTTTTTCTTTCATTAAAAGTGTATATGATTATTATTTTATTTGATATTTCATTGACATGCACTCTAAATTGCATGGATTTAAACTAAATCCAGGTGGACTGTAGTTACAAAGCAAATTGAATTTGGGATTTAGTTTTAATCCTCAAGATTATTTTTTAAGTATTAAAGGATTCAAATTTAAATCCTGTGAGATTAAAAATGATTTTTTTTTTGTAAGGATTAAAAGTTAATCCCAAACTTGGTACAGTCTAAATAAATACAATCTAAATACAGTCTGCCTGGATTTATTTCAAATCCCTGCAATTTAGACTGTACCTGTAGGTCATAGTTACAGAATTACTTCAGTTTTCAATCTCAGCTTAACCCCCCCCCCCCTTCGGCTTGACCATTTGAAATACCATCAGTTACATCTACCCTCTAATGCCGAGCAGAAAGACTCTACCAAGAACAACTGTACACAATGATAAGTCTAACTTGATAGATTTATAAACAGTATTATCTTTCAGCTGTGACATTTAGGAAGAATCTATACAAAAGATTCACTGCAGACACTTGGCATTTGAAGTAAAAATGGGATGAAACTGATACTGTGCTTTATTTTGACAGTTTGATTGATTTGAATTCAATCCTGTTAATGATTCTTGTGGGGAGAATGAGTCTTATGGTATCTTCGAAAAGTAAAATGATGATCCACTGTAGATCTTCCAGCCTGGATTTCTTGAAAACAAAATTAAATCCAGTTTGGAGTGAAATGTATTGGGTCACTTGTGAAGCCAAACTTCAGTGAATCGCAATGGGCATCAATAGTAGCAGGAAAGTTCTTTTATCATCGATGATATTATCAAAATAAGTACTGAAGTGATCCAAATGTTTTGAATAATAAGGACTTCATAGAGCTGAAAAATAAGTAAAATGAGGAAAATAGGTCCCATTAATGTCCAACTACATGCTTATTTTGCCAATTACTGACCTATTTTTCATTTTCTGCCATAATAGCAGATAGTGTTAATTCATAAATACAAACACACATTTAGTCTGATTCTGTTAAAATTCAATAACGGGAATTGCACTTTAATATTCAAGTTCTGACAGAGCACATTTTTAGGAATTGCTCAAATGCAAGCTGTTTGCATTCATCTGACAACCTTTATGTTGATCTGAGTAAACATTGAGAGTAGAATTATTTATATGAAATACTTATCTGCAGTGTAGTTTTAAGCTGTTTGTAATGACCAAACTGAAATTAATCAAAATACTATTAAAGATAGAGAACTATGGAAGCAATCTGATGTGAAGAGGATGTAGATGGTCTTCTTGCCGCAGAAGCTTCTTTACAAGTCTCCATCTCCTTCTCTCCACCTTAAGATGAAACATTATCCCACTCCTGACACCTATCGCCTCTCTTCAATATTGTATAGTCTGTTCAGGGATTGTCTTAGGGTGTTGACTGACCTGATAGTGGCATTTGGAACTGGCTACCTTCACACCAAGTATTGCACTCCTCGCTTATACATGTATCTGTTTGTGGCCAGAGATGTATCATGGGAAGTTTATCTTTGTCTTTAAAAGAAGAATATTCTTTACATATGTTGCAAGAAATGGTCAGTTGAAGGAAAGTATGGGAAATCAGGTCAATATGACTCACCCGATCGCTTTTGTTTGTTCAGAGGGAAGAAGATTGCTCCAGTATCATCAGCAGTGAATTGATTATTAGATGGGGTAGAGAGACTCTATTAGGGTTAAAAACTAATTGATGCCAGACATGGAGCAAGGTACAGTGGTAATGATCCATTAGGGAGCTATTTTCCTGGTATCACTTCTCAATACTTATCTTATATTCTAGATGAATATTATTTTACCAAGACAAAAAATGATGATGAGACACTTGCCTTTCATATTGTGTTGGCTATTGATAACATTATCTTTGTAGATGATGCATGAGGTGTTCTTCAAAATGGTTTAGATAGTCTCTGTCCAAGAAAGGATAGACACATGTCTTTTGCTTCACTCTCAAACCTGATACCCCCAAGACAAACAATTAGTTACCTTTAAAAGCCATACTGTAGACAATTATTCAGTGAGTGTAGGCAGACAATGCTAATTTTTAAACCATCGAGTGGTTTTGACCTAGTATAAAGCTGCTATCAATTTCCCAATGTTACAGTAGTTAGCATGAAATACATGTAGCCTAACACTTTCAAACAGTTCCACTTCTTCATGACAAAGGTGAAAGCATGAGACAGAAAAGAAATGATAAAACTATTCCAAGAAAAACCCCAACATACGAACAATAAAGAACAATATCCTGTTAAGTATTAAGTTGTTGCAAACTTCAGCAAGTTAATAGTACTGTCAGGCAAGTTTGATGTCAAAATCCCGTACTGCCCCCTCCACTTTAATTAATACAGAATTCATGAAATACGGATTTGGAAAAAATAGAAATATTGGACATGATTTGTGCTCGTTTATACAACACCCATTATGGCACCATGGAGAGCACTTAGCTGGATTGTTAGCTGCCATGTTTGTTAAAATGTATGATCACGTTTCATCAGAAATTCCCCTGCAGCATTATGAAAGAAAAAGGCGCTGTAAATGTATCCAGATTTTCACACTTACATGTACTCAATTTATTGTCAGCCTCCAACATCTTTGATGTTCAATTAGTGTTGTGTCACTGGATGAAAAAAACCCATTATTTAGCTTGAGAATATTTTTTCGTGTAATGTGCACCCCATGATAAAGAAAGAGTATGAATAATTTATCTATCATGGATTTGAAGGGAAAGAAATCTCTCTATATATAATTTTCTATTTTGGCTTACATGTTATTCAATTTATTTGAATTATGTTTTTCATTGATCTAATAGCAATTTATGAGAGTGAAATGCAGAGATAATTACATGTAGGTAACAATTACTAGTCTTTTTTTAATGATTGAACTAGACTTTTGGATACTTTCACAATTTTTTCCAGAGTTTAATAACATTCTCACTCGATTCAGTAGATGTTTAAACTTTCATGTTATCAGAAATTAGATTCAATCAGGTACTTTACTGAGCCCCAAGACAAAGCTTAATTTTATATGTTTATCTCTAAAGTTGGTTTTGTTTGTTGAATACTTCTTCGGGTAGTTTGTGAAAACATCAGTAACATGCAGTATAGTACAGAGACTCATTTTCTAATTGAACTACACAATACGCATTGCTTCCTTTGGAGATATACATGTACTTGTTGCACATCAATCTCAGTTAAAGGGGATTGACAGGCAATGGAAAAACACATACTTTAGATTGATAGCTTGGATAGATTTTGATTTAAAAAAAAAAATTGAAAAAAATATTTGGCAATCGTTCATCTGTATAATATAAAACACCCACTCATGGTCATGGCTTGAAGAATATGAACTCGGCTTGGTGTACGGACAAGGTTATTTCCTACTCTAAGGCAGTTATTTAAAGGTTATGTGAACCCCAGAAAAATGTTGATTTGAAAAGAGAAAAATCAAACTAGCATAACGCTGAAAATTTCATCAAAATCGGACGTAAGATAAGAAAGTTATGACATTTTAAAGTTTCGCTTATTTTTCAAAAAACAGTGATATGCACAACTCAGTGACATGCAAATGAGTCAGTCGATGATGTCCATCACTCACTATTTTGTTTTGTTTTTTAATGTTTGAATTATAGAATTTTTCATTTTTCACAGATTTGACAATAAGAACCAACTTGAATGAACCATATACATGTGTAGTATTAAAAATGGTAGCTACACATGTTCAGGGAGGAATTAATCGTTGTTTCACTTGACAATGAGGAGAAAATTAGAATATTTCGTATTTCACATAATAAAGTACAAAAGGAATAGTGAGTGGATGACATTATAAGTCTTCTCATTTGCATACCGACAAAGATTTGAATAGAACTGTTTTGTGAAATTAAGCGAAACTTTGAAATGTCATAACTTTCATATTTCACATCCGATTTCAATGAAATTTTCAGTGTTATGCTTTTTGGATTTTTCCCTTTTTATTCAAATCAAATTTTTTTGTTGGGGTGGACTTGTCCTTTAATAACATTAGGATTCACCAACTAGTACAGTTTTTCATGAGCAAGATATGATATGAACATAAAAATGGCACGGAAAAAAAGACATGCTTAAAAGTTTGACTTACACTTATGAAGAGCAAATGCAAGAATTCAGCAGAAGCCAAAATCAAACTAAAAGTAAAATGGAAACACGTTGATGTTTTCTTATGTTTGTTCTTCTATACATGTAAGTCAATTATTTAGCATGTATTTATTCATTGCCATTTCTAGATACTATGGTACCAAATATCTTCATTGATATGAATGTATTAAATTTGCCTTTTATTGTGATTTTGATCAAGAATGGATCTGTGAAGAAAGACTCAAGCAGAGATGAATGCACTAGTAAAATGAAGATATATTCATGTACATGCAAAAATCAAACTTTGTTGTGGATTGATTGCCATTGTTTTTCATCAGTGACCATATTATCAAGCTTTTGAATCTGCATAAAAAATGTACATGCAGATTACAATGCTGGACTAGAATACCATCTCATGCCTTTAAAGCTGATATGCTGTCTTCAGTAGATTGTGAATGAGAATATGAACAGGGTTTTGATGGGTGTTGAAGCATAGCTGCTGAGAGTCACAGTGTCTGATACTGTATCCCTCCACTCTCATTTGAACCTATCAGCTATAAATCATTCTCCTCTAGATGGTGTGTTTAGCATATAGCTTTATGGAATACACTTTTATGGTTACTAAAGAATGATTTAAACAACGTTGTTTACTATGTGAATCACACGGTAGATTAAACAGTTTAAACGAGTGTTTAAAATCAAACAACCATGATTTAATTATTGATAATTGAATATTTGAATTTAAATTTTTTTAAAAAGATTTTAAACACTTGTTTAAACTGTTTAAACAACTACTGTGCGATTCACATAGTAAACAGCGTTGTTTAAATTGTTTTTAACAGTGTGCACTGTACATGTAGATGCAGTAAAGACCTCAATCCTGCTACATTCCTTTTATTGGAATAAAGGGGTTTGAAATGCATTAAGTCCTCTATTTGTAAATGTGGAGTTGCTTACCTTTTATGTTTTTCACACAACTCTTTTTTTTTGTTCTAAGAAATAAAGTGTAATGTTGCTGACTTCATTAGGTTTAAGTTATTGTGCATATACATGTAGTTTTCAGAAATTTTCAATTTTATAAATTCCTGATATGGATCCATGTTCCTTTCTCTATCTGAAATATATTTGCTTCAGTAAATGACAAGTGAAAAATGCAGCAATCACACCTTTTTTCATGAAGAATGATTTGATTTATTTCTGTGACTCCTTTTCATTTATCTTATGGAGTTACATCCTTTTGTAAAAATAGTGTGCTTCCATTGTGATCAGTGCTTTATCAGTTAATTTAAATCCTACATCGGTCGAATACGCCTCAGTCTATTTGGAGTGCCCGATGCATTTATTCAGTAGCTGTTTTACAAGCGCTTTACGTACTGATTGAATGAGCCGAGCCATAGAAGGAGTCAATTTGGCAAGACCACGCTGGGATTTGTCACTTTCCAGATGAGAAACGATCACTTTGGATCTCTCCACCAATAGGTCCCATGTGAGTTACTCCTAGAATAGCCAATCAGCACTGGTGAGCTTTGGCAAATAAAACTGGGAGAAAGAAAGAAAGAGCGATTGCAAATCATTGGTGTTGGTTGTCACATGTATTTACTTCCCACCACCCAATTTGTAACATTTTCTGAGAATCTCTACTAAAATCTTAAATCTGACATTTAGTTAGCTTTGCCTGATTTACAACATTGTCAGAATGTAAAATATAGCATTACATCTTGTGATGTAGTATGACGTTGTTGTGGTAACGCTTACAGCAAGGATGATGAATTGATGTAACAAGTGAGAAGGATAAAAGAGAAGAATTCTACTCTAGTTCTCGGGCGGAGATAATCTAGGCTGAATAAATTATTGAAACCTCTCCAGGCATTAATCATAACTTCCTGTAATTTTGGCTTTTTTTTGGTAAACTGAAATTTTAGTTTATGCACATTGTTCCGAAGGGGGGGGGGGAATGTAAAGTGTGAAATGGTCATGTAGTAATTACAAGAATACATATATATACTGTATATATGGTATTGTACTTTCTCTTTATCTATCTCTCTATTAGCACATATACTATCTGCAGTAGATGTGGACTTACATCTGTTTGCTGATGCTTTCTTTTGATTTTAGTTTTCCCACTTTTTTTTTTTTCTTTCCCTTTCTTTCCTTTTTTTGTTTGTATTTTTCTTCTTCTTTTTCATTTTTTCAATTTCACTATTTAACATTTTCAAGATATTTCTTATATGTAGAGTACATCTAGGTAAAAAAAAGCACTGAATAACTGATCTTAGCTATGTTACATAGTGGTATCTAATGATTATCAACATCCATTGAAAACAAAGCGAATAATGAAGAAAGTGAATCAGAAAAAAGAAAGAATTATAAGTAAATGTTGAGCAACTAAGATAATAATGTAAGTGCACATTTTTCTGCTAATATGAAAATCAAATATGGCTGCCCTTACGTGTGTATTTCCAGTGGGACAGTGTACCCTTTGATATTTTGAAGATAAAAAGTAGAGATTTGGAGAGAATTTCAATTGATAGATTATCTTGTCATTCAAACAAAAATGTGATTTTCTATAAAGATGAGAGGTCCCCAGCAACATATATCCCCTAAAGAGTGGAAGTGTCATTATTTTGTTGTTCTTACTCTCGCAATTCAATTAGAATATTGTAAAGAAAAATCATGAACAACAGAGGAATGGCCTTTTTTGGTATCCATTAGCTAGGACAAAGTGCAATGTCATACAAGACGCATGCATACAGTCCATCTAACTTTCACTCTACGTTGACTTTGACTATGTTTTATTATATTTTGACGTTTGACCAGCAAATTTTTAATATCGAATATACAGTATGTCACTGTGCATAAATATTTGTTCCTTGTAGATTTGTCTTATTAATCTTTATGAGATCATACTGAA
This sequence comes from Lytechinus pictus, assembly GCF_037042905.1. NCBI lineage: Eukaryota > Metazoa > Echinodermata > Echinoidea > Temnopleuroida > Toxopneustidae > Lytechinus > Lytechinus pictus. Next base: position 4,335,296 of record NC_087245.1, on the reverse strand, counting down.
TATTTATATGTGTATTTATGAATATGAATAACCATTTTACATTCATATTGTAAACAACTGATAACAATTTAATTTCCAAGTACAACTCTGTATGGGTGTATGTTACCATAATCTATATACATATGAACAAAATTATACCACAATATCAAATTGCTTATATATCGTGTACTAAATGATTTATTTCTATTTTCATTTGTTATTAGTGTGGCTGGTACTGGGGTCCAATGAGTTGGGATGATGCTGAGATGAGATTAGAGAATACTCCAGATGGTTCCTTCTTGGTACGAGATAGTTCAGATGATCGTCATATACTCAGCTTAACATTCAGAGTTCAAGGCAGCACACATCATACACGCATTGAACATCATAATGGTAATAACCCATCTTTCATAATCTTGGATAATGAAAATCTTATTAGCAGCGCAAGGGGGTAGCAATAAGCAGAAAAAGACAGCAATATAAATTCAGGTCTTTTTTATGTTTTTCTTTATTTCTTGGGACCAGTAAAAAATTGAGAAACTGGGTATCTACTGGTCAGACATGAACAGGTTGGAGCAGAAGAAAAAAAAAGGTTATTGTGGAGCCCTGTTATTATAGGCAAAAGTCATGGTACAATTTGTTGTTTACAGTATGCCAGTGAAAATTCAAAATGAATTTTATGGACTGTTAGGGACTTGTATGAATGTAAATCAAAATACTCCCACCTTCAAGTTGAAGTCTGATCTGAATATTGTATGGACAAGTCTTCTGATATTGAGGCTGCAGTGGAAACCTATGGGACTGCAGGCATGAAGAAAACCAAATCAAATTGCATTAACGAGCCTTGAGACATTATTAATGCAAGATCATGCATGCTAAAGGCTATTAAAAAATTCCTTCATGATTGTGAAGCCCCTCCTAGTGTCGTGTGACCACTACTCCTGCATTGGACTCCAGAAAGCCCCCTTAAGAATTATGGAAATTTACTTTAAAGTGAAGAATTTCCAACCATGCAACTCTTTGCTGATGTTACGCAAGAAAAACAACTCAGTCATTTGAAATTCTCTGCATTTCATCACAAGAGGAAAAGTGCAGGGTTTTTGTGTTTATGTGTGTGTGTGTGGGGGGGGGGGGTGGGGATGGTTAGTCAATGTACTGTATAAGTTACAATAATTATCCCTTTGTGTAGTAAAACTCTTCTGAAATTGAAATTGAAACTTTATTCACCACTTCCATATTCATGAAGTAAAATACTACATATATGTGAGAATATTTCCAAGAATAGTTGAAGAATCATTGAGAAATTACTTAGAACTCATAAATTGATGATCCTGATTCAACATTTCAAGAACCATGTAATATTCTGAGTAATCATTCTACGGCCATTCTTGGGACTTGTGTTTCAACTCATAAAACAGTTGTAAATCATCCATCACCTTTGTACCTTCTAACTCCAAAATGTACAGAAGAAAAAAAAAGAGACAACCATATCGCAATCTTCAAGTGGTATGGGACTTCAATCTTTTTTATTCAGCAGGAAATATGGAAACTGTTTGAAAAAGACAGAAGCTTGTTGGGTAATGATGGTTGGATGCTAATGCTGAAAGGAAGTAAACTCTTCCCTTGGTACAGAGACATGGTTGAAATGACTGAGTACATGTACCTACATAACTGGTCTTCCTCTCACTAAACAACTGTTAGAAGTATGGAAATTATGAAAGATATTTAATGTGGGGCTACAGATACATGTAGGTGGCATTTTGTAGGGTATGAGTTCAGAGTGTAACAAGGCAATCCATTTATCAAGGATCTTTACTTGTGCATTTACTCCTTTTCATTTTTAAGCATTTTCTTCATTCATTTTAAGCAATAACCTGATAAAATACGGAAAAAACCCAGATGAGAAGAGATTCACTTTCAAGGTTTTGTAAAATGGCAGCCAAAAGACGGATATAATGCTATGATTTAGAAAACAAATACAAAAACTGAATATTCGTACTAGCAATTCAGAGATGTTATTGTGAAATTGTAATCCCTCTGACCCTTTTAGGTGATTTCCTTGTGGAGTTTGTGTCATTTTACGTGAGAGTTGCCTTAGGATAGCTTGAGAGCTGAAAGTATTATACAGCTTTTTGCAAACTTTCTAGGTCTGATGGACTAGAAATTGTATTTTTTTCCTGCATCTGTTTGTCAGCCTATGAGGTGATTATGAAATGAGAAATGACAAAAAATAGAAAAACATCCATATATGAAAACTTTTCTTCATCATGTGTACTAAAAATTTGTTTCGATAATTACAAATCAAATCCCAAAGTATAACAGTTTTGGGGAAAAATATGACTGGAATTGTTTTCACAATGATGTCCATGCCAAGTGAAACAACGATTAATTCCTCCATGAACGTGTGGAATTAGCATTGTTTGATACTATATGATTCAGTCAAGTTGGTCCTTATTGTCAAATCTGTAAAAAATGAAATATTGTATAATTCAGACAATAAAAGCAAAAGAAATAGTAGGTGAAGGACATCATTGACTGTCTCATTTGCATGTCACTGAATTGTGCATATCACTGAACATTTTGTGAAAAGTAAACAAAATTTTGAAATGTCATTACTTCCTTATTTTACACCAGATTTTGATGAAATTTTTCGCATTATGCTTGTTTGATTTTTCTCTTTTTGTTCAATTTAACATTTTTCTGGGGTGGCCTTGACCTTAACATATTCTGTTTTTCGGCACTGGGAAAATAAATTATAGTCTAGAAACTTGTCTTCAAATTTATGATCTTTTTAGTTATATGAAAATATCTAAAATTTGTTTTATTCAATTAAAAAAAATCCTTTTCTTTTCACTTTATTTTTATCAGATACATTTCCACCATGACTCATAAATTTTCACATTTTCTATTTAACTTCTCATTTCAATTTTCAGTTTATTCCAAAATTACAATTGTATACAACATTACCATAGTATAAATTCGCATTTTTCAAAAGAAGCAAAAAAGAAAATTGACACATAAATGAATAAGATATACATGTATGATGCTAATTTCTCATTTATACTATGTTACGAATTGCATGACAAATGACAAGACAAAATATGAATGCATAATTTTGGTGGAGAATCCCGAGGAAAAGAAGATTTCTAAATCCTGAGTGGTCTTCCAGTGGCAAAATGCATGGCCCATTATAAAGTAAATATTAGATGAATTTGATTGTCATGAAATTATTTTTTTTATGTGAGACTTCTGTTTCTCATAATTTGTGTATTAATCCATCCACAAAATACATTTATTGCAAATTTGGAATCATTGAAGTCTTTACCACTCAAAAGTAAAGTACAGTCCCACATACTGATTAACTTGTAACCTGCCACCTTGGACCTCTATCCAGTCACTCCTTGATACCTGGGAGCCATGCCTACCTGTCCTGCATTGGCAGAATGACGTCAGTAATGGTTTATCTGGTTACCTCTGATTGTCATTGATCCTGTAACATTACCTTTTCAATCAATGAAGGCTTGCAAGTCAAGCAACCAATACCATGTATGAGTCTCCATTTATTCATATTGATGGTCAAACTGTCATTTCATTCATCTTCATTCAAATCTCAATCTTCAAGAGAGAATAATTAAACTATAAAATTTTGATTCTTATTTCATTCCGAATTCTTATAATGCTCAAGACTTAATGTTATAAAGATGTTTCTTACAATGGTCACTTCTAATAGTTTGTTGATGGTATAAAACAAAATGAGAGTGATGAAGCTTAAGTGTATATTTTGTTTATTTACTGCAAGGGATCAATTGAAAACTGATATTGATTTCACTCTAAATCCTTTGGGGGATATATGTCTGCAGTATTGAGTGACCAAAGCCCATTCATGGCTCAGCAATATTGCAGTAATTTCCCTGGAATTGTTGCCCCTGCCCTTTTTATGCTTTCTCAAATCTCCCAAATTAAATACTACTGGGCATTTTCACGGTAACTGACATTACACGGCACAATGTTTTCACACCTTTCACTGTGTGTATCTCTAAAACAACAAATGATGGGAGTTTACTTTTGATAGAGTTAATAAAGTAAACCTTGCCGTATACTCTGATACTAAGTTTTCCTATGTAACCACATTTTTTTACGCATCAGCAAGCAAAAATGTGTCGGTAACTGACATTACGCAAAAGGACATGCAATATCAGGGTGTTCATTAAAATTGAAATATCTCATGTCCCTGAGTAGATAGAGTAATAATTTGAATATGTAAATATACCTCCGTTACTAGGTTAAGATGTGTCAAAATATTAAACGATTTGTTTTTGTCTTTTGGGGGCTATGATAATTTTTCCAAAACCATGCTGGTAACTGACATTACACTTAATTTGCCATAGAGATAACACATGGAAGTCAAATGTGTGGAATCATTGCATTGTATCTTCTGTGCAGGGCTTCACATGAAAGTGAGCTTGATGTGGAAGTATACCCGAGTTTCTAGGAACATTTCAATGAAAAAACTTTTTATTTTTTTCAATTCCTTTCTTTGATTTGAACATTTTTATCATTACTTGTCGGTAACTGACAATACACATTAACATTTACCAGTGCTATATGATTTTCAAAGGCATAATTTTCTTGGTACTTATATGTAAGGGTTTTTAAAATCATAAAAGTTTCATAATACTTCACATTTTTAATTATCAAAAGATAAGAAATGTATGTTTTACTTACTCGGGGGGGGGGGGGGGGGGGGGGTCATAGCAGCTACATGTTTTCCTATAGTAATTTAATATTGCATTGACTGTAAACATGGATTTTTCTGACTATACATGTACATACACCCATAATATATTCATCAGTTTTATATTGACTTTTTAAACCTTTTCCTTCTCCAACCTCCCCCTCCCCTCAAAAAGGCAAAATGAATAAGGGTCTCCTCCCCTAGGCTACACGTACCCCTCCCCTGAATCTCATGCAGCCATGTAGTTTTATTGATTTCTATTCTGGTCAGTGCAAGCAATGCTTGTTCATATCTTTCGGATTTCAATTCTCTTCATAATTTGTTTAATAATTTTCTTTGCTAATTTCTTTTTTAAGCTGTCAACAAAAATAAACTCCAGCTTCTAAACTGAAACTGAACGATTTGTAAATTAGAAAAAAAAACAACACAGTTTTAGTAGATCCACGCAACATTGATCAGAACTGTCAAATTTTACTCTTCATCTATACTTGTAAACCAAAAACAGAATTGTATCACACATCCACACTACTAACAGGTATAAAAACCAGGAATTTACTTTTAGCGAGGCAATGCTCAAAAGAATCCTAGAAACTAAAAAAGGGACCCTGGAAATCCCCTTCATCACAATGTTAAGCTTAAAAAATGTTGCAGATTTAGGCAATAGGTTGGGAAAAGTACCCCCTACCCCCCCCCCCCCCCGAAAACCAAACAAAAAATTGTCTGATATAAACAATTACATGTAGGTACTTGGTAAGTGCATGTACAAAACAATTTCATATTAATTTTTTTTGCACGATGGGAATGCAACTTCCTTCATAATTTTATATAGTATTCCTTGTGAACTATACCTTTTAAAAGTCAATAACAAGCTCCTTCTGGTGTGACTTTTAAAGTGAAAGACTTAAATAACAAGTATACAATATTTCTTCACCACAAAATTGACCACATATTTGCATTTCAATATTGGTAACCAACGTTTTATCATGGTAACTGACATTACACCTCGGTAACTGACATTACATTTTCCACTTGGTAACTGACATTACATATATTTAATGGTACCCTATGGCTTCATTGTTAATTGGTAATCTTTAATTTTGGTGTAGAAGGGAGGGGTGTTACCTAGAGAGGTAATCTACCAAGTTTCATATAATATATCCTCTTTTCCAGGAAATGAGAAAAAAAAGTTCATGTTTTCGGTAACTGACATTACATACCATATCACATACTTCATCAATGTTTTTTTATCAGATGAATGAATTACTAGTGTTTCTTTCTGTGGGATTTTAAAGAGTGTTATAATAGCAAGCTAAATCACAGGCGAAAACATCATGATCAAACCTGTTCTTTAAAAATCTGTCAAAACAAAATATGTATCAATATACTATTTTCAACACTAATTTGTATCTATACTTTGGCAGCCATTTTGAAATAAAAAATGGCTGCCAGAGTCCGAAAAAAATTTTGTCTCAGAAACTTCAGGTCTTGTTTTATTAAAAAACATAAAGCATTTGACATGAATATCAACTTGATTTTTGTGCCTCTGTGTCCATCTGTGGTGAAAATGCCCTACTATACATTTACAGTATTACTCTATGAAATGGAATTGCCATCACTTTCTAAAATAACCTATAGTAACTTGTCTATTGATTTTGTGAATATTAAGTACCACAGTGTGTAAACAGATTTCGTGACTTCTTGTTTTAAACAAGACAATAGCTTTTTTTATTATTACATCTCCTGAAATAAATTTCCTTGAGTACCAAATTTGAAAGAGCATTTTCTTTTATTAAAATAAAAGAGTGGTACATCTTTCACTGCATTGGAATAAATAGCGTATGGTTTAGAAGGGCCTTAATTCTTTTCATTCCATTGGCCAATATCATCTTTGCCATTATGTTTATATTGATCTTTGGTGAAAAATGGTTCTATTCTACCATTGCATAATGACTCCATATTCTCACCTAACCAAAGTCCTCTTCATTTCTTTCATCCTCAGGCAAGTTCAGCTTCTGGTCCCAACCAACAACTCATGGGAGTTCATCTATCGTAGAATTTATAGAGGAAGCGATGCGCCACTCCAGGAATGGCCGCTTCCTCTACTTCCTTCGTCCAAGATGGCCAGGACTCCCTCCCGTCCCTCTTCAGCTACTTTATCCAATCTCTCGGTTCCAGAAGGCTCGATCCCTCCAGCACATGTGCCGCTTTGTCATCCGCCGACACGTCCGGCTCGACCATATTGATGCCCTCCCGTTGCCAAGACGACTGAAGGAGTATCTACGGGAAGGGCAGTATTATACCCCAGATGATATTAAGCCCTAAGCTAATGTCAATGTGAATATGAGTAAAAGGATGAGTATTAAACATGTTTTGTCATAATCACAACAATATTTCTCCTGAATTTCAATTCACCCTCAAGGACATTAATTACAGCATACTTTGTTGCGAAGATTGCTATTTTGATGTGTAATAATGGGCTGTGGTAAAACCACAAAACTTAAAACCACAAAACACCCCCACCCCTCCATTGTCTCTCTTTACAGTTCTACAAATAACTCAAATCAATATCTCTTTTCAGTCATGCCTGAACCAAACTAATGATATGTGAACAGTTCAAGGGCCAGGTCAAAGAGTTATTATGTCAGTATTGCTACAAAGAAAAAGAAATATTTGTTTCACATTCAAGTATATGTAGCATATATCACTTTGAAATCACAAATTATTCAGTAAACTGTATGAAAGACATGGTAATGAATAGTTTTGAATTACTTAAATACATCGTTATACTCACCTGAATTCAGTATACACTAAAAAACTTGATATAGTGTAGATAATTGATGCAGTTGATATTTCAGCAACAGTGGCATATGCCTACTTCATATTAAAAGAGGTTCAGATAATGTTGTCACAATGCATTTGTAAGTTACTTCGCATTCATGGTAGAAATTGCACTTTGAATCACTGCAAGCATGATGATGTCACCAGAGTATAGAGGCGTACATCAGTAATAACTCTGCACATACAAATATTCACCCAAATTCAGGGAAAGTAGAAAGTTATTTTTATATACAATATTTTAACCTTTTAAAAAGCAAGCAGCCACAGGTATATATGAAACAGAGGGTCAATATCAAATACATTGCATTGCAAGAAGATCAACAGTCACTTGCACACAAAAAATGCCCATATGGATTTGCACTTGGTTTTAGTGAAACACATAACTTTAGAAATAGCTTTTGTGAAATTGCCCCCAGGTGGGTGTTTCATAAAGCTGTTCGTACATGTAAGTTAAGAGCGACTTTAAGAACGACTGGTGAACCTTTCTTGTGGAAAATTGTATTTTCATTGGCGATGGTTTAAGCGCGCAAGAAAGCTTCACCAGTTGTTCTTAAGTCGCTCTTAACTTACGAATAGCTTTATGAAACGGCCCCCTGTTCTGTTAAATCTTGAATGGCAACATGTACTTCAGATTAATGGATCGCTTCAGTGTTGCATTGAAAGGATTGTTACTCATTTCATATAAATTGATGAATGCATGGTAATGAATTTCAGGGATTTTCTCTTGAATTTCTTACTCCTAATTTATATCTTTGTGCCCTCCATTACCAACACACAAATCTTTTTACCAAAAAAAAAAATAGATGGAAATTATGCATTTTTAATTATTTTCAGAGAAGGGAGAGTAATTATGCATATCCGAGTGCCAATCAACTCATATAGTTCAGTGCCAAACCCAACTATTTCTAAGGTACATGTAACTTGTTGTTCATTTATCAAGAGGATTCTACTTCTTTTGTATTGAAGACCTGCTATTTGAGGTTTTTATCAAAGATAGAGGGTTTATACATGTAGTTAATGTTGCTTTATTGTGGTTTTATAAAGGTTTGAGGTTTTATTAAATGATATGATGCCAAATCCACTTAAAATGAAATGATCCAGGAATTTTTCTGAAAACCAATTTATGACATATATAACTGCATACATAGGAAACAGAAAGACATACATTACTTGAAATTGTCATTGTATAGGCACATAGGAGGTGATTACCACATGTGTTGAAAAGATTTGTTATAAGAAAGATGAGACTTATAATGTCAAACTTGATGTAAGACTTTGCCTTATTTCAGTCTCCATGGTCTTTTAATTTATTCTGTAAAAAAGAGTGACAAAGACCACCTTTCTGACCTAACAAGTGTGTAGAGTGTTGCTGCAACTGTTCTCACCTTTTTTGAAAGGATGTTGTCATGGTAACCTGCCAGTATGAAATCTCATGGGCTCAAAGGTGCGCAGGTTCCACCTTCAATTCCATGATTTCTGCTCAATCAAGATGCAGTGCAATAGAGAAAAGAACAACATTCATAGGATGACTTTTTTCTTCACAAGAAATATTAGTCCAGAACATTCTAAGAGAGAGAGAGAAAAAAAAAATCAACAACACAACTCACATTTGATTCACTGATTCCAAGTTGTTTTTACCTGGTTACTAATCTCTCTCACTTTCTTATGGGAGGTTGATTTGAATTGTTATAGAAGAATTTGCGAAGGTAGTGATGCAAGGTTCATTGAGGATCTCTATTTTCTTTCTATGTTTGCAGTTATCAAACATCCATACGTTCCTCATAATTCATATTTTCTTGAAGCAAGTGAAAAGTAATAATGCACTAATGGGAAAGGCATTTGCTCACGTGAATGGATGGAACTAGTGAAATGTCTTTTGTACATATGCAGTAAACAAAATACAACTCTTGAACTCCTTGCAGATCTGTAGTAAACATCCCATGTGTAAAAAAAATAAATGAATACGTATGATGATACATTATGATGAATTGAGAGAATAATTACTCTTACAAGTGAAACGTCTAAAACAAAACCATACTGTGCACTCAGTGTAGTAGGTAGATGTAGACAAACAAGCTAAGAAATTTACTCAAACACATGTCAGGTTAGATATTATCTTCATTAAAATATTTTATATATAAAAGTAAAAATGAACCTAAGATAACCAAAGATACCGATGATTGCCTTTGTGTGTATACCTCTTCTGTGAGAGTTTCATAAAGCAATTTGTCCGTGATTTCCATAGACAGCTGTTATAAGCTACTGAAATAACTGTATTTGATTCGGTGGGAGTGAATCTGTCAGTTAAAATCAGTTAACGAGACACTTCATGAAATGGTCCCCATATGTGCTTTTTATTTTTCCCCCTGATTATTTGCTTCTTTTTTATTTAAAGGAAAACGTCAAACTCAGCGTACATGTAAGTTATCTGCATGGAACATTTATTTGTGATTTAATATTATTTAATGTATGTTGATATTAGTGCCAAGTTTAATCTGAGAAAAGTCTGTAATTAAGACATCAAAGGGAAATTGAAATTATTAAATGACCAGACATTATGTCCTGTTTTTTGCTAAATCTCATGTGATGAATTAGCTGAAACAGTTTAGGATGTATTGGGTATGTTACGTTCATAGATGAAGTTTCTGAAAAGATATGTCATGGAACTTTCTGTTTCCTTCACACCGACACTTAATTGATGCCATGAAATGTTACAGAAAGTGTACATGTAGTAATTGTCACATGTGTGGGTTGAGGGAATAAACTGGGTAGTGTTTCCTCAAATTCAATTGATGAATTTGCTAGGAGCAAAATATGTGCAAGGATTTCACGAGCTTAAAACAGATAATTGATGAAAATCATTGTGAAATGGTTTCATGTAATGCTACCCCGGTAGTATGTGTGTAGCTGGGTCAAGGTATTGAGGGTGACAAACCGAACCTAATTAATGGACTAATTGGAGGACATTGATGAAACCATTCAGTACCAATGTGAAGGCCATGAATTTGAAGATGATCCACTTAGTTTGATGTTATTTGTTATCTTTCAAACCATAGTCCTTAATATCATACACTGCTCATAAATGCATGCATAAAAGCTGAATATTTCAAAAAAAATTATCAAAGCAATGAAAAATTGTTAAAAAGTAACAACATAGGACAAAACATACTCAGTGACATTGTATCCACCCATCGACACTACAAAGAGAGAGTTATTTATTTTCTTTTTTTTTTATCACCTCATTTTCATGTTATCTACTATAAATATATTTTATCTCCTGTAAAGTATGATGAGTTGTGTTCTTCATGATCATAGCCAAAATTGTAGATTTGAGGGTGACAAGTAACAAAATGAGAAATACATGTAGCAATGATCACCTGAGACATCTTCATTATATTTATTGGCAGCAAGAAGTTAGCCTCAATAAAGGGGAGATATAAATGAGAAAATAGAACTATTTGGGTTACCTTCCTTTATATATTGGGGATAGGATCAACTAGTCTAGAATGTCATACCCCCGTTCACTAGAAATAATAAACTTAAGGAGAAAAACTTATTTCCAAAGTTAAATCACCACTGTGTTGTACCTTAAATAATTTATCTATAGATTCTAATACAACAAATTATAAGAATATTTATATTTAAATTGATAATGCTTGCCATAGATCTCAGAATACTTTCCAGTAGTGAAGAATTTATTGAATGGGTTTGTGTTTTTGAAGACTAAGAGTTGGCCATTTGAACTTGCAGAACCTTTGATGCTGTCCAAGATCGGCCGTGTGAATGTGTTCTTTAATATCCTGCCCACAAATTGGATTTCTTGTCGCATGGATTTATTTTTGGAGAAGTGGGGAAATTGGGGTGTCTGCTCTTACCTCGCACTATCTAAGGAATCTCAGTTTCATTTATATGTCAATAGAGTCTCAATGATATGCTGAAAGATAGCAATCCCTATTTTTCACCATATATTTTCTCTGAAGGATTGTTGCATTGTACGGAAAAAGAAAAGCTGTACTTATCTGTTTCCAAGAAAAATGTTCTTTAAGCTGTCATGGATGACTTAAAAGAAAGTAACTGGAATATATGGCAAGCAAAATGGAATTCTAAATCAGTTTAACCACAATAGAAACAAAGTTATGTTGATCAAAGTTATTCCAATCAAAACATTTTTAGTTCAAATTAAGTTTTCTGTCACTACATATCTTAGATACTAGTCATTTGTGAAAATTATTAAAAAATACAATAATTTTTTGTGAAAATTATTAAAGATACAAAGAATGTTTTTAGAATTATTTAAATACAGTGATTATTTATTAAAAAATTTGGATAAAACAGATATTTTGGCATTTCATATTCAAGTTGTTCATAAAGTCATGCCTCATTTTACAAACAAATGAAATAAAAAAAACCACAACCCATTACCATTTACATGTACATATCATATAACATCCTATTCATTCACCTTCTGAATGTATTTTTGTGTATAGAGATTGATATCTATGTGTTATTATGAAGAAAAAAAAACTAATCAGGCAAAACCTGATAGAAAAGAAATGCCAAAGTTTGCAATTGAATACTTAGATAACATTAGATCTGTAACTAATTTTCTTACGTATGTACTACTGCAGGATGCTAACTTGTTGCTAATTCATGCCGAGTGAGTGCTTCTAGCAATGACGTTGGTGAAATTCTCATTAAGGATAGATTACTTTGCCTTGTCCATTTTTTTTTCTTAACAAGAAACTTTATTGGATCTCAAAACAGTTCATTGAATTTTGGAAAATTTTCATGACTTTGTGATTTCTTTCTCATTTGTGTGAGGGGTGAGTATGATTAATAACAGATGTGCCATGATGTTTGAGGATACCAGCAATTTCTATTTATTGATGTTTTTATCTTTATTTCAAAAAGCTAGCTTGGGTGTTTTAAAACAATCTCATTTTCTTTTGTTCTCAATTTGCAATCTGTTAAGATCATACAGTAGTGTATTTCAGAGAACTTGGTCATTTCTTCTGATGTAGTATGAATGGTACCTCCAAAGATGAAACAATTTTACTTGATCCAATTTCATCTAGAAAATTCCTCTGATCTCCTGAAATTGGATTTAGTGTGAGCACACCTTGCATGACGTCCAGGAAACTTGTTTGAACATTCTATGATTTATCGAGCAACAAAGCCTATTTTTGTGATGCTTTAGAGCTCTCGTAGCCTTTCAATCCTATTTATATTCAGTCTATGTGTCTGTTTAATTTATGCACTGTATCAACTTTAACCTCAAGACTGCTTGGTAATACAGTAACAAGATTTGAATCTAGAAATTAGCATTTCTCTCTTGATGATCTATGAAACATATATTTTTTTCTGTTTTAGGATTGAGGCAGGGAGAGGTTTGGGTGTGGGTTTTGGCGAGGGGGTTCTGGAAAATGTATTTAATATATTTTGGATGATGTTGGAATATAACTGGGGAAAAAACATTGGTTAAGCATGCAAGGAGACAAGAAAATAATATTGTATGACATTGATTGAATAAAGCATAAAGTATTATGTCCGGTAATTGCTTTTGTAAGGAATGCCAGCTTTGATTTGAAAGTGGCACAGGGTGAATAAATGCCCCCTCCCCTTCCCAATTAAGAATGCCACCTTACCCCTATAGTAATTGGAAGGAAGAGATTCCCTGGTAGCTATAAGGCAAACTGAGGAAGTCACACCAGAATTAGGATAATGAGTTATCCCAAGTGACTTTGAATGAGTCACCCTTCTACAGATTTACCCCTGAAATCAGATACTCCTTTCTCTCTAGTCTTTGTTCTTCACACCTATTTTGGTTTGATGAATGGAGCAGTTCATATTCACTTTGATTCGTAAACAGAAATTGGCCCTCCATCTTGTTGGCAGTGAGTTTGGCATATGGAAATGTATGTTCAGATTTTTTTTTTCACAATGTGAATGGCAATGGATACAAATAGTCTAGAAAAACAGTCTGAAACAAAAAAAGACAGATAATATGGGTATGAGGAAAGTCTGGGGTTAAGAAGTCTAAAGATCAAATCAGATTTTTCTCTTTTAATAATATCCGTGTTATTTTCTTTAGCATTGAATGGATTTTTACTTGAAGAATTGAAGGTGTCTGAGGTGAGATCTCATGATCATCTCATCATCTTGTCTAGTTTTTGAAATAAACAAATACAAAAAATAATGTTACAATCATGGTCAGGCTGCTAAAGATGTAAGCTTCAGGATTTAGGATTATCAATAGTGGCATTTTTGGTATTCACTTGAATATTCTCTAATTTTTTCTCTAAAATACAAAGGACTTTGACCTGGGCCCACTTTGTTCCTGTGAGTCTGCCCCTATATTTTTCTAAAGTGGTTCAGTGAACGTTGTTCACATACCTTGTTGTCTGCCCTGTGTACTTATGTATTCAAGTACCTTGTTTTGCCTAGATTTATTATAAGATGATCTAATTGCATTGCTTTATTATGTGATCAAATTAAAACTGTAGCAGATTAATGCCAGTATGTTAAGTGGTGGCCTTCATGCCGGTGTGGCTTCATTACATTAGGGAACATTACAAGCATTAGATTGAAGTATAAATCCAAGACAAGATGATAGCTTTATGGATTAGATTGGAAAATACAGATGTTTTTGAGAACATATTCTTGCCAAGATTTTCACTATTTTACAAAATTTTACACTAAAATTTGTCTTTTTAAACTCAACCTTTTTATTTTTCATTACACCATTTTTTAGTAAAGATTTTTAAGAATGTATCAAAGTAATCTGAAATGTCAATTGAAAAAACAAAATTTAATCAAAATGATATAGTTTTGAAAAATGATTCCATTGATTATTTCAGATTAATATCTCAGAACTTCCATTTTCCAATATAAATAAGTATTTTCTTTTATGAAATCAACCTAAAATGATTTTTGGTCAATTTAAACTATCTGGCAGAGAGATTTGATGATGTAAAACACCACACTGGAGTATGCTTAATCAACGGAAATTACTACTTGTAATTGCATGATGAATCCAATTGTGATATTGATTTGTTTTGTTGATAACGAGTATCCCACTTCCGACAATGCCCAACTATAAAAAAATAGATATAATATGTTTGTGTTAATTAACCTAATGGGTTCAGAGAGCTATGTTTTTAGCTACTGTCAATTATAAATTGCTTTATATCAATTAATAACTGCAGAGAAATCAGTGCAATGTTAAAGAGAAGATAAGCCTCTCGCCCGTATTTAAAATAACAAACTTATCTCTATATTTTGCTCTAACCACACTTTAAATCCACGAGAGAAATAAGAGAGACAACTAAATACATTTTACCCACCTCCCAACCAATTCATTCACCTTGCCTAAAGTGCATTACTAAAATCAATATTCCTACTTGGTTGTTCAGTATTGTAAAATATTGGCATCATTTATTGATTTGTAAGTATTTTTATAGCGTGAGGATGTGGAATTGCTACAAGATTTATACAGTATGCATTTAACCATGTTCCTATCCGCCCCACTTCAGGGATACTTCAAGACAAGGAGAGAAAAACAAAATTCATCTTCTTCCCACGCTGGCAAGTTGAAAAACAAAAGCATATTGGTGAAATAATTGAGTTATAAACTTGTGTTTTATCTTTATTCAAGCAGGTAATATTATATCCAGCCAATTGAGCATTGTGCTTTTATCTACTTGTTGAGATAGCAATTTGAAGGTTAGATATCCCAAAACATAAAACATACTGTAACACAATATGGACAAATGAATATATCTTTATGCAACATTGCTTTCCCCAGTTGCAATTAGATCTCGTAACGATGTTGTAAACACAAGCGAAGTTCACTTGTTGAAATGCAGTAGCCTATTTATAAACATCCACCATGATCATTACCTTGTAATGTGAAACCTGCTTCCTTTTTATTTCCCTCTTCTTATCTTCATTACATATTGCAGGACTTTCCATAAATAATCAAGAGCAATATTTTTTCCAGCGGTTGGTTGTCATCGTCGTCCTCAGTCCTCAACGGCGGTATTGAGGGTACGGGGGAAATCAGAGAGGGAAAGTCATTAGTTTTGAGGGTCTTGCGTTTATGCTTGTTGCCAGTGGTTATTATGCATGGGACTTGTTCAAACAGAGTAAGATGATACCAACTTGGATCACTGGGGAATCTTCAGTAGGGTTTGTGCTATGGGTGAAGCCTAATCAATTTCAATGATTGCTTTTGTCCTCTTCATTTATTGCATAGTTTTTAGCCTTATCCTTCTTTTTATAGTGCAACAGATAGAGAAGCTTCCTTAGTTTGAAAATGTGCTGCTGGAATTAAACTACCAAAATCAAGATTTTGGTTAACATCTTGTACACCTAGGTGAATATTCCACTCTTTTGTTTTTAAATCACATATGGATATGTGGGCTGTGAAGAGACATCCCTGAATTAGTGGAATGCTTTTTTGCTTTTTAATACTTTTATTGGTTGTCAAAAGGGTGGAAAGTGGTTTCACACTATAAGTACAAAAGTAGTGAAAATGCACGGCCGACCATACTTTTCTTTCTTTAGCTTGCAAAAATCCAATTTAGAGTGTTCTATGTTGGAACATCTCATTTTACCTGAAACTGAATCAAAACTTTGTGTACCATGACAGCCAATCACAGCTCGCCGTTTAGCTTCCGTCGTCTCTTTCGGTTCTATTATATATCGTTTCGCTCTAGTGTAGTCATTCATTTTATTTTACTCCGAAGAGTGCATGTCGAAAAGCTTCAGTATGTTAAAAACTTTGGAGTAATATTTAGATTCACCAACATATAAAAGAACTTAGTTGTAGATAAATCATATAATTTGCCAACAGATCTGTTGAAAACATATATCTTCATAAGATATAACTAGTCCTAGATGATCTGTTGAAAACAGATCTTTATGAAATATAACTAGGCCTTCATACAGTGAAAAGTTGTGATTGTGTGGAGTTAGCATTGGTTAGCCTATCATGGTTATGTTATGGAACGCAAGATATGATGGTCTCTATTACTTCCCTCTTGACCATCTAAGCACCCTAATGACATAGTGAATACCCCATTAAAGTGACCAGCAATAACTCTAAATGACCTATGTAATGAACAATATGGTATTGTTATCATCAGCACAAAGTGAGGTGATATTAGGAGCCTGTTTTCATTTCCGTGATACCTAGATTCTTACGTGGTTTTGATCTGAATATTTATAAGATTTCTCTTTTTTTTTAATTCAGGGAACAGGTTTGTGCTTTATTCAATTCTGTTCTTTCATTTAAAAGTTATTATTTGATTCTTGATAAAATCCATGTCTAAAGGCGACCGCACACCTTACGATTGGTGTGCGACCCAATTTCAGGATAAAATGTAGTAGAATTTGATGCTAATATTGAGACTTGGAATATCTCACTGTGTAATGTTCTAAATCATTGTACGAATACCTATGTTCAAATCTGTAACTATGCTATCATCCTTCTTAGAATAAAAGCGAATTTAATATCTAGTCGTAATGAAGTCATAGCAGTCGTACGATTGGCTACGATTTGAAACTAACTTGGCCTTTACTCCAAAATAAAAGCTTGAAATCTTTCAAAATGGTTATATTAGTATTCTTTCAATAAATTTTAACCTCAAATAAAATGATATGTTCCATTCACATTTTCAGAAAATGAGCAAAATTCGATTTGTTCCAAAATCGGATCGCGAACAGTCGTAAGGTGTGCGGTGGCCTTAAGTCAGCATGGACTAACAAATGTCTTTGATCTGATTTTGTTTTATCATTCTTATATATTATCAGGTAGGCTGATCAGAATTAGGGTGAAATGCAAGATTATTTCTTTCATCCAAAGAGATTTATATAAAAATATTGTATTTTATTTGTTATTCTAAGTTGTATGAAGTAATAAATATTTGATATAAACATAATCAAGATGTTTTGAACTAATATTCCGGTCAGTACAAATCTGTCTTAAAACCTTCAATTACCCTTTTTTAATTGACATGAATAAGAAATACACAAGAAGAGTAAGCATTTGTATCAAAACAATTTAATGCCAAGTTAGAATTGTACTGAGCTAAAAATATTCAGATTACTTGCCAATTCCAAACAAGTGAAAGTTGATCCCCTATCAGTAGAAACGGATCAAACATGGGAATACATATGAAGCCTTTGGGCAAGGATTTTCATCTCATTCCCTTGTTATGATCAATTCACAGTCTTTAATTTCAAGGAAGATATCTAGAAATTTGTTTTTAAGGGCAATCCCATGTGAGTTGATGAAAGTTCATGAAATAATTGGCTTCTTAATATTTCTCTCTCTCTCTAATCATCGTTTTTGCCTTGATAATAAAAAGCAAAGTAGACAAATTCTTAATGAAAATTGGTTCTGGTTATGTTGCTTACAGGTATTTGAAAAAGATTTATCAAACATAAATTTTACTAATTTTCCCTGTATATTTCTTGATAACTCAGATGAAAATGTAATTAACTTTCATCCTTGCTTAGATATTTCTACTGTCAAACATGGATTATAGAAAAGACTGAATAGCTTTGAGGTATGTTTTCATGCTGTTTTTTTTCCTTGTCTTTTGACCTATTGTCATTTCCAATTGAAGCCCTCACTATAAGAGAATGACATTTTGATGCATTATTTCCTCATGATGTTTTTATTGGGTGTGAAATGCCCGAGGCATGCTCGCTTGCTTGATGCAGCAAGCAAAAAGAATTCAGCCGTTCATTTATTTTCTCTTCTACTATTTGTACTTCTCCTGCCCTCTAGAAAAATTTCCTTTCTAACTAATTATTGATGTGAATTTCTCATAAAGATGAACTGGATTCATTTTCTTCAAACTTACAGTTTTATCTTTGAAAAAAAAAGT
Source organism: Lytechinus pictus (assembly GCF_037042905.1). Lineage (NCBI taxonomy): Eukaryota > Metazoa > Echinodermata > Echinoidea > Temnopleuroida > Toxopneustidae > Lytechinus > Lytechinus pictus. The sequence continues at coordinate 4,316,849 of NC_087245.1, read as the reverse complement.
ACCATCTGCTTTTTATTCATAATCTCATTTACACAAAGAAATCATTGAAATAAAAACATTTTACAATATGCAATCATATGATAAAAGAATCAGGGAATGGTGATTATCATCTTGACAAAAACATGATAATAGGATTTTAGACTATGTGATTTATATTTACCATTTTTGATAGAAGTAAAATATAGAGCTTCAAAACACTATACAAATATTACAAAATGTTAACGGATTCATCTGCAAAGCTCTTGTATTCTGAGAATAGAGGAGTTCAGAGATGGTGATAGCATCTCAGGAAAGTTAAGCAGGATCTTACCATGGAGCTACTAACGGAGTAGCTCCATGATTTTACTTAAAAGGTTCTGTGTTTATGGTAATCCATGATGTGACAGTGATAAAAGCTGGAACCAAGATCTAAGACTCCATAATACAAGAGATTCCATATCATCCAAATCAAATTGCTGACTTTAACCTTGACAAGGCATAACTAAAACATTAGTGGATTTGATCTTATTAGCTTATCTACTGTATTGGTTACTGAATGGTTTCTATCCAAGTTTTTTTTTTTTTTTACTATATCATTGCAATTAATATGAGCCTGTCTTATCTTACTCATGTTATGAAACACATCTGAAAAATTATATGATGAAAAAATGTTGTTCCAGCAGTTTTCATGTAAAGCTAACAGTTCAAATGGAGAAGTATATTTCAGTAAGTCATATTTTGTTGTTTTATAATTTCCAAGCCTTTGTTTCATTATTATACTTATTGAAATATGTTATACTCTGAGTATTGATCAATAGGTAATTATCATTTGCTCTTGTGATCGGACATGAAATATGATTTCTGTTTTTCAAAAATTTTCTTTGTCCGAATTGCACAAGGAAATTGATGTCCTATGACACACAGTTCTTGCACATATGAAATGAAAACAATGTAGTGATATGATTTTGTCTTTTTTCCTATCATTTTATATCTTCTATGAAGATTTTATTTTGAATTGATTTAGCAAGGTGGAGGATAATTATTTTTTGCAATGCTTTTCTTATGATAGAAATGCAAAGTGCTGGTCTTGTTTATAAAAATACGGTTTTACTGTTTTATGTTCATGGTAAGTGATACAATCATTACTTTGAGTGTTAAAACATTGTTTTTAATCTCATATCATGTAGTATATATTATTTCATAAATGTGAGACCTCTTAGATAAATGTTAATGAAATACTAGTAAGTTAACATGGCGGGGGAACCCCAATATATTCTGTCTTAGACTGCAGGCTTATAATCTTCAATTTTATAAGTGCTAACTTTGCTCTGTTTTGTTGTACATGTATTTTTGTTTTATTGTTTACAATAATTTGAGCTTGATGTGTTGATTACATCACTTCTTTATTCATAATTTAGCTATTTAATAGTAAAAACAATGTCTAAACTGAGGCTTAAAAAGGCTGAACTTATTTTTTGTAAAGAGAGAAATCAGAATTTAAGAGATTTAAAAAAAGGAAGAAATTGACATTGTGATCTACATGTATACTTTGACTATCTCAAAAATATGTCATTTACTGTTGCATTTTACACATAATGTTACCATTTTCTGTAAACACAATAGATTTAAATACAGCAGTAATATTACTGATAAAAACTTTGTACATACAACTGGATTTATGTTTTGTATTTTGGTCTGTAGAATTTTTTTTTGCAACTCTGTTCATCTCATATGTGTACATTCTGAAACCAAATATATAATTTTTTTTCATGTGATATTTTACTGCTTTGATTTCGCTTTAAAGTGTGTGTTTTATGCCATGTTTAATACTTAAACATGTTAATGCCTCCAAACGTTGTATAAAAATTTTGTTCTTGTAATTTTGTGACTGTATATTTCATCGAATGTATATTTTGCTGTATGATATTGAATGTTTAATCAGAGGTTATGTTTACACTGTATATAAATATACAAATATATGAGATTATATGAAATGAATGATATATGTTGATAAGCTGCTAAATATTTTTGAATTACAGTCATGTTTGATAATTGTCATATGCAAGTCAGTCCTAAGTTGATGATTTTACCTAAGTAAATAAGAGAAAATCATTTTTTTTAAATTTGCAATATGAATATAAAGTTTTAAATAACTCTAAGGATTGTAAAGATGGTAAATTAACGTTTGTATGGTTTATGATTCTACATTAATTTGGTTGACTTCTTAGGATTGTGTATAATCAGGTTCAGTTATATCTGAAGTATCCTGTTTGTGTGCAATTTTGTGGAAGGAATTTGTTACTTTCAACAAGCAGCCTTGTTATTGCTCCCAAAATCTAGAAATATCTTGAATTATAATTACTTTTGTTCTCTCCTTGGTTGTGATGAGTACACTTCAACATAATGCTTTCATTTACAATTATTTTTTTAACATACTGGAGTATTCTACCTGATGTTTCAAAACAGATATTAATTTGTTTCAAGAAGTTCATTTTACATCTCCAAAGTTCAAGACCCCCTTTATGATTTTTTTATTGATAAAATACAATGTAAACATGTTCATCAAGATTCCAATTACTAATTTTATTTTGTGTGTAGTAAGAAAAAAATTGTGAATAGTCTTTACAAGGTTTCTATTATAATGAGTAATTAACTGAAAATACATTCCTTCTAGAAAACTGCATTTATGTTTACAGCTTTTTTCAGAAGTCAATCAATAAGTCAAAATTTACCGACCCTTAGGAAATCGTAAATTGATTAAATAGGCCTACTGTATCTAGAAAGGGATAGGAATGGTCACTATTCTGAAGGTTAATTTTACAAAGGATCGCTAGTTCGCTACCATAGAAATGATACGTATACTGAATGTAATTCATATTTCTGCAAAGTGCCTGGACATACATTAATAACTTCACTACAATGACAAAAAATATTCTGTATGTCTAATGAAAATATGTAATAGCTGGGATGCTAATTGCATGTATGACATACACATATACATGTACTTCATTGGAGGTACAAACTGTAATTGCCTCACCTAGCAACAAATAAATTATTTCAGGTTGTATTGGTTTTTTAAATCCAGAGATACATCCATGTAAGCTCCTTGCATTTGTATGTTGTATATGAATATGAATTCATTATTAACAGAAGATGGTCTTATCTAACCTATTACATCCATGTTGTTTGTGTATTGACTTATTTCATAAACTGATTGACAACATATAAAGCCTTCAGGCATGAGCAATTTAGGATTCAATATTATGCTTGCCACGAACATGAAGAAACAAAGCCAACATGGTGAGCACCATCTTACCATATTTTGTTATTTCATAATCTCAAGTCAGCCATTGCAGTTATAGCAAAGAATCATCTGCTAGTATCAGGCATTAGTCTTGGCTTACATACAAAAAGATATGTTATTCACCACCACCATTACCGTATATACCATTAAATATGCACTCAGGTAGTTTCTGTCCTTTCATTCACAATAGCTATTAATGTTGATTGATTAATGGGAGGGTGTTAACTCTAGAAATTTGGATTAAAATAAATGGCGCCCTCTGATTGTGAAGCCAGAGAGCAGAAGGCACAGTCATTAGACTCTGTGAGATTGCTTGCTTGCTGACTTAGAGTGGGACCAGAAATTCAGAGAACCATATAGTTGTGTAAAGAGAGTTTCATGATGCTAAACATGGCTCGTTCAGTTGGACCTCGAACCAGCTCAGTAAAATATTGTATACAGTGTCAATGGGATGTGAGGGAATAGAATGCTGAAGGAAGAACCATTTTATGCTTTGGACTAATCTAAATCACAAATAGTTCAAAACACAATCCCCCAAGATTTTCTCTAGCTATGGGCAAATCTTTTGTTAGAAAATTGCTGGATATGATAAGTAGGGTGACTTATTTGACCATGTCAGGGCACCAACTATTGCTGAGCTTATTTTTTTTTGTTCTGTTTTTTCAAGCTTAATTTTGTCCAAAAATCATGAAATTGAAAAGTATATAGGACAATAAGTGGGAAATGTCCTTTTTGTATTCATCTGATGATATTTCAGATGACTATTGTCCTTACATATGTTTTCGTGATAAGAGTTTTCATCCAATGATCATGCCAATGGAGTTACTTATGGTAAATGAAGATTTCAACAGCTGAATAGCTCAAACCTGCAAGAAACTCCATAAAGAAACTACCAAACGGTTATCATTAAAGCATCATTACTGTATATATATGTCACTTAATGTTGTAAGATGGATGTTTTATAATGATATTTTTATTGGAAGTTAATGTGAATGTTAAGACTTCCTCATGATTGCAATATCATGCTGAAAATATATGTATATTTTGTGTTGTATAAGAAGTTATGATCTGTTTTTTAATGTATATCAATATATCAAATATATGATCAAATATGCTGGGAAATGAGGCAGAGACATGTCATTATGTTTATAGCAGTGTAATTAATTTCTGTTGTATGAACACAATGTAGCCAATGGAATCTGTAACCTGTGGGAACTGTTAAACTGGCTTTTGATTATAATCATCCAGTATAAATCATGTGTGATGGTATTGCAATGCAAAGTTTGCACTTTATAACTGGATTTCTTATAACTCGCACCTTTCTGAGTATAGAATGATATAAGATATCAACAAATCAACAAACTTTTGTTCAAATGAAATAAAAATTGAAAGTAATTTTCACTCTAACAAACATTATTGGTAACTGGGATTGATTAATAATCTTAACATTTAGAGTAAGGTTATGAATGGGTTTGATTTAAGAACATGATAACAAAAACTTCCACTTCACTGTGAAAGTCCTTTTTAGCTGTCAACAGATGAAAATGAACAAGCTCTCTGATGTATGATAGTACGCTTTGTATGCAAATGCATTCATATAGAAGCATATTTAGATATTCAAACAAAAGTGTTTTTAATCATCCTAATTAGATTTGATATGTGCCTGGATGATCACATAAAAACTGTATCACTCTCCAATGGGATAATTATTATGCAATCAATTCAAAACCCAAACCTACTCTCCATCTATTGTACAATGCTAACACTATACACTACTTTGTAATCAAAAGTGCTGGTTTTCTAAAATTGCAGAAATTATATATCATTTGTGTAAGAATGTTGGAAAGAAAAAGCAATTTCTTAAACAACCAAATCATTATTGTTTGTTTCATTATTTTTTTCTTCTGTATGAGATCAGAAAATTGAGTGTAAGATAAGAGAAATTACTGGAAAGGAGTAGAAAGGAAAATAGAGGAAAGTTAAAGGTAGAAAGAGAGAGAAGCAGAGGAAAGGGAGGGGAGGGGCAGAGAGGAAAGGGGGATAGAAGGAAGAGACTGGGTATGGTGGGGATGGAGATAAATGATAATATTTCAGGAAATAAAACAGGAGTTGTGCAAATAAATTAATAAATTGAATGAATGAGATGAATGTTTAAATTGAAATGTTAGAGAGAATTACATCAGTAATCATGGTAAAATAGGATGAGGGTTGAAATTGATAATCATTCCCCTAATGATCTGAGCGGGGGGGGGGGGGGGGGGGGGGGGCGTTTCATGAAAGTTATCGGCACTGATAATTTCAGTGAATCTACTAACTTGATTGGCTGAGAGGCACCTGCCTCTGATTGTTACTATTGTACTGTCAGAGGAAGACAGATTGTCAGTGCTGACAACTTTTATGAAACAGTCCCCAGGGGCCTGTTTCAAAAAGATCTAGTGTAACTTCACTTTTTGGTTTGGGTTTTTATTTTATACTGGAAAAAATACTGTAAATACATACATTAACTATAACCATGTTATGGGATTTTGTGGAGAATATGAATCCTTGTAAATACTTTTCCGGGACCCTCTGCTGTGCCTTTTCGAGCCCATCCTGTAAAATTGAGTAGCGCACCCCCCTGCCCTCCCCCCCCCCATCATTTCATTCTTTTTTTTTGAAGAATAGAAAAAAAATTATTTCCTTTAAATCTCAAGTTCAGCTCTTTCCATTCATTTTTTTTTTTTTTTTTTTTGGGGGGGGGGGGGGTTTCTTCTTCTTCCAGAGTAAGTGCTGCTTATTCAGGTTGATGAAGATAAACCATAGAGATAAGGATAAACCAAGGAGATAGAGTGATATCTCCTTGGATAAACGCACTGGTTGAGTGTGTATATGTGTAGAATTTTTCACATACTGTTATTTCATAATAAAACCCCGAATAAAACCTATTGTTCTTGTAATGCAGGTAGGTGCGTGTATTTACATTTACTTTGCTTTGCTTTGTTTTAATTAATAGCTTGTTTATGTTTTACCTTACCCCAAAGTCCACCACTGAGCGCATGCCGCGAGTATTACGTCATAATGACTTGATAGATCATTGTATGATCCTCGCTTGAAGAAACGAGAGTAGCACGTGTTTATTGTTTACATTTTTCACAATGCGCTAGTTTTGGGTCACGCCGGCTAGTCACCCACATCACATCATATTGCTTAAGAATTCCAGATCGAATTCCCCGAAAGGGGGTTGAATTCTGGCCATGGCATTGCTGGATTCTAAATTCCGGCCTTGGCTCAATGTTAGGGAACAACTTGAACACATTTTAAGAACTACAGATCCAGAAGAACACTGCGTTATGGTTCCCTATGGACTCCAGGTAAGTTTTGTAGTACTGCTACGCAAATCGTGCGTAATGCCTGCCTGAGCTGGCCCGGTGGTGATCATTGAATTTCTGTAGCGATGATAATTGAGTTGTTGGGATAACCGCTTAACCGAAAGGATGTAATGGAAGCCAAGGGGATAGGAAGGTTGAGAGTAACTTTACAATCCAATGTCATAATGGATTATTAGAGTATGGATACACACTGTAGTGTTACAACATGGATAACGAGGCATCAGATAGTTCAGTTCATTGACATTTTAAAATGGAAAAGTGTCCAGACACCCCCCCCCCCCCATCTTACTAGATCAAATAAAGAAGTACTAGTACGGTATTAGGAACCAGACCATACACTGCATTTTTTAACGATTTTTGTATATTTTTTTCTTTATTTTTTAACCGATACCTCTCCATTTATATCATGCATTAAGCATAGATCTATTTCTACATTACGGTGTTGTGGCGTGCGCCTGTTTAGTAATCCAAGCTATGTGAGGAAGTTACAAATTGATGCAGAGGTTCGAGCTTCGAGCCCTGGTCACGTCTTTCGAATGGTGACGTTAAAGGTCGGTCCCAGACGTAAATAATTATATCTGATTGATACACGTCTGACAAAACTCAAATACATACACATTACTGGCCTAGCCCTTTTTTAAGTACATTTTTCAAGGTACAAAATTTTAAAGTAATTGGCCTGCATTCTGAATGAAGTTTTAACTCTTGGTAATGGCACTTGTTCACTGCAACCACCCTGCCTGTGGGGAATCTACAGGTTGGACTATGGCATGCCAATGCTGTACAGAGCACACACTTTAAAAAATGATTAAAATGTCACTTTTGTGACCAAAATTACTAATTTCCGTACAGTTGCAATTTATTTTTCATTAGTAACTTGGGAATAATTTTTGTATTCACCAGAGCGCTCAAAAACTTGATTTTGGGGCATATTTTTGTGTACGCCCTCTATTGGTGGAAAGTAATATGGCAAGAAAATTTTCATTTTTTGATCTCTATTTTTAATTAAGAAAAAATAATTTAAAGAATCAAATTTACTTAAGAGCCAAGTTGTATTACGAATAGGTGCAATGAAAACTGTCAGTGTAAAAAAATTCAAGCATTTGTCCCAAAGAAAAAGAGAAAATAAGCCAAACATTGCCACCCTTATTTTGCCACACATGGAGATATAACTGAGAACAAGGTTATATCATAACCTTGTTCATTGAATGAGTGGGTAATGGTATGACATTTGACTGAATGTGTACCCAGTTGTTACATTTCCGAACAAGACTGCAATTCCAGGAATTTTTTTATCAATATTTCATTAATCGGAACTTCCAATTGATTAATGAAATATTGATATTTAGAAGTAATTATTTGTAAAGAATTATCTGTAAATCCAGAGCAAAAGATTATGTTTTTATCTGCTTATTTGTCCGGACATCTGACCCCCATTCTGAATAAAAAAAGATGCAAGGGGTCTAATTGAAACTTTTAATAGTAGACAGCTGAAATCCATCTAGAGGACTTTAAAAACATATTTGTTAACTTTTTTTTTGTTTCTCCTCCAACACGACTAGTCGTCTCACAGTTTGAGGGATTGATGCCCCATACTATAGACTAAGTAATATTGTTTCCCTAAAAAAAAGAGAGTTTAGTTAACATGTAAATAACATTGATTCTTATTTTGTTACGGGATGGTGTTAATTACTAGATTCTGATTATTTTCAAAACTTCACTCATTTATAGACCTATCTTTCCATGAAAAATGTATTAATAGCAAAAATGAATAATAAATGTGGGGGGAATTGGTCCCCTATAGAGAATGCTATTTAGCATTTTAAAACAGAATGGTATAAAATAAGATGTAATGAAGCAAGATAGTCCAGTAGAAGAAATGACAAAACAGAGAGACTGAAGTTTTGGTCTAGTAGTTTAGCTAAAAAAATGTTCTGCTCTGATGCAAATAATGATTTTTTTTTTTACCATTCAAGCATGTAGGTCTAACAGGTAGAACTTGTAACATTATGGCTATTGTCCACAGATTTTAATCTGGGAGGTGTGGGGGATAGTAATACCTCTTCTTTTAGATCCTAGTTATGAAAGTGTAATCTTAAATGCTGTATGTAATATTTCATTTAAATTGAAATAAAGATTCATTTATTTATACATGGTCTATTGAACATTAGAACCACAGCTCTTAAGATCCCAAGTTTTATTTCTTCTAATTTTTAGCTGGCCCAAACCTTTCATCATCGTCATGTGATCAGATGTATGACGTTCTATCATTGCACCAATGGTAACATATATGTAACTCAAGTAGACACTGGTGTCATCAATGAAGTCTACTTTTGGTCTGTCAGCACTTTGCCTGATGAGGAGGTCAAATGTCAAAGGTCAGTTTTTTTTTAATATGTTGCTTTTCAATCCTGTCTCAAAAAATTGATGAGATGGTAACTAATAGTTTGCTAAAATAGTTTTTGATATGAATATAGAATTTACAAAAGTTGGTGATCATGGTTTAAGAATAAATTGAATGTTATTTTTTGTTAACTGAGAGTTTAAAAAAAAAGGTTTAAGTGAGTGGAATTATGAAATTTTATTGACCATTTTTTGAGAAAATGAGAAAGGAACAAATGATCAATAAAGATCTTAAATAAAAAATTGTTTATATTTTTTGTTCAGGATTATAAGTTCATTAAGTTGACAAGATTGTTTTTAATCACTGGCAATATTATGAATTATATTTGCTATGAAAATATATCATATATGCTTCATAAAATGCCAAAATTAATTTACTCATCCATCATTTGAGATCCAAAGCTTGAATTAAATACGTTCTTCAAGTAAGTGACTGGGCTATTTATTTTATTCATGTCTTTAAACACTAGCCATTGATGTTTATTTTCTTGCTTCAATCACCTTAGAATCAAGATAAACACACTCATGTCCAGGATTATATTTGTACCACAACATCGGGTGAGTTGTAATGATGGTATGGTAGTTGAGTTTGTCATTTCAGAATTTTATGGTCATTTTCATGCTTGTTGTGAGAAGAAAACTAAAAAGTATGAATGTATAATATTTGTCTTCAATTCTAATTTTTACAAAGATTTTTCAGGTATCTGCAATATTTCATGGAAGTGATTTAAATAATGTAGTAATTAATTCCTGAAAGTATTGCAAAGAAGCAGCTGTCCTTCATTCCTATGATATCAAATATTATAAAATAAAAAATGAATGTAAATGGATCACATATGTACATTGATTTATTTCTTCAGGTATTTGTTGGTTATTCCCCTGATGTGACTCTGCATGTATTCAGCGATCTCAATAATAATTGCATGGAACTTACTCAATCACACTGCTCAGAAACTATCCTATGGTAGGTATCTTATAAGATTAAAGATTTCAATATATTTAAGACACAAATTATTTATTAAGATTGAGATGTGATTTCAACAAATAAGATAAGACATTGGAATAGAAAATTCAGATTATGATCAATATGAAGATGATAAGTGTAATATTAGGCAGATGGTACTTTCCAAAATGGGGTAGAATATGGTCGCAATAGCACCCCAAATAAAAGGGGGAAAAAAATTATGCACTTACCTGGATTGTATAGATCTATGAAGGTCTGTGGTGACACAGAATCCTGACATCGAGGCACAAACTGGACCCTCAAAAAAAAGGAAAAGTTCTGTCTCCTTCGTTCTCCTTCTTTCAAAATTGAAAACAAAATTGCTGAACGATACCGAGAACGAATATGGTCATTTTGCAATAAAAAATGTATATCTTTAATTGACTTTTGATTGAAATTCTAGTATGGTATATAATGAAGACATGGATGAACTTGTGACTGGTGGCCGAGGATTTTTACAAGCTTGGAAGATGACCCATGTGGAGGTTAGTTCATGATCTTCTGGGATAACTTTTTAATAACTGTGATTCAGATCTCAAAATCTTTGAGTATTTTCAATCTTTCAGACTCAGTGTGGATCTGCATGATATACTAAACAAGGCCTGATAACTTTTAGGTTAAAGTATAGTTAGAATTTATTTGAGTTCACTATTAGTGATGTCTTTTGGACATTGTTTGCAAACTATTATCTACTTTTCTTAGTTCATCAACTTAAGCAGGTCCTTTAATTATCAAAGGTTGGCTCCTGGTTGTTTAAGCATCTAGATATAGAAAGGTATTACTGAACCAAAAAAAAGAGACTATTTGGAAAGCTTTGAATAAAAACAAAAGGGATTATCATGGTTACTTTCAAATTGATTGTTACTTGCATGCAGATCCGGGACCCTCTTGTTCGAGGTCGGCCAATCGAGAGTGAGATAACAGAAGATGACTGGGTTAGAGATGTTCGGGTTGATCGCAAACGTCATCAATTATTTGCTCTTTGTGATGAGGGTATTCACATCATCAATTACATCACAAACAACGAGGTTTACTGCATCAAGAATTGGCATGCATCTGCACTTACTTGGTAAATGCACATGGTTTATCTGTCAATTGTAGAATTATGTGAAGAAGGAAATAATAATTTGAACTGGTTACATGTATGTCACTATGATGCCTTACAATCATGCAGTATCCAAAACACTAGTGCATTTTTCACATCAAATATCATCATATGTCTCTAAACAGTACAGCATTTACAATTGTTATGAGAAATAACTGCTGTTGAGGGATTTGAACCCATGACCCCTGTGTTACTAAACCAGTGTTTTACACCACTTAACCACCTGAGTGTTCATGTGCTCTTTATTCAATACCATCCCATGAATTGAATTAACAAAAAATATCTTAATCCTTTCTTTAATCCAACATGTTTTTCAATATGACATGGAAATTTGATGACCTTTTTGTATTAAAATGATGTCATTTTTTTTTGGCGGATGCATGTTTTCTGTCCGTCCTTTCGTCCTATTTTTGTGATAACAGAGGTCATCATTATTTACCTTAAAATACACTTTTTTAAACAATATTAGAATGAAATATGCAATATAGTTTCAATCTGGCAGTGGAGAAGGCATAACATTTGAGTGTGTGCAGTCAAGGATCAATCTAGTTTAGCTCTTTCACTTTTAGTTTTATATCATTTTAAGAGTAAGCCTACATGTATGACTGTTGCATGTTCTTCTTTCAAATTTGATACAACTTCTATAGAGAAAGGATTCAATAAGATTCCGTAGAATGTTTCATGATTCATAGAATCCTCACAAAAGTAGAAATGATAAGTTTTATACAGGTCAATATAGGATTACCTTCAGCATCTGTTTCTTTCACTTTAATGAAAACAAATTAGAATCTTGATATAATCCCTCACATTTACTTTATGGGTATCATAATACTAGAAGGCCACAAAGACAAGTTATGTGTTTTATAATTCATAAATCAGGTTTTCTCCAATCATTTAAAAGAGAGAGATATATTGCTTTGCTCTGATATCATTCTAACAACTGTGTAAACGTCAGTTAAAAAACATTTCACAATTCCTGGTACAGCAATAACTCTGAATATATTGTCAAAATAGCAGACATCAATTATTGTTAGGACAGTAGATATATGTTATATTACATCAGGGTGCTGTCTTACACCAACATTAACTACTATCGAAGCTTATAGGTACAGTATTTCAACAAATAAATACGAAGACCTCAGTACTGTATTCAAACACAGTGAAAACTGAGAAATTATCTGCATTTATTTGAAAACTTAAAGCAAATGCTTTCATTTGCATGAAAATCCACATGTTCTATCACTTCCCCATATTTCTTCAAAGGAATTCAATACAGGGTACTTAAAGTAAAATCCTTTACTTCCACGAGGAAACCGGATATCTTTTATGAACATGTATTTCCTTTGTCTTTTAGTTTTGTTTTCTACCGCAAGCTTGAGTACTGCATCACAGCATCTATGGACGGGGCTATTAAGGTCTGGAACGCTGTGGTGTTTAAGGAAGTCCATCAATTCATTGGCCACTATGCTAGTGTTACTGGTCAGTTAACTTCATATGATTGAAAGTATTTCCTTTATTTACTGCAATTTTGTTATCTTTTTCTTGCAATATGCAGAAGTAGACCTTCTTGTATTCATTCGAAACTTTACCATTTAGATGATATCAATAATAATACTAATGAATGTAACTTGCATTTGACTCAAGAGAGTCTTGATGCACTTAATGACTTAGTGACCAGCCACCCCCAACCCAATAATAAGTCGCCAGAGAAAGTTCTCTGAAAATAACCAAAATAATAATTTTGTCTTCAAATAGCAAACATGAGAAAATAACCTGATCTGAAAGAGCAATTTTTCTCCATACTGTAAATTTGAAGTTGTAAAGTTGAACAAAAAGAAAACATACACAAGTTTCTTTGACACCATTTCCTTGGACTGCTATCTCATTATCTCTGTACAGTTTCATGTAGGTTATCAGCACTAATGTTCTATAACAGTTGCTTTATTAGCAAATACCAGTGCGTCTCAACTGATTATCAAAACCAAGATTTCACTTATATTATCGGAGCTGAAAACCAAATATCTAGAGCCCATGCATTATTTGTGTGAAACTTGGAAAAGCAAAGTGAAATATTATCTGGAAACATATTATTTAGTTTAGGATTTATCAAACATGAATATTATTGTATCATACATGTACTTATATTTTCCTGTGGAGAAAAATTGTGGTGATCCAATATACAAAACTTATATTTTTGGTATTGATTATTTTTGTTGTCTTGCAGGTCTTGTTATTCATCCTGCGGATCCTCTCCTTATATCAAGTTCTAAAGATGGAACATTACGGATCTGGAGGCTGGATACCTTTGAATTGGTTAGTACTCATTGACTGTTCAGTTGTCAATTTGTGTGTTACACGCTGTTACCTTTATATTACTATTCATTAGAATAAGGAGAAAAAAATGAAAAATGAATAACAGTATCAACTAAACATATATGTAATTTGTTGAATAAAAATGACAACAATAAAAGTAATGGCAAGTCAATATTCAACACACTGCAGTTTTGAAAAGGTATTCATGAAATAAAACCCCAAAATGCTAAAAAGGACATTAAGATGTCTAGGTGCCTTTCGTGATTATGATTATCTGATCAATTAACAATTTTGTTTTTATACAGGTCTGGTAGAAAATACCTTTTATGGATAGCATTTTAGTAACTTATCTTTTGGAATAAAATGATAGTAAAACCAATTATAATTGATGCTGTTCTTTTATTATTTTTTATTCACAGACTCATAGATTGAATGTAGGGGAGAAAGTATTAGGAATGAAATTGGCAAACTCCAATCAACTTTACTATTACACATCACATGATATTAAAGTGTGGAATTTCAATTTGGTGAGTACTGTATTTACATGCACAGAATCATAAAAACAATGACCCATGTGTTGAACTCAGGTTCAAATTAAACCCTGGTTTGGTTTAAAGTTGTGGTTTAACTATGGAGGGTCAATTGAGGCACAAATCCCTTACAGTACACATCCAATTTATTAACTCATATGACACCCAAATTGTTCATAATTGTCTGAGAATGATGAATTAAGTATTTCAGAGTATTTTTTTTTTCATTATGAAAGCAAAATATTAAACATAATTAATATACAATAAAAACAAAATTTTTGAATTTTTGGCTCCCCATGATTTTAGCAGAGTTAGACCATGGTCTAAGTTAAATCCGACTTCAGAATACGGGCCTATAAGTTTGAAAGATTATGTAATGGCACTTTCATTCCATTTTAACTGTCAAAGCTTCATTTGTAATGTTTTGTAAATGTTCAATATCTCATTATTATGAAATCTATGGATTACTTGGTTTTGATAATGCATGTGGTTATACTTTTTTTGTCCATAGTTCCATCATCTATTCACACCAGTAAGGTCTTGCGTTCACAAGCTGGCTAGGATTACCAGTCCTTCTTCACCATCTAGAATACTATGTGCAGCTGAGGTGAGTCCAGGGTCACATGTCAAAGGTCATCCTCAATTATTAGACTTTCATGAAATAAGTAAACATTTGATATGAAATTATTCATTTTTTTAAACAAGAAAATTCATTTATAATTGTTACATTTTAATTGATGAATAACTGAAGTTAAATGTTCTCATTCAATGTTCTGTTTTTAGACATACATGTATGATTCCTTTTTATTATTACTGATGAGTTCGGGGATGAACATTTATTTTTAATATTTGATTTAATTCTATTTTTATATACTATTACTATATTGATTTTTTCTTTGTCTTTACGTCAGCAGAAATTTCAAAGTGGATTTCATTTTTCAAAGTTTGTACTCCCTCTCCCCATAAAAATGAATTTCATCTCTGTACTTGGTCATTGCTTCCATAAATATGACAAAACCCCAAACTTGAATATATATCCTTTACATGTTTTTTTTTGTAATTTATTTAAATAGGATGGTGGTGTACGATTGATATCGGCTGTATCAGGGACAGAGCTTACCATCATATATCCTATGCCATCTTACCAGGTAAGTTTGTTCATGGACTATATCCAGGACAGATAATGGATACTGTGTCATTCAACTTGTCAGAAGATAACATTCTCTAACAGTTATATAGTCACAGTCAGAGAAAGGGGGGGGGGGGGGGGCCGGAACGTAAAGCTTATTGATTTATGGTGGGGCTGAGGTATAGTGATTGATCAATAATCAATACAATAAATCATAGAAGTCTGTCTAAAGATCAATCGTAATTCTGAACTTTATGTTTCAGGGCCTTTTCACAATCATATCAGTGAAATTTCCAGAGAATGTAATTTGTAATTGTTGATCAATGATAATCATTAAACAGTGCCCTGACAGGCTTGGCTGTAACTTCCATCATCCATCTCTCTTATATGATTATAAATGATGAAAAATCATTTCAGGCTTGTCATATACAAGTTGTTGATATTCCCAGATAGCTCTTCATTTAAAACACCTGCAAGTAGTATTAAATCGCAAGTTTAAACCAGAATTTTAAAGGTTCTATGTGTTTGTTTTGGTTTTTTTTTCATCCGACGACCAACGACATCCATTCTAGGGTCTGTTTTGGTCTTAATGGTGTTTTTTTCTGTAGGTGCTGACTGATATCGTCTATGACCCCAAGAATTCTCTGATCTTCACTGTTCTTGAGATGGGTGATGTGTTAATCTTTGATAGTTCAACCAATCCATGTCAGGCTAAAGAACTTCTGGTACCCATGATGCCTGAAGAATCGGTTATAAGTCTTGCCTTAGTCAAATTGGTAAGATAATACCAGAGGGTTGTCATGATCTTCCTTGTGAGTCATTGAAAGTTGAATTACATAGAATTCCAGGTGGTTTTATCAATGATTATCATCATCATGATGATGGTAATGATGGTGACAATTGTGATGATAGTGATGATGGTGAGGATGATGGTGAGGATGATGATGATGATGATGATGATGATGAGGAGGAGGATGATGGTGATGATTAGGATGATGATGATGATGATGATGATGGTGATGATGAGGATGATGGTGAGGATGATGGTGATGATGGTGATGATGATGATGATGATGATGATGATGATGATGATGATAATGGTGATAGTGATGGTGATGATAATCATGATTTTCTCCAACACAACATCGATGCAAAGAAATTTATTACGAATTTGTTTGTTTGGAAAGAAACATCAAATAGCAGAAAACTACTAGTATAAGGTTTTCTCATGGTTAAATCAGGTAATATATCAATTATGTTCATCGCAGTTTTGTTTCCTCCCTTCTTTAATTTTTGTGTGTGTGTGTGTTCCTTCCCAGGATTGTGCTAATGGCTGTGAGGAAACTCCTACTAGTGATTACCTCATCTTTGCTGGTCTAGTTAGTGGTCAGATCTCACTGATAGAATGTCAATCTCACTCTATGAAGTACCCACTGAAAGCTCATGGAGGGGGTGTCCTAGCACTAGAATGTTCCCACGGAGTCTATGGACCAGAGGTGGATAACTATATAGCCAGTGCAGACAGGCTTATTTCATGTGGTTCAGACAGGGTGAGATAAAGGAATCTTTTCCTGCCAAGCACTAGATCTTTCTTGTGAATTCTACACATGAATATACATTGTATAAGACTATCCAATATCAATTTAGAGTGAAGGATTTCTATGTTGATTGGTGATTGTGCAATTTTGATGTAATTTTTATTAAATAGTGGAAAATAAATGAATTTATTTGAAATTGAATATGAGGTACAGTTGTTTCTGTATTCTCCAAGGATCCTCTGTGCTTTGTATGACCCCAATGACCAAAGATTCACGGCTGATCATCAGGTGACTGATCAGGTGACCGAGAGAAATAATAGCATTGTATGCCTTAACTATTAATGCATTATTTGATAATCAGTATTATATATATATTTGTTTGCAGTCTGAAATGATAAAGTTTCTAAACTTGCTGATCATTTATAGTGGTATCTTGACTCACACAAGTTCATACCACAAAAACTGTATTGTAATCTTGGTTCATAATTCATTTCTACAGATCTACACAATTTAAAACAAGACTCGAATTTTAACCAAATATGAAAGAACATGATATGAAAATAAGTTTGCAGCATGAGTCAGTTCCACGAGAGAGAAAATTCAAGGAAGTTGCCTTATTATTGGGGAGGGGGGGGGGGCAGTGAATCAGGTTGACAGAATGACATTTAGTATGTTGGATATATCAATGTCAACATTGTAGATGTAAAACATCTTTTACTGCAATACCAACTCACCTCTCACAAGCTACTAATCAGTCTATTATTTATCCTTTTCTGTGATCATTATATTCTTTCATCAATCAATCTTTATTTTCAGCTTGTCAAGATCTGGGAGATAGGAATAGGTAACTCTCTTCAGGCTATCAAGCTCTCTTGTCTTAAAGTGGTATGTTTTATTCTCACAGTCTGTCTTGTGTAATTGTAGTCTACTCCTTGATTGCATTTCCTATTGCTTCTTCTTGCGTTTCAGATGTTCCTGCAATACACAATGTACTAATGTTAACAAATTTCCCATATCACTCTTTCTGAAAATCCCAATCCTATATTAAAAACCATACATCACATGCAAACTTTTTTCCCATTAGTGTCGATAAAAACTAAAACCTTGAGCAATTGGCGGGAGATAAAATGATCACAAGATATCATTGGTTTATTGATCAGCAACTCTTCGTCTGAAATGATTCTTGCTCTACAATAACCTTCATTGTTTTTCAGTTTTACTATTAAGTCATGCGGTACCTCTTTTCTGGAAGTCATTTTTTTCTCTCTTTTGTGAAACTTTTATTTTTTGGCTTTGTTGGTGTCATAATGCTTGTATTCTCAAATACTTAAATAATCAAGGTGTCATGCATAAACTTATCATTGATGAAATTGTTGCTTTTGATATTAACTTTTCTGGGCTGTCTGTTCAGGAATGTTGCCATGGTAATTTATTGGATGAAAATGGTACTGTCACTGGTAATTATCATCCCAAGAGATTCCAAGGGATATATGTTACATTTGGAATGGATCTTTTGATCTCAAATATGGAAAAAAAAATGAATGTCATAAAATGTAAAAGGGCTTACTTTTCCTATATTTAGAATATCAAATATACCTGTCATAGATATCTTTATTCATAAAAGAAGTTTATTTACAAAAATGGTATATTCACTAGTCCTTAATTCAAAATTTTATATGGCAAATCATTGATACCATAATTCATAAAAGAGGTGTATTTGCTGCTCCTTATTCAATAAAAGGAACATACAGTATTACTGCATGCACGATTGTTCCTGATACTTTGGATAATACTTTGGACTTGTATATTTATTCTTGGTGATGGTGTCTCTAAATTCCCTTATATAGATCAATGGGATCAATTGCATGTCTTCTAAGATGGGACCCACTTTTTAAATCTCTATCACTGCCCTATATATAACTTTATGTATATCTCTCTACATTCACTTGAGTTTATATTTGTTGATACATTATCATCTTTCTTGCACCTCAACACCTTTCTATCTCTATCTTTATATCTCTCCTTACATTTCTCCCCTTCTGCTACCTCGCATTTGTCTCATTGTATGATCTTTCATATTCTATTCCTCACTCTTTACTCTAATCTGTTTAATTTATTTTTCATCGCTTATCATTATTTTCCCTATTTTCTGTTCTTTTCTTTGAATCCTACGCACGTTTCTTCTCATTTCTAGATAGCATGCACCGCTTCTCCTTCCCATTTATCAATGCTAGGCAATATATTGTGCACTGTCTTACCAACATAGTGAGTAGCATGGAGATAAGTTTAATCTAATTTTGTATTCACCACACTCATTGCAGCCTGGAATTGACAAATATTACTTTTAACACAATAGGTGATTTGCAATTCTTACGTAAAGGGATCTTGGGAATGATAAAAGACTGAAGAAGTAATTTATTTATTTGTGAATGTAGTGTAAAGTGCCATGCTCAATTTTCATTCAACATTCACAAATATGAAATGATTTTAATCCCATTATAATAGATACCGGTAATTATTGTAGACCTAATTCTCTAATCATATTTCTATTTATCAAGATATTGAAGCTTTGTGATCCACTACATTTCCTTGTTAATCATGCCTAAAGTACACGCGATTATGGAGACTCTTTACTTTCATATTTTTCCTTTCATTGAAGTACTATTCTTGGAAAATTCTTTAAACCATGTTATTACCGGTATGTGATAATGATTATTAAAAGAAATTCCAAAAGGGATTCCAACAGTACATAATTTCCATACCATAATCTGGAAACATTTATAATTTTGTTTACAAATTTGACCATACTTCTCAAAATTGAGGGAAGTTACCTGATTGATTGCCATTTTATCCAAGCTTTGTTTATATATTTTTGTTCAATTCAGTGTGGTGGATATGTATGAGTTGTCATGTGACAATGATGGTGAAAGCTTTTCATCACTGAACCTACCAAGATCACAGCTAGCCCAGTACATCTCTGCCAATAAGATTCCTGGGATCAAACCCCTTAAACATCTTAAAGATCATGATCACACCAAACAGGTAAAGGACTAAGATGAGAAATCAGTGGAAGGAGGAGAATAAGAATGCTAAGGATTAAGAACGAAACAATGTCAGGATATAACTTCTGAAGGTTTCCATGACGAAGAAGAATAGTGTAGTAGGTTTCACGGTACACCATGTACCTGGGCATTCTTGGGCAAATGTTGGTCCTGAAAAGGACCGCCCTATCTCGACGTTTCGACAAGTGTGTTCTTGTTGTCCTCAGGACATATCCTTAGTAAACAAAGAGAATCGCACTGAACCTTCAAATGTATAAATATTCACCATATCTAGAAACTATTTTGAACAAATTTGCATTTTAGATGTTGACGTTACCATCTTTATGACATTCAGCAGATTCCTCCTGAGGACGACAAGAACACACCTTTGTCGAAACGTCAAGATTGCCCAAGAAAGATACATGGTGTACCGTGAAACCTACTACACTAATGTCAGGATATTGTCTTAATAATAGACCTACATGTAATAGGGAAGATACATGTAGCAATATTCTATACCAATGTAACAAAATATATTATTATGTTAATGGTGTTTGTGATGATGATGATGGTGGTGGTTATGATGATGATAATGATGACAACAATGATGACAATTATGATGATTATGATGATGGAGATGAGATTGGCAATTTGCAAATTAATAAAGTGATAATTAATTAATTTAGTTGATACATAGGCCTACTGTAGTATGAGTTGTAATAATTTATTACATTATACTTTACATGTGTACAAGTTATATTTATTTTTCTTCTCAGATCACAGCATTATGCAGTTGTCCATCTTTAGGTTTGTTTGCTACAACCAGCGATGATGGGGCTCTCAAGGTAAATTCATAAAAGACCTAGTGTGTGTATGTGTATAATTGATTGATTTTTTTTCACCAGGGGGGTGTTTCACAAAGTTTAAGTATGACTTAGAGTTGCACTGAAATATATAATTACGTGTGTTATGAAAAGCATAATCTTATTGGTCAGATTATAAGAAGAGGACGAGCACTATATTGATCGATAAGATTGCGCGTTGCATATCATGTACGCGTCGGCATTTAAGTGCGTCTCTAAGTCATACTTAAATCTTTGTGAAATACCCCCCAGGTATAAAATATACAAATACAAGTATAAAAATTTCCAACAGGGTCGTTTCCTAACTAAATAGAGAGAGAGAGAGAGAGGGAGGGAGAGGTGGGGGTATGAGAAAGGGTAAAGATAGATAGATGATAGAAAGATTGAGAGTTGAGATGAGATAGAGAGAAGGGAGCCAAGAAAAAAGTGGCTGCAAAGGAAAGGTAATATGGGATGAAGAAGAAATATATTAAACAGGAAAAAAAATGTGTATTTTATAGTAGGTTGAAAAACAATAGAGGAGAAATTTGAATGATTATTATCCTGATGAACAACTGTATTTTAAACATTGATATTATATGAATGCAGAAAATATTATTTGTCACATGTTGGCTATTTCCCTGTAAATGGTTACATTCAGAATTAAGAATTCATGTTTTACATTGAACAAATTAACTACCCAATCACTGATTTAGCTGATGCAGTGTTCAGAATTTTTTTTTTTTCATTCCTAAATTGTGGTGTTACCTTTCTGTGACAGATTTGGGATGTAACCAATACCTTGGTGCGTGAATTATGGTTTGATGATACACTGCGCAGTGTTTGTTTTGCCAATCCTAGGGGAGATCTTTTGGTAGGGTTTCAAAATCATATAAGGTAAGTCTGACATAGCATCTTAATACAGTCCATTACATTCATTTCTAGATCCCTCAATACAATTTTTTATTAGCAAGAGACTTGTTTGATTTTGCAGAAATTTTATATCTAGATCCAGTTTTGCAAAATGAAATTTCACCCTGTTTTTGTCTCGCCTGCGTAGCCGAGCGAGACATAGGTATCACTATTTCCAGTGTCGGCGTCGTCGTCGTCAACAATTGTGTTGTACACCCAATAACTTTCTATAGCTTCGAGGTGGGATCACCAAATTCATACCAGAGGTCCATCTCCTGAAGGCACAGGTCTAGTTTGAATATGAGTCGAATTTGAATAAGGTCAAAGGTCAATGAACTTTCCATGACTGGCACTGTGCTGTGTTGTACACATAATAACTTTCTATATCTTCGAGTTGGGATCACCAAATTCATACCAGAGGTCCATCTCCTGAAGGCACAGGTCAAGTTCGAATATGAGTCGAATTTGAATAAGGTCAAAGGTCAATGAACTTTCCATGACTGGCACTGTGCTGTGTTGTACACATAATAACTTTCTATATCTTCGAGGTGGGATCACAAAATTCATACCAGAGGTCCATCTCCTGAAGGGACAGGTCAAGTTCGAATATGAGTCGAATTTGAATAAGGTCAAAGGTCAATGAACTTTCCATGACTGGCACTGTGCTGTGTTGTACACACAATAACTTTCTATAGCTTCGAGGTGAGATCGCCAAATTCATAACAGAGGTCCATCTCTTGAATGTACAGGTCAAGTTCGAATATGAGTCGAATTTGAATAAGGTCAAAGGTCAATGAACTTTCCATGACTGGCACTGTGCTGTGTTGTACACACAATAACTTTCTATAGCTTCGAGGTGAGATCGCCAAATTCATAACAGAGGTCCATCTCTTGAAGGTGCAGGTCAAGTTCAAATGTGAGCCGAATTTGAATAAGGTCAAAGGTCAATGAACTTTCCATGACTGGCACTGTGCTACACAATAACTTTCTATATCTTCGAGGTAGGTTTGCCAAATTCATACAAGAGGTCCATCTTTTGAAGGTGCATGCAGGTCAAGTTCAAATGTGAGTTGAATTTGATTAAGGTCAAAGGTCAATGAACTTTCCATGACTGGCACTGTGCTGTGTTGTACACACAATAACTTTCTATAGCTTTGAGGTGGGATCGCCAAACTCGTAACAGAGGTCCATCTAAGTCATATAGCATAGTTTTGACATGCAGTCTCTTCATGACTGCAATATGCAGGCGAGACAACGCTTGGCGTTTGCCTTGTTAATACATCCAGTTATTGTAGAACTTTTTAGCCTGGTTATAAATCACACAGTTTATTTGCTGTCTTTGAATTAATTTTACTTCTTCAAAATTTTATGCATGCAGCATGGCATCAAAAATTAAAACAATAGATGGAAGATTTGTTTTGTATGAGAAAATTATGTCTTGTCCAGTAGAACAGTAACATTTTCATTCAATAAATCATAACAATAATTGCAATGATTAGTCTCAATCATGAGATGTTTAGTCTATTAGTCGAAATTTGACTAAAACCTATAAAGAATTATTTATAATGTAAGTTTCATCATTTCAAAATATGAAAAATGTTGTCTTACAAGGATTGAAATCCCTATAAATAGAGACTAATTAGTATGATGTGAGATATTATCAGAAGTGTGTTTCAGACTGTTAATCAAGAAAATAATGAGTAATAAACACAGGTAAGACAGATGATGAAATGGCAGGAAACTATAATAAGCAAATATGATTATTATTAAACTTGATAAGAATCGGTTACCACTATAAACCAATCATTTAAATCAAAGTTTTCCAAGGAATAGTCTAAATAACCCCGGATATGGACATTTGATGATATGTAAATAACCAATCAGTAGGTGGTAATGCAAATACAATCAATGAGATAAGCGACTAAACTCATCCTACAAATTGTGTTTGATCTGTCATAAAGAATTCCCCTGAAAGACCCTGTCCTGTGAAGTTCCTTGTAGAATTCAAAGTAAACGTGTATCAATTAATGAGGATTGTAAACTTCCATAAATGGGTCCATAGTTTAGGCAGCTATCACTATTGAGGCTTCATAGACTGTTTTAGCCACTAGGTTCTAGAGAAGAACAGTTGCACAGTTCATTCGTTCTCGGGACTGATTGTTGGACATTTTGCTAATTCTTGCCCGATCGCTAAAGTTGTATTTTATTGTGTGATCATAGAGAAAAGAAGTAAAGGTGATTAACAACAAAGGAGGAATCTCTCCAGACAAGAATGAATATAACCAGATTCAGATATGTGGAGGGGTAGTGAGAATATGAGCAACTTTTTAGTAATATATTTTTTTTCAGGGGGGGAGCTTGATTATTCATTTAGGGTATATGTGTAGAGATACAAAGCAATATTGTATCACTGAATGCTAACGATATGAATCTCATTATCATCCAGTGTTAAAGGACTCGAGTCTGGTCTTGGACTCATCGAGTCCTACAACATTGACAAGTGGCCTGTGGGGGCAGATGGTTGTTATAAAGAAGAAGGCAACCATGCCCTATGTGGCACTCTCAACAGATGTATAACAAAAAATGCAAAAGTAAAATATATAAACTATATTGAACAAGCAAAGTCAGTGAAGCCATCAGTGTCAGAAGTTGAAATGGGACTTGCGTTGAAATGTTGGGACTTGGCATTGCTTTCCATGTCTATTTCTGGTCATTGGTGTTAGTATCGCTTTGTTTTTAAAACAGCTTATTCTTCCCTTTAAACTCTTATTTTGTTATCTTTTTTTCAGTCATGTGAGTATATCTTCATACCTTCCTTTATCTTTCATGGAGCTGCTGGTTGAGATAGAGTTTGAAGATGAAAGAGTAGAAGAACCTTTCCAGTTTAATCCTGATCTTCCTCTATGGTGAGTGTACAATCATTATCATATGTTACCATAGGCAAGTTATTCACAAACATCTCAAAATTTGATGAAAATATACTGAGCTACAAGAATTTGACTGCTCTGTCATGAATCACTCAATTTAAAACACAGGAAGGAATAATTAGGAATGGTAAATAATTGAGTTTGATTGTGAGTCTGCAAATACATGTGAATCATATTGAAAATGATTAGCAAGACATATTTTTGGAAATCACTGAATCACTGATTCTTAACTGATAAACTTTAGAGAAGGGACATAGTAAAATCACACTCATCATGTACTCAAAGCAGAATGCATTGTTAAGAATCAAAGTAGTCCCTCTTACAATGATACTACGTCAGACAATACTCACCTCAGATCAGTATCTAAGTTTTCAAAGGACGATATTAGGTGTAAACAGTTCACTTAAATTGTATTGTAAATTAGCTATTGTAAGATTCAAATCTCCCATGTCCAAATTCTAAACAAAGCTTTTTACCATTTCAGAATACAACATCCACTGTCCTTATTTCTTTCAATTGATTTGGTCAGGTTCAACTTGAAAACTATTCCAACATTTCCCACTGATCTTTTGATGAGGCAACATGTTAGAAAGAAGCTACCTCAGCTGAGAAAGCAAATCTTAGGAGAGGCTGCATCCCAGATAGAGGAGAAGGGGAAGGCTAAAGAGGATGCCCAAAGTAGTATTGAGATACTAGTAGATTCAGAAAGTATTTTCAAGGTTATAGAAGAGAGTGTCATCCAGCTGGCAGAGAAAAGAGGTGGGTACTTAAAAACATACATGTCATCAAAACTTTATCTCTCAAATTAAAATGAATCCCATTTCTGGATTTTTTCCAGTTCATGAAAGTAATATTGAAAATGGTCTGATAAAATTTGCAAAAGAATATGTCAAATGTTCCAGTTATGTGTGTTTTTTGTAATTATTCCTTCCCTTTGTGAGTTCTGATAATGGTGCATAAACAACAATGCACTCAACAATGCATACATTTACATTTGTAAATTGATATTATAGGTTTATTCATTTTATGTTTCTAATTGTTAAAAATCATCTTTTATCACTGTATATATCTAGTGACAGCAGAAAGTAAAAAGACAGCACCTACCCAACCCAAGAAAATCAAATCCAGACAGATTGATGGATCAGTGAGTTGCCATGGCAATGGTGACCAGGCTCTATCAATATCAGGTTAGTTTTTGTATGATTACAGAGAACATGGAAACGATGAAAGATGGTGGATGAGCTTTAAAAAAAAAGATAAAAACAGAAGAAATAGCAATGTATGTTTATCATTTTGGTGCATCTACTCCATTATATATCAAACAAGCTTGACAGATGATAAAATAATTTAACTAAATAAGCTGGGTATGAAGGAAATAAACATTTCTTCAAATCAATAGTTGATCATTATCATGGTGGGATATGATACAATGCAAGGTTCATTATTTAAATTTCATATATTAGATGTAGGGATCATACAGTGTATATGACCTTCACTAATGTTCATTCAAGTTTATTCAAGAAAATTAAACTTCCAATTTGAAAGCAGTTCCAATCCAGAGAAAATCTTGTGCTAGAAATGAATCACAGAAAAATAGATAGTGTATTTATTTGTTAAAGCTTCTTGCTATGAGGATTTGAGTACTGGTACTTATGATGAGAATTTAAAATTATCATATTTTAAAACTTTTTCATTTCATTGTATAGTTATCACTCTTGATGTTTCTTCCATTGAACAGATGAATCCAGCAAGATTAGTAAATCTTTGAAGCAGGCCAAAATGGATGTCCCACACCAGCCAATCAAAGATGACAAAGTAAAGACAAACAAATTGAAGGTGGATCATGATGTTGCCATGGAGATAAGTGAAGGAAAGGACGTGGAGGAAGGAGAAAAGACCGAAGGGATATCATCAAAGGAAGAACCAACAGATGAAACAGTTGATGAGATGATGCAAGGGTTGGTGGAAGAACCTAAGATCAAGCTACCCATTGCTCCTGATGGTATGTATTACATAGTTAGAATATTTCACTGGCTATTGTTAAAAGCTACCAAAATCCTTACATCTGGGTCCCGTAACACAAAGGTAAGCGATTGATCGTACGCTTGATTTATGTTCTACGATGATTGCTAAGCTTTGTGTTACGGGCCCCTGACTGGCTCGCAGCAAATTAGTGAAAATTACTGACAATATGCCTTATGAAACACTCCTATGATTTTGAAAAGAAAACTAGTCTATCTTTTTGTTTTTATAAAGTTCTTTTACTGTTCTAAGTAGAAGCTTTGAATCATGTGTATAAAGTGTATTGTAAATGTTACTATTATAATTATTATTAGTGTCATCATCTTAATAATAATAACAGTTTGTATTGGTATAGTGCTTTTTCCACGAGGTACATTTTCACAAGATGTGTACAAATGCATTGGATTGCTTTGTCCTGATGACTTTTTCTGTGAAATACAGTATGTTTTTTCATAAAATGTATAAAGATACTATTCTTTCTCAAATTTTCCATGAACATTCCTATTTGTTCATATCATTAATGTTCTTATTTCCTGTTAAGGTTACATACCAAACTCTGTTATTAGGAAGATAGTGCAGCCTCCTCCACCCCCTCCACCTCCATCCTCACCAAAGGAATGGAAGCTCAAAGATGTAAGTAACAATTCTTCATCTATTACATAACCTATACTTTTCTGTTATTCAGTTACTTATTTCACCTGTTTGATGTCTCAAAATAACTTATAATTTTTCCTTTTAGATCACTGATGCTACACTCTCTTTTTTTTGTATTTCACTAATTTATTTCATTTGAATTTTTCAAGAAATATCCTTTTAAAATCCTTTTTATATCACTGAAAGTATACTGTTTTTTAGATTATTTTTTCTGAGTTGAATTATCATATTTTATGGGCCAAATAAACAACATAATGATTAGTGATACAACCATTTGGCCTAAAATATATTTGCTTGTCAAGTTGCTGTCTGTTTTCAGGCCTAAATTCATCTTTTTATATGGCAAAAAAAATCTTAGCAATGTTCCTGTTTTCGATAGTCATTCATTGATACATCTTTTTTGCATTTTATTTTCAACCAGTATACAAATAGTACATATCCGATGGCATTATGAAGGATTGCATGCATGCAGTACCTTTGGGCTTTGTTGTTCAAAGTTAACAAGTGTGTGTTCGTTCTAATGCCCTTGCAAACTGATTTGTATTGTATGTTTTATAATATAGTGATGTGGATCCTAGCTTGTTATCTGATAAACAATCTTCATCTTAAAACCATGATTGGTTAATGGAACTTTTCATTATGACCTGTCAAATTTTCTTATAAGGTAAAATAAATTACTGGTTACAGGATAGAGTTCAGTCATTTGATTAAGTTCTATATCACCATTTTATGATTTGTAAAATTGTTGTAATGTTATTCCTTTCATGTTGATAATGTAGGTCCCCGAAGGCCGTGTACACTTTGTTGAAGGTGATCAGTCTGATGTAGAATATGTAAGTTTTCTGTTTTTTTTTAATCTATTACATTGCAGTTACAAAAAAGTTAGAAAACTATCTGTTTGCAGTCTTTAATTTAAGACTGTGAACATAGAAAAATGATATCAATTTATGAAAAAGTTTTGAAAATGGTATCCTTTTCTTCTTTTTTTGTTCTGGTGTAGTCCACCGCTTGTATAAAATGGTACTCCTGTTTCAACTAATTGCCAACTCCATGAAATATTCAACCTTTTTGTAAGTCCAACTTCCAATATCCCTCCATTCTTGATTCACCTCATCAGCTGCTCAAGCTATTATAATTCGTGAACAATGAAACCTCAATATGAACTAGAAAAACAGAAATCATTCAGGAAGGCCCCACAATAGAGGGGGGGGGGGGGCTTGGACATAAATATTCTGTGGACTTACCATTATATACAACCATGTCATTACGGATTCAGCATACAAATGCATGCATGCTGTGCCTACTAATAAATATAAATCATGTAGTAATAACTTCTCAGCTGGTCATTTATGAAAAAATTGCATATTTATTAGGATTATTTGATGTTTGCAGGAGGACCATGAACCTTATACATGGGCTTCTTCAGAGGAGAGCAGTAGACATGAGGTCACCCCGGTGACTTCTCCTAGCCCTCCTACTGAGCAAGCCCTCTATCAACCATTCAAATCAAGATTCCGTACGGATGGTGAGACAGAAGAAACTATAGAAGGTAGCAAAAATAAAAGGAGGCTGAGCCTAAGTAAGTCTAGGTTTCCGGAAACAAAATACTTGATGATTTAAAGCTTTTGAAAGCCTGCTGCATTACATATGTATTTGAATATAAATCATGAAAATCATATGCCAACCGATTCTCATGCCAATCAGAAGTATGCTTTGATGATTTTTATTTGATTTTAACAAAGTTGCATTCAAATGCATGTTTTGTGCAACCGGTCTGTGTCCTCTGAACATTTCTTACTGATACGTACTAGTTCCCACTGTCATGAATTGCGTCACAATTGAAACCATGGTCTTTAAATAGTTTTGGAGTTAATATAGTCATCTTATCAGATCAAATCAGATCATGATCTTGGCAGTGGTATTGATTGTAGACAAATTTTGGATAGCCTAAATTTTTTTCACAATCTACGAAAAGCCAGTTGTGGCATTCATAGTGGATTGCACGATTGTAGAAATAAGGCATAACATACATGTACATAGAGATTTATTTGTTAATATATATCTTTAATTGGATCATGTTATACATATATGGTGTATTCTCATCTTGCTGGCAACCCTGATTAATAGTTTGATTTTTCTAAAACTGCCAGAGAACGGTGCAGTAATACAATCTTCTTTTCTTTTTTTAGATATTTCTATTAAAGTTGCTTCATCATGAAATATGTATTTCTTTCTTTCCCATCAGAATTCACTTCAATCTTCATGTTATGTCAGAAGTGTTTCTTATGAATCTGTAAATGCTTGCTTTTAGTTTATCTGAGCTGCTGCACACCACTTTGATTGAGATTCTTTGTGTAGCAACTGTTAGTTAGAGCTGTCAGTAATCTACTTATTCTCTGTGGCAATTGTTGCAATCGCACTGTTTATATAAAAATTGTATACATGTATGTATGTCATTGCACCTGCTTCAAATCTGATTTTAGATTTAAAGAGTTTATTTTTACCCCTAAGGAGAAAGCCTTAACAAGAGACACACCATCTACTGCATATTTTACTGTTTATTATCATTGTTATTCTTTAAAAATATTTTCATTATTTTTTCAGAGGTGGTTGGGAAGCTGGTCTTGAGCCACCCTGGGTTTAGTGAAGAGAGAGGAAAAACAGTAAGTTAATATGACTTCATTTGATTTATTCAGTGTAGAAGCTTCTGTGACATTTGCTATGATGGAAAATCTGTATATTAAGCCAAGCATAAAATCTAACCTCTAAAACAAAATAAACCCTAATCCTTACTTTTACATTTTTCTAAACCAAAAACTCTATTACAGTCTTCATTCTAAACCTGTGCCCTCTTAGATATTAAGACCGGAGCAATTGTCGCAGGAACAAATGTCATGTCGCCTTGTAGAAACATTCATCAAGAATCCAAATTATAATTCATTTTTAACTAGCACTTTTTATGTCCACGCTGTCATCTCTGTATCTCTTCTTTTGTGGCCTATAGATAGTCACAAATTGAATAATTAATAATTTAATGCTATATTAATAAAATAAGGCCTTTAATTATCTGCTTTAAGGCTATAGGTTGTCTGAATACTATCTCTTCTGATGTAATATAAATTAATGCAAATATGAATATCACATTAATAAGCATTGATATGTTGTGTGTTTGCAATATGATCTAGAAATGAATAAAATTTAGAAGATCCTAATTGATTTTTGAGGATTGTTATCTCATTGCAAGGTGTCGACCAAGAAGACCAAGCGGACAGGAAGAGGTATCAACAAGGAAGCAGGATCTCACAAAAAATATAAAAGGGTAAATAATACTAAAATAGTTTATATCAACTTATGCAAATTCTTTCATATACTTTATGAAGATTAGTCACAGAACTATTAGCCAAATGAAATTGAAGAAGAATTTGAATTTGAATCATGTTTGTTTGATAATATGGTAGAAATGATGTAGACGATAGATCAGCAAAGAATAAGCAAATGAGCTAATTATTTGGAATTGTTGTCATACATCTTTCATGAATTATGTTGTGAGAAGGATTTGCGGTACCAAATGATATATCATTCTTTTCATAGACTGCAGGCTTTCACAAATTTTCTGTTTTTTTGTTGTTGCAAAAATGAACTTATGGAGATAATAATCAGTGTGATACCAGTTGTGTCTTTCAAAAAAAAAATCAGTTTATAATTTGTTTTCATTTGATTGTAGAATAGGTCTATAAAAGGGGAAGTTCACCCTGAAGAAAAGTTTGTTGTAAAAATAGCAGAAAAATTATTTTTTTGAATGATGAAGGTTTGGTGAAGGTTTGAGGAAAATCCATTAAAGGACAATTCCACCCCAACAAAAAGTTGATTCGAATGAAAAGAGAAAAATCTAACGAGCATAACACTGAAAATTTCATCTAATTTGGATGTAAAATAAAGTTATGACATTTTAAAGTTTCGCTTGATTTCACAAAACAGTTATATGCACATGAGTTGGTATGCAAATGAGGAGACTCAAGACCTCATGCACTCACTTTTTCTTTTGTATTTTATTGTATGAAATATTCTAATGTTCTCCTCATTGTCAAGTGAAACAAAGATAAATTTCTCCCTGAACACCTGGAATAAGCATTGTTTAAATACACTACAGTTTGTTCAAGTTGGCCCTTGTTTTCAGATCTGTTAAAAATGAAATATTGTATAATTCAAGCAATAAAAAAACAAAAGAAAAAGTGAGTGAGGGACATCATCGACTGTCTCATTTGCATGTCACTGAGTTGTACATGTAACTGTTTTGTGAAAAATAAGTGAAACTTTGAAATGTCATAACTTTTTTTATTTTACATTCGATTTTGATGAAATTTTCAGCATTAAGCTAAATTGATTTTTCTCTATTTATTCAAATCAATATTTTGCTGGGGTGGACTTGACCTTTAAAGATTAAGGTTATTAGAATTTTAAGTTTTGGATAGTCATAAACAAGCAGCTGCCCCATATGTTATGTAATAAAAAAATGCATAGATTTCAATTTTTAATGGTTCGTGGTGCCTTATTTTTTTTCTATTTAGGAACGGTTGTAAAATGATTTGTGTATTGATATACTACTGAATGTACAGGAAGAACATTTTGAATTTCCTGAGAAAATGACATTTCATTGATCTTTTTACCATTCAATATGTAGGAAAGCTGCTCGCTTATGACGTCACAAATCACTTTTTTATTCTTTGATGGATTTTGTCAAACCTTTGGCAATATTTTTCATTATTTTTCTGTTTTTTTTTGCAATAAACTTTTTGTCTTCGTGAACTTCCCTTTAATTGTAGTTCGTATCATCCCGTTTGTGGAAATTCTTGTGTACGTACATATAATATATTAACACATCATGAAAGTAATTATACATAGAAGAACATTGATGCATCAATATAATTAGGCAATATAGAAACAATATGGGCATATATCCAATATAATAAGTGATGAAAATAAGATTGAAGTGAAGCAATCATGAACATAGCAAGATTGATGGCTCTCTGTAATAGTGAATATCACTTTTAATATTAATACTAGAAAATAAAATGTGTGTATTATTTTAAAGATTAGAAAAAAAATCATAATTGTCTTCACAACCTGATTCATTTTTTGTGGCAGCGTGGTACATTGGCAGGTATCAGTCAAGATGAAGAAGAGATTGAGGAAGCAGAGGAGGATGAAAGTGAGAAAGATCCGTTAGATTTACTCCTTCAAAAGATCAGTGATAACTACTGGTATCCTAAGGGACTCAAAATGGATGTATACACCACAGTCAAAACACTCTGTGAGTTATACAGCATAACAATTATATGTTTGTGAGTATGCAACAATGCATGTATGTAATCACTGTACAATGAGATAGGTAGAATAAGTTATTAGGTTATTATTATTATTATTAGGTTAAAGACCCTGACCGGTGTAAAAACAATCATATATCAAAATAAAGGTAATGATTCATACATACGAATATACCAAAAATATTACATATATCTCCTTCCAATAGTTAAAAATATTAAATAAGAATCAAAGAAACTGCTCCTCCAAAGTACGCTTCGATTGAGCACCCCCACGTCGCCTGGAAATGATGACGTCACGTTGTGTCAGGAGGGTTGTGATTCGATAGGTTTGTGTACAAAAGCATTGGGTATTTTCTTCCATTTCCATGTTATGAATCCATTTTTTTTTTCGTTTTCAGATGAAAATGGCACTCAAAATTATTCACTGTTCAAGTTGTTGTAAACCTACAACTATTCACTACCTTTTTTGTGATTTCTTTGTTTGGCTCTTATTGGGCCTAAATTGCTATGTCAGGAAAAGTTGTTATACATAATCTAAATGCAGATAGAATTGAAATCTGCGCCAAATAAGCAGGAAATAAAATATGGCAAAAACTAGTTCAAAACTGCAGATTTCATAAATTCAAGCTTGTGGGTAAAAATATATGTGATATCCCTCTGTGATAGAAGTGAAGAGAATGAAATCCGTTATCTGGAAAGCAAAAAAATCACCCAGTTTTTCTGTGTACAAACCTATGGAATCACGACGCTTCTTACACAACGTGACGTCACGGTCTCGAGGCAGGTGAAAAGCACAATAAATCCTATTTTCTAAGCGGGGTTCGAAACCCGATAATTGGAATATTCTTAAGCAAAATACTCAGCTGGGAAGCGGTGAAAATGCATAAAGCATACCTTGGTGTATTTAGTAGCTTATAAGCTTTCGATTGGTATATAATTTATCAATTTCATTTTCGGGTCCGGTCTGGATCTTTAAGTTATTATAACTTATTATCATAAGTAGTTCAGGCTTTTTTTTTGTATGGGTGCAATTGAACCCCCCCTGTGAACCCCTAGCTTTGTTGCTCACTCATAGGATACTTTTATATCTTGCCATGCCATTTTTACAAAGAAAGTAGAATTTGCCTTGGTAAATTGCCAATTTGTCTACTGCCAACTTGTCCATTCCCCACATGGTCTAACTTCATTTAGTCTAATGCCATTCTATCCATCAAACACTTCGTCTAACAAGTCCAATAACCATTTGGTCCAATCATCACTTTGTCTAATCACCAGTTCGTCTATAACCATTTCGTCTCATAACCAGTTGGTCTAATATCCATTTTATTTTCATTCATTTTGCTCAATTAACACTTAGTCCAATTAGACCAAATGGTATATGGACTAAATGGCAATTGGACCAACTGGTTATTAGACGAAATGGTGGGTGGACGAAATGGCAGTTAGACCATGTTGATAGTGGACGAACTGATGATAGACCAAATGATGGTAGATGAGCGGGCAATTGGACGAATTGGCATTTAGACCAATTGAAAATAAACCTTTGCCTCGTTGGTCATGAACAAGACTATGTTTCATGTTTGCCTTCAATTAGGCTAGGAGAGGAAAGGACAGGGGGGTGCAAAATGATATAATTCATATCGTTTAGAGCAAGAATGATGAGGATGGCATGTAGATTATGTCAATGTGGTATCTCTTATCATTGTTTTATAATTGTGTACATACCTCATTGACATTTGACCCCCTGTGATCAAACACAAGGTCTCTTCAAGTGATAATAACATTACACTGTTTTTTAAATGTCTTAACAAAAAGATTAAGATAAGGCACAGTTTCTACCTATATGGTACGTGGTATATATGCCTTTGAGTATATTAAGATGTTAAGAATATATGTAGGTGATAGGTCTATACTATCAGTTTTACCTTTTGATCAGATGTTGTCATAGAAAGATAATAGTTTGGGAGAACTGGATTGGTAGATAGCAGATAGCACAGCAGTTTTAGTAATGAGGTCTAAAGTTAGATTTTTTTTCTGCTTAACTCTGGCATCGTTTTCATCATTGTGTAAGGAAAATAATGACCATTCATGAAATATTCCTTTCAGTATGGCTTTTCTTTGTGCAGTTTTGATATTGGTAATTATTAATGTGATATATATATTGTTTAGTTCCTCTGAGATAAAACTCATCTTAGTTCAGTTTGATTGTCTGCATGAATGATATGGAGAGAAATGGAGTGGTTATATTCATTTATGATAACAACAATAGTAAGCAATTTGATATTGCCATCAACCTGGAATTCTGAATTAATAGCTATTAGCCTGGCTTTTGATCAGTTTTAGTTCATTCTGCTTTTAATGAGTTTTGATTGTTTTCACTGTTCTTTTTGCGTTTATTTAGTATCCCTGTTGGAAGAATCATCTAGTGACCGCTACAAGTCTATATGTGATTTACTTCTTGAGTTGAATGGGTAAGCTTAAGTATGCCTCATAAAGTTTACGTAGTTGGTTTAGATTCAGAATAATCAAACTACAGTGAAACTCAACGATAATGACGACCCAAGGGATACAAAAAAAGTGCTTCCTGCATATGATCATTCTGTGGGTAGAATAATTGTTTTTAATCTGGTGGGAATCATTAATGGTATATCTTTTTAGCATTACCAAAGGAATACAAAATAGTCATTGTGTTCAGGTTATGGTATTACAGTACCATCCCACAACATACATGTACATGATATGACTGGATTTACATGTATGATGATAATGCAGTAGGACTCTTTTTCTGTGAAAACTAATATACATGTAAATTAGAGCAGTCTATTTCAATTTTTTTTTTGGCGATGATTATAAATCATAATCTTTCTTTAGGTACAAGACACAAAATAAATGGTGTGAACTGCAGAATTACAATTGAAGGTGAACTTCATGAAGAATAATGAGCTTGATAGATGAGTTAGGATAAATGATGGTGGGCTAGGTGAGCTGGTAAATTGCCAATACGTCCACTCACCACATGGTCTACCTTCATTTAGTCTAATGCCATTCCATCCATCAACATTTCGTCTAACAACCATTTAGTCTAATCACCATTTCATCTATGACCATTTCGTCTCAGAACCAGTTGGTCTAATATCCATTTAATTTTCATTCATTTTGCACAATTTAACACGTAGTCCCATTAGACAAAATGGTATATAGACTAAATGGCTATTGGACCAACTGGTTATTAGACGGAATGGCATTAGACTAAATGAAAGAAGACCATGTGGTGAGTAGACGAACTGATGGTAGACCAAATGATAATAGACGGGTTGGCAATTGGACGAATTGGCATTAGACGAATTGGAAATAAACTGGTGAACTGACCTGGTAACTCTTCACCAAGTGTTCACAAAGCCATGTTTTACTTTTGGATTGATTTCAACTGGATTTTTTATGACTTAAATTCCATGCTGCATCTAGTCTTGTGAACTTTGGAGGACCAATGTTGGATTTTCTTGTGAGGAGATATGTACGAGACCTGAAAAGCTCCAGCAATGAAAGACGTTTAAGTGCCATCCATACTCTGAAGGGCCTTGGAGATAACAGACCAGCAGTTATACTGGGTATCCTCAATGCTATGGCTGATAATGAGGTCAGAGATCACCTTTATACTTTTAGAAGTATTTGATAATATTGAAGTTTGAATGTTAATGATGAATTCTGTTTAGGTTCGGGGTGTGAAAGCTTTTTTTTGGGGGGGGCAAGTCTAAAATTAATTTAGGTAATTTTTTTCATATAGAAAAAAAAAGATGAAAAAATTGAATCATTGCTAAATTTTAAGCCCTGTAGTGGAGAGTGAAATATTATTTCTTATATAGGGGACAGTATCATTTGTTTGCTATCAATATTTTGATCGCTATTATCAGCTTGAAATTATCAGTTGATGCAATGCTTCAAATTTCAGAGTTTTTAATTTACCTGACTTATTTTGATTGCTTACACTCAGAGTTCCATACAGAAAGAAGCAGCAGAGGCTCTGGCTAATCTAGCTGGTATCTCAAGTAAGAATGCAATGGAGGATTATCTGGCCAATATAGGTATCATGCAAACGCAAACAACGGTATGTAACTTCAAATGTTGAGATCAATTTTGAAATATATTTCAGCTTTCATCTCTCCTTTTGTGATCAGTACTGCGTTTTTAAAAATGCCACCATATTCTTCCTTTTCTACTACCCATCTTTTTTGGTTGGATTTCTTCTGTTAAATCACTTTCATGTTTATCTCTTGTTCACCATTAGTTTTACCTGGTATCTGCATAATTTTGTTTACTTCATTCCTTTTTTAAAGGTAAATTCTTTCTCCCCCTATACTCGATTGCATCCTTCTCTGTTATGTCTTGTGAATACCTCACTTGGGAAGATTGCCTTTCGCTGGTTCCAAATTCCTTCACTTTTCATGTTGTATTCATTCAGACCATAAACACAATTGTGTACATATTCTTTGTTTTTATTCATTAACTAGTTGTATTGTGTTGTTCTGAATTCTCTGTAGGATGAATGATTGTGGAAGTGGAATGAAAAATGATGTAATAATTGTTTGTATCACAGGATCCATTGGATGACCTTGCCAGGCGATTCCGACGCGAGGCCAGACAAGGAGAGACCCAACTACATAGTGCTGCGACTCATTTCCTAGAACGCAGTCAATCCTCACAATCTCACCTTCCTTCATCTTATAGTCCAGAGAGAGTGAAGGATTGGCTACGGACTTACCTAGGCAACAAAGATCTTTATCAGTACAAGGTAAACCCTTCAAAGTAAACTCAACTTTGGGCTGTTCATAATTTAAAACAAATCATCAAAGTCAATAATGACTTTTTTGTATATTTGACTCATGATAGGGGAGAAGTAATGTACACTACAACCATAGATTTAATGCCAATTTTTCATGAAAATTCCAGAGGGATTAGGGGGAAAAATTGTAAACAAGGTTTAGCAGGGTGTATTATATTTAATTCAAACAATTTTAACATTTCATGCAAAAACTCTTGATATTGATTAGTCCCTTTTTCTGTTCTAAACAACTCTTAAAACTAGCAGTTCACTCCTGTTATATAGAATTAAAAAAAATGAAATTGTTGTATGATCCTCCCCCTTCCTTTGATTTAATTTCTTTTGCTAGTCTTTCAAGTCAAAGCCATTTATAGCACTAGTTTTTGTTAATGTTTAGAAGCATTTAAAGGGGAATTTCACCTTACTTCATTAAATATGTTTCTCTCAATTGTATACAAATAATGCATGCAGCCGAGTGCATTAGTGGAAATGCAGAGCACGCGAGGTTTCTTTAGATGGGTGCCGCACTGTGCACGAGCCGCTGGCGGCGAGTGCCCAGTGTGCACCATCTGAAGAAACCGAGCTTTCTCTGCTTTTACTTTTACGCACGACATAGCAAGTGCATTATTTGTTTTATAAAATAGCAACACAGAAACAAATTCTTGAAAAGTTACAGTACAGTTTTGTTGGACTTCTACCGCACTGGTTTGCTTGAGCGTGCAATGTCAATTTTCGTTGCGCACCTTTTGCACTGCCGTGCAGTGCACCAAATAAGTTGGATGTCATGTGACGTGTATTGGCCAATCGCGATGCTTGAAATAATACACCTATTTTATAATCGTGTTTATTGAATTCAACTTGTCATCAGGATGGATTCACTTCTCAGGGAAAAATTGCTGAAATTCTGAGATTGTGGCAATGTATTGGAATGTCAAAAAATAAAAGTAATTTTTGATTTAAAAATATATTGTTTTTCAATCTCTATGTATTTAAGATGCATAAGCTACATTTATTTTTTTTCTTTTTGGCAGGAATGTAAGTAAAATAATACTGTTGGCAATTTGAAAAATACAAGCTGATTAAAAAGAGATTTAAAGAATCCATTGTCATGAATGATTTGTTGATTCAGAGACCATGTTAAAAAGTTGTATAATCCCACAACTATTTTGTGTTTTGAAAATGTTTATATCTGAATAGGATTTTTCCCCTCTTATTTTTTTTTTTAAGTTTAGATTGTTGAGTAAGATTATCTATATAGTTCTATATATAATTCTATGTATTGTGTGATCTTATTTGTTTGTCTTTCTTTTTATCCCAGCCCAAAGGTTTAAAGATTCATGCACCTATCCACAAGAAAAAGCGCAGAATGTCACTCACACACAGAGTGCATAGGCCCACAGCAACTGGGGAGAAAATAGCCCTGGCAGAAGAAGAAGAATTAAGTGATGAAGCTTTGAGTGGTTATGGAAGTGAAGAAGGAGATGAGGAGGAGGATGAAGAGAAAGATGAAGAAAAAGATGAAAGTATGGAAGATGAATGGGAGGAGAAGCTTGTGGAGATGGAGAGCTTTGCAAGACATCCTGAAGAAGAGCATCTATCAAGACCTGTGAAACTGAACAAACACCAAGCCATGATGAAAGCTAAAGAGATGACTGCTGAGAGGGAAAAAGCAATCATGGAGAAAAAAGCTAAAGAAAAGATGAGGAAACATATGGAGGAGTATGAAGAAGCCATGAAGAAGAAACGGCGAAAGCTAAAGCATCTACTACCTTATGATGCGCAGTACTACAAGTATTACTCTAAACCAGAGAATGTAAAACCAGAGAATGTGGGTGGGAAAGTGTACCAGGGAGCAAGACGAGATATCAAAGCAATACTGAAGTCTCAATCTTCTGTTCAGAGGACTGAAACAACCACAAGCATTGTGGCAGAAAGATCCAGCCATGATTCACAAATATCTGTAGTGGTACAAGAGGAGGCGTCGTATCAATCTGTGGTATCTGAAACAGAACAAACCTCTTTTCAAACTAGCCTCCGACAAATGGTGCATCTTCCAATAGAGGAAGAAGAAGAGGAGGCCACCACTCCAGAACAATCTCTCAGAAAGCCAGTTATTCAGCCAATTTCAAGAGAAAACAGCAAGAAAAAAATTGAGAAAAGGAGCTTTGGGAAAGGGATTCATTTTTATAGGGACAGGAGGCGATTGGAGGATGATGAGATGATCGCTAAGGGTTGGGGTGCGCCATTTCGACCCAGGTTCAACACCCCTGTGGAACCCACAGGAGACTCTGGTCTTGGAGAAAGCTTGTTGACTGGTACAGGGACAGGTACTAGTGATACATTCAGTGAATATGTAATTGGTTCAAAAACTGGTGGCAGCAGTGGGATTCAATCAAGACAAGATGAGAGTAGCAGACCAAAGTCAAACCTCACCATGGCTAATGTTAAAAGACATGAACTCCTCAGTGCACACAAAGATGACAGAGACTCACAGATTGTGGTAGGTCTCAAGTTATTGATTAGTGTGATTTTCAAATTTTGAAGTATAGAAGAGTTTTCATTTTGTTACATTATTCTATCAGATTATCAGTCTTCTCAGTGTGATGATACCTATTACTCAAGTTGTTTATTTAGAAGAACACGATCATGGCTCATGTTGAAGTAGCAAGAAGGCCCTTGGCTTGTTAGACTTTTTTCTTTCAAATTTTGTATACATCATTGCATAATAAAACATGGTAACTGCATCATCATCCTCATCTGTGTCAATGTTAAACTAAAGTCAGTATGTATTTGCTCACATATTAGTGCTCTGTTTCCTCTTACCTTCAGCCGAAAGAAAATTGGCGTGACTTCTTTCACCTTCCGATGATCGAAGACAAGCGAAGGCACCATGAATTACTTCAAGAGCTCCAAAGGGGCAATAGTAGAGTTTATGAGAAAAGACCTAAGAAACCAACAAAGATCAAGTATGTTCCATCAGGAATCCCTCTTACTCCAGGCATTAGTAACCAAAGGGTACTACATGACATCACAGTGGGGTCAAAGGGCAAAGGCCAAGGCATTGGAGGACGAGGAGACATCCTTGAGGGTCCATCCTTGGGGTGAGTAATGTTGTGATTGTACATTATTATTTGTTTTTCAAAGAAGTTATGTAGAGTCAGTTCTGTTTTGATCTTTTGATGATTCTGGATGAGAATATAGAATACCATTTTAGAAAATTGATTAAGTCTGTTTGAAAACCGGGAGAATGTTTCATCAACATCTATCAGATCTGACACCTTATCTTGGTTTTGATTCGCTGAGAAGCACAGATGTCCGACTGTTATGTTAAATGTTCAATACCATGGGCTTTGTCAGATAAAAATGCCACAATGTCCTTTAATGAAACACTTCCCAGATTCAAAGACCGAATATTCTAGTTAATTAAACACAATTATTACAGGAGATTCTATTAAAGATACATGTAGTAATTTGAAGAATATATAATTCACACCGTACATATATCCAATATGTTTTGCTTTTGCCCTTCCAAAACATTTTGATTTTCACGACTTTAGAAAGCGAGGCATCACAGGATATGGCGCGCTGCAGATGACCTGGTCTAACATGGTTCCACGATACTCTGCCCAACAAAGACAGGAAGGTCATTGTGTTACCATGGGAACCGGGAAACATGACTTGTCTCTAGGGGCATCTGAGAGAAAGAAAGAGGAATGGAAGAAATATAATGCTGATAAGAAGATATGGTTGAGAACACAAATGCTATATCCATCTCTTTTTGCTCTGCAGGAGATAGATTTCATCAAGAGAAGGTGAGGAATACTCCATGGCAATAGAACCTTTTCTTATTTCAGGACAGTGGTTGGTTGAAAATACAGGCATGAACTTTCTATTTGACTACTATTTGTTAATACATAGATTAGGCTAATGTTCAAGGTACAAACTTTATTAAGAGCAAGTATTGTATTACTTTTTATCAAGAAAAGTAATATCAATCATACATTTCTTAATATTGGCTAAAAAAACAAATCATATTGAAGTTGTATATGCAATCGCTTTTTTAAAAGCAATTTCCAGTCCGAGATACTGCTGTATACATGTATTGCATAACTTCAGAGCCACAAACCTAGATGTTATGATCTTAGTCTCTAAAGATGAGCAAGATTCTTAGCAAGAAAGTCATGAAATATCCTGCATACCCCTTCATGAGTTGTAGAGATATGGCACAAAAATGTCTTGGGGACCCTGGCCATTTTGGGGTTTAGCTTTTGTCAGATCTTTTGGTCATAAACTATTCTTAATGATCTTTACTTTGCTATGCCCCTTGTTATATTTCAGGGCTTAATCCACTTCTGAGATGACTTCTGGTTGTATATTCAATTTCTGTGAAAAATTAATTTTTTAAATTTCTATCCTTAATAGTTCTGATTTATACACATTGAAAAAAGTAATAAATCGCCAAAATATTTGTAAATATATTTTTACATGAAGTCTGTTTTTACTTAATTATATTTTTGTAGGCTCAGTGAACCTCGTCCTAACAAGAAGGGGAATCTATTTCAATGGGAAACACCTTTGCCTATGGTGTCTTTCGAACCAACAGAAAAGGAAACTGAGAAGCCAAAGAAACCATGTCGCCTTTGTGATCAGGTAAATACAAGAATACATTTATATCCTCTGCATTTTATATTTTTAGGGACTAATTGGAGAGAATGTAGACAGAAAGGAGGGGTCAAATTAAAAGCACAATGAAAATTGGGAGTTAAAGTATTACATAAAAAAAAGTTTGTGACACACATCTATATACATGTAGATTTCTATTTTACTGATACTGAATGTAAATATTTTTTCTATTTTTATAAAATTAATTATTTCATGTGACATACTTGCACATACCTAAGAAAATCATGATTTTGCACAATTACACACTTTGGAGAATTGATTCTTGGGCTAATTCCGCTCGGTGTAATATCTGCCTTGTCTCATTCCTGTAAGTATCATACCTTACTTGGTTCAATACCATTTCTTCTACAACAAGTTCTAGCAACCATTTAATAATTAACATATTTTTTAATTTCCAGATAGATTATACAAATTTTGTCATTAGATGCAATTAAATTCAGCCCAAATTATGTAAGGATATGTTGAAATGGCAATTGGATCTATAAGCTGTGGCAAATCTAGCCAGGTGAAAAAATACTATTTCAGGTCCCATATTGTTTTGAACAATACTTGGCCTCTCATAACTATTGGCCCGAATTCACAAATACAGATTTCCTGTATAAATTACATTTACTGCATATATTAAAATATGTCCAATTCTGATGTCACACTGCGCCAAATCGACGCCTGTTGCCATGGTTAAGTATGCTATTTTATTCATGAGTCCACTGTATGAAGAGTAGTCTCATTAATTTATTAATTGATTCATGAGTCCACTGTTATGAATTAATGAGTCTACTCTTCAAACAGTGGACTCGAATAAAATAGCGTACTTAACTCTAAAAGGGGGGGCATCATGCCCCCCCCCCCCCCCCCCCGTCCTTTTAGGGTTAACCATGGCAACATGCATCAATTTGGTGCACTGTGACAAAAGCGCGCATCAGCATTGGACATTTTTAAATATACGCGGTAAATAAGTGTAATTTAAAAAGGAAATATGCATAAACCATGGGTTCAACCGATGGTTTTAAAAACATCTTTGTGAATTCGGGCCATTGTGTCTCATCCGGCTGGATCTGTTTCTGCCTATAAGCACAGCCGTTGCAGTGTTAGATGATCTTGGCTGTTGACCAAATGGTTAAATACTAAGTATCTATGAACCTTTCATCATTGTCAATTTTTCATGGTATAGGAGGACCGTCATAAATTGGGTCCTAGCCTTCCATCAATCTTCCAATCTGAGAATGGGGAAGACGTTCCTATCGTCCCTCGGAACTCTATAGCATCAACATGTGACCCATGGACTCTACCAAGGATTAAAATTCACAAGAAACATGCAATGGATGGTGCAATAAGTGGACAGCAACCCCTTAAAGAAATATCTACAGAGTCTTAGCAGACATACCTTGA
This sequence comes from Lytechinus pictus, assembly GCF_037042905.1. Lineage (NCBI taxonomy): Eukaryota > Metazoa > Echinodermata > Echinoidea > Temnopleuroida > Toxopneustidae > Lytechinus > Lytechinus pictus. The sequence goes on along the minus strand of NC_087245.1, from coordinate 4,273,564 downwards.
CATGGCTTCTTAAAACCTGGATGCTTGAATGTTTCATCTTGTTTTCGTGAACTAAGCTCTGATTAGGATTATGAAGATATAGTCAAGGCAATAGACTTGCAACTGATTATAGAATAATACCGATAGCTATTTCAGCTGGACATTTATTCCTCAGAATTCATTTGTGTGTCTGAATAACAACAGGTATCTCATTATGTACCATTACCTAAATTAATTATTGATGATTGAAAATTAATGGAGGGTTGATCTTTCGTTCCAACTGAACCAATCATATTTCAGAAAGTATTCACATGATTGGAACTTGTTAATTCATGACTTCAAAGTTCCCTGATTTGATTGATTGATTGCCAATTATGAAATTCAAATTTCTAGAATGATATAAATATCTGAGAAAAAAAGGTAGAATGGTAAGTGAAGTAGCAACAAAAGTTTCACACTAATATAACTTTATCATAAAAGTGTGAATTTCTTTGTGTTCCAATCTGCTGCCATTCTACGGAAGCTTAAAGGTGCAATCGACTTGGCGAAATATACCATCATGCCCTGTCAGCTTATCAAAAGTTGAGTGTCAACTTAATATAAAATTATGTATATTTCTGAATGAAAGTAAAAGTCTGATGAAACTTGCATGGGTCTTGTCAGTGGAATAAGGATTTTAACTCAACATTGCTATTCCTTGAGGCCTAACAACAGAGGCTAAAATATCTTGATCCCATCAGTATACATTTGTGAACTTGAAAAGTCCATAGAAAAAAAATTAGGCCATGAACCTACATTATTATTTTTTTTTTAATATAGGTACCATATTCACTATGCAAATTTTGGTGACATTTATGTACATGCGCATGGATTTCATTTAACTGTGGAACGTCCATAAGTCAACTTGGAAAGATAATATATCGTCCCATCTCGTCAAGTCAATGGCACTTTTTCTTCCGTACAATTCATAATTGAAATAACTTTAATCAGTGCTTGCTCATGAATATGATAGGCATCTTAAATTATACATTATATTGGTGCAATCAAGTGCCACTTCTTAATTTATTTGGCTCATGTTTTGTTACATACCGGTGTTAATATATTGTGGATTAGCTGGTACCCAACTTTACAATAGAGTATGAAAGTGGGATGTCATCAATTTTTTTTAATCTATTTTTATGCATTTATGCTTTTTTACGATTATATTTTAGTAGCGCAGTGTGAAATTCATATTTTGGTAGCGCATTATGAAACCTCACACCAAATATGATTGAATAGGTTCCCTGTGGCCAATGGTAAGGACACATGAATATCTCCATTGAAATCAGTGTAAATAGGTTTAGTCTTTGGTACCATGAACCAAATCCCATCAACTTTGGGCTGGGATATTTCTCATCATGCTCCATCAAGACATGTTATCATAAAACATTGAAATGTGATGTCACTACTCTGGTACTCAATTGACAAATTGCAAAGGGGGGAAAAAGACTTAGTTTTATAGTACAGTTACAGGGTTTTTATTCTGTTTTACAATATGGTACATTCACCTTCAGTGCTTGTTCAAAATATCAATAAAGGAACTTAAAAATAATATTAAATTCTGTTGAGTGTATCTAGATATTCTAAAACCCCTTAATCCCCCAGCCCACTTGTTTTGTTATTCTACCTCAAATTAACTTACTCCTTCCCCTTTTGGCTTTTTTTTCCAACCTCTCACAATCTTCCATCTTCCTCATCTCATCCTTTCTGTCTCACTCTTGTTGTATACTCGTTATTCCCACTACTCCCTCCCTCTTTCATATCTTCCTCTTCATGCATTTGTCTTTTAACATGTATATCTCTCTGTCTTCTATCTTAAACCCTCACAAAAGAAAGGTGAAGCCTTGTGAAAATATAAGATTTCAAAGTAAAGCAAGGTAAACAACTAAGTTAATGTAGAGCTCTATGAAAATTAAAGATGGCTGCTACTGGCAATCCATGTATTCTGCCCTCTATTAAAAATGCCATTGTATACACAATGAATTGGCATAAATTGTGAGGCCTGTATTAAGGGTATGCTAATACCTCGGTCATATTTGCTCTATGGTGAGTGGAAAACAGTTCATTCATTTTTATTCAAACCACCTATATTTAGCTGGTTCAAGAGTGTTAAAACGGCTGTTTTCGACTCGGCATACAGCCGCCATAGAGCAATTGTGACCAAGGTATAAGGCTGGATGAAATCATTGGATGATTTCACAAAAACAGTCTTCTTGGAATACATCTAAAGCAAGTAGAAGGGATATTATTGGTCAACTTAATCTGTTCCGTGAAAAGCTGCCCTACCCTCATTCCAAACAAAGGAATCACTTCATACATGTAGCTATTGAAAATTAATGTTGTGAACGGCCCAAAGAAATGAACAAATACATGTATGTAGAAGGCAAGGCACCATTAATTTTAATCAAGTTCAAGACACATGATCATAAAGTTTTGAAAGCAATAATACAAATTACATGAATCGTACTACATGTTCTATAATATGATTCATACATATCATTCTTTACTTTAATATACTCTTTAAAGATCTAATCGTAACTAAACTTATAAAAAAATTGCATGTTTAAATGGCTGAAGAAAAAAAGTGGATGGTTTGATTTGCAGACCTGTTTTAAGTCATATATGGGTGACACTTTTTAAAGAGAATTTGAATCCATTCGGATGCAAATCACCCAGAGTAGAAGATGATTTGTGACCAGCAGAGATTACCCAAGCTTAGCTCAATGTCGGGCCAGGGAAAGTGAGATGACTTTCACTTTACCATAAGTTAGTTTCGAGTGGCATGACATATTGTAATGCCACTGGAAACCAACTTTATGGCAAAGTCATCTCACCTTCCCTGGCCTGACATTGTTGCCCGAGATTGAGCTACACTTGGCCAAAGAATTTATGGCTGGTATAATAAGTTTGCTTATCCCAAAAGAAGTCTCTATTACAGGTAAATGTACAAATTCTGGGATCAGCAAATACATGTAATAATCCATTCCTATGAAAGCTAACACAAATGACCTTTACTGACATTTTTTTTTGGACAATGAAAATATAGAGTTATGCAGACTTACATGCAGTTTTGTTTGCTTATAAAAACTACTTCAGAGTGACTATTATTAGAATTAATTTCCTTTTTTTTTTAATGTAGCTTGATTCCAAAATCCCATTTTTCACAGAATTAAAACATTTCATATTATTTTCTTTCTCTTTTTTGGGGGTAATATGAGCCCCCATTATGAAAAAGTACTGAAATACAGAAACGTGATACAAATGGCATGAAAATTTTTCCACCTTTGTTATGCATAGGATTAGAATAAAATCTTGAATATCAGAGTAGTACTATGTATATCAAATAAATAAAATAATTTGTTTCACAAATTCTCGAATGGAAATGGCTTGTAATAGCCTATGTATGATGGCATATACTAGCTAAAATGTTCCAGTATGACACCCTAATTTTTCTTAATAAACTGATTGTCATGCTATGATTTCCTTCTTGCTATATCTACTTTGAATATAATACCCTGGACACACACACACCCTCTACATAATAAATGTACATGTTGAATATGGGGGGGGGGGGGGGCACTTCCATTGACAAGTGGATATCATGTGTGTTCAAAGAAATGTGTAAAAAGGATCTCTTTTTGAAGATTGGGCACGTTACGTAATAAGGGTGTCAAAATCCCAAAATACTGACCAAAGGTATATATTTTGCAAGGAAAGCTGTGTTTACGGTCTAAGTGAGTGGGTATAAAAAGACTAACATGCTTTGTAAAGGATGTACTTTTTTCCCCAACACTACGTATTTAGTGTCCGATTTGCATTGACCGAGGTGTGGGAGGTGGGGCGTTACTAAACCCGAGGTAAAGCCTACGTATGTGATCATGTCCGTGACATAATTAAAATATTGCTGTATTTGTTTAGGGGGTCAAATTAAGGAGATACTTGTCAAGGGTGTAATTTTAGAACATTGCAAATACTTGTTTAGGGTGCTTTCCGAAACCCCATGGACACGCATGGTATCCACTCGTCAATGGAAGTGCCCCCCCCCCCCTGGGGTTGAATATGATACTATCACATTGGGCACTTTCCTGTACTAAACCAGTAACAACATGGAGGATTGGTTTCTTCTTCTTGTTTAAATATCTAAAAGCTTATTATTTTTTACAAGGAGGTAGAAATGCATTATAATCATATTCATAATATAAAGTAACAGGTCTTTGGCAAATCATACATACAATCATGGTTTTTTTTTTATAATCAAGACGTTGTTTATTTGTTCTCTCATAGCCTTGATTTCTTCTCTGCCATCAAATACTGTAGCCCCTTTAATTAAATTTTTATCAATAATAATGCTGGAACAATTAATGTGCTCTTTTAATAACTAATCAATTTCCATCATTTGGGTGGCCTATAAATGATAGCATCTAACAAGCTAAATGAATCAGGGTTATCAGATGACCTTTTTTTTGGTTAAAACCCACTGTGATAATTTGTCAAGTGTGTCATTCAGCAAGTTTACACCAAGTAGACCATGTTTTATACTGCCTGTACTTGATCTGCCCATGAAGAGTCAGGGGGGGGGGGGTGTTGGGGGTGTATCCATCTGAAACTAAAATGTGGTTGTATCACACATGCAGTGAAACATACATGTTATTGATCTAAATTAAAAAGAAACTTTTAAAGGAAGGCTGAAATGAGCCACTAACTTCATATGAGGATCATAAATATGGCTCCCAATTTCATGAACAAACCTAGAATGATCAGACGCCATAAAAGAGTTTATGTTTGGCTGGGTCAAATCATGCAATTAAACGACAGACATCCAAAAGATGGAAGTAGTAAGCATAAAGTTCATAAACTGAGCTTGGTGATAGCACAGCAACTTAATATAAGATTAACTCGTAATCTATAAAATATTCAAGACAGGAATTTATTTGTTTTCATTTTCAGTTATTTACCCAACAATCACCTTGATTAGAGTGACTTATCCTCGTAAAAATGCAATCTTTTTTTTTAAAGAACCTTTCCCTGCCTATGCATAACTATGAATATTCTGATAGACAATGCATTGATACATTGACTTTTTGGAATGTTTCTTGGCAAAATATACATGTAATAAAAGCACTAGAAACTTATTAATTCAAAAAATGAAATATAATAACTAAAGATCACAAATTATTTATACAATATTTCATCACAATGGAATTATTAATATGAGCAGTACTATCACACATAAAATATATAATTATACTTACTCGTACTGTAAACATTGAAACATAGCAATTTTATACGAAAGTGGCATATTGCATAACAAGTTTTGAAGAAAACCTTCAAGACTGATAATTTACAACATTTAGAAAATTACATCAAATTAAAAATCTATACATGATGATGATACCAGTTATGTCATCATCATTATACATGATTTTCTTTTCATGTTCAAAATTCCTGAATTCGTGGATCTATTTTGAATTCATCAAACCCCATTGGTTCATTCATTCTTTAAAGGCACAGCTATTTATTTGTTTGGTAAGCTCAATGATAGAATGAATTTTTTTTTTTTTTAATATTGCATTCCTTTGAGCTTTCCTTCAGATGTTTTCCTTTCACTAATTTTGAATGCTTTCTCTGTTAATCTTTAATACCTTCTTGGTTCGTCTTCAAAGCTATGTTCTTTCCTATGACTAGCCCTGCGAGCGTTGATGGTTGACAGTCTCTCATAAGCTTCCTGTATCTCCATAAAACGAATAGAAGCTTCTTCCTTCTTCTCACCTTTGTGTTTATCAGGATGCCATTTACGCACTAGTTTACGATATCGCTGAGTGATTTCTTCTTGGCTTGCTCCTTCCTCTAACTCTAAAGTCTGAAAATATTAGAATTCAAAGTAAACTAAAGACGTTAACGCTGATCTTCAATCAATATGACATGCATGTATTTCATAATTTTTCTTCAAGACAGGAAATTCATGTGAGTATACTTTCACAATTTTATAGCTTTTTCATTCAGTTTTTACATATTACATGTAGGTCACAATGCAAAAATCAACAATCTGTCAAGTTTTGGGCTTTTTTTCACGTAATTCACATGAATGAAACCACCACAAAACATTTAGCTTTATACCACTGGACTTGGATATGATGATTATTTCAAAATGTGGATTTATGAGATGACACTGTAATCTATTTTATGATTGTTTGAAAATGATGATACAACCAACAGTCACAGCATGCATACTATTGTTCAAATCAAGAACTATCCTTTTTTACTTATTATTTGTGAACCAAAATTTCCTGTACTTAAAAATAAATAAAAAATATATCTAGAAGATGAGTAGGAAATACATATCTGAAAATGAATGTGGTATGTACATGTAACTTACTAAACAATTGAAATCGCATTCAAAATATTAGGTTAATGTAGCGTAATTACATGTGTACTTATTTTCAGCTCAGTAAGCATAGTGTGCATATTTCTATATCAGAAGAGCATTTCATGAAAATTATTTTTTTTATCCGACGAGTCCTGTTTTATCAGACAATCGTCATAGTAATGGTGCTTCTCAGCCAATCAAAAGCAAGGAAAGATGTCAGATCTGACAAATATTGATGAACACGCTCCCCAGCTCTACTGTAAATGCCTATAAATTTAGATTTGAAGACCCTGATCATATATTTAGTAGTAAGGATATACTGCAAGCAATATGTTCTTACTCAAACTTAAAAACCTCTACATTATTATCAATTCTGATTTTAAAAGCCCAAGGAGCTTACCTTATGAGCAGCAGCTTCTCCTTCCGGATCCAAGGCTTCAACAAACTCATTATAAGCCTCCTTCCAACCTCGCTCCTGAATCAACTTCCAGATTTGTCCAATCACTTCCTTGAAGTCCTTCCAGGCAGGTGACTCAAAGAAATGTGTGAGGGCATCCTTTACATAGATGGTCTCTCCTTCGGCAGTGGTCACAGACATGTTGTAATATATAGCACAGCCCCAAGCAGTACACACTAAAGCTCCTATAAATGGTAAATCAAGGATAGCGAAGGGTTATTCTTGTATAATTGGTATTTATAATACAAATATCATTTACTCCAACATATTTATTTAATTTGCTAAGTATTCTTATTGTTAAAGTTATGTCAACAACATGAATCATTTCAACAAATGAAACAACTTAAACTCAATGGAAAAGTGATTTACATAACACGCTTAATTCAAGGATCTCCAGGTCACAGTAATCAAATCAGTCTGTTTTAAAATGATCCCCTTATTTTCAATTTCACATTTGACAGTGGATGCATCTTGATAGCATATATTCAAAAGATTCACACATTGTCAGATTTACCTTCTGATCTGGAATAAAAATTACAGAAAGAGTGAAATCTACCAATGGCTTTGGTTATCAACTTACCAGCTAATCCTAAGATAACTATCCTTTCACATATGTCTTCTGTTTTCCATCTTTCTGGTGTCCGCCTATAGGCAACACTTTTCCTGAAGTAAACAGCACTGCATATTGATAGATACACTATATTATTGGGGTCAGCATACAGAAGAATACCTGGTATATATGCTCCAATAAGAGCATTTTTCAATGACCCTTCCTCTCTGCCAATGTTTCCAACCAAATGCACTCCTAGGGCTACAGCAAATGGGGCAAGAAGTGGTCGCAGGATGGGGAAAACATCTGCGACATCGTTAGGTACTGCAGAGGTTGCAAGCAATCCAAAGAATGCGCTGACAAAAAGTTGACCCGCAAATCTGGATATACTGAAAGATGGATACCTGCCCTTTCTTAAGAGCTCTGTGTAGTATTCAACATAAGATGGTTCATCGTTTGCTGTATCAACATAACGCCCAATACAGAAGAGATCTCGGAGCCATCCAAGTCCAAAGAATCCACCTAATGTGCACCACCAAACAAATGCATGTCTGTCCCTTCCAAGGTAGAAATGATGAAGTCCAAACCAACCACCTACTAACCATAGGAAGTAGGCAATACTTCTCTTCTTCACCATGGTCTCTGTTCTAATGGCAAATGATTCTCTTAGGGCAGTGCTTCATCCCCTTGATGAAAATGAGCTCTTGGTGCCTGATACCTGTATTTCCAAAGTAATAAATGAAAAAAAAAGTATCCATTGCATTGGGCTCAATTCATTGCAGAATACTCCATCCCCTAAAACCAAATCTAAACAACAAAAATTGAAAAATTATAATGAAATTTTGTTTTTAAATATTATCCTCCATGTACATCCATAAATGCATTTCAATTTCATGATCACTCTAATTTTGTCTTTTGACATCTTGTGTAGGATTCTTACCAATTTGAGGAATGCTGGGTAGATTCATTAATATACATCCCTTTATATCTTTAGATTAATTAGATTAAAGTCAGATTGGATTTCGAAATTGGATGTATCAAAAGATTGGCGCTAATGGCTTTTAGTTTTAATGCAGTTTCGCACCAGTTGACCATTTCCCTATAAGTATTCAAATTGTTCGCAAATGTCTGTCAATCACAATTCAAGGTCGACAACATGCCCATGGTTTTTCCGAATATCGCGATCGGAAACAGCTTTATTTGGGCTCCGATCTTGAAGTCATCGTTCAAATTCTCAGACATGATAATTATTGATAGATCTAGATCAGACTGAAAAATCTGCAGTTTCGTATGAATTTTTAAAGGTCAATATCACCCCAGGATAATGCTGACTTAAATAAATAGAGAAAAATCAAACCAACACAGTGCTGAAAATTTCATCAAAATCGGATGTAAAATAAGAAAGTTATGACATTTTTAAATTTCGCTTATTCTTCACAAAACAGTGATATGCACAACTAGGTGAGTCAGTCGATGATGTCCATCACTCACTATTTCTTTTGTTTTTTATTGTTTGAATTATACAATACTAGTATTTCATTTTTTTATAGATTTGACAATAAGGACCAACTTGACTGAACCATATAGTATTAAACAATACTAATTCCACATGTTCAGGGAGGAATTAATTGTTGTATCACTTAACAATGAGGATAAAATCAGAATATTTCATAAATACAAAAGAAATAGTGAGTAAATGACGTCATCAGTCTCCTCATTTGCATACCGACCAGGATCTGCATATAACTCTTTTGTGAAATTAAGCGAAACTTTAAAGTGTCATACCTTTCTTATTTTACATTCGATTTTGATGAAATTTTCAGTATTATGCTTGTTCGATTTTTCTCTTTTTATTCAAATCAACTTTTTGTTGGGGTGGATTTGTCCTTTAAACATTTTCTGATTTTTTAGTCCTCCTGCTAGGGGATGACGCGAAGCAAAACAAAGACTCTGCAGAGCATATCCCTGACAAATAGACTGACTTTTTTTCTAGATCTAGATTATGGGAGCCAGATGGCTAGATTAGACCTCTTGTTCACTGCATGCTGCAACTACCCTGCCTGTGGGGAATGTATGCCAATGGCAATGCAGTACACAGCACACACTTAAAAAGTTCATTAAAATATCACTATCACTAATTTCCATACAGTTGCAATTTACTTTTCATTAGTAACTTGGGGAATGGGGATCATTTTTGTATTCATTCACCAGATCGCTCAAAAATATGAATTTTGGGCATATTTTTTATTAGTGTACATGCCCTTTAGGTGTGGAAAATAAAATTGCCAGAAAATTGTCATTTTTCAATCTCTATTTTTAATTTAGAAAAACTACTTAAAAGAATTCACGTAAGATCTATTTAACTTTGTACATTTAATTAATTTTTTTGGGGGGGTAATAATGACAACTGTTTCAAAGATATTTTCTTTAATTCAAGATTTCCATATTGCACCCACATCATTGCAAAATACTTTTTATAATCTCTGCCATTTTCCATGTTAGTACTATGTGTACACGTTAGCTATCCCGGGAGCTCCTAACCTGTGGCGTTTGCATGTGAATTTTGACGATTGATAACAAATTACAAAAGTGATGAGATTTCGATGTTAAATTTTATTGATATATGCTCTCCAAATGGGGTAGAATGGGGTCGCAATAGCACTCAAAAGGGGAAAATATAAATTATGCACTTACCTCTATCAATTATATGGATGAAGGTCTATCGTGAGACACAGAATTCTGACATCGAGGCACAAACTGGACCCCAAAAAAAGGAAAAGTTCTGTCTCGTTCGTTCTCCCTCTGTCAAAATTGAAAACAAAATGGCCGATCGAAATCGAACGTGACAGGTCTAACTTTTCCTTTTTTGAGGGTCCAGTTTGTGCCTCGATGTCAGGATTCTGTGTCTCAGGATAGACCTTCATCCATAATCCATATAATCGAGGTAAGTGCATAATTTATTTTCCCCCCTTTTATTTGGAGTGTTATTGCGACCCCATGGCCATTCTACCCCATTTTGGAAAGCATATGTCCGCCTCGTATTACACGGACGAGTCCTGCTTAGTCCCACCCAAGGGTTCATTACATGCCGCCGCGCACAGAAAATTCAAGCCATAGAAGTCGTGTGTTGTGGACCCAAGAAGCGAGACTGAGATCCCAGCACGCGCGACCCACTAGTTAGAAATCCACTGCCAAACGCGGTTCGTGGTGCGAGGTTAGTATACTAATACTAACCTCGCAATACGTGTGAGTGGCTTAGTCCTGGGCTCCGGCTCTGACCCTGGGTTAGTTCAACTCAGAAACTCAGTCTCACGACTCAAGTTAAAATTTTCATTTCACATACGATAAAACAAGTCTTAACTCACCATATCACCCGGTGAAATAATGTCTGACCCTGGGTTAGTTCAACTTAGACCAAAAGCTTCGGTCTCTCTGTTATGTTGGTTGTTCAGCTGAACTCTGTTGGCTTCACTCACCAAATACAGAGACCGAAGTTCTAGCGCGATCTGTACAGGGGACTCAATGGCCATATGTTTATGTACTTAAGATCGGATAAAACGGGGAAGTGAATTTGCGCGACAGCCGAGGTAAGTCACTGTTTTTGTTCCTTTTAACTTGATTTTTCTCTGTTTTTTGGCAATTAATGCCAAGAGGGAATATTAATTTGCATTTTGGTCGCGTTAATTTTCAAAATTTTTATTCAGTAAAGACAAAAATTGAAGAGCCCCGATGGGGGGATTTTGCATTGCAAGTCCCCTAATGGTGGCTGCACGCTAGCGAGCCGTCTGTGTACGAGGAGAAATTAAAAAAAAAAAAGTTAAAAAACTCCTCGAAACAGACGGCTGCCAGCTGTCTAAGTTCAACTCAGAAACTCGGTCTCACGACTCAAGTTAAAATCTTCATTTCACATAGGCCGACGATAAAACAAGTCTTAACTCACCATATCACCGGGTAAAATAATGGCGTTGTTTGTTCACACAAGGCTGGCAGGAATGTGCTCTGTGTAGGCAAGCTCAATTCCAATTTTCTAGCTTTTAAAACTTCGAAAACATTACTTGAATTCAATAGCGTTCTTAAAGTTGCAAGTTGACTCTACATGAATCGAAACGCATGGGACCGAAGTATTTCTCTGCGTAGTAACAAGTACACATGTCAGCTGTGCATTGGTGCGGGGTCAAAGGTACAGCAGAAGACAATGGGAGGGGGAGGGGCCAACTGGATATCGGCGCTGAATGCAATATTCTCGGTTACTTTAATCATGCTTTAATCAGTTGCTATAGGCTACAAATCAAGATATTTTGACGGAATTCCTGAATTATTATGTTTATTGTTATTGAACAAAACCATGTTCCTTTAAACAAAAATTGGTAGAAACAGACTGGAAAAGGGGGAAAAATTTGTATATGACTTTATCTTTTAAATTTAATCACTCCTCTCCGCAACAAAGCGCATATGGGGTACGTGAACCGTTTACTCCCCGGGGGGGGGGGGGCACTCAGTATATAATGCATAGTGGGTATGTGTCGCGGAGGGGACCCCCATTTTTACACTCAAATTTCCGTTCCATTAAGGCATAGCATTTTTGTCTTATTGAGAAAAAGAACAAAGAAAGCCGCTCCAAAGCATAGCATTTTCTTCTTAGCGAGAAAAAAAGAAGAAAGATATCCGCTCCAAAGCTTCGCATATTTTCCGTTACGCCGTTCCGGTCGCAATTTTGGTGAAAAGCGGCCGCAGAGCGCTGTCCGACCATCGCCTCCGCGCTAGCGCGCCCGGCAGTCGTGCCGCCGGGCTAGCTGCATGCACGTTCCATAGGGATATACGCACTCAAACGCAGGCGACCCGTTCCAAGGACCCCCGTTTTCACAAACATTTGTAGTTCCGAAGCCCGTTCCGAGGACCCTCCTTTTTGCAATAAGCCCGCTCCAAGGCCCCCGCGTTTTTGTCTCGCCCGCGGCACACACCTACTACTTTTTTGGTCGAGTGCCCCCGCCCCCCCGGGCGTTTACTTTACCACCCTTATTCATTTTGTTACAAGGCCTATATTATTTATCCCGGTTTATAATGTAAACTAAGAGGAGACCATAAGAAAGCAATGAGAATTGAAATTCGAAATAAAGTATAAAAGGGACATTTAGAACAACCAAGAGTCTTCAATATGGCCGCTCGTATCAGGTAAATCTTTAGAAAAAATAATATGGCAGCTCGAGCTTCGGCGACCTGAATATTGATCTAGTCCTTACAGAAATATTCCTTTAAAAATATAGCTAACAAACATGAACTTAAAACTTCAGTCTTATATTAATACCCCCGGCATATAGATGTGGGGCTTTCGCTTTGGGGACACGGACCACAAAAAATTTCACGACTTAGAAAGATAAGAAAGGAAAAGAAAAGAAAAAGGGTGAAATGTCAAAATCTATCACAATATTAGATTTTTGCATTAAAAAGGTCAACATTTTAATTGGCTCATTCTCTTCACCCTCTCGCGGCATTTTTCCTTTACGCCATGTCTGGCGCCCCATAATTTTTTAGACTCGCCAAGCCACTGCCCCACCCCCGGCCCAAAAAATTCCTTTACAGAGAACAAAATGTGTGTGTGACACTCGATCATCCCCCCAAAAGGCCGTGAACACAGATCGACATCCATTTCTAAAATATAAACTGGAAGCCAATTATTATCTCAAAACTCCGAGAGGAAAGAGAACTTGGTCACCAAGCGTATACCAGTATACAACAGGCAGTACTGCCTTCATATAATGATCAAGAATTTCAAGATCATTTTGAATCCCTGCTTATCATCATAATTATTCTTGTCAAATGTTTCATCAAAAAATGATGTTCGAACTTATATTTATATTTGGAATGATAACACGGACCACCCCCACCTGAAATATTTGGAGGGCCTATATCCCCATCCCTACCCCCCCCCCCCCCCGAGGTAGACACTCATGATTAGAGATATTATTCTCTGATTGGTTTTCATCATCAGTCTCAGACTGAATACGATATGATCTCCATTAAATATGATTTTGAGCATTAGGTCTATTATATGAAAAGCTCTTCCGCGTTCGTGTGTTATCCCGAATAAAGCTTGTTACTATATCTGGATATATTTGAAACTTCACGAATTCAGCAACAACAAAAAATGTGTATCGGTTTCGATTATGAAATTTTCGGAAATGATAAATCAGAATGAGTGTACTGATGTTTATAATAACGATAAACAAGTAGAAATATTAAGTACACTATGTGACTTTTCTTACAATGATTTTATACAATTGTAGGTGCGCTCGGGCACAAGGCACCTCACTTTTATTCATTTTTATGGTTATTTTAAACCTTTGAATTCGAACATCTCTCGTATTGCCAGAAGGTATAATCGAACTAAATAAATTTTACTATATAATTATGATCCACCAAATCCGACCAATGATTTGTCATCGGAGGTAAAGATATACATGTACTGATGTACATGTATACTTTACCCCTTCCACAGCGACTTTTTTCCTCCCGCCATTTCTACCCCTCGCCTCCCAACTCCCTCATTCGCCAACTTGCTTTGTGACATCCTTATTTTCTGGAGGTTAACACACTTTTTAACTATACTGTACAGAAAAAGTAGAGAAAGGAGAAACAAAACTCTACTACTACTACTACTACTACTACTACTACTACTACTACTACTACTACTACTACTACTACTACTACTGCTGCTGCCATGGGCGGAAATCTGTCCCGAAAGGTAGGGGGGACAACAGGGGCTGATCCAGTCTTCGCCAATAGGGGGGGGGGGGCGAAAACATTTTCAGTCATATGTTAATCCCCGATCGGCAGCTCGAAGGTAATTTTTGTCTGTTTCATTGAAGGAGTAGTCCTCATGGTCACTTTTTAGCTTTATCCTTATAAATCAACATAAATATATGATATCGTTGTCCTTATTTATATAATGCGAGCGCGAAGCGCGAGCAAATTTTTTTTGGAAAATTTATGTATTTTTTTTCTAAAATTTGAACATTCTGGGCAATGTTTGTTATCCTGAAAAAGATGTATATACAACTAAATATTTACTACGATCGCGAAGTGCGAACAGAGGATAACTGATGGAAAAGGTACCTGTTAAAGACTGCTTGCAATTAGCCATGAAGACGTTACATATTTCAACAATCAAATAATGCGAGCGCGAAGCGCGAGCTGAATTTTTTTGAAATTTTTACCTAAAGACTGGAAATTCTAAGCACTTTTTGTAACTTAAACATATAATAGGTATCTAACTAAACAATTGATGCGAACGCGAAGCACGAGCGGAAGGTTTTGAGATTTAGACCTAAGAACGAGACACTCTGTTCATTTTTTGTAAATCATGAAAAGGATGAGTAATTGGGGTCTTTCTTACACCCGGTCCTTACATTAATAAAGCGAGTGCAAAATGCAGCCAGAAAATGTTCATATACGTTTAATTTGAATTGATCGAAAGGGTACTTGTTAAGGACTGCTTGCACTTAGCCATGAAGACGTTACATATTTCAACAATCAATGCTAGCGCGAATCGCGAGCTAAAAATTTTTGACATTTTTTCAAAAACAATCGAAAATTTTAATCAAATTTAGTAATCGTGAACAGGGTAGCTATATAACTAAACAATTGATGTAATCGAAGCTTGAGCAGAAAAATTCGAGATTTAGACCTAAAAACGGGACACTCTACTTATGTTTTGTAAATCATGAAAAGGATGAGTAATAGGGGATCTTTCTACATTAATAATGCGAGCACAAAGCGCAAGCAGAAAATTTTTGATATTGTGATCTGAAACTGGATAATGATTTAAATAGAGAACAAATTGAATATCTGAATAAACATGAGCGTGTTACAGATTTAGACCTAGAATCTCGGCATTTTACACATCTATCAGCGAGCGCGAAGCACGAGTTTAAACTATTTGATATTCCGATCTGAAAAAAAGAGTCAATTTCAGCTATATATTTCAAGCACTTTGTAGGAAAATTGTGAGGTGGATATGGATCACACTTAATAAAGAGCTGATATTTTTCATTATTATTTGAGTTTTGACATAGGACCGTGACATCCTTAGGACAAGTCATATGAAAATGATGACTATCTTCCTCTTCCTCTTATAAAGCGCAAGATGAAACAAAAGGGACAATTTAATCATTAAATTGATATCTTATTTATTAGTGCATAATGCGGGCGAGAATCTGATGATATTATGGCCTGGAAACTGGACATTTCAAGCACTTTTGTAATTAGGAATAGAATGCATCAGTTAAAACATTTTAACCATCAATGCGAGCGCAAATCGCGAGCCAAAATCTTTGATAAACTGTCATGAAAATCAATATTAAGACATACATAGATCGCCTATCAAAATACGAGTAGCACTATCTGCTACGTTTTGACAATCAGACTTGAAAAGGGATATTTTCAAACTAAATGGAATACACAAAAATAATAGGTACTGAATAAATCGAATTTTGCGAGCGCTCAGTGCGAGTAGAAAATGTCAATATTCAGACCATAATAATGTACCTTTTACAGATCACTTTTTTTTAAATCCGTTTGTAAATCACACAAAATAATGAAAGTTTGATTTCCGAGGTGAAATATGTATAATGTATATTGACTTCCAAACATGATATTTAAGCTCCATATTGAAAAATCACCTAACAGGCAATGCGAGCGCGAAGCGCGAGCGAAAATTTTATATAGTGACATGAAAGATTCTTTTTATTTTCCAAGTTTTCCCCTCATCTTATTTTATTTACTCTGGAAAATTTGACAAGCAAAAAAAAAACAAAGGTTTTCGCCCAAAATGTAAGGTCATTTAGTCCAAAATACACGTATTATTTCGAATGTGAATGATGCATATCATGCATTTTTCTCCATCATAAAAGACCAAAAATAGTAGGGGGGACATTTGATATTGTGTCCCCCCTACTATTTTTGGTAGGGGGGACACGTCCCCCCTGTCCCCCCTGGGATTTCCGCCCATGGCTGCTGCTACTACTACTACTACTACTACTACTACTACTACTACTACTACTACTACTACTATACTACCACCACCACCACCACCGCTGCTGCTGCTATTACTACTACTAATACTACTACTACTACTACTACTACTACTACTACTAATACTACTACTACTATACTACTACTACACTATTACCCCGGGGGGGGGGCCACTTCCATTGACGAGTGGATACCATGCGCGACCACGGGGTCTCGAAAAGCACCCTAAACACGTATTTTCCATGTTCTGAAAATGCACCCCTTAACAAGTATTGGTGTCTGAAACCCTACCCTTAACAAGTATTGGAAACAAAAATATACTCTTGGCAAGTATTCCCTGAAATGAACCCCTAAACAAGTATACAGCGATATTTTATTGTTGTGTCACGCGTCCGTCGGTCGTCGGTTTTACCTAATTTACACACCATTTGGTTTATACGGCCCCACTTTCCTCACCTCGCGCAAATCGGGACTCTAAACACGCGTAGTGTTGGGGCAAAAAGGACATCCTTTATACAACATTTTAATTTTGTTTCATCATCCCCGCAAATTTGACCCTAAACACGTAGCTTTCCTAGCGAAATAGATACCCTTTTTTCATTATTTTTGTGTTTTTGACACCCTTATCACGTTACGTACGTAACGTGCCCTATCTTGAAAAAGACATCCTTTTTACGTGTTTTTTTGGTCGCGCATGGTATCCACTCGTCAATGTAAGTGGCCCCCCCGGGACTATTACTACTACTACTACTACTACTACTACTACTACTATTATATATAGTTGCAGCATCAACAGTGTATAGTGTTAGCAACAGTAGTATATACTTTATTGGAATTCATGTTTGCCAGCACTAATCATGCCACACTGAGGAGAAGGGATTTAATATAGCGACATGAAAGATTTGTTTTTCTTCCAAGTCTTCCCCTCATCATAATTTTATGTTATTACTCGTCTTCCTCTTATTTTTCTCTTCTTTTTTTTCTCCTCTCTTTTTCCTTCTTTCTTCTTTTCTCTTGTTTTCTCTCTATCCCCTTTTTCCTTTTTTTGCTCCGCCAATAGGGGGGGGGGGGGGGGGGATCGAACCGCCTAATATGTCTCTACGCCTCTTTTGTTTGTTTGCTTCTGTAGTTAGAATATGCCCTGTCACGGCTGAATCGTCTATCATATCAGAAAGCTGACTCATTATTATGGATTAGTAATTCATGTCTTCGACCATCTATTTAATGCTCATTTCCCGAAACCACATCGTATAACTTCCCTATATATATCCGACCACTCAACATAATATTTCCTTTTTAAGTTCATGCCGTCACTTGCGATCATTTCTTTTAAGCCTTAGAAATGTAAAGAATCGATCAAAGACGATGGAATTAAAACAAAATGTCAGTCGTTTGTGGACTGGCCTCTTATTTGACCCCTGTTTTGGAGCATTTGTCTTTATATCATACCTGTGAAATTTTGATGCAATGATTTACGATTGCCACTGTCTTGACCTATTGGAAGACAACATATTGTTTGAAAGCTTACTGTAATTATTTCTAACTGTGAAGTTATTTGTGATGTGAATGTTGGGAAATGTAGATAGATTAGTTACCTGATGGGCATATGATACCATGCCAATCTGATCATCAGAATATTGCATTCTGGGGAGGGATTCCAGGACAGTTGGAGCTCATGACTGTAGCCGAGATGCTCTTCAAGGTGGGTGTGGTATACTGCCTTTAAATGGGTTCTTTCTGGCGAGAACTGTCTGATATCCATGTTTGCTGAATCTTAATATAAGGGGAATATTTTTTTTTAAACCTCTGTAAACCTACAATTTTTTTACGTTTAAAGAGAAACAGAGAAACATCAAAATAACTTGGATACGTTAGAGATGCAATTTCTGTCTCCCTAAATCTCCGATCAGACTTTTAACTTGTAACGTTTGACCTGAAATTGTACATTTTTGTTGTAGAGATTTTTTTTAAAGGTAAGTGTCTATAAACATGATAGAGAAGACTTTTCCCTGCAAAATGTGAGGTTTTTTCTGCTTACAGCTACTCTTATAGATTCCAGTGACAGAGGGAAGTGGTTAGAAGAGACAGAAACAGATACCACAAACGACCCAGAGGGGGGGGTGGATCCAGGCTAATTAAAATGCGCACAATAAAAAGGGCAGAAATAGATCAACAGTACTATTCTGATCAACTTCCCGCTTCGATGACATCGTTTACTGGTTATATCGTCATCAAAAGACCGGAACATAACCAGTTTATCTCTGACAATAAGCACAGATCCAAAACAGCATGCTGGCACATGAGATCTCACCGACCAAGAAGTCATAGTATTTTGTATATCTGTCATATTTCATATAGTCATTAAGCGATAATTTTCTTCGCCTCCAGAGGACTGTGGAAGAGTGGTGATTGTTCAGATTTTAACACGATATATACGGATCTAGTCGATTGGTCGAGTTGTGTTTTGGTATACTAATGGATATACTGTGGAACCTTAATCTGAAATAAAGAAAAGAAAAGCCTTCACAATTTACTTCATTTGAGAACAATAATTTTGGCGCAAACTCGTGAATGTGTACAACAAACTTCCAATTATGAAATCATTTTGTTTATTGTTTGTAATGATTTTGGAAACGAATTTATGGCTTTCTTCAGACGGATACTATATTTCAGGTTGTAAGTATAAATGAACCTTTTTCATTTTAGTCAGAGATTTAGTAGTGGAATACTGCACAAAACAAATAATTCAAACTGCTAATTCACCTTTTCAAGTCATTTTCTTTTTTAACAGGGTCGAAATAATTTCGGGGGGTGGGGGTTCTGCACCGAGTTGACGCAAATGCACGATGAAATTGAAGTTCTTCCTCGTTGTCTCTCTTATTACGTAATTCATTTACTCTGATGTATTTCCTTGTAAAGCAGTGCTGTAGATTGGTGCATGAATAAAAGATACTGATATGAGTTCCCTGTATGAGATATCCCTGTATGAGATATACCCGGCAGGAGTAATTCCTTGCATGCACTGAGCGCCGGTGATGGTAGCTCGAGCTAAAGCCGGGGTAATAATAGCAGCGCTTTGTATCCTCTGGCAAAAAGCGCTTTATAAATCCAACTATTATTATTATTTAAAAAAAAACGTGGCCATTAGTCAAACGTAAATTGGTAACAATATTGTGAAGAGGTTTATTGTTTCACATCCCTTTTGAGTGTATTCTTAGTTTTTATGTATGACCTATAAACCTTTTTTAGTTCTGTGATATATATATATATGTATATATATATATTGAGAAAAAAATTCGATATTGAAAATGTTTCAGATACACAGAATTATATAAGAACATCATTGCTGAATATAGCCTACCAACGTGACCAAAGATTTACTAAAATGTGATGATCATGAATACGAAACTGCCGGTAAAAACAAACTCTCTAAAAACAAATCAATCAAGTTGACTCGATCAGTAGTAAGCTGGGTGCAACTTCTAGATTCATACATTTTACTACATGTATATTGATCCACAATGTGCTGCACTCAACCCAGGTGAGGTGAATGATGTGTAAAGGGTTGATAATTCATCAAATAGCTGTGAGCAACATAATTAAAGCTGGTGTAATAGGAGCGTCTTGAACACCTAACAAGATGGATGGGCGCGCGCTATTCTCGTCAGGATCGAAAGATTGTATTATAGTACAAACATGACTAGAATAATAGTGAAACATACTGAGATAACAATTGCACCCTGCTAGCCCTTTACTAAATTGTTTTTAAAGCGTGCAATCCGACGTTCGATCTGACACTCTACCACATACATTCTGACAAATCCCTATGTATATGGTCATCACAAAACTTATTTGCCCACTACACTTCCCGGAGATGACATTTTGTGGTTTCCGCACATAATGCAGTGTCCCATGCAGTGTCGCCCTCCTTCAACTGTTCAATGTGACCTCCAGCAGCGGATAGAGGTTGTGCTATGGACCTAACTATTGCATAGCTGGGCTAAATGTATACACTGTAAAAAAAATCTTGCAAATATTGATTGGGTAAATTTTTTACCACCACGAGGGTAATTATGTGTCCAACCAATTTGGTCAGTATTTTATCCAATGCGGGAAGCATGTTGTCCAGTAAGGTTAGAAAATATGCAGCAATATGGGCAAAATTTTCATCACACTGGATAAATAAAAATGCCCAAAAGATGTCCAACCCAATGTTGGTTGGACACATAAAGTACCCTCATGGAGCACCCAATATTTTTAGAGTGTACGTAGTTAAATTTTTGTGTGATGTTAAGGTCATTTATCTATTTTCTTCTACTATCAGTTGCCCTTGTGGATGGGAGCTCTACTCATGAAGGACGTATTGAAGTCAAGGTCAATATTGATGAGGAGGATGAATATGGAGTCTTATCGGACATTGGCTGGACAATTGACACAGCAGATCGGGTTTGTCAGATTGTAGGCTTTCCCAATGCTATTTTTGCCCCTGGTCATTCGAGATTTGGCAGGGGGCAACACTCGAAAGTTTTCGGAATTGAAGATATCCCAAACAATGGTAATTATGCTGATTATTTTGAGAAAACATTTAATCGGAGAAGATCATGACTACTTGGCTATTGTGACCTAAAACGGCCGGCCTATCATGAATTGTAGAACAGATGGAGGGGGGGGGGGTGAAGTGGAGACTCTTCATCCACCTAGATGGTTAATAATATTGAAATCAATGTATATTGGCCGACATAGTTCACAAATTTAGACTCAGGCCAATAAACAATTATTTCAATTGGGCTATTTTATATTCATGAGGTCATATCTTAATTGGGCCCCCATTGACCGATTCCCACCCAATTTTGATTTTGGGTGTATTGCTCCACCGAAATGTGGTATAAAGAAATGCGGATATGCAAAAAATTAAAAATCATATGACGTCATACTTCGGTACTCTATTTACATTTGGAAAAAAACAACTTACATTCACTTTTTATTGTGGTTGTTGTGTACAGTTACACTGGTTTGTGTATATGAGGGAGACAGTGATGACGAAAGCGGAGAATCTGTTGCTGACTGCAGCCAGGTGAACGTACAGACCGCAGGTGTTACATGTAATAGTAAGTAAGAAAAGTAAGATGATGGCCCGGATGATGGTAAACATAGGGGGATCCAGGGGGGCCCCCTAATGGCTTAGTCAAAAAATGAAAAAGGGGAAAGGAAGAAAAAAAAGGAAAAGTAAGAAGAGGGAAAAAAGAGGAGTAAGGCGAGGGGAAGACTTGGACAATAAAAAATATCGTGTCACTATATAAAATTTTCGCATTGCATGTTCGATGAGATTATCTTGCTCAATAAATAGGCTAATATGAAGCTTATATTAAGTTTTGAAGTCAATATACAAAACATATTTCAGCTCGGACATCGAGCTTTCATTAGTTTATTTGATTTACAAATTGATTTTCAAAAAGTGCTCTGTAAAATGTCCGTGTTATTGATATATCAACATTTACAGCTCGCGCTGCGCGCTCGCATTATTGATTTGTCAATTACCTGCTATGTTCGTGTATTCCATAATAGTTCTCAAAATATCCCTTTTCATGGTTGATTATCAAAACCTTTCAGCTAACGCTGCGCACTCGAATTTTCATTGGTGAGTAGTATATAAATTTATAAGAAACTACTTAAAATTCCCTTTTCATGACAGTTTATCAAAAATTTCGGATCGCGATATTAACCCATGCGTCCTATTTATTACAAAAGTGCTTAAAATGTCTAGTTTCCAGGACTCAATATCATCAGTTTTCGGGCTCTCATAATGTATTATATCAATAAACAAGATAATAACATTTTAATGAATTCCTAATAATTAAATTGTCCCTTTTTTCAGAAGGGAATATCGGCAAGTTTTATGTCGCGCTTATGGGAAGAAGAATAGGAAGATATTCATCATGTTTCATATGACAGTCCCAGACTCCCAGCCCTAGGTCAAAATAATAATAAAGAAAATATCAGTTCACGCTTTGCGCTCGCATCATTTATTAAGTTCGATCCATATCCACTTCACAATTTTCACAAACAGTGCTTGAATTAGTGCTTCAGCATGTTAAGAGCCAAATGGGGCACGAATCCTTAGTAACAGAACACATCAAATTTATTAACTCATATGACACCCAAATTGTTCATATTTGTCTGGGAATGATGACTTAAGTATTTTGATGTATTTTTCTTCATTATGAAAGCAAAATATTTAACATAAGAAATATACAATAGCACACAATTTTTGAATTTTTGGCTCCCCATAACTTTAGCACAGAGTTAGACCATGGTCTAAGTTAAAGTGATTGGTTAACATTGGTTTGACTTTAAAAAAATCTGAGCTAGAAGGTCACACTTGTCACCTGTGTCTGTGATATGTTACAAAAAAGAAGCCCAGAAAAAATTGCGTTCGAAAATAATTATTTAGTGCTTCAAAAATTGAAATATAAAGTGACCGAAAACACCATCTTAATTTCATCCCATACACTTATGTGTACTATTTAGGCGTCTATAAGACGCCTATTTACAAAATCGGGGTTTGCCTTGTAGTTTTAGCTTTTCATTCTCAATAATAGTTGTTTTCAGGGTTTATTAGTTCTAATACATGCACTTGTACACATGTTTCATCTTGGTTTGAGAATTTTTTTAATCGGCTCCTCACAAAGTTAAACAATACCTTTAAACCTGACTTCAGAATCCGGCCCTCTATGTCTAAATCTAAAACACGCGCAAGCATGTTCTTTATCAAAGCATTCTTAGATTATCCCGTTTCAGATCAGAATATCAAAAAATTTCTGCTTGCGCTTCACGCTCGCATTATTAATGTTAGGAAGGTTCCCAATTACCCATTCTTTTCATGATTTACAAAACATGAATAGAGTGTCCCGCTTTTAGGTCTAACTTTCTTTTTTTCTACTCGCGCTTCGCCCTCGCATTGTTTAGTTACGTACCTATCCTTTTCATGATTGTAAAAAGTGCTTAGAACGTCCAATTTTTAGGTTGTATTGTCAAAACTTTTCAGCTCGCGCTTCGCGCTCGCATTATTTGATTGTTGAAATATGCATCGTCTTCACGGTAGACCTTAACAGGTCCCTTTTCGATCAGACCAGAACGTATATTAAAAATTTCTGCTTGCATTCGCAGTAAGTATATAACCACATACGCATCTTTATGATCTTGTTCAGGATCTCAAACGTTGCCCAGAATATTCAATTTTTCAGGACATCAACTTTGAGTGGCCGACCGGGGGAAATATAGGTGAAAATAATTCGACCCCCCCCCCCTTTTGGCGAAAGCTGGATCCGCCCCTGGGTAAATATTGATAAAACTCCTTTTCTTCTTAGGACTACCCCTCAGAAAGTATATATAATTTCCTCAATAATAACGCTTATTTTTCGATTGCTTCACCCCACTCGTATTATGATTCGGAAACATTTTTATGCAAGATGGTTAAGTAATTAATCAGATTAGGCAAGCAATGTAACAATGTTATGTTGGAAATTATGGTTAGTAACGAACACTGGCGGATCCATGGGAGGGGGGCACAGCCGGCCCGCCTCCCCCCTTTTGAGAGGCACAATAAAAATCTGTAATGTAAAAATGTCGTTTAAACAGAAGTGTGCCCCCCTTTTGAAAGTGAAGACCTTTTTTGGGGGGGAGGGCTTGTCAAAATTTTTCATGGACGAAACACCCTAAATTTTGGGTTAAACCCCCTTTCTTTTTTTTTTTTTTGCTTGTCAATTTTTTTTCTCGGGAAAATGTGTCCCCCTTTCGAAAAATCCTGGATCCGCCCCAGGTAGCGAAGTATATTTCTAATGGAACAGTCAAACAAATGCGACAACAAAGGTGAAATAAGCATTATTCCTGTATAGTGCCGCACTCGCTCAGATACCTATGGTTTTTGGATTCAATAAGTTATATAGATAAGCGAATATCAAGCATTTTTTTCTCTGTAGTAATTTGATGACGAAATAATATTTCTATAATGGCTTTGAAATTAGAGTAATCAAATTCTGTAACATTTTAACACATATTTGGAAATAATGATGATCACAATCTTTACCAAGTGGTCAGGCATATTTTGAGAGTATGAATGATTTGAAAAACTATGTTCGAAAAATCTAAATCGACAAACTTTCAACATGAAGTATTCATAGCAGTAAATCACTCAATCTAAATTCATAGTACTTCTGAATAAGTTATTATGTCTGTGTTATTATTTCTATGATTTTTTTTA
This sequence comes from Lytechinus pictus, assembly GCF_037042905.1. NCBI lineage: Eukaryota > Metazoa > Echinodermata > Echinoidea > Temnopleuroida > Toxopneustidae > Lytechinus > Lytechinus pictus. The sequence continues at coordinate 4,248,882 of NC_087245.1, read as the reverse complement.
TATTTCCATGTGGAACAACTAATTTGCATTTTGAGGGACAGTGTTGAATTATATAACTTTTGAAGATTAGGTGACATTTTAATTTTTTTATCTTATATACAGAACCCAAATGTTTTCGAATTCCCGGTCCCGAACGGAATAGTGTCAAAATAATAGAAGAAAATGGAAAAAGAACCAACGAAGAATGTCTGCTGCTATGTCAGGGAGATGGAACTCTCTTTGCTGCACAGAGAGACGAAATGTGTTTCTGCTTCAATGACTCTTCCGTTTTAAATGATGCAGATGAGGGTTGCAACAGGCCATGCACTGGTAATGATAGACAGCTATGTGGTAGGGGACGAGATGTGTTTACAGTTTTTAATGGTAAGAACCACGTTATGTCTCTATATACATGTACCATGATTTGATTTATATTTTATTATTGATTTCAATTTGATAGAGGACCGGAGGTTTTTAAGTTGCGTGTATAGAATTTATACAAACATGTTTATCGAACTTATTTCTTCATCGTTGGTATACATTCATAATGTATGACAGGACCAGGTGTTACCAAATTATTTGCCCCTATTCTTAAAATAAATTGCAATGAATCTCTGAAAAATGATAAAGCGTGCATTCTTTTGAATGGTCATTTCTTTGGAGGCTTCTTATTTTCAAGTGTAAACTTTTTGTTGCCCTCCTTTTCTTGTAATGATATTTCTATATATACGAATGTACAATTTGATGACGTTTTTATTATTATCAAGAATAAATTGAATTTGAATTGAATTGAAATTGATATCACAATTATTGATAGTGGAATTTCTAAAGATCGAGCGCATTGAACCCGTGTCATAAACCTTTAGTAGCCATCACGTGTGTTTCGTTACAGAGCATAACAATTTGGTAAATGTACGGTCAATGCGTTTATTCATTTATTTAAAAAAATATATTATATTCATTTCCTCAGTATATGTAGGATTCTGCCCCGAGATCTCTGGCGTCAATCTGAACGTATATGGAAGGTACCGATTTGGTGACATAGTGAGGGCGAATTGTAGTGGTGGCAAACAGCTGATGGGCGATGCTGTCTTGCAATGTGTTGGCGGACCTGATGTATTTCAATGGAATGGTACCATTCCGACATGTGTAGGTATGAAGTAAATTCATCCTTTTCTTTTGAAAATTTTCAATTAACGAAATTTTCATGCATGAGGTTTATCTTAAAATCTTGAATATGGCGCATGAACGAAACCCATGTCTTTCTCTTTTTTTTTGCTTAAGCCTTAGGCTTACGATGTGCCTGTTTGCAACGAATAGTTTTGAAAAATGTTATTGAAAATAAACTGGAAGAAATGTGATTTATGTTTCATGATACATGACTAGCTCAGACAAGGATCAAGATCATACAGATTTTTTTTTAAAGAAGAAGAGCAAAGTAATAAGGCGTAAAGTATATAAAATTTTCTTTTAGAGTTGGGATATAAAATTATGACAAAAGGGTGATGTAAATGTATAAGTAGAATGGAAATCGAGTATGTAGGGTTAAATCCAATTAGATGAATATTTAAAAGGAACAGATACATCGTTTTCATTCAAGCATGATCAGGGGTGGATACAGAACAAAAATACAATTGAAAAAAACATATCACCACAAGCAGGAAGCAATTTTTTTTAGTTATATAAAAAAAACGTAACAAGGAATCCTCAATAAAGGGGCACGTTCCCCATTTCCCCCGATCTGCGCCTGAGCATAAAAACAGAAAAATATTTCTTATCTATCATCAGATGGTTCCACAGTAGGACCAATAGTTACCATTTCTCCAATAACTCGGCCTATAGGAATGGGTACAACACTCACACCAACAGGTACAGGAGGTGAAATAATGACAGGTAAAACAATATGTGATTAGTAACAAATCAAAATAGGATGACGTGGTTCATTAGGATGACAGTGATTATCAATAATCAATCTAATCAAATGAATATATAAGCATAAACCTTTATCTTTTGATCGAGAATGGGATTCCCAAGGCTTGAATTCAGTGCCATGCCCTTCTGATTGGCATCACTGCCACTCTCATTGGTATTTATGCTGTGAAAACGCCCAACAGAAAGAAAAAAATTGCCATAAAAATGTCAAAATGTAAGGCCTGCGTTTCTTCTCATGAATAATAATTCTTAAACTACTCTTCCCTGTTTCATTAATACCAGCATTATGTTAATATCCGTTGTGCTTTTATAACTATTGTCAACTAATCTGGTAACTTTGTTAACACGATCTAAATATCGACATGTACGGCCGATGAAAACCCTCTTCCCAAAATCGACTTTAGTTTGTTTTGTAATAAAAATTATAAATAGAACTCTTTTTTTCCATTACATAGATATTTCACCAACCATGTCAACGGTAAGCGGTATGGGGATGGGAGCCAGATCGGACTCCAAATCTTTAGCTGGTAAGAGAATGATTGTGTAATATTTGATCTACACCAAAAACTGTCACGTATGGGAGGGGATAAAACTGTGGAATTTCTAAGGAAACCCAAATTGATTACTTATTTATTTTTGGATGATTGCCCAAATTTTCGAAAAGAAGTTGAACGATATTAGGTGATATTAAGTCGGACTCCTGATTATGGTTGGTTTGCTAACAGTACATAGCTATTCATTATTGAGTTTTACTAGGAAATAAAAATTATTGATGGAAAAAACTGATCTTTATTAATTGAATACGATTGAAGGCATCAATGTCATTTATTACAGTAACAGATGACACCTTAATAGAAACTTTTTGATATAATTACACTTCCCTGCCAGTCAATGAGCCAACCAATTAATCAGTATGGAAAATTTGGTTCTAGGATATCAAAACAAAATATCAATATAATAACTTATTAGATTGATGAAGAAACAATCATGTTCAAAACAGTGTTGCCTTTACTGTGAAGTATGGTCATGCAGTATGAAAAACACGAATAAATGAAAATAATAAAAAGTAATAAACATATCTTGAAAGGTTGAGGCGTATCCATAACTTGTTTCTTTTCCCTTGTTAATTCTAGTTCCAATAACTGTGTCTGTTATCAGTGTGGTGATTATAGCGGTTCTTGCTACATCCATATTCTTCTACTTCAACAGAATGAGAAAGACAGAGTAAGTATTGTAACACCTCGCCCCCCCAAAAAAAAAGTGTATTATTCCTGGAAATATCAAAATGAATTAGTTTACATTGCCTGCTGAATAATTTTTACACAAATTTCAAATGCTTGTATTAATTTTCCATTCAGGTCTACATCATTTATTCATGTCTTTTATCCCTTGAAAGTAATTTAAATAAGACTATCATCTGAAAAAAAGAATGATTTGTCCCTATCTGATTTTCATTTTCTGTAGATCTGATATGAAACCAGAACCGACGCGTCGAGAATCGGAGTTCAACAACAAGAGTTATAGTATGCACAAAATTCCCAACAACGATGGGCCAAGTTACTATGAAGTTAAACCAAATACACTTGCACCAGACACAATTATAGGTACTGATGGTCTCATAGACAATGTCCTGTACAAGCCAGCCGATGATGTCCGAAGAGATACGAATGAACAACCTGATAAGGGCTCATCGCAAAATCCATCTCAGTACGGACTGATTGACAATATTTTGTACAAACCGGCCGATAATATCCGAAGAGATCCGAATCTACAGAAACACAATCAGACTTCACCAAATGACACACCTCGCTATGGACTCATAGACAATGTTCTTTACAAACCAGTCGAAAACGCGGGAAACACACAAATTCATGCATCGGATAACTTTCGGCAATCACCGAACGGCAACGATCTTCCACCGAATGATTCCGAGTATGCATACCCAGACGGAGAAACATCTCGAGGCTTTCATCAAGAAGGAAAAATGATTGATAACATACTCTACAAACCTGCTGATAACCAAACAAGACAACCTGATTTTGCTTCAAGAAAATACTATGAAATCAAACCAGGATTTACTCCTGTCGATTACGAAGGAGCAGATCCTCTATTTTCAGGGAACATTGTTACGGACGGACCAAGGTATCATGACATCGAACCTCAGTCAGCACCCACTCCGTCACGTACCAAATTCACTGGATACGACTCTGTACACGGCATCGACGACGATGCTTCAGAGCTTACGACCTCAGATCGTAGTGGTCAGCGACTTGTAGTTCGCTCAGATGACCCGACATCAACGAGTCATGAATACATCGATGTTGATATCGATGGGGACTTCGCATCAAAGAATCCTTCTACATATGTTGCTACTTCTTCCTTTGAAAAGAACAAACCCTTTCCTCGCTACGCCACTGTGCAGAAGAAGTCATAAACCATTTCAAATTCTGCGCTAGTGGAGTAGAAGCCTTGCAAAGTTTTACTCTTCATTGAATAATGTACCTTTCACAATATGAGAATATTAATAATATTAATAATAATGATATTGAAATTATTAAATTCATAAAAACAATAGTGGCGTAACTACGGCGGGCATGGGGGGCACGTGCCCCCCCCCCCAAAAAAAAAAAAAAAAAAAAAAACGGGGGAAAAGGAGAAAAAGAGGGAGAAAGAAGGAGAAACGTATAGTGGAGGAAGAAGAAATTATTGTATATATTATGTTATATCATATTACATAAGAAATATTTTTTCATAACTTTATATGAAACATAATTTGCGTAGGCCATATGGCCTATGTGTTCATCATTCCTGGTGCTCGCATTGTCAGTTGAAGATAAAAACAATCCTGTTAATCTAAAACATCCCGTTTTCAAGTCAGTATACACCAAAAATTTCCTCACACTTCGAGTTATCATTGCTTTATTTAGTGACATATGCTTCTTTTTCATGACTAGGCCTACTTAAAGTGAATGGCCCCGGCCAGTCCGTGCTTACGTTCGCATCAGTGGATTGGTGAGATATGTCTGCTCTTCATGATTTCCTAAAAACAGTCAAAATGTCAATTTTTTCTGGTCTGAATATTAAAACTTTTCATCTCGCACTTCGCGCTCGCATCATTTAGTTTGTGAAATACTTGGTCTTAGTGAATTCCCACAAACAAGCCTTCGAATGCCCCTCTTCAGGTCTGAATTTCAAAAATTTTCAGCTCGCGCTTTGCGCTCGCATTATTTTACGAGATACGTATCATGTTCATGATTAATATGACTACAAAAAGTGCTTTATGTGTTTAGGTGGATTTTTATTGAAATCATTATCAAAATCAGCAAGTGCTTCACTGTAAAAGATATTGGGTTAAATTTCAACCAACACTAGCATGACTAGGGTAATTATGTGTCCAACCAATTTTGGGCAGTACGTATTTTACCCAATGCGTGAAGCATATTGTCCAGTAAGGTTAAAAAATAAGCAGCAATTACTTAAGAATGAACAAAATTTTCATCACACTGGATCAATAAAAATGCCAAAAAGAAATGCCCAATGTTGGTTGGACACATAATTACCCTCATGGAACATTTTTACCCAATATTTTTATAGTGTTGGTGCTCGCGTTAGACATGTTAGATGACTATGTCATGTATGTTGAGAAATGTGTGCTCTTCGGGAATTCCTAAAAGAGTCCATAAATGTCCGTTTGGGGTCAATATATAGAAAAAATTTCAGCTCGCGCTTCGCGCTCGCAATGTTTGTATAGTGAGACAGGTACATATCATGATTACAAAAAGTTGCTTATAATGTCCCTTTTTTAAGTCTGAATATAAAAAAAATCAGCTCGGTGTTCGCACTCGCGTTGTTTGATGAGTGAGATACATATCCGTTTAATGGCACAGTCCTTAAAATGTCTCTATTATGTTAGTATACCTGGCATTTAAGCGCGCTTCGCGCTCGCACAAAAAGTGACTCAAAATTTTTGCTGGTGCCCCCCAATGCCTCGACCCACGGTACGACACTGGGCTAATCAATCCTTTTGCTGCGTCTTCTCATTGTTTTCTCAACTCTTACGTCTCTTCATGAAATGCTCAATCCATGGTATTATTTCAGGACAATACGACTTTTCATGTTAACTACAAGATACAGACTAACCTTTGGTAATTTTAACTATTGTTTTCGTCTACACAATATGCTATGTGTGATTTATCTTGAAAGATACTCTGAGGAAACAAAGAATTGATTATCATTAATCATATAAATGTTTTGCCCTGCATGCTAAACGATTTGCCAAATTGGGATTTAGGTATAGATTTAAGTCGTCGTTTGTTGTTTGAAATTCATAGCTATTTTATTAATTATCTATTTCTTTAGAGTTATCGCAATTCCATTTTTCTATTTTGTCAACTTTCATTTTAATCATATTTTATAATCAAATTTTATACTGAATTGCCTGTCATGAAATAGACTACAATAATGTTCCAAATAACAATCATCGTATATATTTTTATACAAAGGTTTGCTTATGTGTCAGTGGTGAATATAGACTGATTATCCCAGAGAAAGTTGATATTGTAAGGACCAGTTATTGGAATAACTAAAACATAAAATGAAATATAGAATGAAACGACATAGGCCTAGGAGTTGGAGTGGCCGTTAAATGCATACTTAGGTGTTGAAATAGCTCTAAAGAAAATATGTGCTATGTATTTATAACACTACAAAGAACGTCTGTGATAGATTATTGTCAAACTATTTGTTGCTTAAAGCAAAGGTCATATACCAAAAATATATGGAAACTTTTAGTCCCCATCATGAAAAGGGGGGACAGGGGCTTTAATTCATTTGCAACCGCGGCCAATCAGTCCCGGGTATTTCAGAAACTACATAATAAAATTTGCATCCAAAACTAACCCGAGACATATTTTACGATGATAATATTCACAGCGTTTTACAAAAATCAATCGACGACCCCATGTGCTGTTTCACGAAGGGCGACCCTTGGGGTTTTCACTTCAGATTCGTAAAAGATCCTAGAAAATCATCAAAACGTGTTTGTGATTGGGGTAAGATAGAGTATTTTTCATACACGATCCTAATTCGTTCATAAAAATGTGAACTTCCCGTAGGCATATACCGAGTCGATAGTCTTTTCATACCAGGTGTAGATCAAGAAAATGATTAAAGTCGGTATTCCATAAATCTGTTCTTTATCCACTCTTCCTCCATGCCAATTTCATAAAGAGGGGGGAGTAGGGGTAAAAAGATTACCCTTTCATTCATTCCCATTATCATGGTAACGTCCAGTCCGAGTAAGAATTTGTTTTAGATCGTTTGCTATACTACTTTCAATTTCGTTGTTGCACATTTCGAAATTGTTATGTCGTTATTGTTGGGAATGTAGTAAAAACAATAAAACATGCCTTAAAAATATTTGTGTCTTTATTGATAAATTAAATTTTAAATAATAGAAATATATATTTTGCCTTATTCGTTTATTTATAATGATTTTCTCAATTGTCTTCAATTTTATGTTACTTAACTGTAATATTCCAAATTAATACTAAATATTGTTTTTTGAACTTCTATTTCATGTCATACAAATGAAGAAAAAAAAGATTTTGTAGGAGAGAACAAAGTTTAATAGTGAAAAGCGATGGAGAGGAGGAGGAGAATGTATATAAGGAGAGGGAGGGGGAGAGAGAAGGGGAGAAAGAAAATGTTAAACGAGAGAAAAGCTTAAAAACGAAAAAAAGCACTTATTAAAAAGAGAGGGGATAAAGAGTGAAGAGAGAGGGGGTAGATGGAGGTATAGGTTGATATTATGATAAATAATGTAGGATTTGTATAGCTCACGTATCTAACTTGTTAGGTGCTCAAAGCGCTCCTATATTACCCCGGCTACGCTAGTCTATCGATTCCGGTGCTCACAGCTTCTTACGGAATGACTTCCAACCGGTACTGGGTTGAGTGCAGCACAATGTGGGTAAATTTCTTGCTGAAGGAAAACGCCATGGCCTGTAATCGAACCAACAATCCTCCTCCTCCTCTTCTTCTTATTATCCTCTTCTTCATCCTTATTCCCCTTTTCCTTCTCCCTCCTTATTCCCCTTTTCCTTCTCCCTAAATATTCTTCATCATTTTGTTATTATTTTCCCCCTTTTCCCCCACCGCCATTATAGAAGAGGCGCGGAGTCGCAGACGTTTCGCCCTCTATCGCCCCCTGGATCCGCCTCTGCAGTAGCCTCTTGTCGAGGCCCTGGCGGCTGCTTCCCGAGCGAAGCGAGGGATTCCCTAATTCGCGAAGCGAATTAGGCCTGGCGCTCTCTCCCTTGCTTTGCCATGTTCGCTCGGAAAGCAGCCGACAGGGCCTCGACAAGAGGCTACCTCTGCAGAGGAGAAAGACTAAAAAAAAAGATAAGCGCATTATCTCGTTGGTCTTCCTTGAATGAAATCTTCTCTCCGTTTGAATTGTGGACAATCCGCATTATTTCTTAGATTTTAGTCAGTGATCAAAAGTGCTGTATGTTCATACAAGGAAATGTTCGTACACTACACAGAAACAATTCGTCATAAATTGACGTGTTTCTGAAGTACATGCATGTATATCGTCGGTTTCTGAGCAGAGAATGTATCGATGGGTGAAATTATTATTGAGAACATTAATTAGAAGCCTACTTGTTCGGAAAAATTATAACCATGAAGTCATCATATTGCGTGTCAATGATGTATCTGGTATCAAGTTATTTTGCCTGGTCAGATTGCTATATCCTTTCATCATGTAAGTATCAATTATGATCATTATTTCTTAAAATCAGTTTTGATATGAGGTATAGTCTTGGAATGCATGGAATGAATTTCTACAACACAAAATATTCAAGCGATGAAGAGAAAAAGAATCAATGATTTAATTGATGTCTTTTGAACAATTGTGTCGATCATGGAGTGAAAGGGGCGATCGCTAGCTATTGGAAATATTGGGGAGCAAACAGATCGATTTCCCCTCCTAATAATGAAGGAATATGCAATGCTAATACATTTATTAAAGATCATGGGAAAGCATTATAAAACCATTAAACTTGGCATATGAAAATATATATAAACATTCTAAATTTCACATTTTTGGGTACGCGCGCAAAATTCTGTATTACAATCTTGCGTTCCGAAAATTCTGGACATTTCAATTTTGCCAGAAATCTAAATTTTTGGTCTCAACCCTTTAATCTTATTTCTCAATCATCTTAACATCCTTTAAGATTTCAAGATTCATATTATTTTTATAGGACACTATATCATAATGAATTATATGTTAAATTACCAGCTGGTATAATAATTCAAGAATATGTTTTCCACAACGCATTCACTAATAATTCTAAACAGAGTTGATGTAATTATATACTTCGACCCTAAATACATGAAATATAGAGAAAGCTATAGCCTTACATTGTCTTTATTTCCTTGTCCGATAGTGAGAGGAAATGACCTCCTTGATAACATGATTGATCCTACATTGATCAGTAGAAGGTACAAAACAAAATATTCTGATTCAAATAGAGGATATGATTGCATTGGTATTGAACAATATTTCACTCCAAAGTAATTAAATGTCTAGCCATTATTCTTCAGAGCATCATTCCCTTGATCATATTATCAAACATTATTGATAACGAAAAAAATGTTCACAGTACCTTACTACCCATGCTGTTACCTTGTTTAAAACATGGACCTAGAGTATACTGTAGTAGGTCCATGTTTAAAACAAACAGAAATATGAAATGTCCGTTGTGATTGTCACTTCGAAACTTTGATTCGAAGCTCCATTCTGATACAAAATTGCGTTTTATGAGCCCTTTTCGATTCATTTGTCACTACGTAGTTCACTTGGTCAACGGTGGTTCGCCTAACGAAGGCCGTGTGGAGGCGACAGTAATAGACGAAGATGGTGAAGAGTTAAGAGGTGTTGTAGTATCTAATGACAGGTGGACAATCGATGAAGCTAACTGGGTATGTGAAGAGCTTGAATATCGCCATGCAGTATTTCTACCTGATGATAACAGATTTGGGAGAGGCCTACAATCAGATATATTCAGCATTGACAACAGGACGTTAGGTAACGTCGTATATTGCTGATGTAACACATCTAAATAGTATTTTTCTTTGTCAATTAGGGATAAAAGATGTCTATAGAAAATGTTCTTCTCCGGGGACCGGGGTATGAATCAGATAGATAATGCCCACGGCATTTGCTATTACCATGCATGCTTACAAGGGAGTATGACCCGCATTATGACTGAAATATATATAAAGTAGTATATGTAATTATGGTCCAGGACCACTTTTCCATCTGTCTGGATGGGATCCCTATACGTACCGGGAAGGGAGGGGGTGAAGGGTACGTTGCCCAACTGGCCACCCCGGTGGCCACCATTACAATGTCTATTGATTTCCATAAATATCAAGTCTTAATAAGAATTTAAGGTCTGTAAGGAATTTTATTCATAATTAGTAAAATTACTTACTTTAGAATTCTCTAAGGTCAGAAAATATAAACTGAGGCAAGAAATTAGAAAAAATATATAAATATATTTGAAAAGACACATATATTGATTGGCTCTATTTTCGGGGAATGTCAAAATTGCTCTTGAAATAACCATAGTGTCGTTGTCGTCTGAGGACTGGGGCAGTGTGGCCAAGCCCATAATGATGTTCACTTCAAGGTCAGTCAGCTCACAACGTCACAACGCCCAAGAAGCAGTCAGTTTGATAATTGTGTTCAGGTCGTATAAGCCCCATGCAACAAATCACCTATTATTGTCTTGTTCTTTTCATCCAAATAGCATCCTGAATTATAATACATCATACAACTATTGCAAGTGAATCTGGTTACACAAAACATTCATCATCATGAAAACTTGACTTGAATATTAGTTGTTATCTCATTCATCGAGACATTCATTTTACAGATTTACTTTTTCAATGTGATATTGTTTTTTAGTAGTTCCTGATTGTGATTCAGATGGCTTGGGCAACTGTAGCGAAATTGAAGCAGCTGGCGTTGTGTGCCAAAGTAGGTATAATTTCAAAGTTTGAATTTTAGCATTAAATATTATTGTGATTCTATTCTCATAGATGGTCGTGCATTAGAACAAAGGTAACTGGTAACTGACTTATTCCATATTCTATAAACATGAATTAAAGATTATCATTGACATGAAATTTGCCATTTCTTTTCTCAAGAGATTCAAAATTTTGAAAGAAAAGGACAGGAGGAACGCATTATACAGCGCTCGTCCTCTTGGCAATCCAATACGTTGATGTGTTTTAATATACCGCACGCAACTGGGAATTTAAGTGTGCCTCTAAGTCATACTTAACTCTTTAATATACCGCACGTAACTGGGAATTTAAGTGTGACTCTAAGTCATATTTAACTGGTATTTGTTTCATAAAGCTGTTCGTAAGTTACGAGCGACTGGTGATCCCTTCTTTCTAAATCAACACAACTGAATAGGTTTGTGCGCATAATTTACCTCAAGAAAGGGAACTAGCCATTCGTAGTTGTTCGTAACTTATTACGAACAGCTTTATGAAGTTTGTCTATTAAGCACCCACCAACATTGACAATTTTGTTCTCATATTACTATATCTTCGAATTTCGAATTTATATAACAATGCCGTTTTCCATCCGATCTTCTGCAGAACCTGGATATTTAGGTTGCTTTCTGATTCGCTCTTCTGAATTGCCACACATCAATATTTCAGAGACAAGTCAAGTATTAACCAATGAACAATGTCTTGATATATGTATGGATCTATCGGCCTCATTTGCTGCTCAAAGGGGTGATACCTGTTACTGCTTGAACAACTTCACGATTTCATCCAAAGAGCGTGTCTGTAACACAAAATGCACCGGAAATCCAGAACAGTTTTGCGGAAGAAAACAGAGGGATTCATATATTGTATTCAATGGTAAGCATTCACATAAAAGATTTATTTGTTTGGAAAAAAAAATCAAAACTTCTTTTAACCCATGAATTGAATAAATTTAGAAAGTGCTTGGAATGGTTTTTGCAATTTCTTGACATTTATCTGGGAAGCAATGAAATGTAAATCCGTAACATAATCAACCAATGTTCCCCAAGATTCCTTGCGTCAATTAGAATAATTAAGGGAGATACTGATTCTGTGACTTAGTGAGGGCGAATTGTATTGTTAGAAGACAATTCAATTAAGTTTCATTAACAAATATGACGTATTCTCATTCTTAATAATTAATAATAATGATAATAATAATATAAGTATATTTACCCAGGGTAGCCACTTCAGTTTCGAAAACTGTTATACCAGCGGGCCGTGCTATTAAATAGAGAAACTGTCTCAATTTGGCAATTAACAGAGGATTCATTATCAGAGTTACTGACAGATCGTCAATGGTAATACCGTCACTGATGATACTGCTTCCTCCTATGGTTTTCCATTTTATACCCTTTTTCCAGTATCTGTAGGATTCTGCCCCGAGATCTCCGACGTCAATCTGAACGTGTATGGAAGGTACCGATTTGGTGACATAGTGAGGGCGAATTGTAGTGGTGGCAAACAGCTGATGGGCGATGATGCCTTGCAATGTGTGGGCGGTCCTGATATATTTCAATGGAATGGTACAATTCCTGCATGTATCGGTATGAAACCATCTTCTTTTCCCGACAACCTGTGTCATGTATTTTTTTTTTGGGGGGGGGTCCAAATGAGCGTTTTTCTCGAAACATAACTTTGTAGAAAAAGAAGTATCCCAAAAATCATATTGGGTAAACAGTTAAAACTTGCCTCAAGTTTGAAACCTATGTCTTTTGACGTTCTCAAACCCATTTTGTCCTCCTGGAAAACATTTATGCTAGGGTGCTGAAGTAAATTTAACAAGCAAAAAAAAAAGTTTTCACTGCAAAATGGTGACCATTTTCAATACATTTCTCCAATTTGACACACAGAATTACAGGGGATGCTTCCTCTGGAAAATAATACTCACGCAGCACCCCCTGAGAAAATCTTGGGTGTGCTTCAGCACCCCCAGCACCCCCGCTTCCCAGGGCCATGGATATTACTCTAATTATTTTAACTTGATAAAGATGTTCGAATATTTCGATGAAAAATATCAGGGAAATGCATTAGGTTAAAATATTGATTTATGTATCCATATTTAATACTGTGTATTATGTAAACATTGCATACAGATATGATTACGATTCAACCAAGAATGACAAGTGACCCTTCAACAGATCAGACAAGAAAGACGTTGACACCTCACCTTCATACAGGTAAATCGATAATACTAACATTACTGCTTTTACCACTTTTCCTTCATTAATGATAAATCTATTTTGATAGAGTAGACTTCAAACCTAAAGTCATTGCTAACATTTTACGCCTGATAACTCGAAAGCCATTTCATTTTTTTTTTTGGGGGGGGGGGGGCGGGGGAGATAGGTATGGCGCATTACAAAATTATATGAATCGTCATCGCTATCATTCATCAACATCTTAATCTAATCATATTTTTAAAGTGGTCTTGATAATCGGTAGATTACATGTATTTTACTACATTACTTCGATTTTACTATTTTTTCATAATATTTATCTACTTGATACTTATTTCAGATACCACGAGCTTGAATACTGTAACCATGGTCATTGACTCGGGCTCATCTTCTATCATTGGTAAGACTAAAAAGAATTCATTGCCTTTGTAAGGATTCAGTAGATTTTCTTTATCTTTGTTTAATAATCATAACGAATATTAAAACTGTTATTGTATCATGGAATGTTTCATTCTATCATTTTGGGGCCCGTCACAGAGTTGGGTTATAACGCGACTAAAAAAGTGATTAGGTGTTATGGAAATTAGGTTTCCTTGAACGCATTTGATTCAGAATAAAAAATGAAACAATTATGATTTAATGTAATATCATAGGAAAAAGGAAAGTGGGGACGTGACATCATCAGCCCACCTAATGAATATTCATGACAACGTGTATAAAACTGTTTTCGCAATATATTGCTAAACTTCAAAATTCAATAACTCCGCTATTTTTGTTATCAGATTTTGATGAAACTTTCGGCATTTTGCTCTGTGAATTTTGCTCTATTTATCTACATACACATATTCTTATCCCGGAGTACCCCTTAATGGCCAACGTATTATTTAATGACCCTTTCTCTTGACCAGGGGGTCACAGGAACTTCTTCCAAGTGCATCCATTAAAACCCATAACCTCGTTTCCGAGATGATAATACATTGGTCAATATATTCTATATATTCTTAAATATCTAGAAAACATCCGAATTTACCAACAATCTGGATCATTAGACAATCATTCCATCTTGTTTCCCCCCTTTAATCCTATATGTCAGTTTTGGTAGTAGCACCCGCAGTGACCGTTGTTAGCATTGTGGTACTGATGGCAGCCTGTTTAGCAATGTACTTCATCAAAAATAAAAGAAAGCAGTAAGTATCTACACCGATATTCCATTTTGACGGAGAATATTGTGCAATTCAAAAAATATATATTCATTTAATAATAACAATAATCATATTGGTGGTTACTTGTATAACGCAAAGGCCCAACTTTCGATGTCCGTGGATGATCAGAATTATTATACTGTACTTGAACATTGAATATAGTAATTCAGTGGCGTTATGGGCCAAAGAAATTTATGGGGTCAGGCATGGCTATAGCAAGGCAATTAAAAAAAAACTGCGAGCAAGCGTAACGAGGTAGCAAAAATTTGATCTTTGTTAATACCAATTAAAAAAAAAAGTTTGATACAATGTTCAGAAAAAAAGTAAATTTCATCCCTATTCTATTCTACTTTACTTTCCTTTACCTTTTCCCTAAGCTTCATTTTATTTCATTTATTTATTTTTTGGGGGGAGGGGTAGGGTCCATAGTCCCAACCCCCATATGAACGCTTGTGTAGAAGATTGACACAAATCAACAACAGCAATATTCATTAATGTTTGAATAAGTCACAAAGGGATACTCTTTCTTTTCTGTTTTTATTCAGATCTGCAATGAAGCAAGATGACACAATAAGCTATAAACCCAAATCAGATGTCTTGGTTCATAATACGAAGAACGTTTTAATCAATGAAGATCCAAATTACTACGAAGTTGTAAAGAATTCTGCTCCTAAAAGCAGTGATCTCGATAATGGTGTTACGGTTTTGTACGAATCGGCCGATGATGTCCGATCGGAGCCACATCAATACGAGCTCGAATCGCCGATTGATACCCCTCAGCACGGACTCATAGACAATGTCCTTTACAAACCATCATGGAGAGAAGGAGACTCAAGTATGAACAACTATGATGTCTTCGAAATGGAATCACATTCCCAAGATGAAACATCACATGATCAACATGCATCCCTTAAATCCCAACAGATGAAGATTGATCTAACATCGAATAAACACGAGAATTATTTCTCAACCGATAACAAGCTTTGCGATGAACCAGAACGTTCAAATATGACTGATAATAGTCTTAACAACCCTACAGATAAATTGAACTTACAAACAGATTCTTTATCTCCAAACTATTATGAAATAAAATCAGATCCCATCGGTAGCCATTACTCAGAAGTAAGCAGTCCTATTGCGGACACTTGCCCGACATATCACGATATCCAGCCTCAACCTGCCAGTTCTCCACGACAAATAGAGATTGGTTCAACCCTGATCGAAACTCCTGATGACACAAGTCATGAAGTCAGCAAAGAAAATACAATTTCTTCAATACCCGAGTATGCAACAGTCAACAAAACTGCTAGATCGGAAAAACCATCTGACAAACGTTCAGAAGCTAATGAGCAAAACTGTACATTGTCACGCCACGATTCAGAAATAGTGGGATAGATTTAGGTATTCTTTTTCGGGTAAGTAAGAACAACCAACTTCTTGCCAACGGATAATTGTTTGGTCAGTTTTAACATTTCTTTGGAGGTCATATTGGTATAGTTGTCAGCCGGGACCTAGCATATATCATGCTTGCCGGAACAATGCACCTTAACATGAATCCATTGAAAATTCCACATCATCTGCTTCATCGGAATCAAGTTTGAAAGCTTTATCCCGAAACCCAAATTTATTATTTCTGAAAAAAAAGCTATAAGGACTGGGTATAGGACATCAGTTTGACATTATTTGACACCATCAGTTCGTAATTTTTGTATATTTTGTGTAATCACCTAAAATGATTTATATTTCGTTCTACTATTCCAGATGTGGTAAAAAAAAAGTTGATTATAATGTTAAACTATATCACTTATTGTCAAAATTTACTTATTTTATCCACACATGCTCTATGAAAATGTGTACTTACAACGAATCTATAATAATATAAACAAAAACAAAACATATTGCCATAATAAATGTGATTTTATCTTTACAATATAGTTGGTTGGGTCATGTGTTATGATATAATGGCTTCGTCAACGAGATCTTCAAGCTTTAGATCGAGTTGAATACAACATAACGCATACTGTATATACGTGGATAAAAATTAATGAAAAGTATACTTTGTAAAGGCGGTAAAAACAATTCATACCCATAAAAATCTAACATGGTAGACCGCGGATGGTCACAGAGATGCTACAGTTTACAAGACAGTCTACATAGTCTTTGAAGGGCCTACTCTATTCGCAGGTAAAAATGATGAGACGAATGTCTTAAAAGATTATGATTCGATTATTTAAATAAAAGAGATTAGTTACTTAGTTTGTGATTATAAGCTTCAATATTCTAGGTTCACTGCAAATCGAAGGGTTGCCCCCATCAGGAATATTGTGCTATATTTTGCCATTTTAACCGGTGCTAGATGGCTCAGTCACATTTCTCCTACATACTGCGAGTCTAAAACAGCCGTTTTAACAATTTTTTAACCAGCTACGTATAGGTGGTTCGAATAAAAATGAATAAAATGGCTGTTTCGACTCGCTGTACGGCCGCCGTAGGGGAAATGTGACTGCGCCATTAGTTTGACATGGATCCCCCCCCCAAGAAAAACAAGAAAATTAAAAGAAAAACGAGGACTGAAGAAAAAAAAGAGGAGGAAGGAAGAGGAAGAAGACAATTTGCCGATTTCCTATAACATAAATTTTATATTGTAAACTTTCATCGTGATACTGCCATCTACAGTTGTTTCCAAGTTAACTGTTCGCGGGTTGGGCCAATGATATTCAGATCAGTGGGTTGGGCATGAAATATGGAATCTTCTATAGAAGACAATCTCTTTGTTATCCGTTCGTTTAATATTCTAGAAACGTAAGAAATAAAATAGTTTTGACGTCATGAATATTGTAAAAAATAAAACTGGAGAGAAAGTGACCGAAATATTTATATATATCTGCCTGCATGTGTGCTGATTGTTATTGTCTTGGTGAAAACTAAATACAGTATTTTCCAGGAAAAGGGAAACCGGGATTCCCACTTTTTTTTCTTCAAAGAAAAATAACTTATGATATTTCATTTACATCATACAATTCAATTATTGCTTTATATTTTGATACCTAATACTAGTATGAGATGAACACTTCACGCATTAATGAACAAGACGAGTTTGAAATTTTAATGTCAAAATCAGGTTGCGCAGAAAAGTTGAGCAAGATTGGATCGTGATGCGACGACCGTGCTTATTCGACGAGTGGCTCACTTGTTTTAAATTTCTCTCACTGATCCCTGAAATGAGAGTGGATTCGGATTCACACGTGACTTTCGGCGCAAATCATTTCTGACATGCCTCAATATTTATAGTTTTTAATCTGCCATGCGCGAACGATTTGCTAAGATGTTGGTCATATTAATGATGAGATTCTACTCTTACCATAAATATCAAATTTGTAGTAAAAACATATTTAATAATTTTAAAATATATTTCTCTGAAAATGGGTTTCATTTTTTGTGGGACGCACGGTACGCACAATAAAACATTATTCAACGATCGGTACGTTTGCTCGTATGGTATCAAGATGTCGCGTGTTTTGTGATTAAATCAATTGATCAAACTAATTCCTCCGTCACTTCATCATACAAAATACTGAAAGGTTTGATGAAGTCACCTATGTATTCAATCCAGGTGTGATGAAAGATCGATTGAATTGAGAGGGAGGGTGTACTTTCCCCTACTCCCACTTTACCCCCAATCAGGGACGTGAGTCCCCTGCCCCTAAGATGAGCACACTTTATACTTGATTCAAAATGTTTGCCCCCCCCCCCCCCTGCATGACACGAGCGTATTGGATGGGGGCCATTGGGTACTGATGGAGAGGGGGTTTAGATTGTCTGACGTAAAATATACAAACATTAACTAGCTAAGTTTTTTTAAAATTTTAATGAAGGTAAAAGGAATAATGAATATAAAGCGACATCTCATAGAATATTACAATAAAAGGGAACATATCAGTACGGTATCTCAGTATATTGATTGTTATAGGCGTACTTCATATTGAACATTTTGCCTTATAAATTTGAACTTCTTTCTCGGCCAGGTTGTTTTCAGTTATGATGCTTCGAGATGGCGATATGTTCTTTTAATAAGATTTTGTCTTGAGAAGTAATGTAATATTTTTTATTCACTGAAAGACTTACCCGCATAAACATTGTCATATTTCATTGAATTATATATGCTTTTAAATAATAATTACCCACATACATGTATACTAAACGGTTCTTTATTTTTAACTGACAATACACGACATTCTGTACTAATCTTGGGATGACGAGAGACCTGTTCAGTTGGGCTACAATATAGAATAACATATTACGTCACTCATTCAGCAGCCTGGATATCAAAAGCCTAAGTACATACTCCCCAAAAAAGTGTTTACGTATCATTAAAATTTGCATGTGCTCATTGTTGATTTCTGTTTTAATTTATGATGTGGGATTCATGGGTGTAGATTTATTTTGAAAAAAAAATTAAAAAGACGTTTGCTTCCATAAACAGAGAAAATAAAATCTTGACATAATAACCTTTGTTAATTGACCGACAAAGCAGGCATTTTTATACACTTTTATCGACTTTTCATTAGCTGTCATCAATGAATGCAGGGAATACGAACACGTTCCATGAATAGCTTTGGTTGACTTCTATTGTCATGATAATAAGGCTGTTAGTCATACAACCAAACCAACAATAGAAATGACAAGCCCTGATGAATACCTTGAATACGACTCCTGACACGAAAAACAAGCTCAAGTTAGCCTTGGGTGGGTATGTGATGGGAAGAAAACAACAAGATCTCTTCAGTAAAATTATGACAGAGAAAGCGAGGGAGGGAGAGAGAGAGATAGAGAGAGAGGGAGGGAGGGAGGGGGAGAATGGGGGGGGGGGTCATGAAGAGAGAGAAGGAGTGACATATACAGACAGGCATACATGAAGAGAGAGAAGAAGAAAGGAGTGTCACCTTTGACCCATCATGCACTAGTATAGTTATAGTTCACAAGTTTCTATTCACCTGGGTCTAGCAGGATATACTCATATAATAAATTATGATGAAAGAAGGGGAAATTTTCGTTGTTTTTTTAAGGAAAAGGGGGGGGGGGTAAAAACGTGTTTCATGTTACTTTGGTTCCCCTCAAATGCTAGCTTAAAACACGAAGGAATGAGAATACCGGTAGGCCTACTGGTATATAGTCAGTTATTTGTGCACCAAAACGCGCTTTTTTGTTTACATCTTTCTGTTGGTGGTGGAAAACGTACATATAACAACATTAATCTCAGACTATGCTCCGATTTTAGCTCGAGGAACACATCTTCATCCTAGGATTGACCATCTTTCAGATAAGCTTAACGGGGAATCACCCTTTCTGTCATCATTCGTAGACCCAGCCATTTGCATTCTACTCTGTTTGTTCCATTCACCGATGATAATGACGTCGTGAGACTTCTATACGGGCTTCTATAGTCTAGTCCAAAGGTGTGTGTCGTTTCAGGACTAACCGAACACACAGTGGTGGCGACAGTTTGAATAAACGTTCTCACGAAATAGAATAAAAGAAACTCACTGAGGGAGATATTAGCGGATAAAGAGGAGACGAGTAGATAAAAGAACATGAATAATACCATTTTGGATCTCGCCCAATAGACCGTAAATGCGGAACAACCTTTCTGAAAAAAGATAGGGATATGTTTCACATGTCGTTGTAAGGGACGCCATTTCGTACAGATATACGACAAACTATACATGTGGAATATATATTGGTATTATTAAGCGGAGTTGACGCTTTACTTTATTCTCAGAACCCAGATGGAAATATACAGTATCAGCAATCATCGGAGTTTGAGAATAACTTGTTGAATGCGAAGTAGGAGTGTAGCTGCCAGTGGGGCGTGTACTATCCGAAGACGATCGATCTCGGGTCTAAAGCAAGCCTTCACAGGTATGATTCCTATGTGTAATGTTTTATCAGTAGAAATCTCACTTATGTAAATCTACAAAAGATGAACCATTTGATATGATGAATGTAAAACAATTATGCTAAAAACTGTGCCATGATTCCCCGTGACTATATAAGTGGCGTAGAGTTATTTGTTGATATACTTTGATTGCTCTCAATGCTCTGTATATAGCGTTATCATAATCATATTCTGCAGAGTGTACTATTGGTTGTAATATGGTCTAATCTTAAACTGTCAAGCATCATATAAAGAGGTGTTACAAAGGCATGTAGATATCTATTTAATACATTAATACTATAAATTGTTATTATTATTATTATCTTTATTATTACTGTTATTATTATTATTATTGCTATTGTTATTATCATAATCATCATTATCAGCATCATCAGCATCATCATAATCATATCATTATTATTATTATTATCATCATCATCATCATCATCATCATCATCATCATCATCATCATTATTATTATTATTATTATCAAGCTGATATCCTGACCTAACTGTAAGATGGTATAGGCCTATCGTATCATAATGAATCACACCAATTCTGGCGTACCGGTGGGGATAAAAGGGTCTCCCACCCGACGCAAAATACGCAACAATTTATATATATTTTTAATTGTGAAAAATAAAATTGTGAATTTCTTTGAATGCAATCTATGGCAGAATCAAATTGATTATTAAAGGCAGATTGAAAATATCATTTGCTTCACTCGCTTGTATTTTTTTTAAATAATGCACTTTATCAGAGCCCAATTCCGTCAAATTTTGCATCAGTACGCCGCTGCATGCCAATATTTTTTTCCATCCGTTTTTCATATTGGGGGCGTAACATTCATTACACATTCCTATGACTAAAACCCTTGGGATTCTTACCTATAGTGAAAAAATTCCTTGTCTGTTTATAAAAGTACACACAATGCCTTTGTAAGAAAAAAAAAGAGAAAGACTTTGATTGTATTCGAATGTATACTGAGAGGAGTTATGTCAATATTAGCTTAGTTTCTTCACGAAAGTCCAAAGCAAAGAGAACATAGGGGACAGCGATTATTTTCCTTCCTTCGCATATTTTCTGTCCATGTAATGTAATGCAGAAAAAAAAAATTGTTACAATTATCTATCTATACACACTGATAGTATTATATCCGGTCAAGTTTATGGATTTTATAAACTATTTACCTGCAACTAGTAATTATTTAATGAAAATTGCATATCAACTTTAGTCCCTGTAAAACATGTAGGATAAGTTTCTGCTTTATTTGCATTTACATGTGATACGTATGTGATACCTCTACCGCGATAAATGACAATGTTAAACACGATGTTTGATGTCACCAACTAAATTATGATATTAATGTGACTATTCAGGTAGACATACTTTTTGTTTATAAATAAAAAGATAAATACAACAATAGGCAGACAGTTTGTGTTTTTACATTGGTTTGGTTGAAGTAATCTTACTTTGAAAGTTTGAGCAACAAACTTCCTGTGTTGTTTGCTAAAACCCTTCATTAGAACCCTGAAAATCTCTAAGTATATCAAAGTGTGATACATGCATGCAGGATACCATCATTTCAAATGAATCCGTTGTAATTTTGATGGCTTCGAGAAAATAGAAATGTCTCTTTGATTTTTGGTGACCCTGCTTAACAATGGATGGAGATGCTGAAGGTAAATAATCAATGCGTCTTTAAAACTAGCAATCATTATGGCAGACTCACACAAAAAAACGGTCGAATCCTAGTGGTGAGTATGCTCAACCGTCTATTAAACAGTATGTGAAAACAAAATCAATAGTTCGTTTTCTTACAGTACTTGCGAGATATAGATTTACTTTTCATTTCATGTGATTCAGTCCTTAGTTTCATATTCATCTATTTTTTCCTCACTTTTTTAAGAGCACATGGGCATTGGAATGAGTGAGATGAACTAAAGGTAGAATTGATAAGATAGAAGTATCCAATGGTGGATCTGTATAATTATTGACCACCCCTCCTCCCCCGAAAAAAAGGCGAAAATCTGTTTTTGTTCACTTCTCACATGAAAAAAACCCAGGAAAATTATGACCGCATTTAAACTGATAGCATTTTTTGTCCTTGTTAATACTTTCGGAGAAGATGTTATTAAGTAATTTCTTGGCAACGAGAGCTCATTTTTCCATGGGCTGCCTCCTAAAAATCCAAGAAGAGTAGAATCATTTTCTGTGCCCCTCCCCCTTTAGGAAATTATCTATCTGCCCCTAAAGGTATCATGGTGAACGCTCTGAAGTCTGAAACTTACAAAAAAAATAATATTCCTAAGCGAGGGGCAATATCTTACAGTATGTTCCTTACCTAATGTAAAGATTATTTTAATAACATGAATTGAATGTAGTAGCGATTCAATGAATTCAAAGTATGTTCCATTGACTCGATTCCGCACTTCCTTATGAAAATTAACCATTTAATTTTACGGACCATTATGCATTGCACAAACGAAACTCTATATAAAGATGTTTTCTTTAGGTTCAGTTTTATAACACATTCGAGGTTGCAAAGAAGGACGGGCCAAAATATAAGAGCGGTGGTGTAGTTATATTCCTGCCCGGACCTTTGATATGTGAATAATCTACTGGTAAAATAATTATGATTATTGTAATAGGCCTATACAATTGAATCATGATTCTTGTATTCCTTTAGCGACACATGAGGGCTACCTAGCAAAGTACTTGGCTATATAGCACCATATAGAGATGTAATACTATCTCTATGGCTAGCACTTATTATATCCCTTTCACAGCTAAAACGCAAATGACGGAAAGGGTAGAAAGGGATCGAGGAGTCAGATTTATCCACCTTAAAAAAAAGTTCCTTCAGAAGAAATTTCGGTCATTTTAAGGGGTGATTTGAACCTTTACGCCCTATCGCTATTTGAATGCACTGTAAAGTATCTGTACAAGTGCCTAGCCATAGACAAATTTTTAACAAGAAATTGCAAGAACTTCAATAGCCTTACAAGATGTTGGGGTTGTATAGAGTTTGAGATGTTAATACCTAAAATGTTGTCCTTCAGAGTATTGAATAATGTTGATCCTTATTTTTGTATTTCTTAGAAAGCCTATCCCCGCATTTTTTTACGATAACAATTATTGATCGATTATTGGAAAAAAGTTTCAACATCACGCTTTGATCACTTGCCAAACAAACAAATTGCGCTGTTTAAAAGTAAAATGTATCTCAAAATCAGTTTTTGTCATGGATCATTTAAACGGATTTACATACAAAGCTTATTCACCATGACTCATTGTATTATCCATGATATTTGTTTTTAACATGGCTTTAAAATATAATCACAAACATGTTTTGAGTCATTTCAAAAGGAAAATAAAATGTTTAGATTTCGTTCTGTTCTTGTTTTCAGTCGTGTGTGTGATTCAATTTTTATTTCATTTCATTATTTTCGAGAATGAATCAGCCTCTATATAATTATGTGCAAGGGAATGTCTTTTGTAACTGTTTTTCATTCACATATTGGCGTTTTACTCTTGGTTAGTAAACTGTGACTAAGTACATTGGTTTGTCATTGTTTGTTTGCTTGTATAAAATAAAATAATTTTGCTCATCAATAACGACGAAACATGTACATTCTTCCCTTAAACTTTTCCAAACCATTTTGCTTTATAACAGTTTCTATCATGATATTTATATAATGATATACTAATATCGCTGCGATTATGTATTGAGGTATCGGTTGTAGGACTTCTGTTTGCCTTGAAACGTTGAGAGGTCGGAATGGGGACGCATATGAAACGGCTTTCCATAGGAGTATACATGCCCCACTCTGGATACGTCAATCATTATGACGTCATATAATATCATCACCAATAACATGTCTATCTAATTAATAATCCTGACCATAATACATCAACCATAAACTAACGTGGTTTCATCCGTCAAGATCATTTCCTCATGGTTTAAATTCATATCAAGTCACATTTTTGTTTTATTATTAAAGTAATATATATTATGGGAACGTGATATGACTTCTTCAATAATATACTTTTCTATTCTAGGAAGGATTCCAACCAATCGAAGTACCAATGGGCAGGGAGGGGCGGGGGGGGGGGGGCTAGAATTATATAACATTATTAGTACATAATTGTGACAAGGGGAAGGGCGGGGGACCGTGTACCTGTACAGGTGTTCCTATTTATGGATGGCGCCATTGTATTTGGTAGGGAGGCAAAAAGAGACGCCAGTTCCATTTTAAAAGAGTGTTACACCCACCCTTTTTTTTCTGATATTCTATTTTTTCTTTCCTCCCTTTTTTCTCCTCTTGTACAAGTCTAATGGTCCACCCCCTGCCCCTGTAGCACTGTCCCGTCATTTGATCACATTCATGATATTCTACTTATTATCTTTATTTATCTAGTTCCCACTGTAAGAATTCGCGCCGCGACTGAAACGGCGATCTTACTCGTGAAGTATTCGTAGTGATCGTATTAGATTAGTCGTGGCAATCGAATTGATCGTAGAAAAAAGATTGAACGGTTAAAAAGTTCGAGATCAGCTACTAAGGGCCAATCGTCACGTTCATAATGGATCACAATACAGTGGAAATGAGGATTAATAAACATCTCTTGTCTATTATTCCTCCTTTCTTTCTGCCCTGTCATCTTTCCTTTTTCCCCCTTTTTTTCTCTTGCTTCCTATTTTGTTTTTCAATTTTTAGTTTTACGCATATATTCTTCCATTTCATTGTTTTATCCTTTGTCTTTTAAGGGGTTGTCAAAACATGATGATGTCGTGTTTGTGTTTAATAGTGACTGATACATATTGTGTTATCTCGTGGATATATTGTACACCTAATATATCAAATTAATACATATTTGAAATAAATTCATTTATTTTTATTTATACACCTCCTACACGTTCGTGGTGTTATGGGACTAAAACATTCGATGACGACTTTTTAGCTTATGAAGTTAGCGATAATATAGAAACAACAAAATAAAGTTTCACAATATTGAGTTGGATCTATGAATGTCTCTGAACAATTTAGCGACATCGTATAAAGTTATGGAAAATGAATTACTATAACAGAAAGTTGAATTCGAATTACCCCAAAACATCGTGAAAATAAGTTCAACCCTCATTTTAACCTTTAGCCTATTATAAGAGTCATGGCTGTCATCGGACATATCCTCGGATGATATCTTCAAGACTCACATCATTTAAATCACTGGCGTACAGATGAGGAGGGGGGGGGCTGCTCCCCCCATAAATAAAAATCACAACCAACTTTACGCGATGCTCCATATCTAGCCCCCTTTAAATTTGGGGGTTATTACGCCACTGATTTAACGGTTTCACTTTGTTTACGCAAAATCTATTCAAATTTTAAATACTCTGTGATATTTCGAACATATTATGCAAATACATGATTATTCCTTATGGAATTTACATCTTGGGTATAATAGCTCGTTTAAGGATTAATTTGAATAGAGTACATGGTAAGAATGTGAAGCCCGGGGAAATTCCTTTCTGCTTCAATTATATCTTACAATCAAAATCTCCACAGAACAAGATAATCCCAACAAAAAAGGGAGACGCTCAAAGCCGATGGAAATAGTTGTCGAAAGGATATGCAACGAATCCTGCTCGAGTAACCAATTTACAAGAGAATATACATAGGCCTATGTTCTGTAACAGGTTAATCAGACTGAAGATGTATTTGGGAAATGTGACTATGTATGTGAAATGTGACTGCGTTTAACTCCCAGTTCGAGATTTGATTACACGATTTTTAACAATATAGGAGGAATTTTCCTGTCATTATCGCGGAAATATGGCACTCGTGCATGCTTCAGCGAGGTTAAATTCCAATTCAGGTATACCATACCACTGCACTGCTATTGTTTTTTTTTTCTTCGATATCACGATTATCTTGTAACATTTTGTATTCAGGTTCGACTATTCTACAGTGCTTTGTTCCCAATTTTTATTCATTTTGACTCATTGTGATACTCATTGTTCCTCCTAAGAGGGACAGAGTGTTGTCAATGTGTTCGAATGCATTTTTTATCACTTATTCCTTTTCCCTATTTTTTTTGTTCTGAACAGACACGGATTAGTTTTCCATTTCAGCGTTGATCAGCGTCAACACCCTAATGGATTTCAGTCACGACGCCCTCTATATGAAACACCTGGTCAGGTAATGGTGTGTATTGTTATCCTGCTTTTAGACAATAAAGGGGGGGGGGTAGACAGCCTGTCTTTCCAGGGATACATTATCATGCGCCTTGATGAAACAGATATTTAAAGGTGAAGTCCACCCCAGGAAAATGCTGACTTGAATAAATAGAGAAAAATCAAACTAGCATAGTGCTGAAAATTTCATCAAAATCGGATGTAAAATAAGAAAGTTATGACATTTAAAAGTTTCGCTTATTTTTCACAAAACAGTGAAATGCACAATTAGGTGAGTCAGTCGATTATGTCCATCACTCACTATTTTTTTTTTTTATCGTTTGAATTATACAATATTTCATTTTTTTTAGATTTGACAATAAGGACCAACTTGACCGAATCATATAGTATTAAACAAGACCAATTCCACATGTTAAGGGAGGAATTAATCGTTGTATCACTTGACAATGAGGAGAAAATTAGAACATTTCATACAATGAAATGCAAAAGAAATAGTGAGTGGACTACGTCATATTCTCCTCATTTGCATTCCAGCCAGGATGTGCATATATAACTGTTTTGTGAAATTAGGCGAAACTTTAAAATGTCATAACTTTCTTATTTTACATCCGATTTTGATGAAATTTTCAGTGTTATGCCAGTTGGATTTTTCTCTTTTTATTCAAATCAACTTTTTGTTGGGGTGGACTTGTCCTTTAAGCAATACGAACATTAAGTAAGCAATTATTCATTTCCTAATTACCACTGCTAATGCTTGCAATTCATCACTTATTGTAAATTTCATACGCCAAAGATGCAATTTTTCACCTTTTGTATACACGATGCTATATCATTGAATATGATAAGTATAAATAAACACAAGCAGACTTGTCTTTGTTAAACAGATTTGACAAGAATGGTCAAAACCTCAATCTGTTTCCGGTTCCGTTTGTATTGCGGTTTATTCATCTTAGTCCAAGTAAAAGCTGGTCAATTATTTTCCCTCGCTCTCTATATATAGTTGCTATTTATTTTCCTGCCTTGTTCCCTCCTCCAACTCCACTCTCTCTCTCTGTTTATATTTATAACCATCTGTCCATCCTTTTCTTCCCCGTCTCATTAACCCCCCTCACTCACTCCCCCTCTCACTCCCCCCTGTATGTAGGACATTAAATAAATCATCTCGTTCACCTTCACTCTTATCATCATACCTTATAATTAGAGCCCTTTATTCAAATTATAAATCATATTTCAGGTCTACAAAATACAAAAAGAAAGAAAATGAAACGAATGATCCAGATATGAATAAAATAGAAATGACACGGTCATAGATACCACTAAGAACGGCTACGAAAGCCGTATATGTGATTTTGTTTTTTTTACTGAACCAGATTTTCTAAGATCTTCTCAAGAATGATGTAAAATATGTTAGTCAGCCCGTTCTTGGTCGATGGTCTTGTGCAAGATTTTTAAACGTCGTACGAAATCCTCTCTTCGTAAGGCGGGCCTTACAAACGTCATAAGAACATCGTAAGAACGATGTATGATCGAGGGTCAATTGTAGACGCCTTAAATTCTTACGATGATCGTAAAAAAGCCTTGTTGTTCATAAAAGGCTCTTACGGCAATTTGCGCAACTGTTGAATAAAATCTTCTCACGAATGACCGAGAGTACCGTAAGTTGCACATACGACAAGAAATTGTAAGATGGCCGTAAGTCTGACGAAAGAATATCTCGAGGCATTCTTACGAAAAATGTACGAATTCTAGGGCTATTGTATGACCAAAAATCATTCCTTTTCTCAAGAATGTCTTAAGGTGTTCGTAAGAATTTATTCTCTATAACTCCAAAATTCGTACGAACAGTGAGAATCGTACGAGCGCATCGTTCATACGAACATTTTTACCGTAGCTTATAACTTCATCATCTTATTTCTATTTCTTTTTGTTATTCAGGGCACCTTAATATTGTGTGATGATTACCACTCATTATCATATATGTTAACGACTCGATCGGCTGTCATCGATGTCAACTAACCAATCACAAACTCAACCAGCTGTGACGACATCTCCGCCGAATATGGATGGATCTTCGGTTAACACAGGTAAGAAAGAATTTGTTGCAGCAGAGGAGACTAGGGCTGCGTTTATCCGACCTCAAGCCAGAATCGTGATTTGAATCATGATTGGAATCATGATTCAAATCACAAACATGAATCACAATTACTACAGAATCAGGGTTTAGACGACCTTCGTTCCAACGCTGTTTCTCCTCGGATTCGGACCGATCCAGTGCGCATCACAGTGCGCAGTTTGACCCAGGAAGTATAGGTCAACGTTGGACACTTAATTGGAGGTCGGCGACGTACATGTGATGTGACAACGTGGGGCGCGCGCCTTGGCAAGAACCGGAAATAGCTCGACACAATGACGTCATATAATCATGATTCAAATCACGATATCGTTTATCCGAACATTTTCGTACGTGATTCTGCAGAAACGTCTTTCCAAACGCCCTTTTTTTCGTAGTTCATGTTTGTGATTCTAATCATGATTATATTCAATTTCGACTAAACGCAATCGTGATTCTGCAGAATCGTGATTTGAATCATGATTGGAATCATGATTATAGGGTAAAAAAGTGGCGGATAAACGCACCCTAAGTAGTTTGCATTATGATTGCCTTACTGTTCGGAATGAAATAATAAATATCGAATCCGAAGTTAGGAATAGAGTGTGGCCATGATAACAAAAAAGAACCAGTTTTCTCACAGACGCAAACTGGTTCAATAAACTGGATCAGTCACATATAGTGCGTGTCCATTCAATATGGTGCGGATTCTTTAGTAATGTCCTTGTCAGACGAAAAATAAGGCACAACTTGGCCAACGGCATCTTCTACAACCATGGTAACATCCCGGGTAACATAAGTGCCGTGGCAGAAGTGCGCCATCTTGTGGATTAAAAGGAGTAGGGTCACTTTTAAAGGAGTTATGTCACATCTATTTTGAAAGATATCGGTTGAATTCAGTTCCAGTCTTTTTTTTCTTTTTAAAGTGTACTGTGCGTCAAGAAAAACTTATATTTTTTATTATTCCCTTTGTTTGTTTTTTGGTCTTTACTTGATAGCAGTTTTCCCGATATGTCTTGTGATTTAAAGTGTAAATGCCAATTTCTTAATGGTTTATGATGACTGACAATTTTCCAGAGAAGCAATCATTGCATGATAATGTCTTAAAAACATATTTAAAGTTATTTTGATTTTCTGAGGAAATAGCCTTTCATTAAAAAAAATCACATGGCAGGTTAATCAGGAGCTGCTTGAACGCGGCATCACAAAATGAAACTTAAAACTCATCTCATACTCTTGTTATTCCTTTATGAAGTGTCTCCGTACTTTCACACGTATCTCTGATTATTTTGTTGTGTTCTTTTCTGCCCCCACTCTCTGTATATGTCTTCTGAATTAAGCAAATTCTCACCCCCCCCCTTTCTCACTCCGAGATCTTGTTTGCTTATCAGAGAGAATATTATACCGCCATCTGTTACGTTGATATGATGTCTCCCCTCATTCTCATTATTCTCACGAAAGATTTATGAGATTAAATATCTACTTTCACCCATTAGCAAATAATAAATCAAATGACAAATTATGATTTATACAATCTCTTCTCATTAGTGTAAGAACTTGCCACAAATATACTTTAATTTACTTTCTGAGTGTCGTATTCACACACTACATAATAAACCGAAATTATTTACTAATTCAATAATGCTTACATTTTCCATCAGCTTTTTTTTTTATAGGGGGATATCGTAGTTACCTGCCTACCAATTCCTCATATCTGAAATCTACTGCAGGAATAATAGACTTTGATAGTCTACTCAAAATGTGCCTCGCCTTAGGGACATTTAGCATCTTTTTAAATAAAAAATGAAACATTTATCGTCCAAAAACCAAGTATCGTGTCAATTAAAGGAATATCATTTTAACATTTTCAATATTTTTTTTCTGATAGAACTTATACCACTGTGATAAGGTATATTATTTCAATTTTGTTGTTGAGTGTAATGTGGTTATCAACATTTGTGTATAATTATTTGAACATGTTTGGTTTTGTTTTAGGTGCCATAATTGGAGCTGTTGTAGCGGTTGTTGTAGCTATTGTTGTTGTGGGCCTTGTTGTATACTTCTGGTGCTATTTCAAAAGAAAGAAGCAAAGGTAAGCATATTTGATGGTTACGGTTTATTGAGGAAGTTAGTAAGGTGTGTTAGTGTCCACTCGATAAAGTACCGAATGTTAAAGCTCAATCTATCCCACTTCTTTTTGGGAAGTCATAAACCTGTTAAAAAATTTACAATTTGCATGTTAGAGGTTTAGTGACTTCTGTTTCAATTTGAATCATAGGCGGCAATTTCGTGAGATGTTTGTTCCGTCGACCCTCTCCCGTATATTGCTGTACAAAATTCAAAAATCGAGGGGGGGCACGTCCCCCGTCCACCCCCACGGGATTACCCTCAATATGATTGAATAGTGTTTTCTTTAAGAAAAAAAATATGCAATCCAAACCTCAAAGAGAATTAAGAAAGAGTTTGTCAACTTCA
Source organism: Lytechinus pictus (assembly GCF_037042905.1). Lineage (NCBI taxonomy): Eukaryota > Metazoa > Echinodermata > Echinoidea > Temnopleuroida > Toxopneustidae > Lytechinus > Lytechinus pictus. The sequence goes on along the minus strand of NC_087245.1, from coordinate 4,217,753 downwards.
TAATGGGAATGCATGCTTTGGCAGCATTTAACAATTTCTTCTTTTTTTTAACTTCTTGTCCGTATCATTAACTCCTTAAAATATGAAAATGATACATTTTAATAAGATAATTTGATAGCTAAAATACATCGTCTAAAGCGTTGATTCTTTCCTACATCTATAGAAAACTTATATTTTGCAATGGGCATAATGTTTGTTATGAAAATAAATTATTTTTTAATCAGAAGAGGACCCTTACGCTTCTCTATTTCTCCTTTTCTCAATATTTTTTTTTTATATTTCAGTCATAGTTTTCACGAAAGACATCCGATTGGAGATCAAGCTCCCACTTTCCGTGTCCTATCTACTTGGGAAGAAGCGATAACCAACCAAGAAAAACAAAAAGACGCTTCAGAATACACACCCGTGCAGATGGGTTACTCCACACCAGACTTAATAGCTGGGACTAATGATAGTGAAGTCATTCAGAATAATCAATATGGACGATTACGAAATGAAACAATCACGTCAGAAACTTCGAAATTGCCGACGATTGCCGAGGACGTCAATGAACGCCCGCTGTCCGTAGGATTCGATAATCCAGGATTTGATATAGGATTGGACGAAATATTTGAAACATCATTATTTAACGGGCCAATTAAGTTGGGTCGGGAATCGAGTAGAGAAGAGGAGAGTGATAATGAAAGGAACTTAAGTCAATCTCCAACTGATCTTGAACAGGATGTTTCGATAATTACGACTGATCCTCCGGATGATCCTCCGTACGACCCCCCTGACGAAACAACGATCGAAAGTCATAATAAAGAAGACGATCATGTATCGACAAAAGAGAGTGAATTATCCGACGATGTGAACGTTGATACTGAAGATGTTTCAGAAAAGATTGAAGAAGTGAATGATACTAATTCGGAGGATATCGATAATAGCCACGATAACACTGGTTTTGAAATGGAAGACGATATCAATGCTACCAGTACATCTCCAGAATCACCAACAGAGTTTGATATGGAAAACGATATTGATGCTACCGATATGCCATCAGAATCACCAACATCGTCATCGGACATCGATAATCATGATAATTCTACTTGAACATAGGTGCAATAAGATCAGCTGGAGATCAAACCAATCCTATCCGAATTTAAAAGGATGATGATGGTGTAAATGCCATGACTGTCATTACGAAATGTGTGGAAAAGTCAACAGTAATGATTCGTTTTGAGAGGCATAGTGAATCGCATTTAGCAAGTAATGGCAAGCCTTGAAGCCTTTCATGAAGCAATTTGCGAGTGATTTTCATCGACAACTATTATAAGCCACTGAAATACTGTCATTTGATTGGCTAAGAGCAAGTCTATTGGTGAAAACAATAGAAATCCACCCTTCTCACTTCACCCTGATAATTATTGATCAGACCCCTCCCCAAAGCCCCCACCCTTCTCACTTCTTCCTGATAATTTTTGATCACACCCCTCCCCAAAGCCCCCACCCTTCTCACTTCTTCCTGATAATTTTTGATCACACCCCTCCCCAAAGCCCCCACCCTTCTCACTTCTTCCTGATAATTATTGATCAGACCCCTCCCCAAAGCCCCCACCCTTCTCACTTCTTCCTGATAATATTGAGCAGACCCCTTCCCAAAGCCCCCACCCTTCTCACTTCTTCCTGATAATTATTGATCAGACCCCTCCCCAAAGCCCCCACCCTTCTCACTTCTTCCTGATAATTATTGATCAGACCCCTTCCCAAAGCCCCCACCCTTCTCACCTCTTCCTGATAATTATTGACTACAATGGCCTACACTTCAATAGTAAATCAGTGAAACGTAAATTCATGATGCATATATTGTTATCAACTGACTGAGAACATTGATGTGAAAATGGTTGGGTCAAATGAGATGAAAGAAAAATTACATTTTTGTTCGTCCCGTTGAGTGAAATACTTATCATAAAAAATGGTATAATGTTTTATTAAGTCAGTCTATTGAATAGCAAGGATGTATAGGGCGACGGGATAGGACAGATCGTCAGACATAACTTAACGCCATTTTGGCTCTTCTGGATCATGAATCAACCCAGTTGATGAGTTGTGCTACGATAACCAAATCTCATAAACATCGAATACGAGCAATGTCATCAATGTTTAGATTTCATTCCTTAATAAATCAATAAGTTTCCATTTCAGTTGAAATCTCATTAGACCAGCTTGGTGTTTTATAGAGCTGTTTGTAAGTGAAGAGTGACTTAAAGAACGACTGGTGATCCTTTCTTGTGGTAAATGATATTCACCATTAAATGTTCATTGGTGATAATTTAGCATGTAAGAAAGATTCACCAGTCGTTCTTAAAGTCGCTCTTAACTCACGAACAGCTTTATGAAACGGCCCCCAGGTTGATAAGTTTTTCATCGATTTATGTGTTTCTAAAAACATAAATTATACATTTTTTAACGTATTAAAAACAAAGTACTATTCTACTCCTATCTTCTTCGAAATTGCGTTAAATGGTCATATAACGATCCAACAGATATTGAAGCCATAATGGGTTTTTTGCCATCCCATTGAAATTTGTAATTCATATGAATAAAATAAGATATTCGATGCAATACTGTATCTTATGCACGAATATATTTCAATCTTCTTAACAATTAATTAGCCGTACGCAGGGGGGGGGGGGTAGGGGCTTCACTGGAATCTAATTTTCTTGTTTAAACTTACAAAATTTCCTCCACAATCATCTCGGTCGCTTCATTTCGTTATTTCATTCATTCTAGAATTTTTTAGGCAGTTTGCTCCTTGGGAAACAAAATAGTACAGGATACGGCGATGAGAAAGATATATTACGTTAAGTAATGGCTTTGTATTTATAATGTCTTATTTATGTGAAATTAGGTGTAGGCAAATTTATATACACATTAGTATTGAGATGTATAGTTTCATTTAATGCATTGTTTTTATGAATAAATTCTATACAGATGATTTATGATTAATAAAGAGGATATAAAAAAGAACTGTTGTTTTATTGGTTGTAATGTCTTCATGACTTACAAATTTGTTCTTCTGTCGCAATACCTGTGTGTCTATGTGTCTGTACGTATGCCCCCTTCTCTGTCTTTCTCTCTCTCAATTATTGTCTCCCTCAATCAGCATCACAAAGGCTTTTCTTCTCAATACACCGTATTGACACTTATTGTAAGGTTGCAAGAATTTATTAATTGACAAAGATAAACAGTAATAGGTTAAAACGATTGATGAGTGTGTTTTCTTTAATGGTGTTGGCGATGGTGGTGATTGTAGTGGTAGTTATGGTGGTGTTGGTGGTAACGGTGGTGGAGGTTGTACGGGTGATGATGGTGGTGGCGGTGATAGTGTTATGGTATTGGTGGTGGTGGCAATGGTGGTGATGGTGATGGTGGTGTTGGTAGTGGCGGTGGTAGTGGTGGTGATGATGGTGTTGGTAGTGGTGGTGATGGTGGTGTTGGTAGTGGCGGTGGTAGTGGTGGTGATGGTGGTGAAGGTAGTGGAGGTGATGGTGGTGTTGGTGGTGGCGGTGGTAGTGGTGGTGATGGTGGTGTTGGTAGTGGTGGTGATGGTGGTGTTGGTAGTGGTGGTGATGGTGGTGTTGGTAGTGGTGGTGATGGTGGTGTTGGTAGTGGTGGTGATGGTGGTGTTGGTAGTGGTGGTGATGGTGGTGTTGGTAGTGGTGGTGATGGTGGTGTTGGTAGTGGTGGTGATGGTGGTGTTGGTAGTGGTGGTGATGGTGGTGTTGGTAGTGGTAGTGATGGTGGTGATGGTGGTGAAGGTAGTGGTGGTGATGGTGGTGTTGGTAGTGGTGGTGATGGTGGTGTTGGTAGTGGTGGTGATGGTGGTGTTGGTAGTGGCGGTGGTAGTGGTGGTGATGGTGTTGGTAGTGGTGGTGATGGTGGTGTTGGTAGTGGCGGTGGTGATCGTCCTGATGCTCATGCCATGGGGTGGCTGATGAGGATAGAGATCTATCGACCGTGTTTTCAAAACATGACATGACGTGAAATAAAAAATCAAACAATATTTTGTGACATGATAGTAGTTTTAACATCTTCACGTGAAATGAATCATGATTAATGTCTTTCTCCTTCACTATTATCATGTTAATATATACTCGTCATACCGCCTTGAAAGCGAGGATTGATTTTCTATTTAAGCAGTTAAAGTGTTTAATACTTGCTTGATAATCCGAATATTATAATCCCAGAAAATGATCACACAAATATATACAATGCATTCGAATATCAATTCAATTAAGAATTTTCTCGATCTACAACCTATATAACACTGTTTGACGAGGAAACATTATTCATGAACAATATTCAGAATATTCAATAAGTAATCATTCCATTTATAAGAGGAAGCAAAGGAAAATATTTCTATTTACATACTATAATACAAGATGAATAAAACAGCATTAATAATCTTGAGTTATTTGTTAAATCTACACATTATATCAACTATACATTACACACTACTCTTAAAAGGATAATACAAACATGGATAAGGTGGCGCTGGATAAATATTGTGTGCTTCTACATTATTTCAGCAATGGCAATAATTATTCTTGTACAATACATTAGAATTTGAAAAGTATAATGATTACTAAGATCTCTTTAAGATATCAATGTCGGCAATTTCAAATAAATGATATAAACAATTTCTTCGTTATGAATTTAATCAATGTAATCTACATGTATATTATCTTATATTAATATGATTAAGTGCGATTGAAATGTTATCATAAGAGCACACGCCCTCATTACATTCGTTATTTAACCTTACATAACTAAACTTCGTATTCAGTATATTAGGAATTTGATCAAGCAAAATATTTTTAGAGTCACTTCTATATTATATCTATCCTTTATAATAATTCAAAAAATGGCTCGAATTCTTCTTCCTTATGATCATCTATTACAATGCAGGGACTCGTCTGATATGAATATGTCCAAAAATTACTTGAAGAAAATCATTGCACTTAAAACATATATGTCTTATCAAACACATTCGGTGTATCCTGGATACAAACATTATAAATACAATTTCAAGTGATCAAATTAGTTTTGTTCCCATATAAAAAATGTAACAATTTTTTAAGTTTTGTTACAGTAAAATAGATCATTAGTGAATGTTAAAATTAAACTCCAAGAGAGTCAGGTTTTTTTTTCATCGTGAATTTGATGCAGAGAGCGGAGTGGGATGGGGGTGGGGTAACCAGTTAGAAGGCATATAACCCAGTCAAAGATGGGTGCAAACCTTTCATATGCGTGTGAATACAACCGCATAATTTGTGTTTTGCCTCTAGAATGACCATCGAGACAATTAGGTTCTCCTTTTCAAAGATTCGCCTTAGGGTAATGGCAATGTACTTGGCAGAGGAAATCAATTATCAAAGATCAAGAAGTTTGAAGTGGTAATAAATTGATAGGAAGTGTGTGAGGGAAAGGGGAGGAGAACGGGGGCGTGGCAGCGGGAATGGGGGGGGGGGGCAATGGAGAATGGGGTCAGATCAATTGGGTGTAAGGCCGAGTGACAATATAGGGCGTTAGAATCCATGTACATGAACATTATATAGGGTTTGAAATAATTTTTTATGAAGTCTCAATATCCAACCAACTTATAGGACTGATTATGATTTTAAAAAAATAAACAAATCCTCTGTTCACTGAGGCTGATACATATCCCCATTATTTGATTTGAGAATGATATTACCCTTTTCTATAATTTCTTTAATGTCCTTCTATGAATATTTCAAACTACGCATTCTCCAAATAAGTTTTGCCTAAGTTTTAATGTGTAACGCATCGATTGTAATTTCCATAATTAATTCATTCAAATATTCAACTGAGTACAGATTAATCTCAGATGAAGTGTTTTTTTAATTGTAATATCAAAATGTAATCAGAGATAATGGTATGCTATACTTACTCAACAGAACAGCCACACTCCTAATCATGAATGTGTAATCTTTCTTATCCAATCAACATTTCACGCTATAGGGGTACGCTTAGGGCTGCGATACCATGTATACCTTGACACTTATCACATATGAGTACAATCAAATGCATCAGTGGATTAATATCATAATAAGTTCCACCTTCATACCTCAGAATATTACCCAATGTCGTAGCAGAACTATATTGTCTTTCGTCGTTTTTAGGGTATTAACTAATCACAACACATAATTTCAAATTCACGAGCTTGGTCTCTGGAAAGCTTCATATATGATATTACTAAGCCCATCACAGACTGGTGGTATATCAGCCATACATATCTGAACATATGAGTTGAAAGATTGAATGATCGACCTTAATATAAACAGTCAAGTTTCTTTTAAATATATTTTGTACGGAAAATAAAAATTATCAAAACCAACTGGTAAATAAACGATCACTGATATAAAAAAAAAGTTATAGACAAAGGCGTTGGTCTTCAGTATCTAAACTATGTATAAGTAAAATTACATTGTAATGACAATAACAAACATTTTGAACGAAATGGGATTGTCAGTGTACATAAAATTATAGTTGATAAAAATATTATTACTTTGCGCTAAATCATGCATGTTTCAAATTACATTATTTGAGTGAGCACATGTTTTCAAAAAGATCATTTATTCTGTAAAATGCAACTTTTAACCATGAATACTTAGTATGTATGATGCAAACGTAATATAATATTTCCTGGCTTTGGAAGAAGTGATGAACTACATGTATATATGGTGAGTGGGGTCGCCCTTCATCTTTGAGGAAAAAAGGGAGCGTCATGAACCACGGTGGCATTTGGGAAAACAGGCATAGACTGGTTGGTCTCAGGACTAAATTTGACAAACAAAATAGACGAGAAAAAAAGAGATACCAGTATTTGATTTATTTTAGTTTTAAGAAAATGATGATAAAAGAAAAAAAATAATTAAAAAAAACGAATGAAAAGTGACAATTGAAGAACAGAAGCATACGTGAGATAAAAAAAAAAGAGTAGAAAATTGAATAAAAAGAAAATTATTATATAAAATATAATCGTGATTTTTTTTCGAATTAAAGTAATAATAGTACATAAATAGACTTCAATGGTAAAATAACAATGTGAATCAATACTATCTTCAGAATAACATCATAATTTTACCCTAAATCAATGACATTATAACCATATTCTCATTATAGTAGTAATTACTATTTACAAGAAAAATACATGGGTAAATGACAATTGAACGGTAAATTTTGACATCCTTAAAACATATACCAACGTAGCATATTTAATATCACGTAATTTCTAAAACATCAAAGAGTTTATTCAAAGAAGCCGCAATTTTGTTAATATTCATATTATAAAGTTAATGAAATAAGTTGTCAAGTTGACTAAGATTCACCCTTGAATATTCACTTTCTAATGAAAGCCAGTTCAAAGATACATAATGTAAGTACAATCTTATTAATTTAGTAATTTCGCTAATTTGATTTCACCAGTTATCATTTATACAGCATACACTATTGGGGTTGAAACTTGAAACTATTTATGATCATATAAAAATATAATCGAGGTAAATTTCTAATAATTCCTGCATGACTTCACTCCTAACATCACTTATCCTATATTAGATTCAATGAATTAACATTCAACCCCTCATCAATTATCGTTAATGTGCATGATTAAAATGTTTTATCAGATTTCCGTATCGAACGTCTCCATCATTGTAATTAAACATGACACTCTCAGTTCTGTTACTAAAATACTGTATAATTAGTTTATCCCCCTGATTAGTATACCATCAATAACCTAATACAGACTGGACCTCTACAAAATCATCAAATTGGCAATAACGAATGGCTTTTCAAAAGTTTCTCCCTTTCCAGCTTCATTAAGGATGTCATATCTACAGCGGATCGCTCATGTAATATCATTAAATACGATATCATTATATGAAATAATTACGATCATCATTCATCACTGTCCTTATATCAGAGAGATTGTAATCGTTTTATTAGAGTGGTCAATCACATTACTGGAAATGCGTTATCATGATTATTGAAGTAAAACGTTTGTTTGAACTCGGTAGGTCACAAAGCGGGCGTATAATTCTGAAAAAGGAAAGAGGAAGGGGGACGGGTGCAACAATGAAAATTGGATCATACCCATTGTGAATACTCTCTAAAACAAAAAGAAGAAGAAGGTAGCAGAACGTATTGCTCGTAAAGTGAAACCTTGTTGGCATTTTATATTGCATTGTCGTCTTTGCCTTTGCTGTTCTTTCCTGGAAAACCATTTTAAATCAATAGTAAAAAGTTTCTTATTTCTCGGGGGAAAAATTGAGTCATCAACATCTTGATCAGATGGGGCTTCATCATGACATTTCAAATAATTTTAATATGTCCCCTACTGTATTTACTGTATATATTTCATTCTTAATTCACAATACAACCCACTTAACAATTTATTGCTTCAAGCTTTCATGATTTTTTGGACTAAATTCCTAGATAATCTCGACGTGTCTTTTTTTCTGATTGGACACTTACCTCAAGAAAAAGACAATATGGGAGATTGAAAGGCTTTATACTTCATTTGTGAAGGTGTCGTCAAAAAGAGTGCCTCTGATGAAATTCCTGTTAAGTTGAAACAATGAAAGTGAAAATGGATTGTATTTAATGTCCTCAAGCTATGATACAAATGAGATCTAGTATTCATGAAGAATCCTCTTAATGTATACATTGAGATAATATTATAAGATCTGTCTATGCTTTAGTCTTTTAACAAAATAAGATCCTTCTTTCGTGAATAATACATATTCTCTGTTCTTCAATATTTTTAGTTACAAGTATACATTAAAATGCACATCATCCTTCTTATCCTCAGATTTATTCTATAAACTAGATTTTACAAATCTTTTCACTGTCCTCATTATTGTAAACCAATAGAGGGAATGAGATGGAGGAATTGAAAATGGAGCAAAACAGGGCACAGACTCGGGAGAGAATATGTCAAAACAATTTGATTAAATTGAAACATCATAATAATCACTGAAGGAATACTGAATCAAATATCATCATGCCACTACTGCAAATTGAAATATATACCTTATCTTATGACAACCGAACATAATACAAGATAAATATCAACAACAAACAAACTAAAACAATACTATAGTTATGATTGCTTCCATGAAATAAAAGAAAATCAATGAAACTGTCTTTCATTACAACCAAAGCACAAATTTATTTATGATGTCATGTACGTCACATTTTCTTTCTCTCTTGCTACTGTTTAAATAATAAAGAAGGTTTATTTTTTTCTGGCATAGTTTTATATCAGTGTTGATCGAATCGAGATGCAGCTATCACAAAATCGATGTCATAGATCTTTCAGTTGAACTGACGGAATATAAAATAATGGAAACATGACTGCCTGACGGCTAGAATTAATGGAAAATTGGAATGTGAGAGATTTATTGATGCTCTAAAAGAAATCACGCAATACTGTCGTAAGAAATGTTTTTAAATTCCAGCAGAACAATGTAAGGTAAAGAGAATAATGTTTTTGACAATAATGACAATTGTTAAATATATATCCGAAAATAAGAAAGCACCTTTACTTTGATTTCAAGGACAAGGACACTGACGTAGCTTTGGGGCATACAGTAAAATCATTATCACGAGACTTCAGAAATTATAGATGAAGCGTTAAACAAAATTACCAGGAGTGTTTAAAACACAAATGTCAGAGGGAAAAGGAAAGACATGGCCCCCAAAACTAGAAGGTATTGGAGAGCTTCATCATCATCATCATCCGTTAAAGTACAGTCCACCAGGTTGGTGTATCATCGTAGCTTGGTCGTAGTTACGACACCCATACTTTCCATTAAGAAATAAAATGACATAACAAGTCTTACCCCCATCAATATAATCTGGCATCGTCCTTGAAAATGAAGCATCAAGATTAATATTACATTAGTTATTAATGAAATTGTTGGTGGCATGATATCTCACAAAATGTCGGTATTAGTACTGGCTATACTATACCCCACGCACTTCCAATTTCTTTCCGCAGCCCCTGCATATACATGTTGTTTGACAACTTAGGTTAGGTGTCATACATCATATTTTTTAGTTTATTTAATATATTAAGTTGAGTGATATAAAAGTACTAGACTTGAATGAGTATTTTACCTGTTTGAGATGATCCAATCTCTTAGCCAATTATCAATGGTATTCTCCGCCGCTTCCACATCTTCAATTCCACCATACCTTTTAACCTGTGTGTTCTTCAGTGAGTCGTACAGCCTTGGTGATCTAGATATAAACATCAAAAATATCTTTATCATTTCTAAAGTAATTTGCACTTGAGATATCAGGAAGAATGCATATATTGTGCAATTCGTGTTTCTATTCAACAATCAAATACATCATTTGATGGTAAATAGAAACATACTTTATGTTCAAGATGTGATGATTGTACATTTAATACTCTAAATTTTCGTATTGCTAAAACTGAGAGGATGTCACCTATCACATTCGACCTATGACCTCGGGTTACAGATCACTAAAAGGTGACATGGAAAAGGACGATATCATTTGCGATGAGTGGGATCGAGCAGAATACGTTTCATGTTTCCTAAAGATATCATAAACTGTACACCAACCTCGTCATGTTCAGTACATAGCAACCAATGTGTATAGGCCCCTGTAAATGAAATAATTAATGTAAAACTCCTACCTGGCTGTGTATCGAGCGTTTCTGCCTTTTGCGATTCTCCAGTAATTTGTAGCATCTGAGAATGAGACTAAGGCAATAAGTAGAACAGCTAGAGCAACTGTTGTTGTTTTATGATACATGTTGGCAAGTTAGTTGGAGATAGTCTGTTTTCAGACGATGTGATTTAAACGTCTCAAGTCGTGGGAGAGACCTGTGAATTAAATATAAATAGAAATATAACGACATGGTCAATTAAGAACGTGATAGTTTTCAACATTCAACAATTTCGTCTACCATTTGGTCCAGTGACTGACATAAGACTTATATCTGCGGAATTTCAAGTTATGCCGAAAGTAGATTTCATATCTTCTTATTAACATATTTTGAGATTACTATAGTCCTTATGCTGCAGAGCAGATTTCCTGCTGCTGCGATTAATCAAGTTTGTGTTTGTTTATATATATATTTATTTATTTATCTATCTACATGTATTTATTTATTTATTCATTTATTTTTAATTTAATTATTTATTTATTTATTTATTCATGTTTTCTTTTAAAAAAGCAGGGTAGTCCCATTCAAGCAAGAGGCCTGCTTTACAAGGGAGCTATGCTATTATTCACAATTCAAACATTATAAAATCACAATTATAAAAAAAAAAACAATTAAAATACACAATGCAATGCCTATACATACTATGACAAAACAGTAGAAAATTAGTTTGCTTGGAATTAACGGACAATTCGTTTAAAGATATAGGCAGTGAAGCAGAGCACTTAATGGGTACTGGTAACAAATTAGTTTTGCTGCTGTATATAGGAGAACGACTGTTTTTTGCACTTTAAAGAAGAAAGTGATTTTCAATTATTTACATTTCATTTCAGTACCTATACAATCATGACAGTGGAAACAATAACAGAGTGTATCCGAAAGAATTATATATATATATAAATATATATATATATATATGTATATATATATATATATATATATATATATATATATATATATATATATATATATATATATATATATATATAATTCTTTATATATAAATAATTCAAAATAAACTGTTGGAACTAAGTACAATGCATTACCTCTTTGCCTCATAAATATATATATATATATATATATATATATATATATATATATATATATATATATATATATATATATATATATATTATGCGAAGAAAATCATGGATATAGTCAGGATACATGGAGCTTATATACTTTGGCACAAAGCTTTTCCATTGGTCAGTATTATACAGTCAGTGTTGATAGAAAAAGAGCATCAAACTGAATGATTATATTTACCTTTCATTCAGAATGCATGTTTTGCTATTTGATATATTAAGATAATTATTGCGATATGAGTGTACTGCGTAGTGGATTAAGTGTTTCATCCTTCAACTGGGCCTATATCTAAAGGCTACGCTGCAGAGAATGTTGCATTTTGGGTAATGCATCTGGCTAGAAATATGTATTTGAGGACTTAAGGTGGGACTATTAAGGCTGATGGTTTGTTTTTTACTTTTAGTTTCAAAGTAAACCCTTCCTCGTTTGCAGATTCCTGACAGACATCACACATCTTTTATTCACAAGACAGGGAATTGGCTTTAGGATGAACAGAGAGTCTGATACTGCGCCCCTTTCCGAATAAAAAAAAACCCTGATCAAAATAAAGATGTCTGGTACAGATAGTAACTAATCTCATCATTGACATTTACATCCAAGAACATGGCGCCTTATGAGCTAAATTGGCTTTTTTCCCCTCTGTGACAGAGATATGCCTCTGAAGTGACTGAAGTACTATAGATGTTGTTTCATGAACATGAGAGGTTCTCTAACTTCCCAATTTGGTTTGACATAAGCCTTGCCTCATGAGTTCAAGCTTGAATGATTGGTACGAACATTTGAGATAATCTTAAGAGTGAATCTTATACCATAGGTTTCCGCCGGATACGCAATGATACTCATCAGGTAGATGGGAAAGGGGATTTAGCAAATAAACCAGATAATGAGTTTGGGGAACTAGTGGGTCACTTTCATTCATCGCATCCGCATTTCAAGCGGAGGTTTATACGTCTTGCTCGAAGAACGTTCATCGGACAAGTATCAAAACACGCGCACACAATAGATACGGAGTTTAATTGTTCTTTATTCAAAACGTGCTTGAATTATCCAGTTTCATATCAGAATATCAAAAATTTCCTTCTCGCGTTTCGCGCTTGTATTATTAATGTAAGAAGATACCCAATTAGTCATCCTTTTTGTGATTTACGAAACATGAATAGTGTGTCCTATTTTTAGGTCTAAATCTCGTTTTTTTTTCGCTCGGGCTTCGCGCTCGCATGAAATGTTTAGTTATATACCTACCCTCTTTGTCTGTTTTCCCATCAGGCCAGAATGTACTAACAATGTACTAATATTCGCACTCGCAGTGATTATTAAGTTACATAGACATCTTGTTTACGATCACAATCATTGCTCAGAATGTTCAATTTTCAGGACAAAATTCATGAAATTTCCTTTTAAAAAATAGCTCGCTCTTCGCGCTCGTACTTGTCAATTAGGGCTCATTTATGAGATTATTATTTATTGTGAGAATTTTGTGAGAATAAAGCTAACAAGTGACTGTTAGGACTACCCCTTCTAAGAAACAAATAAAAATCAACTTTCAGCGGCCGATCGGGAAAAATATGGGTAAAAAATATTTCGCCCCCCCCCTTATTGGCGAAGGCTGGATCCGCCCCCGAGTATGAAGAGATAAAACGATAACATTCCTAGGAAAAGAGTAGCTCACTCACAGTAATCCTAATAATAATTTTTTCCTGTCGATCACTTACAAAATTATTTTATGAAAATAATGACATTATACGCTTCGAAATGATAGAAAAATGAGCGTTGTTTACCAAACTAAAAATACTACCGCCATTTTCAGTGAATTTATACTGTTTATAAAAAACAGCAAAATATTAATAGATAGGCCATTGACTTTACATGCAGCCTATGCAGGTCAGATGAATTGCATGAATTTTTCAAATCCCTTAAGGCTTCGAACTAATTTATCTTCATGAAGAATGCAAGAAAACACTTCAGTCACTGACTGACACATTCGTGAACCCATAAACGAAGCAAAAGATTGAGTCATACTTTCTTCATACAACATAATTATTGACATTTCACTTTGACTTGGATGAAATATCGTTTTAAAATGAGTATGGTTTTCTGTTTATGTACAGAGTAAATCTCTTTAATTCTTTGAGATTCTCTTGTGAAAAGATTTGATATGATTATCTAGTTAAGATCAATATACCTATGATGTCTTCATCTCTTTTGAGAAGAAAGGGGGTATGAAAGTGAAAGCCTTTCTTGCTCTCTATAATTATAAGCGGTATAAAATAGATCTAGCAAGCAAAATTGGCCATATAAAAATGTAGGCTAATATAATGCATCTTTCTATCTACTTCTTATAATGTAAAATTGAGTTCTTAATGGCTTATCGGGGGAAAATACATTCATATCTACTGTAGATAATCGGCTAACGGGGCGAAACACAGCTTAAATTTGACTGATCACGTGATTCCCGAAAGGTGAACGTACCAAGAAACGAGAAGTGCTTAAGGATCGATATTGATATCGATATCCATAAAAGAGTCGCATGCCGTCACGAATCCCCTACATGACATTCGACTTGTCATCTCATATCAAGATATATGTGACTCGACACACCGAAATGAGAGACAAGTCGGAATGTTCCAAATCCAATTTTTTTAGTGATTATTATTCCCCGTTTCTTTACCTTTAATTTGATATATCACTCGACCCTTAAAAGTAAATATTAGTAGAGATATTAGCCTTAGAATGCAAGAAGAATTGGGCTCTTGAAAATAAAAATCAAGAGAAAAACGCCTTTGAAGTTTGACTTCCGTTTTGACCCTGCTCCATGAAAAAATCTATTTTGCCACCGCCGAGCTAACCGAAATGCCCTAGTAACCGCTTGCCAAAAAAGGCGAAACGATTAACCAATGAGGAGGCTGCTTTGAGAACAATAGTCAACTTGCAAGTCACGCGCGACTGCAAGACGAAACAACGTTCCGTGTCAATCAATTATCTTCTACACATCAGTGGTTAAACTGGGGTTTTATAATAATCTTCATGAAAGAAAAAGAATGCCATGATATAAAAGGTTGGACCTAAAACCACGGAGGAGGGAGTATTCCAATTGTGCCATCGGCTTGTTTGAATGTCGATGGCGTTTACTCTCACCCGGACTCTTGACATGTAATCTATCAAGCGAGTCATTATGACCTGAACTTTAACCGCATGTTAAAAAAAAACTATCCCTTGTAAAAATAATGGTAAGATGGGCCTTCAAAATAATTTGTACCTCACCTTTACTAATGGCTTGTGTGTTCATGTTTTATTAATGCTTATGTTAGATTGAGACAGTGAGAACAAAAACGCGAATAATTTGTTCAATATCATCTATTACCGATCATTTGGGGGGGGGGTATAATTTACAGCATTGGAATGATTTGAAATTAGTACAAAATACATAAAGGTATATTAATGAAAAAAGGCAATAGAAAAAGGTTTATAATGATTCTAAAAGTGGTGCAGAAAAAAAAAACCTTGACATAAACGTCTTAATTCTACAACAAAAAGAGCGAGGAGATACCCTGAGTAAAGTCCCGTTATAATTATTTCCAACAGAGGATAGATTAGGGGAGATACGCTTTTCAATTTTTTTAAACAAACAAGTGCACACCTAGTTACAAATAATGCGAACAGCATTTCCATTTATCTGAATGAAGGATATAAGAGCAAAGGTGTCGTAGCCGCGGGGATCGATCCCGGACTCTCCATGTATAGCCAGGCACCTTAGACCACTCGGCCACGGCACCTCCAACATGAATGCTGATTCGGATCGATATCAAACACAACCAATATTTTATTCTAACACAGTAACAGATAAAGAATTAGAACATGCAAATGCCTTGTGCAACAAGTCTTTGTAAGATTGAATGATTAAATTTGGAGGAGAGAGAACCCCCCTAAAAAGAGAAAAAAACATAATAATAATAAATTCAAAATAAAAAAATAAAACGAAATAAAAGCCCGGTTGTGTTTATAGTTCTCTGTTTTCTTAATTTTCCAATAGAACTTTTGACTCATTCCATTCTACCTTAATTTCCCACTGTTGTTTGCTATTTTGTCATCTTTGTTGTTTATTTCCCTTTCTTACTAATCACGCTAGCATAGTATTTTGGAATGATTTGTTCTTTCTCACATGTTCTTCTTTCCTGCTTTCCTTCCGTTTTCCCTTTGTATGTTTTTCTTACTTTTTCATAGGCGGATCCAGCACTGATAACAGTGCGAGAACTGATTAAAAAGCTACAATAATCCGTCTTTAAATGCAGTCTCGACTTTCGACATCGCACTGAACACGCCATTTCTGAGTTGATGATCAACACTTCACACGTTTTGAAATAACAAAAGCCCGGACGTTGCGAGTAACAAAACCTAGACTACGGTAGACCCGGCGGTCGCCCGACGAGCGCCGGCGCGATTTCGTATTAACAATTGATCATTAGCCTTTGTGTTACGGGGTCCTTGCCGCCCAAACTACGATGGATTGTGAGCTTTAGATAATAATGATAATTTACCAAAGTTACAAAGCGCTGATCTCCTTTGTTTGAACAGGTCTTGTGCCTGGCTTTCATTTCGCCATTATTACGTTATCACCAATCTTGACCAACCTTATAACTCAGATTTCGCATCCCGTTTGACGGTTAGTAACTCTTTGATAAATATAATTAAAAGACAATTATTAAAATCTCTCTGAAGCACGGGCGGGAATGAAAGGGAAGGGGGAGCCTAGGTTTTCATTTCTCTGCCACGGCCCGTTAATTGCCTTTAATTTTATATAGATTAAAAATTATAATCACAAGCCCTTTAAAGCACTTTACTTCAGGGGCGCGGTGGAGCGAATTTGAAGGGGGGCACTGGGAAAAATGGCACCTTCTCGTTAAAAAAGAAAGACTAATCTACAGTAGTGTGGTGAGCGAAAAATTTTGAATTGGCTGCAGTATCGAAGCTTCGAGCGAGCAAAAATGAACATTTTTATAACGAAAATCAAATTTTGTGTTAGATTTTGACATAAATTATAGGCCTATTCAGAAATAATATCATTATCTCTCTTTCCTTCTCTTATATTTTCTTTCTTTTTTCTTGGTTGTGATTTTTTTTTTGGGGGGGAGGCAAGAGTCCCCCCATCTGTACGCATCTACCCACTCAACTGACTGATGAAACTTAATGCACGTATGATTATTCTTTTTTCCTTCAGAAGTATATTGCTTTATTTCTTGTTTCAAAGGGGCACTCGTTAACACCGTGACTAAACTGATGGTCCTTCCCAGGTGAAAGGGGCACAGAACATGTTGGTAAGGGGCACTTTCTTGGGTAAAAAGGGGCACTGATAAGAGAAAGGGCACCGTATAAGAAATCAAAGGGGCCCCTTCTAACGGCATAAAACGGGTCCTTCTCGGGTGTGAAAGGCGCTGCACGTACAAAACACGTTCGTGATGGCATTTGGGGGTAAAAATTGGCGTACGAAAAATGGCACTTGCTAACACACACAAAAGAGAAGATCAAACTGGGAAAGAACGAAAAAAAACGAAAAGGGGGAAAATATGGAAAAAATGTAGAGGGTGAACAAAGGGGAGAGAGAAGAAGGAAAGGAGGAGAAAATAATCGACATAGAAAAAAGAGAAGATCGAAAGGGAACTAGAACGGCAAACAAAAGAGGAATTAACAAATTAGAATTAAAGAAGTGAAAGGGGTTGAGGAAGAACAAGAGGGAGATTTAGAAAGAAGAGACCGAATGGCCTGAATGAGAAGAGCAAACGAAAAGGGGGAGAAGGGAAGAAAGGAAGAAATAAAACACAAGAAAGACGAAAGAAGAACTGAAGGTAAGAGAATAACAGAGAGGGAAAGAGAGAATAGATCTGGACAAAGTCGAAGGGGACAACATGACAATGACTTGTAGGTTAATGTTAATTTCAATAGGTGTATTTTAAATGACTAATATTTTCAATCAATATCGTAAGACCCGTATACCATTATCAAAAATAAAAAAATGCAGGCCTACTGAATGGTCCTTTCGGGCCATATTTCATTGGTCAAAGTCAGGGGCGGATCCAGGATTTTCCAAAAAAAGGTTTTCAACCATAAATTAAGGATATTTCGTATACCCGCCAAAAAATGTTCAAGCAAAAAAAAAGAATAGGTCTTCAATTTCAAAAGGGGGGTACATCCCGGGGTATATCTCGGCTTCAATGGCATTTTTACATTACAAATTTTTTATTTTTCTTCTCAAGGGGGGATGTCCCCCCCCCCCCCCCCTGGATCCGCGCCTTGTCGAAGTTGATAATTATTCTACTGTCTCTGACTTCCTGTTATTTCTGACAGTTATTTCTTTCTCTATCGTTCATTCAAACATGATAGAAATTGAAGGCAAAAATAATTGGAAATAATGAAGCCCACCAAGCTTTCATGATAAACTTTTTTTCTTTTGTTAATGATACTGCAGATCCATTAACCCACATTCGCGAACATACAATACTTTTATGGATTTTAAACCATTTCTTTTGAAAATAAAGTTTTCTCTTTGAAACATCCCGATCACTTGCAAATAATAAAGAGAATCTTCAACATGTCCATGTTATGTTTCATGAAATAAATCCTCGCCAACAAACCGTGTTATGAATTTTGCGTTTACGCATGACTTTTTGCGCGATTATAGACAAGCTATACGCTCTAAATCAGGTAGGCCTATTAATCAATCGCTAACGCCCCCGCCTGGTACCAACTACCATTATCACAAAAATAACCCTTTAGAAGTTGAATCCCGTTTGTTAACTTTTGTCAAGAAGCCCCCTTTTCAATTTCAGAATACGTATTGAAAGCGATGCTTTTGATCTTTCTTTTGAAGCTCATTGAACCGATCGATCGATCGATCGAGCGGCCGGTCGGACGCCGCCAGCTGTACTCTAGTTTAAATGAATAGCCAATCAACAATGGCGTACGTTGCTAGGGGCGGAGCTTAGTATGAAGCGAAATTCGATCAAGTCGAGCGTGCCAAGTATCAGAAAATTTCGAACTGACCGAAAAAAACACTCGCAGAAAAACTTTTTTTTAATCACTTTCCCGTCATCAAATTCACTCATTTTTTTCACAGAGTAATCATGAAACATGGAACAATCAGAAAATGAAAAAACAAAAACCTTCAAAATTTCGACTTTTTTATTAGTTCGTCGAATTTCTAGGAATTTTGATTTGCGACTTCTCTCTCATTTCGGTATGGCCGATCACATATATGATACTATTCGTGCTTCAGACTTGTGACGAATGGATATTGACAAGTGCACTATAACTATGGATGGTTATCAGGTGTAGGTATTGGCGGTAGAACATTCTATTTCGATCGATGATGGTTCTTAAAGGCATGTATTAAAGGTCGGGCCGATCATAGGGTGTTACTAAGGGGTTGGTTACTAAAATAATGTGCTACCTCGTTAATTATTTCGTACCATCTTGCAAATCTGTTTTATACTTTAAAGTGGGCTATTGGCTATACCTGGGGCGGATCCAGGATTTCCCAAGGGGGGGGGGGGACATATTCCCTGGAAAAATTTGACAAGCAAAAAAAAGAAGTTTTCAACAAAATATAAAATTATTTCGTCCACAAAAAAAAATTAAAAGCAAAAAAAAAAAAAATCACTTTCAGGGGGGGCACACTTCTGCTTTAACGGCAATTTACATTACAAATTTTTAATTGTGCCTGTAAGGGAGAGGGGGCACGGGAGGGGGCAAAAAGCCGGCACGGGCCGGCTTTGCCCCCCCCCCCCTGGATCGGCCAGTGGGCTATACTAACAGTAACAGCCCTCAGTATTGCATTTTCAACTGATGAGTCTCCCCTAATTAAATAAAAGTGGTAGTGAATAAAAATTAAATGAATTAGTAAATTGAATCAATAACTTAAATGACTAGGTAATACAAAATAAAAGAGTTTGGGTCTATTTTCATTAACAAGTGGTTTAGTGTCTTCTTTCTCAATTATACTTTTATCTGTTTGAAATGATCGCATTTCCTCTGAAGCGAGAAATAAATGTAACTAGCCCAAGCATGATTCGTGTTTGGCCACGATTTAAATTGTTCTTGTTATTATTCTAAAGGAGTTTCAAATCGTCTTTTTACAACATTGTGTTTCAATGTTGAAGTAGAATTGGATATTCCCTTTAATGTATGGAAGGGAAGGAAACCATGTCGATTAGTTTAGAGGCAAGTTGGGCAACGAAAGAGGAAATCGGTTCCTTTTAATAGCACATGCATCACCTCTAATTGATATAAATGGTTAGAATTTAAGTGAGTGAGCTTCGAGCAAATGCTGCTGGCTAAAGGAAGCTTTTATACAGGGAGAAAAATCAGTATCTTCTTCCTATCTCTCATTTCATTGTTTCCGTACATTATCTTCATGGGAAATACTAGGAGTGTTCAGGAAGGTAAAATGCATCTTATTAGAAACGTGATTTTGAAATCGGAAAGGGGGATTTTAATCTGTGCCTCGTTTTCTTTAGAATCACGAACATGGTAATTTTGTCATTGTGGTTTATAGATTTTATGTTCTGTTTGTTTTTATAGCGTTTTCCCCCTAAAGTTTTTGCTATACCTGATCTTTTCTAACACTGTTTAATGTAACGTTTCGTTTTTTTTAAATGATTTGTAGCATCCTTGTTACTTTTACTTTGCCAAATAGTTAATTTTTCTTACTTGCTGAAAAAAGCCTTGCAGCTTAACAGGTTTTCAATCACCTTATTGAATAGAGAAAGCAAGAAACCATGAAAACGTAACATAATGGCAACCTTACTATAATGGTAGTAAATTACCCTAATCTTAAGTTCTGTATAAAACCGACCTTAGACAGAATATATTCTAAATTAGACATCTTCAGATAGAAGTAATAATCAGATTTAATATAATGAGTAAATTGATGATGGGCATTAATAGATGGGTGAGTCCATTGTGCTATTGTAAAATGTATTTGATAAAATGCCTTTTCATTACAATACTCGACATGTACATTAATGTAATTGGTACAAAGACACCGACTGGAGCTAATAGCTGCACCTAAAGACATAACCATACACATTATATAAACAATCAGAGAGAGAGAGCGTGTGTGTGTGTGTGTGTGAGAGAGAGAGAGAGAAATAAAGAGAGAAGAATGGGAGAAGGGTTTTACTTATTTACTTTGATAAAAGACTCATTATAATTATTACGTTACGTTACCGATGACAGTATCCACGAAAAGTAAATATATGGACCAAGTTGATAAAGGTCAGGACATTATACACTAACGCCCAGAAGAACAAGACTAAAACATTGTCTATGGTTACGATTCTCACCAACTATATAATGATTAGGGATGATCTCGCTTCTGAGAAAAAAAAATAATTAGTTGACTTCAGCCCCACTTTTATCACATCTTCACGTCTCTCCTAAAAACAACTCAAAAGGAAGGATGTATATAACTATGTTAATTGCAAAATGAATAAAACTAATCACCTTCAAGCGCAATAATCAATGTCACCAAAGGGTACACTACTTTAGACTACATGTATATTGTTAAAATTTAGACCACAATGTTAATCATAATACAAATGCATTTGACGCCACATGACTACGTTGGTGTTGATTTGTGATCGCAAAGTGTTCTTGAAAAATCAACCTGTCCTTATCAGCTACCAATCAGTAGTAAGTAGATACCGGTGATTGACAGATAGCTTCGTGGTTGGAATCACAAACTCGATCGATCTTAATGACTAAGGAGGATAACCAGAGATCCTTTCCCATGAACAACCATCACTTCATTCATGGTGATGAAAACTAGTGGGGGCGGATATAACTAAGATCTGCTTCTACACAAGAATGATATTTTAAAAGGTCAATGAATGAAGTGTACTTTGGTTTACACCGAATATGTGTGCCATAGTGTCGTTGCGGATACTTTAACAAATTAATGCATACTCTTTACTACATTCTTTATATAGGAAATATTTATCATCATATGATATATTTATTTATTCATTCATTAAACATGATGCAAAATATCGGAAAGGGTGAAATGATCTTTCTTAGTTGATGGTATATCAAAAAAATTCTTCAAACGTGTTTAAAAGCATTTTTTGTTTGTTTGCTAAGCGCTATAACCAGCCAGCCGACAATGACGTTCTGTCATATTACATGGATTATTAAAAATATATTTTCATCCCTGAAATGTACTTTACGTGCGATGTGATCGGTATTCGTCTGATCGTGAAAGATTGATTGCATCAAAGTAATTCATTCTAATTGCATATCATTTCTCCATGAATTAGTTTATGTATAGTGCATTCACACACTGTTATGAAATTATGCATGATTCATTAGCGGAAACGACCTTTTAAAACATCGACACACATAGTCATCCCCTTCGTGTGTTACTGTGGCTGAATGGTAAGGCCATTAGTTATGTATTATTCCTTTATTTTTTTCTTTTCAATGTTTGTTCTTCATCCTCAATTTTACCTATATAGTTGCAGGGAATGAGAGTGAGTCGTTTTATGACGTTGGTTCGGTTTAATGCTTTCAGATATGTAGAGACAGAGTTGTTGGTTTCATGAGCCTTTCATTTTCCCCCTTTCGTCCAAATTTATTCTGTTTAGTTTTTGTTATAGGACTGGTAATTGTTCTGGATTTGTCAGTCTCCTTGGCTGTCATCCCTTCTTACCTTCGGGCTCCTGTATTATTTGATCTAATCTTTGCTTTGTCGTGATTGTGACGTCGTTTAATCTTCTTGAAGATCATATGGCAGCTCGTAAGGGCTGTTAAGCGATATCAATTAGTTCCATCTGGATCCTATTACAGACCATAACAGGTGTGTGGCCTCAATAACTTCTTTAAAAGGTCAAGACCACCACAGCAAAATTTGATTTTAATAAATAGAAGAAAAAAAATCAAACATGCATAATGATGAAGATTTCATAAAGTTGGACGTAACAATTAAGAAAATGGCTTATTTTTATTTAAAAAATAGTCGTTAAACGCGGGTGATATGAAAATCAGAGCGCTGATGATGCCACGAAGAAACCTCTTCTTTGAATCAAAATGGGTGACAAGACATAACAATTTCACATGTTCAGGAAAGAATCAAGTATTGTTTTACATTGTAGATAAGATGAAATTAATATATTCCCTATATTAAGTGGATGGCGTCTCTGATTTTCTCATTTGCGTACCAACCAGTATATGTGCATAATCGTTTTGCAAAATTAAATGTAATTTCATAATTGTCATGAATTTCTTGATCTGACATCCGACTTTTGATAAGGTTTTCAGTGGATACGTTAGTTGATTTTGTTTTCTCTACTTATTCCAGACAACTTTTGTTGAGATGTATTTGGTCTCTAAGGTTCATACATAAACATACTGGTGAAAATGACTTTGAAGGCCTAACAATGCCACTTAGAATGAGAGTAAATAAAATTCATCTTTTCTGAGTTCGAATTCACATAGAGAAACACAACAATGAACTATCAGCATAGCACTGTAACTGAAAATGAATATTATTTTATTTATTGTTTGCTCAAAACACACGATTAGTCTTAAAAATATATTAGAAATGATATACATTATAATGCGTCATACAAGGCAAAAGACAAAGACGATAAAAAAGTAAGAGAGAGGGAAATGGAAAGAGCAAATGTTAAAAAAGGTAAATGTCATTATATAAACTAATATCTGATGGGAATACTTTCAGCAAATATACAGTACAATTGATGTTTACTTTGCTTACAGCACGTGCAACGGACTATTAAAGCCTATATTATTTCCATATTCCGATGATAAAAGTTCAACAAAATTCATGAATGTAACAAGTTTTTAGAAATAAAGAGGAAGTTTTTAAACGCAGAACATAGGAATATGAGATATTTAAAGATTCAAAAAAGATAAAACAAATAAGAGGAAGGAAGCGAAGACAGAAATATCGTTAAAGAAATGAACTATTCGTATGAAAGTTGTCTAATGTTCAGCATACCTTTATAGCAGCCTATGCACGAAACCTGAAAGCATTAATTTTCCCGAAACAGGTACAAGTGAGAATCCCTGGTATTTATATTAACTAAGAATTTGCCCTACATCTTCATTGATTTGATCGAGTTTTATTTCTTCTACCTACAAATCTGGTCGTTAAGCTACTGAAATGAGTTATTTACCTGCCGGTACAATTCTAATCTTTGACATTTTGCCTCTACCTGTTCAGACATTATGTAAACAGGGAATCAATAAACGCATGAAGTTGATATCATTCAACCGTTTAGACGAGGAGAGTTTCCTTCCATTACAACTTTCTTCTACCAATGACTCTACATATCAGGAGCTGCAAAACGGGAGCTCAGGGACTTAGCCCACATTTAGTTAACGTGCACACAAACAAACATAACCATGCTATGTCCCAATCCCCCATTTGTAAAATTGTTCCGCGATCACTTCACGTCCTCTTATAAACGCAAAGACAAACTTGCGACAAATCAAGACTTGAATTCGATCACAAACCTCACATTTTAAAAGCGTCTCCAAAATGTATACAATGTATATTCATATCAAAGAAATAATAAAAAGCCACAAATTGTCCATAAAATATGAATAATATCCTGTTCTTTTCCTAAGATCAATATGTAAATTCTAATTATCGGTGAGAATAACAAGTTAAAAAAAAGTACTGTAGGCCTAGTCAATGGATATCACACCTTCGTGGAAATGTCATCTCACATAAGAGCGATAAAAAGACAGAGAGAGACAGTCATATCTAGATCTTACCACAGATTTAACTCTGACTTATTTTGTAAAGCCACTGTTTGCACTTTTACTCTCAAATTCAATTCAATACAATCAGGAAAGAAACATTTCCGTTTCGTTTGATTTAAAGTAGTTACAGTATGGCTTTTATGGTGAATGCAATTACAATAACTTTGAATTTCTTTCTGTATGAGTTTTGTGTAATTTAAAGTGCTTTCCCTTTGAAACTAAACTTTTTATATAGTTCAACAAATTGAATTATGTAAATTTTATTTGAAATCATGGAAGTTATTAGTTAATCTGGTTTAAGTGTCGACTTTTGTTAATGTTAATTATGAAAACAAGTTGTACTTTCGGCTTACTATTTATGATATTCTACCGCAGAGAATTATCAAGATTGCATCAGAAAATTTTGTAACAAAACTTTTTGCCTTATTTTAATGGAAAAATGTATTCACTAAAAATAAAAGTGATTTTGGTTAAAATTTTTCTTTTCAGCATACCTAATTGATTTCTAGGGGATGCTGCCTATGGTGTAAAACACACGCAGCAACTCCAGGCAAATAAGGGATGGTCCCTATAGGAAGAATCACTATTTTACTTTACTCAACTTGTAACGATTCTCACCTTTTATTTCCTTCTTTAAGAGATGTTTCCATTCCATTTCATTCAAATAAACATTAATTTCATTCCATTTTTATCAAAATATCAATTTTTCACAATAAATTATACAAAATTATTTTTCACAAAAATATAAATATTTGACATATTATTTGTTATCAGAAGAAGCCGTAGTTCCCTGAAACCAAAAGCTTGTAACACAAATACAAATACACAATACGAGAAAGGAAATCAGGCTAGGAAAGAGCTTAAAGAAGAAGGGGAAGGGGACGAGAGAGGGAGAAGATGAAGAAGAAAAGGAGAAAGGAAGAGTATAAAAGATAAAAGAAAAAAAGAGGAGCAAGGGGAAATGATGATAAAAAAAGGAAAAAGATAAGAGAGAAAATACGTTCAAGAATAGGGTTTCTTAATACTGATCAACCATTGATCATTGACGGTTGGAATATTTCGTAAAATCAACCATAATTATTAGCCCCTATATAGCTTTGTGTGAGTGGGCCTTGACCATCAATAAACTTTGTCCAATCACATCCTACTCTACCTATTAGAGCAATACATACACCTGGTGGAGTTTCATAAATATGTTCGTAAGTTAAGAGTGACTTCAAGAACGACTGTAGATCCTTTGTCATGTTTGTTGTGGTAAATAATATTCACCATTACATGTAAATTGGTGATTATTTAGCGCGTAAGAAAGATTACCAGTCGTTCTTAAAGTCGCTCTTAATTTACGAATAGCACTATGTGTATATGAAACGGCCTCGATATGAATCTGTGTTAGATATGAATGTATTACGTTTATACAGGGGATTTTGATTGGATTAATTTCATGAAGCCAATTTTCCCTCCAATAGACCCGCAATACAAAAAAAATACTCATGTAAATATTTGTCGTTTTCTTCCACGAAAATGCTCGATAGACAAGCGCAATATCATATTGTATTAAAAGGCTTGATCGGTCGAGAAGATGTAGGGTCAAAACGTCAAATGATCAGCATGAAATACACACAATATTTCATAATAATAAAAATAATAATAATAATACATATGATTTATATAGCGTCTTTTCCATTTTGATTAAATGCTCAAGGCGCTTAGAAGAGAGCAAGACATTAAAGTAAAGAGAACTAAGAAAAGTACAAGAAAGGGTAAATTAAAAATGAGGAAAAATTACTTCAAACCTAGTACCTGCTGGTGAACACATGCAATTTTAAGTTGCCCTTAAAGGATGTTGCAGAGTTTGAGTTCTTCAGCTCCTGTGGAAGTGAATTCCACAGGGCTGGTCCGGCATGAGCAAAGGCTCGATCGCCCCAGGATTTTTTTAAATAGTGGGATATGCAAGAGACTAGATTTAGATTGGGATGATCGCAGTGTGCGTGCAGGTTGATAGTGGTGTATAAG
Source organism: Lytechinus pictus (assembly GCF_037042905.1). Lineage (NCBI taxonomy): Eukaryota > Metazoa > Echinodermata > Echinoidea > Temnopleuroida > Toxopneustidae > Lytechinus > Lytechinus pictus. The sequence continues at coordinate 4,191,115 of NC_087245.1, read as the reverse complement.
AGACTTGTTGTAATCGGGTGCGGATCCATCGATGATAATTATGATGAACTAAAAGTAGAATTTTGAAAACTATGCGATCCTTTATGGGCAACCAATGGAGGTCTTTAAGAACAGGAGTGATGTGATCGTGTTTATTTGACAGAGAAACAATACGAGCTGCTGAATTCTGAAGTTTTTGAAGTCGGGTAATTTTAGAGTTAGGTATATTAAAGACGTTTTGGCCACAATGATGCCGATAGTAATAATAATAATTAATTTTCAATTATCGTATAGCTTTGTCAGTGAATTCGCTATTTCATAATGACAATCTGGACTTTTCGCATTTACTATACGGAAAAACTCTCTACAATGCACCAATTCCTTTGGAAATACAAGTCAAATCACAATGTAGAGCTGAGAGGCTTTTGTCGAAAGTTGGTGGACTAGGACAGCATCGGAATCTCTTGTTTCTAGACAAGGACATATTTGCAATTGTTCGTCTGGTGCAAATCTTCGGACGATCAGCTGTCCCAGTCCACCAACTTTCGACAAAAGCCCTTCAGCTGTCCATTGTGATTTTATTTGCATTTCAAAGGAATCGATGTGTTGTAGAGTTTCTCCGTATAGTAAATACGGAAACTCCCTATTGCCCTATAAAGACGGTTGTTTTGAAATATATACATATTGACTGCCAAATGTTATTTTAAGCTATTAAGATTGAGGTTGTGCTATGTACCCATCCCCTTTCTCTTTCTTTATCATTTGATTCCTCTCTTCTGTTTTCCCCCTCATTTTCTCCATGCGGTCTAATGCTCCCAATATGACGATGAAACGAGTAAAGATATAGCTAAGTCACCTTTGCTCTTTTGAAGCTGTGCTTTTGTATCCTCATTTTGAAATAACTGTCAAAAAAAGTACCAAAAATTAAACATTCAAATAATCTTACCAAACTGTAGCATATTGTATTTTCTTCCATCGAAACTAAATATTTCTTTAATCGGGAGTCTTTGATCTTCTCAAATCACAAGAAACGTTTCTGATGGGTAGGCCTGAAGGTCTGATGGTGCGGAAACTGTGACATCTGTTTCACACTCTTAAACTATTAATGTATCACAATGTTGTTTTGACATGTCTCTTTGCTCAGCGTGACGATCTCCATGTTTACAGAAACCCCTCTCATCAGGCAACATAAGCTTGAAATATATTTTTTATTTGTTTATACAGAATTACAAATGCCGAGGTGAATAAGAAATTGCCTTCAAATTCTAGAAGAATGCGAAAGCAAGCGTGAAATGTCTTATAACACCCAACACTGATACACAATGTGATCTATTACGTAACCGAATTAACCTCTATGTAATCGGACTGAAGATTTCAACGCGTGAAATGTTGAAAAGGGGACTGAGATTGCAGTGATGCAATTGAAGAGCTACAATAAGTATAAAGGTAGGGTGGTGATTCACTTACGCTGACGCCGGCGTCGAGGCCTCTCGACTTATGTGTATTACGGGATATCAGGACCGACACCGGCTCGGACTGAATCCACCCTTGGATGTGGTTGAAGGCGGCGTCACGCCGGCTTTAATCCTGCAATTGGTATTTATCACCCCCAACTGAACTCAGGTCGGCTTGACCACTGAACTAGAAATAGCTCACAATATTTACATCTTATGAACCGAACTAAGAATAGTGGAAATGTTTATGTGAAAAGTCAGGTGACTCGTGTCATAAGTGACGTGAAGTCGGTTTATTGTATAGACACAAGATTACAGGCCTCAGCCCATGACTGTGTATTAAGGGGATAATGAGTTCGAGGCGGCTTCAGTCCAATTTTAGCGAATGTATCACCACCCAAATTGCAGGCGTAAAGGCGGCTTCAAAGCAGCCGTCGGGGTGGCCTCAAACCCGACGCATGTGTATCGGGGGCCTTATGAATCTGAAAGCTAGTTTGATATAAATTTGACAGCTGCTAAGCCGAATGTGAGAAGTGAAAACTTTTATACCCATGTTAAAATTTATCGATATTAACAGCCAAACCAAAAGAACCAGTAAGTCCAATAGTCCATTCTATCTTAATTAATATTAGTAAGCTATAGGATTTTCATAAGGTCAGAAATACTGGAATAATTTTGTAGCGCGCTGAAAAAACAAAATCACATCCTTAGTCTTTCAAGGTAATACAAGTTCTCTTTCGAGTGGCAGAAGCCTTCTTTACCCCTTGCTATTCATACGCTTTCTCAGTTCCAAGGCCACAGATTCGTGTAACTTTTTTTAATACTTATCCTTCATAATCATAATCTTTATCTTCACGTTCGAGATTTCATTTCTGCCACTTATGTCAAGGCCTTAGCAATCGAACTCCATCAAAGTACACACCTTTTTTTAGAGAAGGATCACTTGACGATTTGCCTCAATCATCCTTTAAAATTGATATATTAAATCTCCCTTTCATTCTATTGTCATTGTCATCATCCTTACCATCTTCTCCCCCCCCCTCTCTCTCTCCCTCTCTCACCCACTCACTCTATCTCACTCCCCCACTCTCTCCATCAGCATTATCTTCACATTATTAACCTTTCTTTCCTGTTTATTGAGCTAAGTGAAAACTGGCTTACAGCTATTCCGCTTCCTCGCATGTTCAATGAACAGAAATTCAATGGAATCATGTTGAAGTTTGGCGCTCATTTTCTTTTGTTACTACGAGGCAATTGACCTCCTCCTTACTTCACACGCAATCGATCTTCCCCGCGCCTTGCACCTCTGTCACACTGGAGGCAAGAAGGAGCAATGTGGTCGGGATTAAAACTCATTACCTTCTTCTGTATATTCTAAATTCATTTTTAACATTCCAACTAACTTCAAAGATAGATTTAAATGTTCAGGCTTCATTGATGAGTCCTGCCCGAAAGTTTTGATCATAATTATTCAATGTTCCAGGTTATTTGGAAGTGGAAAATATCCAACAGCAGGCAAGAATCTTGATTCTGTGCTCTCAATGTATTTGTTTTATTTTTTCCCGGTATTTCAAGTTTTCAACAGCATATCAATTTTAATTGCAATCGATGGACAAATAGGGTTTATTTAGAAACATGCACAAACATCTTCAATACACAGCTTTACTATTGGAAAGTCCGTTTGTGTTCAATGAGTGCTTTCCAAATGTCATCCATTTAAAAGAAAAATAGACATCTTCATTCTGCTACAGTTCAGGATTATTTCAAGTGATGCGTTGTCATGTGCACTATGTAATTCATAGGCGAGCATAAGCAGTGAAGGGAGAAGGGAAAATACATTAATGAGCTCAATAAAAAAAGCGTCCTTCCGTGAAAGATGGAGGCTCTTAGAATTGCCTGAATTTAGTCTTATGTTTTCAAGTTTGTTGTCATTTTCAAGGAGAATATGCTTGATTTATTTCTATAATGAAATGTGGAATGTTGAGCAAAAATCATTAATATGCGATTCAGTAGATGGGATGAGTGTAAAGACCATCCTCAGCCGTACTTGGAAAAGATAGCTCTTTACATCCAATTGATTTAAGTTTTGTGAAATAAGATTCAGGTTAGTGATGTCGATTCTTGTGATTATACTTTAACGTAGCTGTCATTTTTCTTTTTACTGTGTCAAATTATTTAGGCCAAACCCTTACTGGTCTGTCACGATTTCCTTCCAGAGTTCAAACGTATGGAATCTGGCCATGTACGATTAATGAGCTTCACTACTTCAACTATGCACTCAGTCATCTTCGTCATTATTCCTCACTCAGTATACATGACAGAAATATTAGCTGACAAACTTGATTGTATCACGATGTACAACGTATTCATTCTATGTTCACAGACGAGAAAATGCATTCATAGAATTACAAAAGTTCTGATTCTGTCAAGTATCGATAATCATCGCATTGCATGGCGGGATGAAAGAAAGACAACGACCCCACCCCAACACCAACGAAAAAAAATGCTTTGGAAAGAGAACATAAGCCTCTCGTTCTAATCCTCTGCAAAAATTATCAGATAATTAAGAATATCATTTATTAAGGATAGACGAGGCTGAAAAATAAACGATTTGAATAAGAAGAATAAAATCAAACGAATAAACAAACATATTTTAATGAAAACCAGATGAACAATAAAGAATTGTTGGTATTTTCAAATTTTGCATTGAATTTGGGAAAGAGTTTTACTATGGATAGGGTATGCAATTGATGAAGTCACCTCCTCTCATTTTAATCAATACTTATATGTGTACTCTTTGTTTAATCGTCGAATCAAAATTGATAAAATTGAATATGTATTTCTGTTAATCAAATTATCTATTCTAAGAATATACTGATGGGATCATGATTGACTACTTATTTTACGTGCTAGATTATCATTGCTAATTCTGATTTTGCTACTAGGTCTTTTCTTATATTTTTTTGCACAAACACACTTTTTATAAAACATTAAGATGATCAAGATTTCTTGTAATCAAAACTGCTAAAGGGATATTGGGAAATAATTATTAGGATTTATATTCGTGACGACACGCATAAATCTGCTTCATGTTATTACGGGTTTGATTTTACTCTTTTTAATCCTTTATTTCAGGACAGACTCTTGTACGTCATTGTTCGATGTGTGTTGGTGCGAGTGTGTGTCTCTTTCTGTCTTCATATCTACTTTGGTATGATGTACAAATTCTAGATTAAGAAATAAAGCATTCTTTAAGATTCATGTAAGTCAGCTGAGACTGTCTGTACATTCATGTTAGCTTATTATGAATGAAATTGGGGTAGTATCACTTTCCGAGTAATCTCGTGAGAGATCTATCAAGCTTGAGTCAAAGGGTATAGGGAGCGTTGTGGCCCAGTGGATTAGTCTTCTGACTTTGAAACAGAGGGTCGTGGGTTCGAATCCCAGCCATGGCGTAATTTCCTTCAGCAAGAAATTTATCCACACTGTGCTGCACTCGACCCAGGTGAGGTGAATGGGTACCCGGTTGGAAGAAATTCCTTGAATGCTTTGAGCGTCTAGGCAGCCCAGCTAAAGCCGGGGTAATAATGATAGCAGGGCCCACTGGGAGAACAGTTTTCGGAACTGAAGAGGCTTCCCTGGGTAAATATACCTATATTATTATTATTATAAGGTCATGGTCCTGTGAAGCGGGGGTGCTGGGTTGCAGGTATTCTGTAAGATGTGCAAAAATTGAAAAAATGTAACCAAAATGACCTTAATTTTGTAGTGAAACCTTTTTTTTTTTGCTTGTCAAATTTACATCAGCACCCCCAGTGAAAATCGTTTCCATGCAGGGCCCTGGAGCAGGTCTGACGTAGGGGGAGCGGAAGAGGTGATTGTTTTTCATTAATTTTGATAGATTTTTGTTTTCGTCGTTCTATTGATTTGTTATGCTGATTTTTTTACAACGATAATTGCCAATTGGTTGCAATTTTGACAAGATCTATTAGTCTCTTGACACATCACGTTTGATGACATATTTGTAAATGGGTTTATGACTTGCAGGCACTAGCAAAAGGGCGTTTTTATCATATCAGAAGCTATATTTTTTTTCAAAGTGAGGGTTAATAAATATTACGTATATCAATGAAAGTGTATTTTTTCATGGCACTGGACTCCCACCCAAACTACATTGTTCAGGCAATGGTAGGATTGGATTGCTGCAATCACACAGGCAAAACCGACACCGGAGTGACAAAAACTTGAAAGACCCATATCAGACCCAAAAGTGAAATCGACAACTCATTTACCAATCGAAAGCTTATAAACTCCTTAACACAGAAATGCAAGCTTTAAGTATTTTAGTATTTTGTTTAGGAATGACTCCAAATATCGGGCTTCGAAAATAAGCTTTCTTCTACGTTCTTTTACCGGCCTCGAGACCGTGACGTCATGTTGTGTCCATTGGTTTGTACCTTTATGCTTTTCAGATTCTAAATTCAATATTTCTTTTTCAATTTGCAGAAAAATTGCACTATTCAGTGCTAAAATGGATGGAAACCTGCAACTCATGACTACTTTTGTGTGATTTCTCTGTGTGGCTCTTCTTGGGCCTAAATTGCTGTCAAGAAAAGTTTTACTTATGAATGCAGATAGAATTAGGGCAGAAAATGATAAAAAGTATTAAAGAAAAATTATATTTCATCAATTCAAGCTTGCAGGAAAGATATTTATGACATCTGTTTGTGAGAAAAGTGAAGAAATAAAAAATAATAATCTGAAAAGCGGAAAAATCACCCATTTTTGTGTACAAACCTATGGAATTACAACGCTTCTAACACAACACAACTATTCTTAAGCAAAATACTCATCGATAAGCGGCGAAACTGCTTAAAACTAATATAGCATTTCTGTGGCGGGTAGTTTAGAAGCTTTCGATTGGTATATGATTTGTCGATTTCACTTTTGGGTCCGGTCTGGGTCCTTATCGGTCGATTCGGAGTCAGTTTCTGTGGTGTGACTGTATAGGCACTACGATGCAGCCTCCTTCTGACTGGAGTAACCAACCACCCTCCTTTACTTTTATTCCAGACTTTCATGTTAAGGGTCTGACATGTCTGAAGATGCAAGTGTCTTTATGACGTAATCAGAGCATATCCTCCCGCATTACAGTCCTCCAGAGTTTAACTCAGTATAGGTGAATACAATCAGAGAAATACTTAAACGTTTAGTAGGTGGGCGTTTGGGTGGTAACGTTTTGTTAAGGGTCTCTTTGAATCTTAAACCACTGTGGACGTTTTGAGGAGTATTTTGAATGATCGTTACAATGTGGAATTGAATTAATTGATCTGGAAACATGACGCACTTTCCGTCTAACCAAGGATTGTCTGCTCTCAGGCGTCCATGTTACAATCCCAAATGTACACTTATAACAGACAAGTCAGAATGTGGATATTATGGCTAATTATAACCAATGTAAACAACCCTCACCGCCTACGATTCATTCATAAAACTAACTCCATTGTACTGTTGCATGACGATAGCCTGCATGGCAACAAGTCTCGGTATACAAATGGAAATTTTGCAACGATTTAGACAAGGCGTCTTCATCTCGGTTTTGTAATTCTACGTCAACTTTTATGAAAGCAAAAGATTACCCTTTATTTTGACCTCAGAGGTTCATGGCGTTGGTATGGTATAATAGAATCAAGGGATTATAAGATAAACCAATGAAGCATGAAATCATGATCGTATTAAGACATTTTATTAAATCATACCATGGCCAGTGGTGGGATGGATGTGATATCGATAACGGTCAAGAACTTATTAGAAAGTCCGATTTTCAGTCTCATTCTAGGTGAAGGTGTTCAGGGTTTATTTAAAGTTGTTCACACTCATTTGACGTTTACGTGTAAAAAAAATCATGAAGAGGTGGGATAGTTTGTAATAATAATTATAGCTATATGCAGGGGCTGTGCAGGGGGTTTCTCCCCATTTTCCTAGCTCCTCACTCTTTCGTTTTGGGTGTGTACCTCGGTTCATGCATGTATGTATATAGGCCTAAGGTCCATGTTTTTTTTCCTCTCAATATCATGCAATTAATAATTTTATTTAATCTCGTGCGATTCCCTCCACAAATCCACCTCTTTTTTTCTTTTATCTCCCCTCTCTCCCCCACTCTTCTCTCTCTATCTATATCTCCCTTTCCCTTTCTGTCTACCCTTACATCTCTCCTTCCCGTTACCCCTTCTTCGTAATAGACCCGATGTCATTACTTTATAAAATCACTGTTTGATTGATTCATTTGCCCTTGGCAACATTCAATCACATTTGGGAAATGATGATGTTAATTCATGGAAGTCATCTTAAAATAGACTTCCATCGTTCACAGAATGTACTTTTTATAATAACATGGCAAGGAGTCGCATCCACGCGAGATCGGTATTTAATGAGCTAAGATTGTTAATGTGTAGGCAAATAGGCCGTTATTACTAAATTGGCCATTACTCCTTGAAATGAAATAATAGATAAACAATTCCGGCTTCAATTAGAAACGTACTTTGTTGACCCATCAAGACCATGAAGAGAGAAACTGGTTTAAGCACCCTTGGACGTTGTTTGAGATTCTTTAAATGTCCCAAGGTGCAATAAGCTTTTAGTGGAAGACGAAGGCGGCATTAATGATGGTATTTTGAGTAGTTTTACCGACGACAGATTGCAAAAACCACCCCGACTTTTTATCAACATTAACAGACACAGCTATAATGCGAAATAAACATCATCCACATAGCCATCGATCACTTCATGGGTTCATTCATGTTTTCTATTGCTGGATCTTAAAGCAGTATACATTCATTCATACACATTTTCGATTTGATTTCCCAACTGCGTATTGCTCAGACATCATGAAATGTTTGTATCATAAGTATACCTCTCGCAGGGATTGTGGGGGGGGGTGGGGGGAATCCAGCAGGAAATTATAAAGGTTTTTATCGTTCCAAAAATGGTTACATAAGGATAAGGATAGAACTGGTTGTTATTACACATACTAATGAAAGATAGAGAGGAAAGAGATAGTAAAATCATGTTGAATCGCAGAAAATAAGACTTTATCCGGCCATGGGAGAAAAAAAATGCACCTCGAGACATAGGCTTCAGGCACGTTAGTTGATAACCAAAGTCATATCTTCTCATTCTTTATTGGTTTTTAAATATTTCAGAATTTATATTCTGGGTAATAGATTCCAAACAAAGAGAAACAATTTACGTTACATATTGCAGTCCTCAATACAACCAATAACGTTCCGATTGAAATTAGAATACACAATTCCAGTTTGCATGGTTTTATTTCATCTAACAACTCGACCAATCAAAATACAATCATGCATGTGTGGTTCTTTCCAAGAAGTCGCCTTTTTTTTAAATTGGAAAAGATTTCTTGGAAACAAAGAAAAATTCTACACTCATAAAATGATAGCCTGAGGAGAAATAACCGACTGATAATCTGCCTTTCAAAAAAAAAAGTAAAAGCTATGAACGGTCTAAAAAAATTTTTTTTAGTGTAACTGTATAAACATTCTTTCCAATAAAAAATATCAAATTTACAGCAGCCGTAAACTGAATCATTTGAAAAGGCATATTATTGTAGATGTATATAATATGGGGGTAGTCACGAACACTCTACTATATGCTAGTTTGGAAGATAGCCACACTACATTATATTTCATGTTAAAGTTTGTAATAACATCTAACTTATTTTATCACGAAAAATCTTACAACGATGTTCGTACTGACAGTATAGTTACGGTCAATAAGCGTATTCTTCTATCATTTTCCAAAAGCTTTACTTGTTTCATTTCGAAATACAATTCTCATTTAATTTAAGAATTAATTTTTCAATACCCTTGTGAACAAAAACGGAAATATGAGCATATCATTATCATTTTTTTCTCTTCTCTCTTAAAAAAAGATGCAGAAGGGAATTTAACTCTATAATCAAGAACTGCGAATGATCAACACCTACAAATTCAACCTTATAGTAAGCAAAGGAAGAAGACAGCCTATGTATTATGATCCCTTTCTTTTCTAGACTGCGACTGCTTGGTGACAGCAGTATGCTTCAAACTTTATTTGTTATTTTTATCTGGAATCTGAAATGGATCACGGGTGAAGTAAGATGAGATCTTATGCCAGGAAATTAGTGTAACATTGATTGAGCAGTTCAGGATTTTTTTACGGCAGAATGTTGAGGTAGGTTGCCACCATTTAACATCACCATGTTCAAGGGACACCATATCACCCACATACACACCCACCCTTACACACTCACTTTTTTTTTTTTTTTTGAATAATGTTTTTATTCTGATTTCATGAACAAAAAAAAATACATAACATTTCAAATTAACATTTCAAATCACATATAATACTTGACATTTCATATTTTCACTTTTTTTTTCACTAACTTAATAAAATCATGAATCATATATATCTTAAAGAAAACAATGAAATCAGTTATAATAAAAAAATCTTAAAGACCAAAACTCCCCCCTCCCCCTCCCTCCCCCCGCCCCAACACACACACAAACACACACACATACACACCACACACACACACAACACACCACTGTCCAGAAGATCTGCCCACACTCATCATAAATAAATCATGTTTTAACGTACAAAACAATTCGATAAACAATTTTGAATATAACAAGCTCACGGGAGAAGCATTACATATATTGAAAGTAAATAAAGACTTACAACTTAACCTTAACACAATTTTACTGTTTCCCATTTTTGCAAGTGCCGCCCTAATTTCCCCATTTTAATAGCTATTTTCTTTTCTTGATCCTTATATTCTAAAATAAGTTTATGTATATCGTCAATGGTTGGTAATACCCCCTCCTTTCTAAATATAAATAATATATATTTTACCATAAAGATAATAGTATTACAACTTTTTATTCTATTTGTATTGCCTGACAAACCAACAAATATATCCCGCCATTTCAAGTCCTTTATTTCATCTAATTCAAATCGCTGTATCAAAGTTTCCCATATCAGTTTGACCTTTAAGCAAGACAAAAATATATGTGAATATGTTTCTGTTTCCCGTTTACAGTACGAACAGAGATTATCTTCAACAAATCCAAATCTAAACAAATTTACTCTAGTGTAAATTGCCCCATGCAGAAGCTTAAATTGAAATTCCCTATGTCTTCCAATTAATAATGTTATTCTTGGTCTAAAAAAACATTCACCAATTTCTTTCTCTGTATAATTATAATTATTTTCTCCATCTCTTATCTGTAAATCATATGACTTTTGCAGTTCTTTAATAAAATATTCATATATTTTTCTTGATGGTACCTCCTTAAAGCTAATTTCCCTCCCGAACAGAAGCAAGTTTATATTAAAATTAATTAAGTCTATCTCACAAAACTGTATCGAACCTAAATCATTTCTCCAATCACTTGGAATTGCATGATATATTTCACCTATGGTAAACAAAAGATCACTTCCCATACCAAGATTCAAAAAGTATGCGACCGGTTTAACATGTCCATTGTCAATGATATGTTCAACCTTAATTAACCCTCGTTCTAATAAATCTTTATCAAATATCATCTTATTTTTTATACAAATATTCTTACCTGGGCGCACGCACACTCACCCACACACACCCATCCACGAACGTATTCTGAATATGCATGGTAACACTCGCTCATTCATGTGTTCAACATTTTAAAAAATAACAACAATCATAATCTTTGGATTTCTCGTGCTCAGGAGGCTGATTTTTATAACATTTCTTTTTTTTCTCTTTCATATCTTCGATATCTCGATTTTCAAAATTTCTCAATTTCTTTCATAATGTTCATATCCTTCACCTCTGTGTTTTTTGTTCTTTTCCATTTTTTTGCTTCTTCTCCTACATTTTTTCATCCCTGTTTTTTTTCTTTTTATTAGCTTTTCTACTCGTATGCGTTTCCAGTTTCCACTATCGATTCATACGCACTCTCTCCTTTTTTTCTCTCTTTCTTTCTCCCCCCCCCCCTCTCTCTCTCATCATGCCCATGAACTATATAGAACCTAAATCCACTCAGACGTTTTAACGTACTATGATATACGTTGGTAGGTTTAATTCTTTGTTCTTGCGTTGTAAAATGTCAAATTGATTGCTTGATAATCTTTCATTTTGCTTATGCTCAATCCCACTCAAAGATTTCAAAGAAAATGTATAATAATAGTAAGTTACCATGACTACACTATGTAACCGACACCTTTCCAGTGATAAGTTCTTCACCTGTCTCAGCTATCGATCACCAGACTTGTGAAGAGACGAATGGGATATATCGCTTTCATGGGCGATATCGATTGCCTTTTTTTTAATGTCACGTGATATGTGTTACGAGGTCACCTGATAGTTCAATTGAGAAAAGAACAATTAATCCGACATTTTAGTGGTCAATTTAGAATGAAAACGTGCAGACGAAGTTTATCCTAGTCAAACTCCTGACAATTAAGTCTTTAAGTTTATTTTTTTTTCTTGGAGCATTGAGCAAAAATATGCTTTTACATTTGAAAACTAACTCTTCTGGGTTTCATCCTTTCTCTGTTTACATGATTGTGAGAAAATAGAGCAAAATTTGCATTAAATATATCATGAATTGTATTTTCGAAAACTATACCAAGCTTGAGAAATGCATCGATTACATTTTAAATCCGGTGAAGGTGATAGGCCTACTCCATGCCCCTTGTATTGGCGTCAAACATTGTGGACGAATAAAAAAAAAACCCACATTGGGAGAGGACGGTAGACCAATTCCTTGCGGTAATGTTTTGTTTACCGGCTTTCAAACAAAGCTTTACCAGGTAAATAGTACTCGTCCTCTTAGCCATTTGGGAAAGGTGTTGTTTGAAGTAGAATTGACTGATTGATTGTTTGTCCGTAAAGTAAAGTTAACAAGTTCACCCTCTCCCCTGAGTTCAAACCAAAAGAACCTCCATGTTTGATGGAATTACCATTTCATTGACCAATGGTCACTGGTCGCATAAATGGTTTAGGTGTATGGTCAACGATGATCAATCATTGACAATGGATTTTATCGTAGATACATCTGCTTTGATAAATACTTTTCAAATTAGAGAAAGGTACAGAGTATGGGAGCAATCCAAGAACTGGCACACAACATAAATTGATCAACAAAGTATAATGATTATGTGTCAAATGGTAAACAAGATGAGAGGGTAAAAGGGGGTAACCCTCTTATAAAGTGTCAAGGAATGACAGCGTTTGTAAAAAGGGTGAAAACACGGTTATTTCTCGACCATTTTCCAAACTTATCATCTTTTGCATTTTAAGCATGTATATTTCCAGATTATATAATGAAAATCATATTGAGAATATACATATAATATTTACAGACGGCTGCCTATTTCGTTATTCAGCGGGACGATTTATATCAAAGGGAAAATTATCCAATGTTCCCCCAAAGACAATTACGTGATAATCAATTTATTTCCCCAGACTGCTAAAGAAATTACATTTGATTCTGTCGATTGAGATGGGATTTTTATTGGGATAACATGAATTTCACTGGGGATTTCCTTTTAACAAGCCCAATTATCTTCTATTATATTCGATATAATTATCATCCGTTTTGAATTCAAGGTCTTACATTTTCCCATGAGATTGATCGAACACGCTAATAAAAGAGTCATTATGAGACCAGGAAATGGGACGTTGTCAAATGAATTGATGTAATCATATTGACTTGACCAACCATACGATCGTGAATACAAATTCACAACCTATGTAAGTTTCATGACAAATAAATTGATTTATGACATTAAATTATATGCAAACATGATTAGTGTCAGTTTAACAATTATTTCAAGGGAATTTAAAATCAAGCTAATGATATTGGGGGAGAGAAGTTTCCACTATGAATAAACGTAATGGATGTATTGATATAATTATGTGCAATGTGAAAAACAGATATACTCACTTTAAATTTAACAAAAAAAAAACAAAAAAAAAACCGCAGAAAATACTAAGGTGAGAATAATAATGAAATTTAAACGGAAAATGGTTACTTGACAATGTGAGTGAAGGCTCATTTTTGTTAAAACTCATCGAAATAATATTTTTTTTTTACACTTTCCTGCTTTTTTAGAATGAAAATACCCATACGTGGATTGTAATGAGGGCCAGACTAAAGTCAGTTAAGAGCCTATATAGGATTGGATTTTGTGAAAACATTACATAAAGATTTATTTCCATAAGTAGAAAAAAAAAGAAGACAAAATTATGACTCGGTTGTGCGCGAATTATACCCAGCCGTGCAACTGCTTTGTGTAATAACTATTTGAAATCATGAATTAAAAAAATAATGGAAATCAAATTCTATCTACCTCTTCGCGGAAGAATTAACAAGCATCCTTTTTAATCTAATCAACAGCTGCCCGAGAATTTTGAATGAGAATTGATCCCGAAATTCGATTATGAATTAAAAAAAATATATATTCATTAAAAGAATAATGCATCAGATTTTTATATTTGTTTTTCCAATTTGTTTAAAGCACAAGAAGTCACAAAGGTTATTTTCGAAAGGAATAGTGTGCAAACATGCTAGTAATTAATCATACGCTGTTATGAAACCGTGAGAGAAAGTCGATAGGATACATTGTGTTTTTCAAGAGCGAATACGTCATAATTTTTGACGTATTGCGCTTTGTGTCGAAAATCGTCTGCAATCTGCAAGAATATAGTTCTTCGTACAGCTGCTTTATCAATATAAATCAAGTCTATGTAAATTTTGTCATCTGTTTTTAAGCATAATTTCACGATAATTTAAACCGTTTCCTGTTCGTGTGAATACTACACTTGATTGAAATTGATCGATCAATACCCGATATAAGAGACAATATAGTTTGCATTATTGAGATGTCGTTCGCATTGATTAATTCGTTTTCATGGAAACATAACGTAAACCACTCTTTCCAACATTATTTTCTCGTATGAATTATTAATCCTTTTTAGTGCATGCAAAATTTACACCTGTCAGTTTGCCATGAACAATATACTTTCTTATTAACATATAAATCAAAAACTGAATGTAGCGTGTAAAACAATTTTTGAGCAAATAGGAGGTCAGAGTATTATTTTGCGTAATTAAAATTTTCATGAGAAACCAAAATCGTTTACAAAGAGAATACCTTGCATACTGAGGAATAATAGGTGTCTCCTGAATCTGATGTCTTAGCTACACATAAAAGATACCTGATTAAAATCTAGTGTAATTTCAATATTTTTTATATATAGACATATATAATCTACTGGATATTATCATAAAAATAGATTTTAGCTTTAGGCCAGTTTAACTGTCATCCACATGGAACGTAAGATAAATTCGATAATAATTATAAATGTTCATCAACACCAATGTCATTAAAATTTTAAATTACACGCGTAAAATCGATTAGTTTTATGCATGTTTACTTGGTCAGTAAAATTAATGTGACTGCTTTTTCTTTTTTAATTTGACCCTATTACGTTTAGATTGTCTAGATGATCATAAAGGGCATTGTAGTCCTCGGGACAAAAGTATCTGAGAAATTTCATCACGTTTACGATCTATACAATGATTTTCGCACCAAACAGAAATTAAAAAAGTGCATTAGTAGGGTGAACAACTGCTAGTCTTTATTGAAGAATTGTGGTGTATGCTTCGTTCATAACAATAAATGACATTACACACATTTTGAGAAGTGATACCCCAATAGGTCCTTACTTAGTTTTGACGAATCATCAGACAGGTTTCGTTTTCTTTTATATCTCTCACACCTTTGGAATATTTTATGTGTGCCATCTTTTAATTAAGTCTATATCTAGTAGATATCTCCATGATTAAACTCATCTAAAATTGAGGGTTCGCTTTATAAGAATTTAGTTTTCTTTCATAAAAAGATATTTAGTTTAAATAATGTTCAGTCAGGTATCCACAATATACGACCATTTTAAAGATGGTGCATAAATTATTGTTTGTAGATTGTTTGTTGATAAAGTGACCAATAAACTTTAAAGTGTGAGGTCTTACATAATTATTGGATGCTTAACACAACCGTCATCCCAGAGGTGTCGCATGTAATTATCATCTGAGCCAGGAAGCCCCCTTTCTCCCCATATTTTACGATTTGTTCCCCTTGCTCTCAAGATAAATCAGCCATTTGAGCTTCATGCATGAGTTGTAAGAATCCTTAAACTAGAAATTCCAGAATATTCACATCTATTAACTTTAGAAGATTGTTTTTAATCAGTTGATACATCAACATTTTGTGTCATTTACATCACACTTTTGGCGATTATGACACGGGAGCGTACATATAAATGTACTTTTCTGACAATCTCAGTGAAGAGCAGTTTACATTTGTATCTAACGTGAGAAGTTCGAATGGAAGGGATTTAGCCGACAGGCGATTTAAAGTGACAATTTAATCACTTCACTTTAATCACTTCTTCTTGTGATGCTTAAAGAATAATACAGATCCCGAAACAGATACCTTAGCGTGTTTAACATTAGACGATTGATCGTGAATAAAGAGGGAAGAAAACAATTGACTTCGTCTAGCTTTCAATAAACCGATAGAACATCTAACTTGCGTATGTAAAATAGTCATTTAAATGCAGCTGAAATGTTATACTGGTGCTATTTACTTCTCAAGCAATCAGAACAAAAAAGGATAACCGAAATCTGTAGACAAACAAATGCAAAATCGATATTTGGTGGAGGGTGTATGTCTTTTTAGCGTGGTCCCGTGTATTGCTTCTGGTGTTTGCAGGTGACTCCAAACATTTCTGATCGCCTAATATTGATCTTGCCACTGATTTTATTCAATTCAAGTTCGAGAACACCTGATTAATAATTCAACGCCTGTTGAATCGACAAGCGAGCTTGGTCACCAAAATATCGCTTTTCAAATATATCTTCCTTTTTTAAATCACCCTTTCAAATTATGATTTTTAAAGGTTCAAAATCATAATTCACAAATGATCGATTATTACGACTCCCCCTTGCATTTTGCTTGTAAATGGAAGCTGCTATTATTATTCAATCATTCACTTGTGGAAATTAGTGTTCATGTGTGTTTTAGATAAATACAAGTTTTTCTTGATTTTTTCTTTCAGAAACTAAAACAAGGGAAAATAATACAAAGAGACATGAAGAAAGAAAGAATGAACGAAAGAATAAAAAAAAAGCAGACAAGTTTGAAAAGACAAGTTTGGAGAAAGTGCATGAGAGAGGTAGAAGAAGGGGAAAAGAAATAAAAGAAGGAATATATGAATTAAAAAGAGGAAGCAAGAAAGAAAGATTGAAATTAATGAAAGAAATAAGGAAGGAATTGAAATAAATCAGACGAGAGAAACAATAAATTCACCAGCGCGTTGTATACAGGGCATGATCTACCACCGGCATGCCATGTTAATCTCATTCTCTCTCTCTCTTTCTCTTATGAATTATCTGGTGAATTATAATCTAATTTCTAAAGGGGCAAATTGAATAATGCAAAGGTTCGTCCAATTGAAAAGTGAGCATTGTATTGTCCAAATTTTGATACATTATAAAAGCAATCTTTGAAATATGAAAATTGGAAGTCGCTGAACAAATAAACTAATAATTCAAATGAAAAAAACAATCGATTCAGTGGAGTTACATACTCTTTAATGCCCCAGTCACATCTAAATCGATTGGTGGTAATAAGAAAGTAAAGCATTGCTCAGTCTGTAGTCGGTTCGCTGGTGTTACTGAGTCATTTGCTCTGTGGTCCTGTCCCCCAATAAAAGACGATCGAGCGAGAGATAGAAATCGGTCAAGATACATATAGGATGCTGAGGAAAATCTTCAAAACTCAAAACCGACACTGCTCATGTTGGAAATAGGCCTAAGCAGGATTTTGAAGGAAAATAAATATTAGATTTAGATAATATTTTAATTTGACGTAAATATTTTCATTCCAACCATTCTTGTCATGGGTTTTAGGTCGGCTTCTCACATCTCTTGCCCACGGGGTTACATACTTCCTAATGCTTCATTCACAACAATGAAACTTTAAGTCCAAATCGATTAAGTAAAAACGACACTGTTCTTGTTGGAAATAGGCCTATACAGGAATTTGAAGAAAAAATTAAATGATAAATTGATTTGACGTAAATAGTTTGTTTTTATATAATCTAAGTTCCAACCATTAGTTCAATATTTATTATCAATAGACTATCGTGTTTTGTAAATTCGTATAATCTATTTTTATTTTTATCCTTCTTTCACCCTCTCATTTCAGAAATTATCCTGATTGCACATGTGTTACTGATTTCAAACATGTGACATATTGTAGGGGGAATTATTGTATTTACTACAATATAACATTCAGCACGTGATTTCAAACAGAAGGGATTTCTTCATTATTTAATGGAGGGATGCACATGCACTTTCTGGTTATTAACCACTAAGGCTATTTATGACGATTGTAGAAGATCGTATACGTTTTGTACATACCGCATAAACAGAGTCACTCCACTTGAAATGACACACACGAATGAAAGTGGTTAAAATGGAATAAGTCGATGTTTTATGTTTTTTATTTGTATCTAAAATCATGTATTCACCAACAACTAGGCATTGAATACCGTCAAAATACCAGAGTAATTGGAAAATGTTTCAGTTTCACTGCATTATGCGAGCAAGTGTGGTAAGCTTGGTTTACATGACTAAGTGGGATAATATTTATGAAGCAACCTAAATGATGTATTGCCATAAATCAACGAGACTAAATATATAGTATATATTTTAATCCATCATTACAACGCAATGAATTCAGGATAATCAATTTTGAACGCAATCATTAAATTGGTATGATATAGTGGAGAGAAAATGGAAAACGGGAGGTAGATTAAAAGAAAAAAAAATCCCCAATGATTATAAAATAGCTTGATATCAAGTTTTTTTTTAATGAAGAATATACATCGATCTCTGTGATCAACCTATGACTTTTAATATGATTAAGCAATAATCATGTATTCGTGATCCTTGAGGAGAAAAAGGTTTCAAGTACTAAACAAAATTTAGGAACATCATTCATTGTAACTCACATTGGAGCATAATTTGTGTTAGACGTAGCTGTATTGACAATCAACCAATTGAAATTGTGGGCTCAGGGGCGGCACCAATTATTGCGCCATGGGAGGGAAGGAGGTGACCATAATATGATTTTTCAAGTAGTTAAAAAGGAAAAGAAAAGGGTAAAAAATGAAGAAAAAAGCTATCAAAGGGATGCTTTGGGCTGAAGATAATAGAGTAAAATTTACAGAGCAAAATGCTGAAATTTGACCAAAATCGGATAACCAAAAAAAAAAAAAAGAATTTTAAAGATAAGCATTATTCTTGTAAAACAGTTCTAGGCATGTCTTCATGAATATTCATCAGGTGGGCTGATTATGTCATATCCCCACCTGTTCTTTTGTATTTTATCATATGAATTTACGTTTATTGAAATATGTTCTACCAAGAACTAAAACAATTGGATTAATAACTGATTAAGTGCATTAGTTATTATTTGCTGCAACTTATTTCATAATAATAGAGACACATCATTTACACATGTATGAAACAATTATTATGCTTTCATGTAATAACATAAAAAAAGGAAAATGGGGATGTGAAATCATATGCCAACCTAATGAATATTCATGAAGACATGCCTAGAACTATTTCACCAGAACAATGCAAATCTTTAAAATTCAACAACTGTCCGATTTTGATGAAATTTTCAGCATTTTGCTCTGTTAACTTTATTTATTTAGATATAATTATCTTCAGCCCGGAACATCCCTTTAAAGAAAAAGACATTCTATTGATATATATGGATTCATAGTCAGATCATCTTTCCCCCATTTTAAACAAAAATGGTAAAATTCAATCATGATTATTTCAATGAGATTTGTCAGAAGCATACCTCATACATTTATGACGTATTAATCAGCGTTAGATATGAAACAACTATATAAGGTATATATTTTTTTTATTCCAAAGTCAATGCAATAAAAATAGTAGTAGTAGTTTAACAATAATTGCTGTCAAGAATCATTTAAAGCATACTTTATATATATATATATATATATACAGTAGAAAATAAGCACGTTGTCACTCTAACAACAAGTTGTTAAAACTTTTTAAACAACTTGTTAAAAAAGTTTAAACATATTGTTAGAGTGACGTGCTTAGACAACGTGGTTAAAATTTTAAACAGCGTTTTTACAGTATATATATAAATATATATATATATGTGTGTGTGTGTGCAGATGTGTGTGTGTGTGTGTGTGAGGGATAGATGTGGGTTATTAATTACTTCGGACATCAGTTTGAGCAATGCGTCTAATCATCGTAGGAATATTTAAAGTTTAAAAAATGATACAAAACCGTCGAATAGAACAATATTTTAAATAAATCATTGGAAAATAAATTTCAAGGGTATATAATTATGACCTGCATTGCTCTTTATTCGGTATAATAATTTGTATTCAATTCCAAACAATTTTAATTCATGTTTTTTCTAAACTGGTAACAGGATATTCAGTAATGGGACTTTTCTCTGTTAATTGACATTCAGTTGAAGCGACGCGATGTCAAGTTAATAAACTCCTAATTACTTTGAAAATCTAACTTTACGTTAAAGAGATTTAAAAAAACCAACCCACGTATTCACTGGGGAACAATTATTTTTTTGTTTAATATTTGATGAAAAGTGTTAATAGCGAGATATTTTTACGTGAATTATACACCCTTTTTGCATGCCGCTGTATTCACCTTCACCTCGGGGGAATCACCATTGATGAAAAAGTACAGTCATCAATCCAATATCGGTATTAATTAGGACAATGATGATTGATGGCAAGAAAAGGTACACTGGTCACTGGTCACGTTGGTGATATCGGGGGGGGGGGGATATTGAGGGAAGATAGGGGTAGAAATACATTATAAAGGGTTTTACAACGAGATTTGCGTAGAATTGCGTAGAGTTGCGTAGAGACTACGCAACACTACGTCGCCATTAGTTTTACCTACGGAAGTCTACGCAACTCTACGTAACTCTACGCAAAAAGAGGAAGCGGGAGGAACGCAAAAAATTGTTTACGCACTGTTGGCGTAGAGCCAGGTCTACGCCAGTCTATGCAAGCCTACGCAATACTACGCAACTGTCACACGGCCAAGGTAAAAGGTCATTTAAGATCAATGATCATGGTCAAAGATTATTTAGGGTCAATGAATATAGTATTTTATTATCCTATGAATGGTGTTTTTTGTGAATAATTTATTATTCAGTACTTGTTTTCAAAGTCAGCACTGCTGCAATATTGAATCCGTACGCAACGGCATGTATGCACGGCCTACGTAAGTGGGCGTAGACAAGTAACAACCGTACGCTACCCTTCGCCGGGACTATACGCCGATCCATTGTTTTTTTGTCACGAGTACGCAGCAAATTTTCGCGCATTCCCTACGCAACTCTACGCAGATTCCTGTGTGAAACCACCTAGCTAGAAATAGCTAAACTCTAAAAACACTATGATATGTATACAATACAGTATATGTATATATATATATATATATATATATATACACACTATAATATGTATACAGTATATATATAAAGAGAGTCGTGTATAAAAAATGGTTATCTTTGAAACATTAATGGCCTAAGCATTCATTAAGATAACATTGCATCGATTAAAAAGCGGAAACATACAATGATTTTAAGCAGAGTCTATATTGGTAGTTAATATTGCTTATGTCAACTCCTCGCTAATAACTGTGTTATTCTGATTCGCTTAGCAACCATTGTTAACAATTGCAAAATAAACTTAATCATTGTCCAAAAGACTGTGATGTCGATTTGCACTTCTGATTATGACGTAACGATTACTTCTGTTATGAACATCATATTGAAAGCGACAACCGTCGGCTTTTCGAATCCCATTACTTAGTAGTTATTTCTTTATCAAGATGACATTGTGCCACAATTTCATGTTTTTCAAGGATTGCATTTTATAGAGAGCAATTGCCTTTACTTAGCAGAGTGCCTGTAGCGCAATACAAAATAAATTATTCAAACGAAAAGTTGGTATTTTCTATGTTCATTTTTACATTAACAGGATCGTGATGTCGACGATACCATCACTTTTGGGATTATTTTAATAAACATTTATCCCTTCAAATTTTGTCACATTCATCATGACTATCATTACTAAATGCATGATTAAATGGTCGGCATCTCACCAGTAGTGTATTTCTTTGACACATTTATTTTTTCTTCTCAGCATTATAATTTAAATCCTTGATATGTCTGTAAAATTCTTAGTCGAAATAGAAGAAAGGTAACACCGATTTCAGTTCTTAGATAATTTAGTCTACATTATGGTTTATCAATAGTATGGTAAGTGCATTTCATGAAACATATTGATATGAATAGGTGGCATAAAGAAAACAATACAAATTAGAAAAAAAATATATAGTTCACTTTAGCTTATGTCGTATCAACGTAACGCCACTTGGCAAAAGGCGGGTTGAAAATAAACATAGAGCCTGTCAATTTCATTGAAGACTAATGCATTGAGAATGGTTTAATGCGACAGTTGATATGTTGAAAGGAAAATAAAGTGATTTTCACATCATAAAAGTTCACAACACGAAGTATCATGATTTCATTATCTTTCTCTAAAAAAAACCCGATTTCTGCAACCTTTCCCTTTTCTTTTAAATATTCCCTTTAAATTTATTTTATTTTTCCCGTTTTCTTAATCCTCTTAATACATATTACCGATCAAAATCTTTTTAATGTTGCTGTTATAAATAATACTTTAATATTTATTGTATGTTTATTTCGTCTTGCATGTGAAGATGATGAAACGAACCTTTGAGGTGATCCTTTCAAAAGAAAAAACTATCACATTCATATTGCTGAGAAAGGCGATAGTATTTCTTATCAGCTAAAACAAATAACTTTTTTTTAATTATTGAATTCGTTATTTGACATCAAACTGATGAAAAATACGTTAATTCATATATATCTTATTTCACAAAAGAAGTTTCTATTTCAACGTCACGTAAAGATAATTTTTTCTTTTCTTGATTAAGATTAGAAAGTAGACAACAAACTTTCATCTATATGACAGACACAATGCAATACAATTTTAGGCGATATATAGCACACAGTCTGTGCATGCATAGATTTTTTTTGTAGATTAGTGATGCGCGCAACTTCATGCAATGAGCAACATTTCGAGCAACATTTATGTATTGTATAGGAACAAATTCTTCACAAGAGCTGCATGCCACCAATGTTTGCTCCTAAAGTACAGTGATAAACCCAGTTAACATCATTCTGACGGATTCATATGTATTTCCCTGTCAGTCTAATGCCCTACCAGACTGCTTACAGTGATAATCTGATAGCGATAACAATTTATTCATAAACATTAATGAACATGTTGTTATCCAAACAATTAATATGCAAGATGTAATTAATTCCTTCAAGTTTAATTCGACAAAAAACATTGTCTTTGTCAATAGCCTAGTCGTATCGCTCACTCGCGCGTCTAGAGGCGTCTATATTCATAAAACTTTTTGAATATCTTGCCCCTCCAAACGAAAAAAAAAATGCGGCGATACTAGGCTAGCTGTCAACCAACCATGTGAATGATGTTACAAAGAATGAGATGAATGGAAAGCGATAAGGGTAAAATGAGAAGGTGTGAAAATTTTCTACAAGAATTACCATACTAACTATAGCTCATATTCAAAATAACATAAATTTACCTTTATTGTCTTCTTTTGTCAGCGATTGAATGAAAACACGAAATAGAATACAGTTGATATTGATGATAATAGGCCTGCGATTAGCTCAGATTAACACAATACTGTCCACACGATGATTGGTGGATATATCAGTATCTCTCTTAGTATGTTTCCCGTCGTGAATTCCGACAAAACGAAAGTGGCGCACCGACATTTATTTGAAGATTATCAAAGCCATTCCCATTCAACACATATAAGCTCACGAATAGTCAAGTTCCTGATTGGTCCGCTTCTGGAGAGCCGAGAATGACGTTACAGGCCTGGAAACGAGAGTCCACGCCCAAAATATAATCATGCTGAAACCTCTCCCCCTGACAACTTCGTTTATATTCCCGGTGCTTTTTATGATTTTTTTTATTTCGATGGATGAAAGTGATAGATGGAGTGATCACAAATATTTAATCAAATTATCACATTTCAGAATTGGGAATCCAAATACTGAACGTAACAAAAATAAATAATCAACTAATTTGGATAACCTCATAAATCATGAGAGAGGGAGGGGCAAATAGGTATGTAGGGAAGTATCATAATGATACTTGATATCATTCAGATACAAATCGCATACAATTGTAACATAGCAGAATACAACAAAATTAACTACGATTTAATAGAATTACATCGATTTACATCAAATGAGGGGTAAACAAAAAGAGCGTTGAGTATTAATAATGTTGAATGGATTCTAGGACATCTACCCCCTGGACATCCACCCCCGGACATCTACCCCCGGACATCCACCCCCTTAGGACAAGTACCCCCTAAGACATCTACCCCCGGACATCTACCCCCCGGACATCTACCCCCGGACATCTACCCCCCGCACTTCTACCCCCGGACATTTACCGGACATCTACCCCCGGACTTCTACCCCCGGACATTTACCCCCGGACATCTACCCCCGGATATCTACCCCCGGGACATCGATCTACCCCCCTGACATCTACCCTCTAGGACATCTAACTCCCGGACATCTACCCCCCGGACATCTACCCCCGGACTTCTACCCCGGACATTTACCCCCGGACATCTACCCCCGGATATCTACCCCCGGGACATCTACCCCCCTGACATCTACCCTCTAGGACATCTAACCCCCGGACATCTACCCCCGGACATTTACCCCCGGACATCTACCCCCCCCCCTCGTACATCTACCCCCGGACATCTACCCTCTAGGACATCTAACCCCCGGACATCTACCCCCGGACATTTACCCCCGGACATCTACCCCCCGTACATCTACCCCCGGACATCTACCCCCCCCCCCCGTACATCTACCCCCGGACATCTACCCTCTAGGACATCTACCCCCTGACATCTACCCCCCCCCCCCTACCTAAGAACTGTTTGCTGGATTTCACGGAGAGGATGCGTATCTCAGCTAATAAAATCATGCGAGCTCGTAGCGCAGGATAAAGATTTTTTATTTTCAGCACTTTTTAGTGAGCATGAACATGGTGCGTATAATGAAGAAATCGAATCGCAAGCAGAGTTATTTGTGCATATTGACTTTAAAACGGGGTATTCAAGGACGTTCCACATTTAAAATGAAGTCCATGTCATTTTCACCAAATTTTGCAGAGAGTTATTTTGGTATCTATACATTATAAAAATGCAAAAAATATTATAGGTTCATGTGCTTAATTTTTTTCGACGGGACTTCAAATTCACTGTATTTGTATGATATGGAATGTTGCGCAATCAAAAGAATTATGCCTCTCTTTGACCTCACAAATTCACCAAATGAGTTTAAATCATCTTTACTCTGTCGATATTGCGTCAAACTTCATCAAACTTTCAGCATATGTAAATATAAGTAGATACCAAAGTATGAGAATATCTTTCAATTGGCAAACTATATCTATTTGAAGTTAGCAGCGCCCTCATTTGACAAGAATGGTGCATAAACTTCCAAAAACAAATCTTCAAAAGACGAGAATCTATTCGAAAATTAAAAAAAGTAGAGTTTAAGCTGCATTTTATTTAAAATCCATGTCATTTTCATAAAATTCGGCAAAATTGTAGAGGAATGCATTGCGAAGGTGTAGGGACGTTAAAAATAAGGGGTCCATGTGCTCATTTTTAAACTATCAGTGTCTAAAGTGTTGCGAGTTGGCTTGAAACAGCCCAAAATGTTAAAGTGTTGAATGTTGACGGAGACTCAGAGAGGGAAAAATTTGCTTATTAGCGAGTCTGATGATCATATTTCTTATTTCCTTAAATTTTGGCGCAAGTCTTTTTTTTTTATCCCCAAACAGAAACGTTCCTTGTTCGCTGAAGCGTTAAACAAAACTTATATTTTTAAATGGCATTTGAAAGATAAGACTTCAGAGCATCTATAAATATATATCAAAATATAGAGATCTTAATTCAAAACAAAATGCTGACAAACCTTACAAAGCTGTCCCTTTTTTGATACGCACTGTATTTACAGTACATCTAGGGCAGATTTCGGAGAATAGAAGACAATATTAGTACATGCATATAATGATGGTTTGCAAACTGACTTCATAATCAATTATTCGTATCATCGTACATAATCGCTCATCGGACGTGTCTGCATGAGCCTATGTTGAAATCGTGTGAAGAAAATAATGCATGTGTTATTAGACATTACCAACCCATGGGGGTAATTGATGGAGTAATGACTATCCTCTAAACTGTAGGTGACCGTCCCATATCGTATCATTTCATTGAATTATGTTATATAATTCATGATTTTAATCTAAATCTAATTCCCCGCTATCTCTAAAAGTGTCATAATGGCTTTGGTGATCATGGTTCTACTCGTTGTAACACATTACCTTGAATAGGCTCTCTCTGTCGGTGATTATTGTGATAAATTAATAGATGAATGGATAACTAAGTAAATAACAAAATTGTTAAATCAATAAATGAATAAATAAGTCAATGAATGAATATTCAAATAAATAAAGTTATATAGTAATTTATTAATGGATAAATGAATAACTATATTTTAAATATATAAATAAGTATTAAAAAACGATAAAAGAGATATAAACAGAGTGGTGGAAGTCAGAAAGAAATATGGCAAGGAACAAAATAGTTATGGCCGTTAAAAAGAAGAAGAAGCAGAAAGTTTGTAAATCTCAAATTGGCAATTCGGTGAGTAGGTTTTGACAAATAGCTAAAACAACTCTCCCATATTTCGTGTAATTTAGAATTTGTTGTTCTCTATATACCTTTTTTTAATCTGAAATGTTTGGTTATTTCTTAAAATACATACAATGGAGTGCTCTCATGTGTATTCAGTGGCGTGATGAGCCAAAAGTTTTGAGGGGATGTATCGGGCAAAAAAATAAAAATACGAGCAAAGCGAGCGAGCCAAAATTTCGACATTTTTATAGATTTTTACATAATATTCAAAATGTGATATAACATTTTCCCCTTCTGTGTTTCATTTTCTTTCTTTGTGTTTTTGTCTTGGTCATGACCTTTTTTTTTGGGGGGGGGGGGGCAAGCGCCCCCAAGCTCCCCTCCCCCCGTCTGTACGCCAATGGGTGTATTCTAAAGTATTTAGCGGAATGATTAGAGCTACTCGTCCTTCCTAGGATAGATCGACATGCCAATACGTTTGAAATGATGATGGTGTTCAATTACAGACCTTGAATAAAAGGAGAAGTAGCCCCTTATACTGACACCTGTCTTACTCACTGATCTTCAAACTTATTTTGGAATGCATCATTGGAGTAGAATATCGACTTGCATGAATCCCACCATTATCTTACTGCAAATGGTTTATTAGCCGTCCTTCTTTTTCTTGCTTTTTTAATTCAAAGTTACTTTCAAACGATAAAGGGATCACAGATAAAATAAATAATTACTTAAAACTGAAAATATACATAGAGACAGAATGTGGAGAGAGGGGGAATAAAAAGGAAGGAAGGAGCAACAGATATCGAGATTAGTGAGATGGAGGTTTGGAATAGAACAGAGAATAAGAGAGAGAACGAGAGGATGAAGGCATAATTATAATAGAGATAATCGCCCCACCCTCCCCCTCTCTCTCTCTTCTATTCCCTCTCTATCCTCTTTTCCCCCTGTCTCTTGCTATTGTTGTTGGATTTCTTCATATTCGTGCGTCTCTTTTCTCTGTCTCCCCCTCTGTATTTTGAGTTACAACTTGATTTTTTCCTTCTGTTCTTTCAATTTCTTGATACTGGACCCCTCCCTTTTAAATGAAAATACATCTATCAACGCCTAAGATACATCAGGGTGATAATAAGGATCATGATTACCATAGATGAAACATTATTGGATTAAGTCAACGACCAACACATATTCTTTACTTCATCATGGTTGTATTCAGGCCCATAAGGATGGTGTGAAAGTATCACTAAAGGACTATCAAATTGATTATCAAATTGATATACCCGAGGCCATTAACATGTATTATTTTCTATAATTATGAAAGAGATATATTCTCTTCTAACCTCTTTTTTCTCTAAAGTTAAAAAATTCTGGGCGACACTGAATAGTTTACCTTCAAGTCAAGATTGACTGCTATGCACACCTGTGAAAAATATATGAAAGATATATATATATATATATATATACATATATATGTGTGGGTGTGTATGTGTGTGTGTGTGTGTGAATGTATACATTGAAAAAAAAATACATATCACGTATTAATAAAGAAAACACACTGCACACAATACTACTTACAGACTCATTCATATATTGATTTAATGAAATGCACATGATAAAAAAGAGTACAAACTAAACAAAAACCCTTGTTGTTATTTTGGGGGTTTTAATAAACCATAAGCAATATAGTTGATTTATTTGAAAAAATGAATAAAAATATTTTTAGTCTGTTTTATTGCTTGTATGATATAAAAAAAATACTGCAATTCTGATATATGAAAAAAGGTAAATGATTTTTATTTAAGACATATAAACTTTTGCAGGACATATCATTTTACTTTACTTTTGGTGAGCTACTGAGCTCTAAAATGCCGTGGTCTTTAATCATCCTAAAAAAAAGCGAAAGAAAGAAAAAACAAACCCCCGCAGTAACCCAAATGCTAAGACGGTATCGTCATGATTAGGGGGTGCGAGGTTGACTTGAGACGTAGTACAAAGGCCTCATAGTATTCGTGTCTGGTTTAATTTCATTTATTTCATTGTTATTCACATAATTCTTATTGTTTTAAATATAATATATATTCAATCAATTTGTTTATGCCATGATGGTCAAACAACCTGGGTTGCCTTTTCCATTAGTGTTTGACTTCCACCATCCGTCCTATTTCCTCATTTTAATATAGATAAGTGGGGTCGAATTGTTATACGTGCCTTTTATGGTCGAATAGTTCAATTCCATTGTAAAAGGATTTCTATAGCCATGGTATCGTGCGTGAAATTGCATATGAACTATAAAATTTTATAAACCATATCATTTCGCCATATATAATAAGGCAATAATTTTCAGTAAACTGCATTACCTAATTAATATAATAAAAACAGCTAAATAAGCCTGCTTTTGTATTATCAGGACCATCATAATGGTGAACAGAAATGAGGAATATGATAAAATTGATGTAAATCTTTGAATAGAGCGCTATATATTGCAGAATTATGCCATCTTTACGGATCAAAGTATTTGTCTGACAGAGCATGCAAGCCATTTAAAGAAATTGAACAATGTCTCGCACATTCTTTACAGAAGAGTTCTAAGAGGGATAATAATTTTGGCACCATTTTGTTCTTTTGGGATAAATTTTATATGAGACATATTCTTACACATTATCATAGGTCCTGAATCGATAATTCACTTTAGCAAACATAATTTTTGTTGTGTCAAAAAGTGAGTAGAACATTTTTCTAAGTGACATAATGCGCTGTAATATGATGAAGCTTTATTCAAAGTGAGATATAGCATGGGAGAGGCAGATGGTGAGAATGACAGAAAGAGAGAGGGGGATAAAAAGAGAAAGAATGATAGAGGAAGAGGGAGAGAGAGAGATAAGCCCGTGTAAAGAGAAAGGGAGAGAATGGTGCCGGAGAGTCGTTCATAGACTTTGGCTTTCAATTACCGTTACCTTGTGTTTCTGCGATGATTTGAAGAAGATGAGTAGTGAAATACTGAAATAAAATGATTTCATATACCGCAGTTCTAAATAAGCAGTGACCCTAAACACATCTCCATGGAAATACAAAAAAAATCATAGAAATAGTGGTCAAAACATATATAAGTTGAAAATATATTCATGTACCTTTGTTCTATGGATGAATTCTTAATGTGTGTTATTAAATATTTATAACCTCTCATCCGAGCACCATCTAGCCTCTAAGACAGGGGATTTAGGGTGTTTGATCTGCAGACAATTTGCAGAAATAATCTTCTGATAATATCCCATGGTACTTGTAACAATACAGACGTCATCTAAAATAGGAAATAAAAGTCGGTCCGGGTTTTTCTTTCTAATTTAACATGTACAAAGAAAGTGATTGGAAATCGAAGGATCTTTTTTTTTTAAAATTCAAAATAATGAATTTTGCTTGAACTATACACAGTAAAAACTCTTTCATACAGTGCTGTTTAATAAATGGTATTTACAGTAGTTGTTTAACAGATTTAAACAAGACAATTGTTTAAAATCTTTAAAAAACAAAGTTTCATTCTTAATATTTAATTCTTATTAAATTAGGCAGGGATTGTTCAAACTATTTAACAATTCCTGGAATGTTCATATAAGACTTATAGTAAATAGCGTTTTTTACTTGAGTACTTCCTACCATGTAAAAAGTAGTTAATAAATCGTTAATTAGAAATTATTATTATTATTATCATCATCGTCGTCGTCGTCATCGTCTTTGTTATCTTAGTCTCTGCAAGAGAAAGAAAAACTGACTCAAAAGAGGGGATATCGAATTTATAACAATGTCTAATCCCAAACCGGGAGCTGCCTCAGCTGGCTTAGATTTTAAAAGAAAAAAAAAAAGGAATTCCGCTAAAGATGAATGTGATTTTGGTTCCATATATAATTTGACAAGAAAAACAAGTTTCACTACAAAATAGAGGTTATTTTGGAGAATATGTTTACATATCTTCCAGATTTCCAAGAGGGTGCTACCTATAGTAAATAACACACGAAGTACCATCTTGGGGGGGGGGGTGATTCTGCACCCCCAGCACATCCGCTTGCCAGGGACATGCCAATCCCCCATATGAATGAGCCATATCCTTTGTAGACCTATCAAGAATACTTGATCTTCAGGACCATGATGTAAAACAGCCATTGTGCTGATACATGTTTTATCTTGAATAAATATTTTATAATAAGTAAATAAATAAATCTTAGGAAGATATGAAACTACTACCCGTCCTATTTTTTCCACTTGAAGAGTTTATTTATTTTCATTACAGAGATATTTTATAGTAGGTCATTGTCAGGTGAGTGCGAATGCCACGCACTATGTTGGTAGTTTTGGATCAACAAACATAACCCCTATCTCTCCATCTTTACTTTGAATCGAGACTCGTGATCTCAACATGCTCCGATTAATGTTGTCGCATAAACCTATTTTATGTATTATCAGTCATCAGGTTCTAAAGCATTAATAATCTAATTATTATCACGATGATTATATTAATCAGCTCAGAAACTCCAACATTCATGAGCGATAACAAAGAATGGAAAACAGGTATTTCTCATCATCAAATGATAGAGTGAAATTCTGATGAATACGAATAATCATGAATAGAAAATAGATTGGACGCTCATAAAGGTTTGAAATGGAATTACGCTGGATCATACGAACATCCACTTAGATTTCAAAGAAAATGTGAATGGTAACTATTAGCGTTGGTGTGTATTTGATGCACATAATAATTGTCTACACATATTTTGAAAATTATCCAAACGTGATCGGATTGTAATTGATAAAAAGTACCGCAAAGGCATTCAACATGTTCACTATTATTAAGAATTAAAGTTTGAGAAAGGTGAATAAGGGATTTTCCCTTTTCCTTTTGAAGTATGGATAATTGTACAAGAAGAGTAAAACAAGAAGAAGAGGATGAAGAAGAAGAAGAAGAAGATAAAGAAGAAGAAGAAGAAGGGGGAATGGGAGAAGAAAAACAACAACAAGAACAAGAAGAAAAAGGAGGAGGAGAAGGAGAAGGAGGAGGAGCAGAAGAAGAAAATGGTGAAGGAGGAAGAGAAGGATAAGAAGGTGGTGGAGGAGGAGAAGAAGAAGAAACCTTGGTCCCTTGGGTAAAAATAAGAAGGATCGAGAAAACCAACTAGGACGAAAGTAAAAAGGAGGAAGGAGATTAAAGGGGGAGGGAAGGACGCCGAGGGAAGAGGAAGTGAAGAAATGTAATATTATATGCGGAGCTGAAGAGTGCTAACATGATCATCAAGATGGTGATGACAACGAACAAGAAATAACAGTAACAATGGCCTTATGGAACGAATCCCACCAACCTAATTTTGTTAGTGATGCGAATTACAAAGGCGGTATGCATATTAATTCTCCACTTGTAATATAAAATGTACAAAAAACTTACAGCAAGAGAACCAAAAATTAATCAAAAATCAATAAGATTTACCTTGGCATGTATGATGCACCCCATCTCCCTTTCCTTTTTTCTATTTTCTGATTGACGATATTATATACATACTATATGGGACATCTGGGGAGCCATTCATCAACATTTTTGTCCGACGAGTATCGGACAACTTTCCTTGATTCTGATTGGCTGATAGTCAGTGTTACTATGGTAACTGTCTTATTAAACAGGGCTTGTCGGATGAAACGTCCGACAAGTCCTTTCACGCTCACAATGACATGTCTTTTCGTTTAGAAGACGATTACATTATAATTCACTGGGCGTTGGGACAGGGCGTTGTGGCGTGCGCATGTAATCCAAGCTGTGGGGAAGTTACAAATTGATGCAGAGGTTCGAGCCCTGGTCACGTCTTTCGGATGGTGACGTTAAAGGTCGGTCCCAGACGTAAATAATCATATCTGATTGATACACGTCTGACAAAACTCAAATACACACTCACTATGAAGTGGTACGATTATCCTGTTTCTGAGTACAAGGAGATGCTGTGATATACATCGTTAATGAGGAATGTAAAGCAAGAAAAAGATCATCTTGAAACGTCGAGGACATTATTTTATCAAACAGATTAAATCGATTGATAATTGGAAGTACACATCTGCAAAATAGATTTTCATTTATAATATCCATCAAATGAATTAATTAAAACAGAATAGTTAAGTAGGCATCTATAATTCATCATACGGAAACGGAATACCAGGAAATTAATATTAAATTAGATTGTTGACCAATTTTTTAAGGAATATAAACCAGAAATAAATAGATTATATTTATTTATAAAAATGGCAAACGATCTACGATGGAATATTACAAATATTACAGAAATATTGTTGAAGAAAAATTCTCACGACATCGTTTACATAATTTGTAACTATATATTTTGATAATATTATTTATCAATAAATCTTTTTTTTTTTTATGAAAAAATAATGAAATATCATAATGATACAATGTTAGCTGTCTATGCAGTTTGATCTATGCAATCTAATTTCATTTCAATTCACCGCTTCAGAAAGCTGTAACCAACAATGATAAAAACAATATATATATACATCAATTAAATTATTTTTCTTCAAAGAAAAAAATATTAATATAACTGCTGTGTTTAGTGCATATATGCATTTATTTAAAAAAATGCCCTGGACTTTAACTAGACAAAAGATGTATGCGGATTATGCCAATTAAAGAAGAACATTTTGCATTTATCTGAAAGAATATTATGTGGAAGTAAGCTTATAGGGGTATTTAGATATAGAAATTGCAAAACTTTCCGTATGATTTTATCGATGGATGATAGACATGGATTTATCATCAAATAGATGCTTTGATAAAGCTATTAGCGAAGTGTCTATGTATTTTCATAACGACTTTGAAAAGATGGACTGAGGAATACTTGATTGGTCATTAACGTTTTTCCTTCCTACATCACTAGTGTCATTTACATTAAGGACGGTAGAAATAGAATGATTTAATTGATTGCCAGAGGCATTCCCGACTTTTACCATAACACAAATCTCATTGGCATGAAAAACTTGAGTGCCCTCTTCAAGTGTTATGCACATAATGGCAGGAGAAGAACAAATGAATGAAATCAATTTTTACTGGACAGCCGATCTTACAACGAATTAAACTATCTGGACGTAAACCCGAGTATAGTAAGCCATCACTAATCCAAAGGGGATTTTAGAAAATTAATGTAATCTGAAAAGGATAATGTTGTTTAATATGATACTGATTAAAGAATGAAATTTAAAGATAGAAGACAGAATTTGTTTTGATAAAGTAATGATCCTAAGTTATTGTCACAAGGTACACGCACGAATCATTTTCAGTATGATTACCGAAAGGGAAACAGCCAAATACTATGTCGCGTGTTTTGATTTGTTTTGTTAGTATTTACGAAAAAAAAAATATTTTAATGTAATCATTGCCTTTTTTGTTAAAGTCGTTTCGCAATCAATCTGTTTAAGCCGTGATATCTGACTAAAACCAGTCTTCATCATAACTTCCTGCTAAAATTAAACATCCCATCAAAACACACGGTGACATCATGCCAATTCCAAAGAAAATGGCGGTTCCTTGATATTATGGTCTCTTTTACCATATAGCACTTTCCAGATTTCACCTTCGCCACAAATCTAATTAGTATCGTGTGACAATTTCATCATATAAACTTATTCCCATCTTCATTGGCTCGTGCCGCCAACCATAGAGACCTTTAACACCAAATATACACAACAGATATATATTAAGTGGTAATAATCGGTCATGCAATAAATTTTGCTAATGGCCTTCACGACGTCATCAAATAATGGTTAATGCATATCTTTATGTGAAATATCGCCTGTGGTGACGTCATTGTACTTGACGCGGTGATGTAATGTTGGGAAAGTGCCGACAATTTTTTTAAACATTAAGGACTCCATGTCGGAACTAGTTTGTTGCATGATCGAAGAAAAATGTGTGATTAACGTCACGTGATTGGGGTCACGTGATGGGTTCCAAAGGAATGTGAAGGTCCCACATTAACGGCACCATGTATTCTTTCCATAAATTATTAAAACATGCTTCTCAGGAGGAGGCTGGTGTTGTTACGGGGAAGTGAAGAAGTGGAAGAATAATTAATGACAATAGGAAGATGGAGATAAAAAATGAAATATATCTTGATTGGATCTAAATTGAACTTCTAGCATTCCCATGATTTTTATAAAACAAAAAGACCATGTTTTTTATTTTCAATGCAAATTGATGTATTGTAGTTCCGATGTGATAGCGAAAACGTGCCTCCAAGATCAAAACAAAAAGGCATACATGAATGACACACGAACGAGAGAATCTTGAAAATAACGAAACCGAAAACAACATGGGCGGTTATCGGGAGTGAAGTTAACGTATTTTGGAAACAATTTGTAAACCGAAAAACATTCAACAAAGTGCATGAATAGATAGGGCCTATTATATATAGTTTGTTTGCTATAGATTTACACCTCCAAAGAATAAAAATGAAATATGGTGAATTGAGACAATCCCCTTCTCATAATCATATATATAGTATCTTTAGGTCATGAATATTGATTGTATTTGAATTATTTATTATTATTATAAAAGGTAAAACAATATTGTAATAGACACCCATAAGAAAGCGAAGCTTGTTCAAAAAAGAAATTATCGAAAATAAATCAGAAATAAAATTAGAAGAAAGATAATGATTGAAACAGAGATGGGGGCGTCGTGGTCTCGTGGTTAAGACTCTTCTCTTTCAGTCTGAGGGACGTGGGTTCGATTCCCAGCCATGGCGTATTTCCCTTCAGCTAGAAATTTACCCACATTGTGCTGCACTCAACCAAGGTGAGGTCAATGGGTATACCGACAGGAAGTAATTCCGATTCCGGTGTGAGCAGCGGAACCGATTCCACTGCGAGCACCGGAATCGGTAGACTAGCATACCCGGGGAGGGCCTAATATCGGAGCGCGTAACAAGATGGATACGTGCGCAATACAAATCCTAGATTATCTATATTCATTATGATTGTTATTGTTATTATTATCATCCTCATCATCATTACTATTATTATCATTGTTATTATTGTCATCATTATTGTTGTTATTATTATTATCATTGTTATTGCTATTGATTAGTAGTAGTAGTAGTAGTAGTAGTAGTAGCAGTAGTAGTATACATTTGCTGGTTCAATCACGCAATATAAGGAGACAATAAATACTTAGTTAGTTTGTCCCCGTCTTTCCTTTTTATAAAAAAATTATGCCCCTGTCACATAAACGAAAACCGACCCAAATCGACCGATGGTATGTCATTGAAAATAATGTAATAGCTTTGATCGGTCTGGAGTCGGTCTCACCGGTGTGAATGTGTGATTACTAAATAAGCTAAATTGCTCTCAGTGATACGACCTTTCCGACTGGTTCCGAGACGATCACGCTCTGTAAATGTCCCTAGATCCCCAGGTGATTGAGGAAGTGATATCATCATGCCTACCAAAGATCGCTTCAACGATTCCTGCTTCCTGGCTTCGGGATTAATTATAATCACAATACAATTTTCATTAATAGCCACCAGCTCGGTTCGGATCAATCTACCTTTACTGGTCTATGTCATCCAATGAAAGATATTGTCCCAAGCAGAAATAGGTTGTTATATATATCTTGCACAAAATAAATTGAATAAAGAATCTTACTATATGTGGGTGATGAATGTTTTTGTTTTACTGCAATGGTTGCAATTAATCTTGCTAGAAACCACATTTTGAAGAGAAACCAACTTTAGTGAAAGTTTTAAAACTTTGGTGCAGTCACCCTTCAAGCAGTAATTTACCCAAAAATTCATGGTAGAAGAGGATAATTATTTCCATAGTGAATTTAAAACCCGGGTTTAACCCATGTTAAGAATACCAATGATAGTGAAACTACACTTAGACCAGAGGGGAGGTTTAGAAACCAGGGTCAGGCGCGGATGGGGGGGGGGGCAAGCCGACCCCGGTGTCCTTTCTAACTTGAGAGAAACGCTGAAAACAGAAATAAAAGTACGTAGGAGGTATTATACCCATGTTTAATTTACGGCCTCGTAACGGCCAGCCCGATCCCCATAGGGCATAGGCCTACTCGCAGTGGCACCGCATTATGTTAGTTCACATGTACGCAAACCACGCCACCGCACTTGCGCCCCTATCAATGAAAGACATTCTCCTGCACATGGGTTTCCTGCACTCCATCAACTGCCGAGTAGCTCTGCATAGAAGGATTACCATATGCACTCAAGTAGGCCGTATAAAACAATATTTTTAAAATGCTTAAAATGTCCAGTTTTCATGTCTTAATATCAAAAAATTTCACGCTCTCATTAATATTAGATTGATAAATAAGATAACAGTTTCATTAATTCCTAATAATGAAACTGTCCCCCTTTTTCAGAATGGACTATCGACAAGTTTCATCTTATAGGAAATAGGAAGAGAGTCATCATTTTCATACTATAATAATATTTTCATAATAATGATGACAAAATGTCCTTACAATGCCCCGGTGTTAGGTCTAAATAATAAATAAAACATCAGCTCGCGCTTCGCGCTCGCATCATTTGTTAAGTGCGATCCATATCCACTTCACAATTTTCCTACACAGTGTTTAAAATAGTGCTTAAATTCACCCTTTTCAGATCGTTATATAAATTTTGTCAGCTCGCGCATTATTGATTTTTATAATAAAAGAAATGTATTTATAATGCCCAGATTCTATAGGTCTACATCTAAAAACACGTGCACACGATCATGTTTATTGAGATACGCAGCTTGTTCTTTATTAAAATCGTGCTTAAATTATCCAGTTTCATATCAGAATATCAAAAGATTTCTTCTAGCGCTTCGCGCTCGCATTATTAATTTTGGAAGATATCAAATTACTCGAATAGAGTGCCCCGTTTTTAGGTCTAAATCTCTTTTTTTTCGCTCGGGCATCACCCTCGCATTAATTGTTTAGTTAAATTCCTATCCTGTTCATGATTACAGAAAACTGCTTAATGTCCAATTTTCATGTCAGAATGTCACAAAATTTCAGCTCGCGCTTCGCGCTCGCATTATTTGATTGTTGAAATATGTATCGTTTTCATTGGTAACTGCAAACTGTCCTTAACAGGTCCCTTTTTTATCAGGCCAGAACATATTAAAAATTTCTGCTCGCGATTCGCGCTCGCAGTAATTATTTAGTTGCATAAACATCTTGTTCACGATCACAAGCATTGCTCAGATAGTTCAATTTTCAGGACAAAATACATGAAATGTTCATAAAATTTAGCTCGCGCTTGGCGCTCGCACTGTTCATTTAGGGCTTATATGAGATTGTTTATTTATGTTTTGTTAGAAAAGAACTAAGAAGTTACTGTTAGGACTACCCTTTAAAATAACCCCCCCCCAAAAAAAAAAAAAAAAAAAAAAAAATCAAATTTGAGCGGCCGATCGGGGAAAATATGGGTGATTTTTTGTTTCGCCCCTCCCCCTATTGGCGAAAGCTGGATCCGCCGCGGAGGGTAAACTTTCGACTTTAAACCTGCTATCAGAAAACGGGCCACAGGGATTGTCAATGATGATGAGAAAGGAGCAGGAAGTGGAGCGGGAGGAGGAAGATTATAAACAGGAAAAAAGGGGGAGGGTAATAATTAGATTGGGAGTTGAAAGGAGATGGAGGAAAATGACGATAAAATAAATGGAAAAATGACAAGCAAGACAACGACGACGTTAAGAACTTTCATTGAGCAGGTAGGTCCATGCATTGAGTAAGATGATACATGTATGTTGAAATTGGGTTCTCCTCCCTTCTTCCTTTAATTTCTCTCTGTCTACATCTTACTGTCTGTCTATCTCTCACCCTCTCTCAATTTTATTCTCTTCCCCTTCCTCTTCCTTTCCATTTTTTGGGGGGTTGGTGCATAGGAGGAGGATTGGGATTTAGCCTAAATGTATATGGTAAGCCCGACTCACACTATGCGATTCGTTGCAAACCGAATTTCAAATTAATTATGATAACATTTGATATGGATATTCCAACTAATAAAATATCACGGATCAGAGTTTAAAATAATGGTAGGACTACTGAAATCGATAATCAGTCCAGTTAGAGCCTCCCTGAATGAATAAAAACAAATTCAATCCAAATCGTAATGACGTCATCATCAGCTGCGACTTGAAGCCGATTTGGACTTTACTCTGACCACACACTGTTTAAAAAAAAAAGATTTTACAGAAGAAAAATTAAAAAACAGATTTTACAGAAAGAAGTAACCAAATCATTCTGTAAATTGTTAAAACAGGAAAGATTTTATAAAATTTTTATAGAATTTTACAGAACAGTTCTGTTTTAAAAAGGGGGAAAACAGTTTTATTAAAATAAATTTGTATGGTTACATACACAAAATTTTCTGTAATTTCACACAAAATGCTTGTAAGATTACACAATGCAGAAAGATTACAGGTGTTCTCGAGACTCTGCTGCAGGAATTTTTATTTTTTAAGTTGAAATTTTCAAACAGTGTAGGGCTTGCCGCACAGTAAAAATAATTTATGATTTTAGTTTTCCTTACAATATGCCAAACTTTAAATCAAATAATTTTACTTCTTGGAACTTTCATATTTAATGCAAAATGCGATTTCTTGAAAAATCGCGTCGCACCGGATCGCATAGTGTAAGAAGGGCTTTACAAATGCTCAGGTCCCATATCTCGGATACATCATTGCAACAGTATTGCCATTCAGGTATGACATCTGTACCTTATAATCATCTACCTATGTACATGTAGTACATAAATATTTAACGAATTAGGCAAGTTATTTTTCATCGAAAGGCATTAGTTGGTGTTGAGATGCCGTATTCCCTTCCCATCTGGGATTTAGATGTTGATACAGGCACCCTATACCTCAGTCTATTGGTGTCTAATCGGACACTGGGGACGAAAAGCATTAATTGCATTGTGTGAGGAAAGAACAGTTTTGTCAAATTTTGTCTTGATAAGGTCAAAAGAAGAAACGTGTTTTGCAAGAACGTCCGCAAACTGTTTATATAACCCATATGTGATAATAGTGTGAGCATATTCAGGAATTCATTTCAATGACGTATATTCTCATCGAACAATAATTGATATAACTATGAGCACTATTTATTAATCATATGGTTTATATTATCATCTTATTTGAACCACTGGCGAAATGAGCCCCAAAAAACAAGATAAAAAATGGCCACCGTTGCGTGAAGTTAGAGATTAGAGAGCCAAAAAAATTGATTTTGACTTACAAAAAGGTGACAAGATATTCAAGGAAAAATACAAACATTAAGTCAAATGACCTTTTCCAAATATTGTTTTTGTATTCGTATGGGGGCAACACTCTCCTATACCCCTAAAGATGGCGCCAGTAGTCCTTAGCTGTCCGTGCTTTGGCTTTACTAAATGATCTTACATTCATTTTTTTTTTCAAAATTATTTTTGCACTTCCTAATTTAACTCCTTGTATGATTCCATTGTATTTAAGATTTTTCGCGACAAATGAAAAACAGATGATGAGTAGGCCTAATCACAGGATAAGACATCAGCCATCATCAATAATTATCGTCATTTCCCTATCACTATTCTACCATCACTGTACCTAACCACGTACTGCAATATATCATAAACATCCGCCTTCTCTTCAGCATCGCTAATGATTGTCACACTGTAATTACTGTTACTACTTTACATTTATGAAACAATACTTTATCATCATCAACATGGTTTTCTTAATTATATCACTTTATAATCGGCATTGTCAATTTCTCATTTATTCCCTTTCTCTGTATCAGCCACTTAATTCCATTACAACAAAGAGCAAAAACATTGACCAGAGCCTGTCAGTAGGACATGAATTCAAAACAACACTTTCTGCGCGGAAATAGAATTTAGAAATGAACTATGATAGCAAATGAAATCTAAATCAGGACCCGTCTCACGTAAAAAGACCGGTGTTTGCTTTCTTGACTACTGATTTATTTAACGGGAGACCTTTTTCTTGCGTGAAACTCCTTTCCGCCAGAGATTTCGGGACATCCATCATGGCGCTTTGACGTTGCCGAGTTGATAGCACTGAAATCCCTTAGTGATTTGACGCGTCTGTTTGATCAAGCTGATAAAAGGTCAATCTTGAGTCGAATATCTGACATTACTGGACAAAATTGCGAGATCGAGTGCAAACAATACGTGTCACATTGTGATTATCGTTCGGAATGAGAGTGTATATAATAAATAGTAAATATGCCTTTGTTAAAGGGGGTATATTGCCCAATATTGTTGCCGTAATCAGTACAGTATATACGCACTTCAAATCTACCGAAGATCTATTTATCACATAGCGCTTT
The DNA here is from genome assembly GCF_037042905.1 of Lytechinus pictus. Classification (NCBI taxonomy): domain Eukaryota; kingdom Metazoa; phylum Echinodermata; class Echinoidea; order Temnopleuroida; family Toxopneustidae; genus Lytechinus; species Lytechinus pictus. The sequence continues at coordinate 4,150,295 of NC_087245.1, read as the reverse complement.
AAATTTTTAATTGACAGTCTAAACTTATTGTAAGTACGGCATCCGAACAATTATTGTTTGAAATACAAGCAGACCTAGTACATAAATACACTAGAACCCCGCCCCGAACAAAAAACAAACAAACAACCAACAAACAAAAAGCAAAAACAAACAAAAAAATGCTTCATACCCTCATGACTGTAGTACAGAGCCAAGGAGGAAAGGAAGAAGACCGTTTCTGGCTCCGCGGTATTTTTACTGGGTCAGTTCTGTTTTGTCAGGCAAACCGTCATTGAGGGTCGTGGTAGGTGAGGAAAAACAATGGATGAAGTGCCTAAGTTTATGAAAACGGAACGCTATTCTTGATAATTTCGAGGAGGTAAAACGAGAGAGCGAAAATAGATATATATAATGTCTAATTTTTGAGTGAATAAGTAATTCTGTCATACATGTTTTTGGTGTGTAAACAGGTGATATTTGATGAATATTCAATTGAAATTTGATGAAAACTGCGGTGTTGATAAGAAATAATACAATTGAACAAAGGGTACCGTATTTGTTTTTACCTCTTATCTATTCATACACAGTAAAAACGCTGTTTAAGATTTTATACAACGCTGTTTACTATATGAAACTTACAGTATATTTGTTTGACCGTTTAAACAATCATGTTTAATTTATTGAAGATTAGATATTGAAAATTAAACTTTGTTGCTTAAGATTTAAACATTTGTTTAAACTATTTAAACAATTACTGTAAGGTTCATATAATAAACAGCGTTGTAAAAAAAATTTTACTGTGTATATTTTTTGGGGGGTGTATGGAGCCTCCTCTTTAATCACACTAGTTTGTCAAGAAGCTAAATGATATGGACGACCCGTAATTATCTATAAAACCAGTGGCGTACAGATGGGGTGGGGGGCTTGGGGTGGCTCTTGCTCCCCAAATTTTTCACGACCAAGACAAAAAAGAGAAAAAGAAAGAAAATGAAAGATTTAAGAGTGAAATATGATATTGTTTTCTGAATATTATGTCAAAATCTATCACAAAATTCGATTTTGTAATAAAAATGTCGAAAATTTTGCTCACTCGCTACTCTCGTGCGCAAAAATAAATATGTTCAAATAAATTTTATGCGAAACGCCATATCTATCCCCCTCGATTTTTTTGGCTCATTACACCACTGTGTATAGAGCCAAATTTCACTAGGAACCATTATCAGTATCATAATATAAGTATTTCCCCCCTTTTTTCTAAAAGTTATTCCGTCATTTCATGCTAAGAAAAATAAATATATTGAACTGAACTGATATCGCCAAGATGCTTTTTATCGAGTTGTTCTTAAAGGGCATTTAAATGTTTTGTAAATAATTTGCATTGATAAGTGCAAAAGAAGGAGCCAAGCTTTTTTTCTTTACACTTAAAAAAAAATACGACAGTATTATGATAAAATTAATTTGAACTAATATACACCTGCTTATTTCAGCTTTGTTTTCATAGTGATTGAGAATCCCTATTGATCAGTGTCACATGTAAGTCATCTATAATGTCATGATTCAATTAAAGATACCTATATTATAGATTGGATATATCCTAAGGGCTTCAGATATGCTAAGTTGTTCAGTAGGGACAGATGTTTTGGTAGAATTTTGCTCACAGATGTTTTCAGGTAATTACAATGTCGGAAACCTACATTATCTCCGAAACCTGTTTTTAAAATATGGAAATTGGTATGAATATCATTAAAAAGACTATAAACAAAAAGAAAATCATCTGAATCTTTTTTTTTCCATGCTAACCATTCTGAATTTTAACGACATATCCCGTCATACACCATGTACCTTACCTACAACGATTCCGTTTCTCATCAATCTCATACTGTCAATATAAAACATTAAATCGGCAATTTTCCAAATATTTTAATATACTGCACTTCGTTACGTTTTTTATTTATTTTTTTATCATACTACAGGTCTATTTTTCTATACGTAATACCACTGGTTCCATGCAGGCTCTGATAACTAACGTTTCTTCCGACCAAACATTCTTGAGTTATGTGGGAGTAGGTGAAAGCATAACACTCGGATAATCCACTGCACTTTGATGCACATCGGATTCGTGTCTGAATCATTTCATGAGTAGAAAGTACATCGACTGATGAAACAGAATAATTAACATGAAGTAACACAAATGACTTTCCTGTTTCATGAGCTATTGATTTGAAAGTAGGGACCATGCCGCTTTGGGTGTTGTTTTCTGTTGTCATAGTTGTGACCGGACCAACTGCTGTGATTTCAGTCGGTGATGTGACTTTAGTCGTCCCTAGGTTTTGTGTATGTGAAGTGCGTAATTCAGTTGCAGATGATTCTGACGTTAGAGCAGTCGTTCCATAGGTTGTTGGAAAATTGATAGTTGTAAGGGATGTTGAAACATCTGGAGTAGATGAAGTGCTTTCTGCAGACGATTGCACATCAGTTATATCGAGCTCTGTTGAAGGTAAATCTGTCGTTAGATCAGTTGTAGCAGGCTCTGTTGAATTTAAAAATGTCGTTTGATCAGTTGTATCGAACCCTGTTGAAGGTGAATCAGTCGTTTGATAAGTTGTAACGAGCTCTGTCGAAGGTGAATCTGTCGTTAGATCAGTTGTAGCGAGCTCTGTTGAAGGTGAATCAGTCGTTCGATCAGTTGTAGCGAGCTCTGTTGAAGGTGAATCTGTCATTAGGTCAGTTGTAGCGAGCTCTGTTGAAGGTGAATCTGTCATTAGATCAGTTGTAGCGAGCTCTGTTGAAGGTGAATCTGTCATTAGATCAGTTGTAGCGAGCTCTGTTGAAGGTGAATCTGTCATTAGGTCAGTTGTAGCGAGCTCTGTTGAAGGTGAATCTGTCAATAGATAAGTTGTAGCGAGCTCTGTTGAAGGTGAATCTGTCATTAGGCCAGGTGAAGCGAGCTCTGTTGAAGGTGAATCAGTCGTTAGATCAGTTGTAGCGAACTCTGTTGAAGGTGAATCTGTCGTTAAATCAGTTGTAACGAGCTCTGTCGAAGGTGAATCTGTCGTTAGATCAGTTGTAGCGAACACTGTTGAAGGTGAATCTGTCGTTAGATCAGTTGTAGCGAGCTCTGCTGAAAGTAAATCAGTCGTTAGATCAGTTGTAGCGAGCTCTGATGAAGGTGAATGTGTCGTTAGATCAGTAATTGTAGCAAGCTCTGTTGAAGGTGATTGTGTCATTAGATCAGATGTAGCGAGCACTGTTGAAGGTGATTGTGTCGTTAGATCGGTTGTAGCGAGCACTGTCGAAGGTGAATCTGTCGTTAGATCAGTTGTAGTGAGCTCTGTTGAAGGTGAATCTGTCAATAGATAAGTTGTAGCGAGCTCTGTTGAAGGTGAATCTGTCATTAGGCCAGGTGAAGCGAGCTCTGTTGAAGGTGAATCAGTCGTTAGATCGGTTGTAGAGGGCTCTGTCGAAGGTGAATCTGTCGTTTGATCAGTTGTAGCGAGCTCTGTTGAAGGTGAATCTGTCGTTAGATCAGTTGTAGCGAGCTCTGTTGAAGGTAAATCTGTCGTTTGATCAGTTGTAACGAACTCTGTTGAAGGTGAATCTGTCGTTAGATCAGTTGTAACGAACTCTGTTGAAGGTGAATCTGTCATAAGATCAGTTGTAGCAAGCTCTGTTGAAGGTGAATCTGTCGTTAGATCAGTTGTAGCGAGCTCTGTTGAAGGTGAGTCTGTCGTTTGATCAGTAGTAGCGAACTCTGTTGAAGGTGAATCTGTCGTTAAATCAGTTGTATCAAGCTCTGTCGAAGGTGAATCAGTCGTTAGATCAGTTGTACCGAGTTCTGTTGAAGGTGAATCAGTCGTTAGATCAGTTGTACCGAGTTCTGTCGAAGGTGAATCTGTCATAAGATCAGTTGTAGCAAGCTCTGTTGAAGGTGAATCAGTCGTTAGATCAGTTGTAGCGAACTCTGTTGAAGGTGAATCTGTCGTTAAATCAGTTGTAACGAGCTCTGTCGAAGGTGAATCTGTCGTTAGATCAGTTGTAGCGAACACTGTTGAAGGTGAATCTGTCATAAGATCAGTTGTAGCAAGCTCTGTTGAAGGTGAATCAGTCGTTAGATCAGTTGTAGCGAGCTCTGTTGAAGGTGAGTCTGTCGTTTGATCAGTTGTAGCGAGCTCTGTTGAAGGTGAATCTGTCGTTAGATCAGTTGTAGCGAGCTCTGTTGAAGGTAAATCTGTCGTTTGATCAGTTGTAACGAACTCTGTTGAAGGTGAATCTGTCGTTAGATCAGTTGTAACGAACTCTGTTGAAGGTGAATCTGTCATAAGATCAGTTGTAGCAAGCTCTGTTGAAGGTGAATCTGTCGTTAGATCAGTTGTAGCGAGCTCTGTTGAAGGTGAGTCTGTCGTTTGATCAGTAGTAGCGAACTCTGTTGAAGGTGAATCTGTCGTTAAATCAGTTGTATCAAGCTCTGTCGAAGGTGAATCAGTCGTTAGATCAGTTGTACCGAGTTCTGTTGAAGGTGAATCAGTCGTTAGATCAGTTGTACCGAGTTCTGTCGAAGGTGAATCTGTCATAAGATCAGTTGTAGCAAGCTCTGTTGAAGGTGAATCAGTCGTTAGATCAGTTGTAGCGAGCTCTGTTGAAGGTGAGTCTGTCGTTTGATCAGTTGTACCGAGTTCTGTTGAAGGTGAATCAGTCGTTAGATCAGTTGTACCGAGTTCTGTCGAAGGTGAATCTGTCATAAGATCAGTTGTAGCGAGCTCTGTTGAAGGTGAATCAGTCGTTAGATCAGTTGTACCGAGTTCTGTTGAAGGTGAATCAGTCGTTAGATCAGTTGTACCGAGTTCTGTCGAAGGTGAATCTGTCATAAGATCAGTTGTAGCAAGCTCTGTTGAAGGTGAATCTGTCGTTAGATCAGTTGTAGCGAGCTCTGTTGAAGGTGAGTCTGTCGTTTGATCAGTTGTAGCGAGCTCTGTTGAAGGTAAATCTGTCGTTTGATCAGTTGTAACGAACTCTGTTGAAGGTGAATCTGTCGTTAGATCAGTTGTAACGAACTCTGTTGAAGGTGAATCTGTCATAAGATCAGTTGTAGCAAGCTCTGTTGAAGGTGAATCTGTCGTTAGATCAGTTGTAGCGAGCTCTGTTGAAGGTGAGTCTGTCGTTTGATCAGTTGTAGCGAACTCTGTTGAAGGTGAATCTGTCGTTAAATCAGTTGTATCGAGCTCTGTCGAAGGTGAATCAGTCGTTAGATCAGTTGTAGCGAGCTCTGTCGAAGGTGAATCTGTCATAAGATCAGTTGTAGCAAGCTCTGTTGAAGGTGAATCTGTCGTTAAATCAGTTGTATCAAGCTCTGTCGAAGGTGAATCAGTCGTTAGATCAGTTGTACCGAGTTCTGTCGAAGGTGAATCTGTCATAAGATCAGTTGTAGCAAGCTCTGTTGAAGGTGAATCTGTCGTTAGATCAGTTGTAGCGAGCTCTGTTGAAGGTGAGTCTGTCGTTTGATCAGTTGTAGCGAACTCTGTTGAAGGTGAATCTGTCGTTAAATCAGTTGTAGCGAGCTCTGTTGAAGGTGAATCTGTAGTTTGATCAGTTGTATCGAGCTCTGTTGAAGGTGAGTCTGTCGTTTGATCAGTTGTAGCGAACTCTGTTGAAGGTGAATCTGTCGTTAAATCAGTTGTAGCGAGCTCTGTTGAAGGTGAATCTGTAGTTTGATCAGTTGTATCGAGACCTGTTGAAGGTGAATCTGTCATTAGATCAGTTTTAGCGAGCTCTGTTGAAGGTGAATCTGTCGTTAGATCAGTTGTAGCGAGCTCTGTTGAAGGTAAATATGTCGTTAGATCAGTTGAAGAGAGCTCTGTTGAAGGTGAGTCTGTCGTTAAATCAGTAACTGTAGCGAGCTCTGCTGAAGGTGAGTCTGTCGTTAGATCGGTTGTAGCAAGCTCTGTTGAAGGTGAATCTGTCGTTAGATCAGTAGTAGCGAACTCTGTTGAAGGTGAATCTGTCGTTAAATCAGTTGTATCGAGCTCTGTCGAAGGTGAATCAGTCGTTAGATCAGTAGTAGCGAACTCTGTTGAAGGTGAATCTGTCGTTAAATCAGTTGTATCGAGCTCTGTCGAAGGTGAATCAGTCGTTAGATCAGTTGTAGCGAGCTCTGTTGAAGGTGAGTCTGTCGTTTGATCAGTTGTAGCGAGCTCTGTCGAAGGTGAATCTGTCGTTAGATCAGTTGTAGCGAGCTCTGTTGAAGGTGAATCAGTCGTTCGATCAGTTGTAGCGAGCTCTGTTGAAGGTGAATCTGCATTAGGATTGATATTGAAATTGATATGAATATTATTAGCTCATTGTGCAAGTATCTGATCTGTTGCCCCATGCGATACTAGTTATTTTAAAGAAATCACAAAGATGTGTCATTTTGTCACATGACTTTTTTCAAAGAAATGAAGAATGCATTTTAATTTTTTTTTTAACCTACTTATCCCTGGCGAATCGATTTTGCTCGCTAGCTAAAATTCATCGATCGGCCTGTCTGTCACTTAATCCCGTTCAGCAGTTATTCATACTTTCTTACTTCTGTCTGCATTCACATAAAATGAAGAAAAGGAAGAAGCAAGTTTAATCTACGAACAATGTAAGCAAATCTCACCGAGTTCTATTTCACAAAGGACACCGTGTGGTATGTTACATGGCTCATCCGACAGAACGCCTCCTGTGGCAAAGATGGTACAACCAAGACCAAGCTGGATAAAACGAAAGAAAAATAGCAGGTGGTTTTCAATACATCGGCGTAGGCCCTTTACTTTGTGGTGGTATCCCCCCCCCCCCCCCATTTACTTCACTAAGTTGTCATTTGTACATCTATGTATTTTACGTTTCAACATCTTACTTTTCATCATATTCTGATTGATTTTTATCGGTTTGCATAAATCTTACAGAATCATGAAATTCAGATTTATCTTAGGACTCGCTCGCGTTGCTCGCTCGTTCCTTTTTTTCCAATGCAATTCATTACAAAGTGGGCACCATGTTCCTTATTAGAATTTCAAAAGTAATTTCATAAGCTATTAACCTATCATGATTTGATCTCAGAGTAACCTAAACTTGCATTTTCATGTTTTTAATGCATACATTTTTTGTTTAATTCGGTAAGTTTGATACTCTTTTATCCATGTGCTTAGACATTGTCCGACCATGCATGAAAATCAACCATTTATAGTTGCTTTCGGGTACGAGCATGGTATCCACTTTTTAATGCCAGTGCCCCCCCCCCCCCGGAATAAGAATTTTGAAGTCTTATGAAAGCAAAGGGGAAATCGGGTGGCGAGGGGGGTGTCATACTTACAGACGGCATTCCTATAGACGCATTGGCAACCCAAATGGCCACTTCGATCGTCTGTCCAGCTTGGATTCCAGACTTATTGTAAAAGTAGGTATACACCTGACTGACTTCTTGCTGGGAGGCAAACATTGCTAGGGTTCTTGGTCCTGTCTGTTTAGGGCAGTATCCCTCTGCCTCTACTGCACTAAGAGGAGAATGATGCCATGAGTAACACGAGTTTAGAACCAAATCCATGTCAACAGGACAAGCTGTGAACAAAATGATTATGTAAAACAATAAATTATGCGAAGTGTATTGAAATCCCGATCAGAGGCTTCCAAACGGGCAATATACACCCCTTTCCCAAAATTGATTGGACTGAAAAAAACCCACCTCCACTAGCATCTATTGTCTAAATATCAAGGTTAAACGCATTTGATCTTCTGTCAATTTGGTCTAATTACCACTTGGTCCAGTCATCACTACTTGGTCGAATTCTCACTTGGTATAATGTACACTTCGTCTTCCTATTATCATTGTAATGTTTTCACATGAAATTGTTCTTTAGACTAATGTGTCATCAGACAAAGGGGTATTTCGCCCACCTGGAATTTAGAAAAAAGTGGTAAATGGGCTAAAAACAAAAAGGGGGGTTCAAATGGAGATGAACTAGCATTAGATCATTTGGGATGAGACCAAACAGAATTAAGACAAAGTGGTTGCATATATATATATATTGTGAAAGAAATGGATGAAGAGAACAATGGTAGACGCGGCTTATATGTATATGGCTTATATATATATATATAGAGAGAGAGAGAGAGAGAGAGAAAAAAAAACCAAGGTTGAAACTTTCATGCTTTAATCCAACAAAATTTATTGAAGTCTACAAATTTTCGACGAGTACATACCGTCTTTATCAAGTAAATGACAAAAGTACCGCGTTTCCATGAACAATTGCCTTGTGTAACTAGGCGTATTGTAATGGAGACGCATTAGGCTCAAAAACATAGATCATAATAAATAATAAAACGTCATTTCGAAAAAAATATCGGGTAAAAAAATATTGGGTAAAACTGCTCCATGAGGGTAATCATGGTAATTATGTTTCCAACCAACATTGGGCATTTTTATTTATCCATCGTGGTGAAAATTTTGCCCATTCCAAAGTAATTGCCGCTTATATATTTAACATTACTAGACAATATGCTTCCCGCATTGGGTAAAATACTGCCCAACATTTGTTGGACACATAATTACCCTCGTGCTGGTTAAAATTTTACACAATATTTTTCACAATGTGTATTGAATGATACGATATCCATTCATGTCGTTATGGGATCTAAAATGACGACTTCTACTATATTCAAATTCGAAAATTTTGTCGTCCGGTCACCTCACGCTCTCTCGCAAATCTAGATTCAAAATACGTTAATGCTCTATTAACACGATTGAAAGTTCGAGTACAGCAAGTCAATGATTCCCTGCAATATAAACTATCGAGCAAACACAATGCTGAATATGATTCAGGGTTGGCAAACAACTTTTTTCTTCAAATCATTCTCCCACCACGAATTTAAAAATACTAATTCCGGTTCACCCTCGATTTGTCTGTTTTGTCAAAAGCACTCTGAAATCTTGTTATTCTAATGGCTCCGTCGCTATATTCCCCCTGACCGAGAATATAGGTTATTAAAAATATTTAGTGATTTGACTCTAAAATATGCTCTGAAGGGTAGCGATCCCGGGGTTATGTTCTTTTGTTATCTACCATGATGAGTACTATTCCATTCAGAAAAAATGCTTTAGGCCTTCATTTATTTGGAAGTTAATAATAAAGTTCTGTAAATGCAAATATCACTTTTCTCTTCGGTCACCATTGACGTTTAAACCATCAATCCATGTTATAATACCCTTTATACTTTAATTTCAGAGATCTCCAAACTGTGAAAAACTCGCTCTTAAAAGTAAAAAAAATCTCGATCGTTCGCATTGCTCACTCGGAAACGCATGGAGAGATTAACAACACAGGTCCGCTTCCTGACTGGCAGTCTTGTCACTCCTATATCGGAGGGTGAAATCACATGCCCCGTGCATGGTTCATGTAGGTCAAGTCCTGAATTGTTTTCCAAGCAGTTCGAATAGATGATTCGTTTCGGTTGGTCGCTACGCTCCCTTATCCAATAGTTAGAACATTTTTTTTTTTGGGGGGGGGAGCGTGGGGTACAAGCTGATATAACACACCAATCTCCAGCTGCTTGGTCAAATAATTTTGATAAACTTACTTCCCTCTCCAATGGCGAATATCGATAAAACGGTCAAAACAACCAGAATCGATGCAGACATCGTTATTGATTTTCAATTATTCTATATCCTCTTCATTTATATTATAATGTTCCTTCAGGAAATTATATCGTGATCACTTTTTCGGCTCCTTCTTGCTCTTGACCATACGAACAAACAGCGACTAAATGGAAAAGAATATCCAAATAATTATGAAAGTCCTTTACTCTACAAATTTCAACATTGGGTTTAGCCATAAAGAAAGCAGTACTTGGGCCGTGCATTAAAAGAGACTGATCTAAGCATTTTCATTAGATTCATGACGTCATGGTCACTCTCAAATGACAATCATGGAATGTCTTCAGAATTCTTCCATATTAATTAGATAATTTAAAATGGGTCTTTCCCTATGCACCAGATAGTATCGCAGTTGCAATTTCCTGTTGTTCCTGCGTAAACAACGCAATACCACGATGACAATAAAGCCAAGGACATTTTTAATTAAGCATTCTGCTCAAAATGATAGAAACTATATTCATGCTGAATATATATATACATATGTACGTAAATTCTTCCATTTTGTGTCATTGGATGCGAGGGTGACATGGGGAAATGCTTTTCTGATGTAAACACGATGTAATACATGGATGGATGTAATTCCTCTAATTTTTAGTGTTATATTATAAGAATGAACAAACATCCATAAAATCACGAACAAAAAAGTGAGTCACTATAGGCAAAGAAATAATAATTAAATGGAACATCCTAGGAATCAAATATGGAGGAACACATAAAACATAATTTGGGTATTATTTTATTCATTAATAATCAAAGCAACAAAATAATTATGAATAGTTCGCGGCAGAGAGAGTTTTGTATGAGGGCGCGATTTCATTGTAAACGACGGAAACATTGAATGGCATGCACAGTCCTCCCGTTATTTAAACCACGTAAAAGGGAAAGTTGATTCCGAGGTCGATTTTAATAAAAGGAGAAAAAAATGGAGGAAAATGTTGGTGGAGGTGGAATGAATATCTACCAAGGAATAAGAAAGGTAAGAATATTTAAAATGTTTTGATTTGTGACGTCATATTTATGAGCAGCTCCTCATATATAGGTCTAATTAATATAAAGTTAATAAATTTCATATTTTCAACGGAATGTGATGAATATAATATTTTTCTTAGAGAAGGGGGTACAGAATGGTTTACATGATGGAAAATCCCAACATAAATGAAATCACTTTTAAACTTTTGAGAAAAGGGATTTTAATTGTGAAATTTATATATAACACGACATAATGGGGGAGCTGCTCGTCTGTGACTTCACCAAAAGAAAATCGTAACTTCATTATTCTTTGACGGATTAAACCTTCATCAATATTTTCCCCTGATTGTATTAAAACCAACTTATCGTCGGGGTGAACTTTCCCTTTATTGACATTGTATAAGAAACATAGGATATGAATAGAAAATAGAGTGTGGCCTCTTCCATCATCATCCACCCCCCCCCCCCACCATCAATCAGTGAGTGAATTATTCTTATTATTTTCACTATCAGTGAAATATTGGGAGAGAAGCAAGCTCCCCCCCCAAAAAAAAAAAAAAAAAAAAAAAAAAAAAGATTGATTCATAAAAATGTAGTAGGCCTAGTTCATTCTTGGTAGGTAATTTAGTAAGTTATTTTTCTGTATTTTATTTTATTGATTGAAACCCCATAAAAGATCACACTAATATGAAATAAAAGAAAAGATGTTTGACATGTCTATCAAACTCACATCTCCATCTCGCCTGCATCGATTCATTTCAGTTTTTAACATTCTTTTTCTCATGTATTTCACTCTCCTTCTCCCTCTCCAAATTCATATCCCCCCCTCCCTCCCCCCTCCTTCTTACTCATTCATTCCCCAAAGAATCTCTCTCGCTCTTTCTCTCGCTGTCACTCACGCATCCTACATGTACGTACGAATACAATAAAGGTCAACAGCATCCTTTGTTATTTTTTCAATCAAACTCAAATGAAGAAGATTTTTTTTTAATGATCACTACTGATCACAAATATATAAATAGACTTGATAACTGTTTTTTTTAATATAATACAGAGTGTAAATACAAAGCATTAACAAGAAAGTACATGAATCGTTTCAAATTGTATGATGATTTTGCACAAATTATTGTAAAAAAAGAAAAAAATATACATGTATAGAGGATTTTTTTTAACTGCTGCATCGAATAACCGTTTACAGTTAATTTCAGTCATCAATCCAGCAACTACTTTATTTTCACTCAACAGTCAATCGACATTGTTTTCAATCGTAATTGCCATTGATAGTTAACATAATACGCCAAGTTTGACTTTGATGCAACAAAATCTGCGAGAATCTTCATTTTATAACTAGAGATGGCGCTAGAGTAAAAAAGGGCAGTGTTGTAGTAGGATACTAATAATAGGTGATAGATCCACAATGCGTTTGGAGAATGACACACTAGATGCAGCTCACAGTTGATTATCCACCTATATGAGCTTACGACCAAATTGTTCTCGAACTAAAAACTAAAAAAAAATATATAAAATTATATCATCACGATCCAAATACAATTAATAAATTATAAAGGATGTCAGTGTTATCAAGTTGATAACAAAATCTGTTCAATTGAATTACAATAAGTCTGCACCTATTTGCCCTGTCAATACAAGCAGCAGGCTACATGTACATGTACAGTAATTTGCTCTGTATATGAAATAAAAAAGAAGAAAATGTTGTTACAGAATTGTTGATGAGAGAATTTTGTTGAGGTACATATGTATGTGTACACTCATTTTTTCTAATAGTAATGAGCAAACAGGAGGAGAATCCTATTATGCCAATTTGTGTGTCATAGAATGCAACTTTCATTAATTCATTACACTCAACAAACACTGATTTATAAAAAAAAACTCTACAAATAAACGGACAAACCTCTCATGAGAATTGAAATAAAAAGATGCAAGGTGTAATTTACAATTACAATAATGAAATCATGCACATTCTCCCCTAAACCCCTGAGAAAACAACAAATGATATATGTATGTTTAAACACTATACACTACAATACATAATCAATCACAAGGAAGAACATGCAAAACTCCTTGATATAAAAGAGTTCCTTCATAAGACTGTCATACATGTACATGGATAGACAAGTGAACATGATTCGGATCAATTTCACCCAGAAGCTACATGTCCAAATACATGTACAGTAGAATTGTTCTCAATGTAACCAACCAACTTCTTACTGCGGTCCAATTGTGAATTTAATTATACCCCATGGCCCATATTCTGAAGTCAGGTTTAACTTAGACCATGGTCTCTGTGCTAAAATTATGGGAAGCCAAAAGTGTCAAAATTTTTACTATGTTGTATGTTTCTTATGTTTACTGTGCTCTTTCCTGATTCATCAATGGTGAATACAATCATCTTTTTATACTTCCTAGACAATTATGAATGATTTGAGAGCCAAATGAGCTGAAATATGATATCTCTACTGTTAGTAATTTACGTAACAATTGGCTATCCATACTTAAACCACAACTTTAAACCTGAGTTTAAGTTAAACCCGACTTCAGAATACGGCCCCATGTGAGTAAAGAGTTACCATTTTTGAATGGTAAAATAAATATAAAAACAATGTGAGAATAAGATATAAGTTAGATATGCATATATACAAAGACAAATGGAAATACAGGATAAGATGTGCACATAGATACCAATTAATAGTACAGTACATGTACATGTATACATTTACTGAGTGAATTATACAATGAAGGATTAATGCTTAGGTTATTTAAATTACATCTAGATGGCAACCGCACACACATCAAATATCGCATGCATTTTGACTACACCCTGTGTTACATATATATGATAGGGAATGTGACATACATGTACATGTAGATCACTTTCGTTACATGCACTTCATTTATTATCAATCCATTTGCGGAGAGAAACATGTCATACATGTACATCCATGTATCAATTAAAAGGATTGCACATGATTCCATTAATGTATTATTTAATCTATACTGTACAGGCACAAATAATGTCTTGATTGCTATACATTTGTGCAAAATCAAAGGCATAGGCCTAAGTATTATTAGGATTGACATATTTTTTTTATAGATAGAAATCAATCTGAAAATGTGAATACCCATTCATGAAGACAGATGTACTCTACATGTACATTGTAGATTGCACCTTCTGTGCAATGAACAATTTAAGTTTCCAAGCTTGTAAGGAGATCCATTTTTTATGTAACAACCATAAGGTACACGTAGCGTATGAAAAAGACAAATGAACTGCAAATCTGACTTTGAATTTTAGCATCAAAATAAATGCATGACATGCTGTCTTGAGCGAAAAAAAACATATACCGGGTAGGCCTAGAATAATCTCGATTTGCTTAAAATAATCTACAATTAAGTAACGATAACCCCAAAATGGCTCAAAATTCTTTATCAAACAAAATAATTTTTGATGACTACATGCAAGAAAATGCCCAAACATCTCTTATGAAATGCATTTGCACCCTGGATTTGCACAGTGTAGACAGACCCTACAATTTACCAAATAAAAGGATTCCTGTTTTGGCAGCCTTAAACAAATTATCTTAATCAGATTAAAAAATCTCATATTAAAAAGCCAGAACATTAAGAGTATAAAAGTTACCAACTTCCAAATAATTGAATGAAAAATTCTTCTTCAAAATGAAAAGATGTGATTGCCTGTCTCTTGATGTGGGATTGTGTTACAGGCATTACAATGGAGTTTACTTTTTCATAACACCATTGATAAGATCAATAGGAAGTGGAAAGATAATAGTGGAATTCTTTTCTGCTGCAATGGTGTTGAGGGTCTGGAGGTACCTCAGCTGAAGAGCCGATGGAGATTCGGCAATAGTATCTGCAGCTTCCTTCAAAGCACGAGCAGCATTCTGCTCTCCTTCAGCAGCAATCACCTTAGCCCTAGCCTCTCTGGAAGCTTCAGCTTCAGCAGCCATGGCTCTCTGGAGCTGGACAGGTAAACGAACATCCTTGATCTCAACTCGCTCTACTTGGATACCCCAAGGGTCGGTGTCATGGTCGAGGGTGGACTGCATGTAGTGACTGATACCTTCACGTTCTGCCAGGACCTCCGACAGATTCTTGGTGCCGAGGACATTACGAAGTGTCGTCTGAGCCAGAAGTCTGGTTGATCTGCCTGCGTCTTCAACATTGGCGATGCTGACGGTGGCATTCTTGACACGGTAGAAGACCACAGCATCCACAGAGATGGTTAAGCTATCCCTGGTCAGAATCTCTTGAGGAGGAATATCAAACGAAATGGTACGAAGATCTACCTTTCTGTAATCCTCGATGCAAGGTAGGATGAAGAAGAGACCCGGTCCTTTAGCACCACCAGACAAGAGACGCCCAAGTCTAAAGATAACTGCTCTTTCATACTCCTGAACCACCTTTATGCAGATAAATAATGAAAATGGGAGCGTGCAGATCACTAGTAACACCGAAATAAGCATGAGGAACACCCCGCAGCAACCAATGCTATGGTCTGCGGTATTTGCTCCAATAATGCCTTGTTCATCATGTTGGGCTTGCCACTGCCCATCGTTGCTTCTCTGTTTCTGCGCCATCAGTTCAATTTGACTCGAATTGTCAGGATTCACACGATTGTTGCTCATATGATCGTATGATGATACTCGTATTGTGTAGAATGTACACTGCTTCTACCACAACAACCAAGCGACGCATATGGGAAAATAAGAAAAAGCCGTAGAATATCAGATTACAAAGTGATGATGGATAAATTTCTGTCACTATTCACGATAGATCAAGGCTAGCAAGCTCCTAGCTCCGTAAAGGCGACGTACGTATCGTAGCGCTAGCGCAAGCTAACTATAGAGAGAGCTTACTTCATTAAATATGAGTGAAAACCTATTCACAATTTGTGCGTGTGTATAGCAAGAGTAGGGTATCTTTCTAAAGAGTCGGCTATGATTTGTATGCATTGTCCTTGGTTTTAAAACACACTGCTAGTCTAGAATTTCAGGCTCGTTGATTAATTTCTTCAGCTAACTTCTAATTCGCTTGATTGCAATAATTCAAATTAATAGACTTTTATTTCATGGGAACGTATTAGCGAGGATTCCTTTAAATTGACAGTATTACATGAAACTCAATAATAATTGGAATATAGTCTACATGGTAATATCCAGCAGGGGCGGATCCAGCCTTCGCCAATGGGGGGGGGGGGGGGGGGGCGGAATTTTTTTTCGGCCAAATTTTCCCCGATCGGCCGATCGGCCGCTCGAAGTTGATTTTTGTTTGTCTCTTTGAAGGGGTAGTCCTAATAGTCACTTTTTAGCTTTATTCTGACATTTTTTAAAGTTCTACCTAAAGATTGGAAATTCTAAGCACTATTGTAATCGTGAACAGGATAGGTATATAACTCAACAATCAGAAACGAGAGTGGTGTAATATTCACACCTCACTTGTCCTAAAATTTGAACATTGTATGCAACTAAATAATAAATGCGAGCGCGAAGCGCGAGCAGAAATTTTTAATATACGTTTTGATCTCATGATCGAAAAGGGACCTGTTAAGGATTGCTTGCAGTTAGCCATGAAGACGTTACATATTTCAACAATCAAATAATGCGAGCGCGAAGCGCGAGCTGAAAGTTTGTGACAGTTCTACCTAAAGACTGGAAATTCTAAGCACTTTTTGTAATCGTGAACAGGATAGATATATAACTAAACAATCAGATGCATGCGAACGCGAAGCGCGAGCCGAAAAATTCGAGACTTGGACCTAAAAACGGGACACTTTTTCATGTTTTGTAAATCATGAAAAGGATGAGTAATTGGGGATCTTCCTACATTAATAATGCGGGCGCAAAGCGCGAGCAGAACATTTTTGATATTCTGATCTGAAACTGGATAACCATTTAAATAGAGAACAAGCTGCGTATCTCAATAGACATGGGTGTGCGTGTTTCAGATTTAGACCTATAGAATCTGGGCACTCTAAATACATTTTTTATCATGAAAATCAATAATGCGAGCACGAAGCGCGAGTTTAAATTATTTCATATTCCGATCTGAAAAAGTGTCAATTTAAGCTCTATATTTCAAGCGCTTTGTAGGAAAATTATGAGGTGGATATGGATCGCTCTTAATAAATAGCTTATACTTTTCATTATTATTACTTGAGTTTTGACATATAGGATCGGGATATTCTTAGGACATTTCGTCATCACATGAAAATGATGACTATCTTCATTTCCCTTTTTCTAAACGCGAGATGAAACTTGTCGATATTCCATTCTGAAAAAAGGAAAATTTAATTATGAAATTAAAATATTATTTATTTATTTATTAATCTAACAAGCCCATTGAGAGCACGAAATATGTTAATATGGCCTGAAAACTTAACATTTCAAGTACTTTTGTAGTTATGAATAGGATGCAAGAGTTAATATATTTTTAACAATTAATGCTAGCGCAAATCGCGAGCCGAAATTTTTGATAAACTGTCATGAAATGCGGATTTTAAGTAGTTTCTTATAGAATTAATAATGAAATATACATAACTCACCAATCAAAATGCACGTGCAGTTCTAGCTGTTACGTTTTGGCAATCAGACCCGAATAGGGATATTTTTCGAACTTTATGGAATACACAAACGTAATAGGTACCTGACAAATCAAAAGGAGAAAATAATGGATGACTAAATTAGACATGCTTTTTTACTCTCATCATTATACGCGCTATTTTTAGTCTTCTTTCTTGAGAATTCGCAATCTATTGCTGAAAGAAAAACAACGGTATCTAAAGTTCATTTATAATGATATTTACTGGCATATTTGCATATAGACTTACATCTCGACAGTATTTATCCATTAGGCCTACTTAATTAGCATTGATCGACAATGTACTGCCCATGGAGACGGTAGCCATTTCTATTCACTATTGTAAATACAACAACTTAGTTAATATAGGCGTAATGAGCAAAAAGAATTGATGAGGGGGCAAAGAGATGTCGTACGGAAATAAATTGTCTAAATAGTCGCGTACAAGTGAAGTGAGAGAGCAATATTTACTTTTTTAAAATGAAAATATGATTTTAGGACGGATTTTTTTAGGGGGAGCCCCTCCCCCATTACCGAGTCCCTATATGTACGCCATTGGGAACAGACATTACATGTAATAATGATTCCTATAATTATGACACTCCAGGGGCCCGGTAACACAAAGCTTAGCAATGGTTTTTCTACGATTGATTCCATTGACTACAATGTACAATCAATCGTGAAAATCAAGCGTAAAATTAATCGCTAACCTTTGTGTTACAGGAACATGGTCTCAATCGTAGTACATTTTTCCTACAATAATTGATTGCATATACGTACAATCAATTGTGAAAATCAATATGATTAATTGCTATGCTTTGTGTTACAGGCTACTGGTTTGCCTAAAGCAAAGATACAAATAATGTTTATTTAATTTACATTTGAATTCTGAAGACATAAATATAATGATATGACAGGTGCCCACTATTGAACTGATCGCTGATCAACTCAATTAACCCCATTCATTAACATAACAAGCTTACTTTATTCGAAAAATGATATTATAAGTATAAATGTTATGACGTCTTTCATTAAGTCATTTTCAACAAAACCATTTGTAATAGAATTCGGAGATTAATATATTTTTTGTAATCATCTCATGAAGTTGTTAATTAATTTTTTTAAAAGATGTATTATGCTGTTTTTTGTTAATTCCAGCTGAACGAAATAGTTGGCTTACGTGTGTAGAAATTGGGGAAAAGTCTGTAATTTTTTCAATCTGTGTTTTTTTATTGATGATTTGATTGATGATAGGGAAATTTATATTTATGCTACTCATGATGAATGTGAACAAAAAATTTGTTTTAAAGTAAACTATTTGTCATATTTTTTCAAATAATAAAGTGTCGAAATCGAGTATCAAGGTAGATTTTGAATCGTTCCTGGTTTTGTACAATGAAAATAAAGTGTACTTCCTTAATTTTTTAAACCATATAAATATTCTGTTTTGTTTCGTTTTGTTTTATAAATTCTTACTTTCTCCTCAGTTTCGCTAACATAATTTCCATCTTTTTCAAATTGGATTATCCCATCAACATATGCCATAGTGTTTTGCAATATGTGCCTTCCAGATAATCATAATTGTAAAATGCTGGTGGGTTAAAAGACTGAATTAAAGATAATGTAAGTAGTACAGGTCGGTCTATTCAGGAGCGGCTTCGCGGTATTTTGATAGCGGAGGGGGTAACAAATATATATTTTTTTTATTGTATTTACTGTTATGTTAGATACAAATCAAGGGCTAGTTGACCACCCTCCCAATGGACAGGTGCAAACTTGCACCGCTCATGATGAATGGGGCTGTCCGTCCCCGCGGCCCCCCCCCCCCCCCAACCCACAGACAATTATACCCTTGACGCGAGGTGGCTATGGTACATGACCTCGACCTCGGTGTTGATCGCACGACAATCGTTTAACAGTGTGGGTTACTATTGGCAACATGCCATAATTTATTCAAATGTTCTTAATCTTTCCTCTCGAACAGGATTCACTCGTGACGGAACTCTCAGTCACGTGTATGTATCCAGCACGACTACAGGCACACATTTCTCTCTCTCTCTCTCTGCGGATTTCAGCAGAATAAATATTAAGTTGACGCAAATGCACAAGGAATTCAAATGGTTGGCATTTGGTGTGTATTATACTAGTTAAACTGTTTGTTATCACCAGTTTATCGTATGAAGTCCAAGGTGTATTTAACTCAGAGAGTAGATAACCTATAGCTACGTCTCGTGTCGTGCATTAATTAGGCCTACACATTTCCTCTCCCTGTAGATAGCAGAAAGGCTGGTGCCTCCATTTTTAACCAACCAGGAGACTGTGACGATGGCATCAGGAGGAAAAGATGATTTTGATGGTGAGCCATCGACATCTCAGCAAGTTATTGGATTGGATTCAGAATCTGATGAAGGAATAGGTTGCTGTGGAATGGTACTAACCATCATTTCGTGGCTTCTGGTGATTTGCACGGTGCCTTTCTCATTGTTTATCTGCATAAAGGTGGTTCAGGAGTACGAAAGAGCAGTTATCTTTAGACTTGGACGTCTCTTGTCTGGTGGTGCTAAAGGTCCAGGTCTCTTCTTCATCCTACCTTGCATCGAGGATTACACAAAGGTAGATCTTCGTACCGTTTCTTTTGATATTCCTCCTCAAGAGATTCTGACTAGGGATAGTTTGACCGTCTCTGTGGATGCCGTGGTCTTCTACCGTGTCAAGAATGCCACCATCAGCATCGCCAACGTAGAAGACGCAGGCAGATCAACCAGACTTCTAGCTCAAACGACCCTTCGGAATGTCCTGGGTACCAAGAACCTGGCCGAGATTCTTGCAGAACGTGAAGGTATCAGTCACTACATGCAGTCCACCCTCGACAATGATACCGATCCTTGGGGTATCCAAGTCGAGCGAGTTGAGATCAAGGATGTTCGTTTACCTGTCCAGCTCCAGAGAGCCATGGCTGCAGAAGCTGAAGCTTCCAGAGAGGCTAGGGCTAAGGTGATCGCTGCTGAAGGAGAACAGAATGCTGCTCGTGCTTTGAAGGAAGCTGCAGATACTATGGCTGAATCTCCATCGGCTCTTCAACTGAGGTACCTTCAGACCCTCAACACCATCTCAGCCGAGAAGAACTCCACTATTATCTTTCCACTACCCATCGATCTCCTCAAAGGCATCATGACAAAGTAGTTCCTTCTGCATCGTGTGTTTCCTAACCAACCTTATGTTATTTTTCACCACTAAGTGGTTTTTTACTTGAGAAAGATACCAATTAAGTATTGAACCCTGTATTAAATGTGTCTTAAAAGGTGCATGTGTTAATCTTTCGAACGTATTTAGTTATAATGCAATAAACATTGAGATTTCCACGAGGGGAAAGCCGACCCGGGTCATTGTTGCAAGAAAGGACATCAAATAAACTTTTTTTTGAATAATTATAGGTATTTATTAAAAATATAAAAACATGATCAACAAGAAAGTTACAAAATGAATCAAGAGATTTACGACCATACATAGTCATAAAAACATTTACAATTCATAAAAAGTATAGACGGAAAATGATATAGAAAAACAACAACAAACCTCCATTTACGAAAATGAGCAGAAAGTTTACCTTTCGTTTTAGCGATTCTGTACTATTTTTTTTAGATTTGCAGTGGTGATTAAAGTATTTCAACGATAGAAAAAGTATATATGATTTTTGTTGTTGTATTCCAACCTTTACCTACACAATTTTCTTTGAATAGCATTTCCATATAGCAATCGTAAATCTCTACTTTGTCATGTTTGTGTGTATAATGATTAGAATGTCATCATGGTGGAGGGGATATACACAATAGTTTATACAAAGATTCTGATTATTCTACAATTACCTTGTAAATCGATGATAAACCCTTTTAGCATGAATTGAATGTTTCCGCATAAAGATCATTGATAAAAAAGATTAAATATTAACTGCATAAATTTACCGCTATTTTGAATAATAAGAAAGGTATAATATTTTAAAGTTTGTTATTGAAGTTGCAACATTATTACGATTTGAGTGTATGGATTATAAAACGCACCTCAAGAAATTATACAGTATAGATTAAAGGCATTCCTAACTTGTTATTTGTAATTTCTTGACAAACTATCAATCCTTCATAGAAATAAGTCATTTGTAAAATAGCGAAGCTGGTGAATGTGAATGTGTTAATCCAATTTTTTTAATTATACAGTATTTGAAGTAATTACTATGTAAATAGATATTTTCATAATCTGTGCTAAAAGCGATTTGTAAGTATACCCAAATGGCTGTATATATAATACGAAACACCACTTCCCGCTAAAGGATAATTATATATACCACATTGCATCATATATCCTTAACCTATATAGGTGCATTGTATTTTGGACAGTAGCGACATAATTAGAAAGTAAAGTAACAATTATTTATGTGCCTTATATTGCATTCCCAATTCTTCATTCTATATTGAGTTTGACTAAGATTTGCCACCCCCATCTGTAATATTTTATTTGAGTGAAGCACGGAAGACTTACCTGAAAGATGTGACAGCTGAGCACAAAGACAGCTCTAAAACGCTATTGGATGTTGTAAAGGGCTTGTTGAATATGTCAGACAAACAACCAACAATACCAAGTAATATTGATTAAAAAAAATTTGTCAACCAATATAGGCGAATTCTTTGTAGACAAAGTTAGGAAAATTCATGCTGATATAGAGTTGAAACTAAATGAAATAGATGATGACAAGCTTGTTCTTGATGTAGTATCACGTGAATCACAGATTGAAATTTTATATTCTTTCAAATCATTGACAGAACATGATATTGAAAAATTGATTTTGAAGCTTAGTAAGAAGTCTTGTCCAATAGACCCACTGCCCACAAAGTTGTTATTGCATTTGTCTTGATGTATTGACACCTGTTATTACATCAATGGTTAACCTGTCTCTGTCAACAGGACAGTTTCCTGCTCAGTGGAAGCTTGCCTTAGTTAAACCACTGCTAAAGAAGCCTGGTCTTAAAACAGAATTCAGTAATGTGAGACCTGTTAGTAATCTTCAGTAAATCTCTAAACTAGCTGAAGGCGCTGCTACCCAACAAATTCTTTGGCACCTTGAATCTCAGTCACTTCTGCCTGTTAATCAGTCTGCATATCGAAAATCCCATAGTACTTAAACACGCCTCCTTAGAATTAAAAATGATCTCTTAATGTCTATGGACAATCAAAAGTTCTCATTGTTCTACTTGATATGAGCAGTGCTTATGACAGGATAGACCACTAACGCTTAGTTGAAACACTTCAAAATCATTTTGCAATCAATGGCAATGCACTCGAATGGATAAAATCCTATCTTTCAGAGAGAAGGCTGTCAATAGAAATGGATAATACTGTGTCAGATCATGGAGCTATGTTTTTAATAGCTCCATGGTCAGATGTATTCAAGGTGCCTTTCGGTGTACCGCAGGGGTCACGTCTCGGTCCCTTGTTGTTTACTATGTACACAAGTAGACTTCTTACCGGTATCAAAAGAGAGTTTCCCAGTATCAATTCCCACTGCTTTGCAGACGACACACAACTATATTTATCTGTCTCCCCCAAATGCATCACGAGATGATAAATCGTTAGAAGATTGTGTGGCAT
The DNA here is from genome assembly GCF_037042905.1 of Lytechinus pictus. Classification (NCBI taxonomy): domain Eukaryota; kingdom Metazoa; phylum Echinodermata; class Echinoidea; order Temnopleuroida; family Toxopneustidae; genus Lytechinus; species Lytechinus pictus. Next base: position 4,127,419 of record NC_087245.1, on the reverse strand, counting down.
ATATCAGAACCTGGATGCTCCAAAATAAGTTAATGTTGAATGATAGAAAAACTGAATTGTTGGTCATTGGTAGCCCCACGTCAGGTTTCAAAATTTGGGGGCTATAGCTTAATTGTTGGCGATTCGGTAATAACTCCATAAAAAAAGCCAGAAACCTTGGTGTATTCTTTGATACCTACATAAGCATGGAATCACAAATCAACAATGTTTGTAGATAGCCCGGGGGGGGGGGGGGGCACTCAGTATATACTGCATAGTGGGTATGTGCCGCGGAGGGGACCCCCATTTTTACACTCAAATTTCCGTTCCAAGGCATAGCCTTTTTGTCTTATTGAGAAAAAGAACAAAGAAAGCCGCTCCAAAGCATAGCATTTTCTTCTTATCGAGAAAAAAGAAGGAAGAAATCCGCTCCAGAGCTTCGCATATTTTTCGTTACGCCGTTCCGGTAGCATTGATCTGCTACAAGGAGCTGCAATTTTGGTGAAAAGCGGCCGCAGAGCGTTGTCCGACCATCGCCTCTGCGCGAGCGCACCCTGCGGAGGCCGCGCTAGCTGCATCATGCACACATGCCCGTTCCATAGGGATGCATACGCACTCACACGCTGGCGATCCGTTCCAAGGACCCCCGTTTTCACAAACATTTGTAGTTCCGAAGCCCGTTCCGAGGACCCTACTTTTTACAATAAGCCCGCTCCAAGGCCCCCGTTTTTTGTCTCGCCCGCGGCACACCCCTACCACTTTTTTGGTCGAGTGCCCCCCCCCCCGGGGGGTAGATAGGCTTATTTCATGATCTATACCTTGAGACATACGAAAATTCTTTGATCAGGACAGCATGAAAACTATTGTTCATGCTTGCATCACAAGTAAATTGGATTCTTGTAATAGTGTACTCTATGCATTACCCGATTCTCAAATAAGCAAACTGCAGAGATTGCAAAACACATGTGCACGTTTAATATGTCGTCTTCCCAAATTCTCTCCAGTCAACCATGGACCTGGCCACTGAGAATTATCTATTGTTACTGGGGGTGCTGTGACAATGCTCAGCACCCCCAGTAACAATAGAATAATCATCCGTGGCCAGGTCCATGCAGTCACCCCATTATTGTGAGAATTACACTGGTTACCTGTCCGGCAAAGAGTCACGTTTAAGATCCTTAATGGTCAGGCCCCAAGTTATATCTCCGATCTCTTGAAATTGAAATCCCAATCTCATGACCATCACCTTCGTAGCTCACAAGATACATTTACAAGTTTGCAAGTACCCCGCGCAAGATTAAAAGAACACTAGGAGATAGGTCATTTCTGATGTCAGCCCCACGACTATGGAACAAACTTCCCCTCGACAATAGGAATTCAACAAATTTACACAATTTTAAGTTAAAATTAAAAACCTATCTATTCCAATAGTATGTACAGCACCTAGGAAGCTCTTGCAGCGCAATATAATGTATAGAAATATTTTTTGCGCTATATAAATGCATATTATTATTATTATATGCTCGCTGCATCATGCGTTTTATTGTGAAAAACATTAATACTTTGTTTAAAAAAAAGAACTTATTGTACATGAATGTATGTTTATAAACTCTATTTCTTATATCTTATACATCTTGCCTGCAACCGAAATGGACATATGCCCTATGCAGGTATAATTAAATAATTGATTAACCTGGCTTTAAGTGTATTGAAATTATTATTGACACCGTTGTAAAACACTTTTTTTTTTAATTGAGGATGAGCGAACCTTGATGATAAACGTTGGATTCTTGAACACATGGTATACACAAAACACAACTTACATCTATGCAATATCATTTTTTAGCAAATTTATAAATAAATTAATTATTGTACATCTTAGCATCTATACTGAATGTTTGAAGTCGTCTTCATTGCTCATTGCCTGTTTTGATGTTTCCCTTTTTGTGCTGTTATTGGTTTCTTTCTTCCTATTTATATCCTCCTTTCTTTCCTTTTTTCTGTCTTTCATTTCACGGCTCGTGTGGTCTAGTGGTTAGAGCATTGGACTCATAATCAGAAGGTTGTAAGTTCGAATCCACACTATTCCATTGTCTCCACTTTGATAAAAAGACCCGAGAGTATTATCTGTCATCTATAACGTCAGCCACTATGACTGATTAACCTAGACGTAAAACGTTTCCTAGGTAATTGGTTATATACCAGCTTGGCGTTTACCAGCAAAATGCTGTCCTGCCGAGCACCTACGGGAGAGTTACCATATTATGGATTCTTTCTTTACTATTTCCTTATCCTTCACCTGGGTCTTGCTTATTAGGTGATCTGTCAATCGACAAATCAACTATTAATTTCGTACGAATTTTCTTTTTTCTTTATTATTCATTTCTTAATTTTTATTTTTCCACCCTTTTCTTGTTAGCGTAAAATCTCAAAATCTACATCATCAATTTTCTTCAAAATATCATCAGTTATGGGGACTTATCATGTCATCTGTATGAAACAAGTTCAAGATCAAAAGGTCATCATGACGTCATCTAGACGCCATTTTGTAAAATCACATAATCAATGATATCTTCATTATCAATTATCAAAAATTGACAATATTTACATCACATTAACTTCAAGTTAAGGGTCAACTGTCCATGTCATCAAAGGTCATGTAAAGGTCACGACATGCGCGTACGCGCGCGTCAAAATTTTAAAATGCTCAAAATCACTTTTTGATTAAAGTAGAGTATGATTCAGGTCATTTTAAGCATTTCAAAAATTTGCGCGCGCGCACGATTCCGTGCGCGTTCTCGCGCGTAACGGCACTATACAACTTATACCGTGTTTACACTTAATCGGCATTTGGTTCTGAACCAAATGCCGATGCAGAATCGGCATTTGGATTGCGTTTACACGTTGTTACAGCTCGCGGTTCAGAACCGCGAGCCGATGCAAAAAACCTGAAATGATACGCATACCTACAATATACGTCATAATAAAGACAACGCTGGATCAGTGCGCTTACAATTACGTCACAATGGTAAAGTAATTGAAATGCGCACAAATTGCCGGTGCAGAATCGGCTTTCTGTTTACACGTAGTAAAAAAGCCGATTCTGCATCGGCTCGCGGTTCAGAACCTAGTACTTTGGTGGTGCAAATTGCCGGTTCTGAACCGCGAGCCGATTCAAGTTGCTCGCGTTTACACGCTATGAAAAAGCCCGGATGCTGAATCGGCTCGCGGTTCTGGATTCAAATGCCGATTAAGTGTAAACACGGTAATAGGTGCCGTGTTTACACTTAATCGGCAATTGGTTCTGAACCAAATGCCGATGCAGAATCGGCATTTGGATTGCGTTTACACGTTGTTACAGCTCGCGGTTCAGAACCGCGAGCCGATGCAAAAAACCTGAAATGATACGCATACCTACAATATACGTCATAATAAAGACAACGCTGGATCAGTGCGCTTACAATTACGTCACAATGGTAAAGTAATTGAAATGCGCACAAATTGCCGGTGCAGAATCGGCTTTCTGTTTACACGAAGTAAAAAAGCCGATTCTGCATCGGCTCGCGGTTCAGAACCTACTACTTTGGTGGTGCAAATTGCCGGTTCTGAACCGCGAGCCGATTCAAGTTGCTCGCGTTTACACGCTATGAAAAAGCCGATGCTGAATCGGCTCGCGGTTCAGAACCGCGAGCCGATTCAAATGCCGATTAAGTGTAAACACGGTAAGGATCGCCATTTTTTTCATATCAATGCACCGATAATATAATTCTAAACAATTTGATACCTTGCTCAACCTACTACGACAAGTAATAACGGAATTAGCCTCCATCAAAGTTTACAGCACGCGCGCGCGCGCGCACTAACCATAGACAATATATGTGCAAAAACATGCCTATACAAAACTCATTATATCCTACATAGAGTAAATCCTGTATAGTGATTGGTTCAAGTAGCATCATGTGACCTAATATATTTCAACTATGATGGTGCGTGACGTCAGACCTCGATATATTTTTGGATATATCGAGGTCTGACGTCATTATTTCGCAAAACTGGATATCTAGCTAAACTCTCGGGCGCACCGGCCAGCGCGCTCTCTCTCCCGGGCAAGTCCAGCGATGCGTCGGCGCAGGCACTAATTTGCGTTCCGCTGTGCGCGGTGGCTCGGAGAAAAGTAGGTAATTCAACTCAAGTAACTGGACTTTGTAAGCTCAACACATAGATTTTGGTTGTAAATTATCAAAAGTAGGATATAAAACAAATATACCAGGCGTTTCATTCGAAAGCATAGTGGGAATTATTAATCCTCGGTTGGACTGGCAAAACTACTATATTTCCCTCGGGGCTTCGCCCCTCGGGAAAAATAGTATAATTGCCAGACCAACCTCGGATAAATAATTCCACTATACTTTCTCAAAGCCTGATATATTTGTTTATTATAGCTCTTCAGGTAGTCCGTTGACCCCCAATTTTTTTTTCATATTCGAATAGAGTATGGAGGGGAAATATGATTTCATGTCACATTTGACCCGAAATTTTATCATGACGTCATCAAAATGGCGTCGGAACTCAAAATTCCCATTTTGCTACTTATGACGTCATCATAATTATGCAAATTTGACTCTAACTCCATAAATATTGGTCAATTTTTGCTCAGTTTCTTATATATTGTAGCTGAGGACATATTCTTTTTCATTTGATGGCTATATTTTCTTTTAAAGGAATGGATCATCCTGAAAAATGGCAAGTTATAGAGGCATGTCATTTTCGCTCATTTTGTGTGCAATCTCTATGGGAAATGACTTTTTCTCAAAACTGGATTTTACATTCTTCTATTTCGCGAGCCATATCTCCATTTCTTTTTGTCGGTTTTCTCTGAGCTTGGAGTATGTTGTAGCTGAGATTGTAAGCTATCGCAAATGTGGTCTCCATTTTCCAATTAGATGCCGAAATCATGCCCGTATTTCACTTGCAAAATTGGATTTGAGATCCTCTCAATTTGCTATGTGTAAAGTCTATGGGAAATAGTGCTTATGTGTAAAAGTCTATGGGAAATAGTGTAGCTCAGTTGAGGGTTGGAACCCAGGGGTGAACATGAAATTTTTTTTTTTCTTTTTCTTTTCAACATTTCACAAATGGTCCTTCATGACCATTACAAGGTATATAAGTTAAAACATTGCACAATAAAATAGTTTTAAAAATCCTTTTAATATAACATGTACATGTACCATGTGTATCATTTACATCTATTTTCCAAAGTTTCTCATTTCTCTCTTTTCAAGAGTATTCATCATGTTCTTTTTGTAATAGAAGTTTAGTTTTCAATATGATCATCGTATTGATGTCAATAAACATGCTGATTGTCTTCGTGATCATGAAATCAGAGACAGATCACCTAATTCGTCCTCATGACGAATTAAAATTCTAGTTTTATTTAGTTTTATTTGTAATTCTTATTTGTTATTAAGGTTCTTTTGTGTCGACCTGCCTGGACTCCTGTCTGCGTCATTTTTTTTAATTTCTCTCTTCCAGTCATGATTCGGACGAATTGTACTCCCATCCTTTCCCCCGGTCTTGCCTGTGTGTAATTGGGTTTCTGCAAACGTATATTAATGAGCATGCATGATCAGATATGATTAGAGTTTCATCTGTTTATGTTTCGCTTATTTTCCACAAAATGATTCTATGCAAAATTCAGTGACATGCAAATGAGAAATTCGATGATGACCCTCACTATTTATTATTATTTATTTTTATTGTTTGAATCTGACAATATCTCAATTTTTTTTCTTCAGATTTTACAATAATGCCCTACTTGACTGAACACAATAGTAATTCAACATTTTCAGTGAGGAATGAAAATTTGTTATACAGGACAATGAGTAGAAAAATTATAATATCTCATGTAATAAAATACAAAATAAATAGTGAGTGACATAAAGGTCCCCTCATTTGCATACCATCCAGGATGTGCATACAACTGTTTTGTGAAATAAAGCGAAAGTTAAAAAATATCGTAGCTTTCTTATTTTACATCCGCTTTTGATGAAATTTTCAGAGTTTTGCTTGTTGGATTTTCCTTTTTTTTGATCGAATCAACTTCTTGTTGGGGTGGACTTGACCTTTAACAATTAATGCTAGTGCAAATCGCGAGTCGTTTAAATTCCAGGGGTACGCCATAACGCCCAGTTACATTATCCCCATCCCCCTCCCCTCTCTCTCTCTCTCAGTCTATACCTTTTTTGCTTCGCGCCGCAAGCCAGAATCACGAACCCAGTAAATGAAGGGAAAATGCCCGTCAAATGACAAAGAACAGCTGGGAGGTCATTATTGAAAATATGTGAATCGGGAGAGCGTTTCACCCAGAGTCAAGGACGAAACCGCTCTTTTGATTCACCAATTTTCGACACCTTCTTGGTTGGTCATTGTCATGAAGAGCATAATTTATCACAATACAATTTGTATGATATTTTAATCCGTCTTCGTGGAGTAATATCTAACTGGTATCGTTTTGCTACCCCCCCCCCCTTCCGTTTGATTTTTTTTCTTGAAGTTTTTTGTATGTACCTTCCAGTCCCGTATACAGATCAATACTAGTTCGGGAGGCTCGGGTGTGGATCCAAAGTTCTCTAAACGACCCACATTAACATTGATAAATCTCATTGTGTAAACAAGACGCCATTAATATGAACGATAGACAATAAAGAGAGATTATAAACACTATTACCGAGCATTAATTATATACATGGGGTGAGAGAGAGAAGAGATGGAAGGAAAAATAGAAATCTACATTATATTTATGATGATTAGAATGCTTTAGTTTCATTCTCGTTGAAGGATTACATTGGTTACCTCTATTGATTTACAAACAATTGACTTTCACGACTATTTCAACAAACTTGTATGAATTTCGTTGTCATAAATTCTAAGTAGAGTCCCCTTTGATTAATTGTACTTGTACTTCCGCATTGGCTCCGACTATACATTTCTCTGGTCGGCAGACCATTTGGTATAAAAGCAGCCGATATTACCACCTGTAATTCATTCCTGATACTGGAAAGGATCTTCTTTGGCATAAAGTATTGTATCATCTAGTACGATGTCATCAACTCAAGAAAGCAGGTTTAATGCTGGATCACCATCGGGTGAAATGGTCGGAGCCAATTCTACAGATGAAGATTCTAATTGTTGTGCCTTCGCTTTGACAATCCTCTCATGGCTCATTGTGATCTGTACCTTCCCATTCTCACTGTTTGTCTGCATTAAGGTGGTTCAGGAGTATGAAAGAGCGGTTATCTTTAGACTTGGACGTCTCTTGTCTGGTGGTGCTAAAGGTCCAGGTCTTTTCTTCGTCTTACCTTTCATTGAGGAATATTCCAAGGTAGATCTTCGCACCATTTCGTTTGATATTCCTCCTCAAGAGATTCTGACCAGGGATAG